>NC_143029.1:55626500-56282500 GCF_057628025.1 Oncorhynchus mykiss
GGGTAGAGGAATGCGAGTTGCCAGGCAGCTGAGGTGAAAGTTTGCTTGGGAACTGGGAGAAAGGTCATGTTTACTACTCAGCAAGGAGCTGTCCCCCCCAGTTCGGGCTAGGGCACAACACATTAACTCTTTCTGTGTTAGGGTATCTTGATTGATTAACACACTTCACGATAAGGCCCCTTCTTTTTCGCAAGCATTCATAGACCCAGAGAGCTACAATGGAGAAGTCAATGATAGGGATCCCAGCAGTGGAGGCTGGTGGGAGGACCTATAGGAGGAGGGGCTCATTGTAATGGTTGAAATGGCATAAATGAAACGGTATCAAACGGTATGGAAACCACATGTTTGATTCCAATGACGGCCTACATGTGTAGGCTGTCATTGTAAATAAGAATGTGTTCTTAACTGACTTGCCTAGTAGCATACTAAAATAAAAAAAAATGGACTCTGTTCCTTTAACTCCATTTCAGCCATTACAATGCGCCCGTCCTCTTTAAGCTCCTCCACTGGATCCCAGATAGGGAAACCAGGTGGATCCTGATTCCTGAACATCTGACCTAGTTATTAAGTGAAAGGTAGACCATGTTCTCCAATAATGTCCCTACAAGTGTGAAGTCTCTCAGTAGAAAACAGTGCCCAGAGTTTTTATTTTCTAGTTGAATTAATCATTTAGAATGTATTTTTATGTTTATTTATATTTGTTCCAGTGTAGAGGAAAGGACAAAGTACTGTTAGGACACGGACATTGACGACGTGCACTGATACTAACTATTTGAGATACGGTGTGGACAAACTGTGAACCATGTTGTATTTTTGTTCTTTCAGAGATGGCCTCCGATTGCCATGAGCTGTTCCTGAAAGGTGAGACGGCCAGCGGCGTGTACACCATTCAGCCATTAAACTACCAATCCTTTGAAGTCTGCTGCGAAATGACAGCCGGTAAGTGGCGTTAGCCAGGGTTATACCCTTGTGTTCTAGTTACAGGGCTTAACTAACAATCGTTAACTAGTACAACAACCAATCTTTAGCTTCAGGCAAAAGGATAGCTCAGAAGCCCCTATAGGGGACAAGTCACCGTATAAGGTTTCCCTGTAGCGTAGTTTTTAAACACATTGTATCACTACATGTATGACAATTGGCTTTGGTAAATTGCTCATGGTCAAGACTAATCCAACTACTCTTCCTCGTTCCTCTCTGCAGAAGGTGGCTGGACTGTGATCCAGAGGCGCCAGAATGGCTCAGTTGACTTTGACCAGCTATGGCTGGCCTACCAGAGCGGCTTTGGCAGTCTGAGTGGTAAATAAATCCTCTTATCTTTTCTCATCTCCCTCACTAAATTCCACTGGCGCTAGCTAGCGAGGTCACGCTGAGGTTCAGACAGTACCACCTGTAGCCACAGCATAGAACAGTACAGCGCAGCGCTCTTGACCCGAAAACCTCCCAGTTCAGTTTGATTAACAAGTATTGATACTAACACTAATGCAGGATTGTAGATGTCAAGATCGAGGGATCAGGTGGATCTTGATATGGCAGGTTTGGCACAAACAACCATCTAATCTGCAGCTTTAATGACACTGGTGGCTTTAGGTGCCCGAAGTGACCAAATCGCATGTTCTATTCCTTTTTAAATTCCATTAAGTGATTACCGGCCTCATTACGATCAGATCTTTTAAATTAACGAAGACACTGAGATAGCTGGACACATGTATGCAGACTTTGCACACGCTGCCACAGCCACTGCTTAGGTCTGAACCCTTTCTTTTTTAATCTCTCTCTCACTAGGTGAGTTCTGGCTTGGTCTTGAGAAGATGCACGCCGTGGCCAAAGACACGGACTACACCCTCAAGGTCAAGTTTTCCGACTGGATGGACGATTCTGAGACGGTCCAGTACCCCATCCGTCTGGGCGGGGAGGAGAGCCACTACGCCCTCCACATCCAGGAGACCTCCATCGGCAACCTGGAGAGCTCCCTGGCCACCGAAGCCTCCGGCCTGCCCTTCTCCACCCGCGACCAAGACAATGACCAGAAGAGCGACACCAACTGCGCCAAACACCTCTCTGGTACGCTCCTCTTTATCCAAGTTCAAAGTACCTTTTTGTCCGAATTTGATCTTGAAGTCTCAAGATGTATCTCTCAGTAACTCAAATTTGGAATGTAGCACCAATGCCAATCTAACTAGATGTTTGCGCTCTTTCCCCAGGTGGCTGGTGGTTCAGCAACTGCGGACGCTCCAACCTGAACGGGCGCTACTTCATGAGCCCTCCTCCCAAGCAGAGGCATCAGAGGAAGCAGGGGGTTTTCTGGAAGACCTGGCGTGGCCGATACTATCCCCTGAAGACCACCGTCATGATGATCGCACCCATCGCGATCGAGAACAAGTCGTAGAGGAGAGACCCAGCAGTCTTCCGACTTTTCTCTTCTTAAACTGAAACACCTTTAGAGGCGGTTGGCCGACGAGTTAGGTTAGCGACCTGCTCATCCCAGGCCTCGCCCACTTAGGCTTCCAACAGAGCCAAGGCCATCATAAAAGCCAAAACGAACACATAGTTGAATGGGCTCCGTGTTTCCAAAGCTTTGTTTTTCGAAAGTCTTCAAGTCTCTCGGCTACAGACACAACCGAACAATGCAGAAATGTCTGTTTTAAGAAGTGAAGAAGTGCATGTGCATCAATCAGCCTTAGTGGAAATGAATGGCACAGAATGAGGCGAGTGCCAACGTGTGTTCTGTGTTCCAAGAAACAACGCATTTTCTACATGTGGAGACCCATCTGACAGATGTTTTTAAATGCAAGCGCTCTACCCAGATGTTGAGCAGTGACATACGGTGTTGTCAGCATGAACACTGCCCTCCACTGCAGTTGTACAAGTGGGGCAACTGTGGAGTTTATTAATCCGATTGTATGGACCAAAATGGTGACTGAAACAATTAGTTGTTTTCCACATGAACGTAATGGCATTAGCTATTCAAAGGCATTATGTAAATAAATAATCAATGTAAACTAGAATTACAGAAAGTGTGTTAAGAATTTTTAAACAATGGTGGTTTCTTTGTCTACATTTCCCGGTTCCTCTATGGAGCAAAGCACAATTCCAGCCTTTTGTACAAAGTCACTTTTTGATTTATTTTCCTTGCAGTTTTATTTTGAATCAAAGTAAGCTCCTGCTCCACTGTTGCGTTCTCGTGGAGACGTTTTATTCCTCAGTCATATTGACTGCATTTAAAATGACCAGAGTCGTTTCTTTCTGTATGATGAAACTTCACTGCAACCCGTTGTCACATTCTCTAGTGTTCTTTGTCGATTACTTTTAGTTTTTTTTTTTTCCTTTTATTTAAAAGCTTTAAAGAATCTATATATATTTCTGGTATTGTCTGTTTGTAATTTATATAGTCTATTTTATGTTTTTCAGTTGTAAAATTGTTGTTTTTCTTTTAAAGAAAATAAACTGATTTTTGGCTTCAATAGGAGTCAATAAAAATGATTTAAAGAACGAATACTGTTGTCTGAGCTCGGATCAAAACACACTGATGCAGCTGTAAATACAAAAGCAGAAGTGAGCCAATGGTCAGAATGAAGTAATATGTCAGACAACTCCAAAACATTCAAATGAACATCCGTAGCTAACCCAAAAACAGTCAAATGAACATTGTAGCCCAGGGGTTTTCAAACTTGTCTTGCCCAGGGACCCCATCATATGTTAGCAAAAAATAAAAAGTCATGTCTTGACTTCTCATCAGGTGAATGATAAATATCAAGTAGAAGTAAAACATTTTGAAATTAAAAGATTTGGAAGATACTTTTCTAGTTTATAAAAAGTATGAAAACTATCTTGGCAGGGGAGAGATTTTGCTGTTGTAAAGCACATTTTCTGCAATTCTAGACATATTTCCACTGAGCTGAGAGAAAATGTTGCTGATTTCCTGCAATTTATGCCTTTCTAACGCTGTGAGCCTCTGCTCAAACATATCAAAATCAATGGGCATGCTCGATTCTCCCTTTTAATTTGTTAGTTCTCAAAGATGGTATTATTTAAATATGTATAGTTCAATATCTTTTCTGCATGCTTTCTATCTGGTTGTTTAAGTTGACACTGAATTTGCCCACATAAGACTTTTCTATAAAGGAAAAGAACCCAGTAATCAGCTCCAATGACTGCAAGTTCCTCCATATTAAAGGATTTCGAGATGTTGGCAATGACGCCATTTAAATGGGCTCCCGAGTGGTGCAGCGATCTAAGTCACTGCGTCTCAGTGGTAGAGGCGTCTCTACAGACCCTGGTTTGATCCCAGGCTGTATCACAACTGGCTGTGATCGGGAGTCCCATAGGGTGCCGCACAATTGGCCCGTCGTCGTCCGGGTTAGGGGAGGGTTAGGCCGGGGTAGGCCGTCAATAAGAATTTGTTCTTATCTGACTTGCCTAGTTAAAGGTTAAATAAATGTTAAAAATCTAGACGGATGAACAGGAACAGCTAGCGTGCTAAACTGTTCCTTTAGACTTCCAATTGTGCCAATGCTAGTTAAAACAACCCCTAAATTCCTTCAAACATGGTATCCACAATGGTATTCTACTGTAGCTAGCGGAATTCATAAAAATGATCATTTTTCACATAAATTCCCCAAAATATTTTTCTCAAAGAAATAAGATCGTGGACCCGCTGCGGTACCTCCCGCAGACTAGGGTAGCCAACTCGAAAACAGTCAAGTGAACGTAGTCTTAAACCTCCATCCAACACAGATGGTAGGTTAGCATGAGATACTTGATTGGAAAATGGATAAGCAGACTAGCTAACTAATCCATCCCATTCACACACAGAGGGTTAATCAGATCTTGGCATACTGCCAGGCAGGTGATAGAGGAATGTCCTGGCCGTGCTTAAGCTTGCCTTGCGCTGCGCCCCACAGCCGAGAGACAGGCCCTAACTCTCCCAGCTGCATCCCCCATCTCTACTAGCAAATGGTTCCCAATGTGAAGATTCCCCACAAACAAACTACAGAGACAAACGTGTCAGAGTGCTGAACAGGGACGGGCTGCTGTGTCAAGGTATGTTTGCTTTTACAAAGTGAGGCTGAGTAAGGGTTCCTCCAATTAGCGGTATTGATTGAAATTGAGCTGACACAGAGCCGAGTTGTTTTTGTTTTTTTTTTGCCTCAATTTCAATGATTTATTTGCATATTACCGGGCTTGATAATATTGCATTTGATCAAGACTGCAGTACTGAAGCCATTCCATCATCGTAAAAGCAGTGAAGCTCTTGGCTTGCAACTCCCATTTTTCCACCACAGTGAGGAAACATAATATTTCACCAATTCGCCTTAAATTGCAGCCACTCATAAAATCTGGATGGAATACCTGAGGGAAAGAAAACAACTTTCCCTAGGCAGGCTAGGGTTGAGACAGAGACACGTGTTAACAGTATCCGTGCATAGTGTCTTAGAAGCACCATGCACGTGGACCTCTTGTATTCCCCAGAATTAACAGCTAAGTCATCTTAAAACAAGCTATGTCCAGAGGCTTCCTTCCGTCAACTTCAATGTCTCACACCTCTGATAAATCTGGTCAGGTGTCAGGCTTTACGGCTAATGCGCGTTCTAACACCTTCAGAGAGAGTGAGTGACAGGAAGGGGCATCCAATGCCCAATGTCCCGCTGTTCGTGATTGACCTCGATCAAATGCTAGCTCAGGTGGAGTTTTCCTTACTCAATCTTGTTCTGAGGGCAAACGGCATTCTGCCTGGGTGCCGATGTGACTCTAGCCAATTGGTCATTTTCTTGCTGTGACAATCAGGCTATTATTCTGACTTTCAAGGGTCAAAATTCACTGTCTGGTAGGGATCATGCACACATGGAAAAGAAGAACTCTTGAGATGCATTTTTCATAGAGGATGACAAATCAAATATGTTGTCGTTGTCATCAATAAAAAGGTAGCCAAAGGGTAAACCGTTACATTGACTATCCATTTGCAATAAAATAAAAAAAAAGAATACAATTCAACTTCACTCATAAACTATTTCGAGCTGCAGTTGAACGTCTCACCCTCTGAAACAGGTGCTCAAAATGGCTACCAAAGCTTCATGCGGTGGTCCACATGGACTGCAGTCTACTCAGTAACATCAAGGCATCTGCAGCGTCAATCACGTTCAAGCGCTCTCGCTCCCAGCAAGCTCAGCTACGAAACCACAAGCGTCGATCCCTGGCGGCCATGGCAACTGTCCCCCTCCCAAAGGGAAGGTGGATGCATGAGTACTCAATGATTAAAAGGTGCTTTGCTGTTCCAAAGGGAGAAGAGATGTCTTTCCCGCTCTGCAACAAACTGGGAGGGTCAAAGAGGAGAATACCTGCTCACGTGGAAAGATGAATAGCCCTGAGATGGAGCGTAGTTTCACTGTGTTTAAGATATCTATCACATCGTAGTTGACCATTGACCATTGTTATCATGTACAATATGACACATTGAAACAGAAGCGTGTCTATATATATATATATATATCTATCCATCCATCTATCTTTGTTCATGTTCATCTGTGACAAATGAAATAACAACAAAGGGCGGAGATTTCATTATACATTTATTCATCGTCATGTATAAATTTGATTCGGGTGGTAAAAAGCTGTTTAAGACTCGGCTGCTCACACTTGCATCGTTATTGCAGTAAAAAAAAGAAAATAACAGCATGATCAGAAGTCAGAAGTACTTTGGCAAATATTGTATCTTCAGAGGGCAAGCCGACACCTTGAGCAATGTAATGCGAGGCGGGATTAGAGAAAGGGCGCAAAAATGACTTTATATCAATGAGGGACTTCGTTTGACGCTCATTATAAAATAATAAGAATCCATACAAATATTTTATTTGAACAATACACACTTAAAATAGTTAATGAATGCAAGTAGAGGCAGGGTCTCTTCCTCTAGCCATTACACACCACCTCCAAGGCTTAAACTCACAGTAAGTATTATAGCTATATTCTTTCTGTCTGCCTGTCTAGATTCCTGTCTAGATTTCCTGTTTGAGGAACCCCACTCCTACTACTGACTCGAGTGAATAAAATGTAGGAAAAAGAAAAACATTTGGCAAAACAATCATGGCTCCAGTGAAGAGGAAAACAAGGGAGAGTGATTGCGGCTCAGCCTCCAGATAATGTTGTCCTCCTTTCATTCCACAGTGAAACTTGATAACACTGCCTTGGATCACCTTAGGTAACCTAACCATATCCCCCACCCTAATGTAGGGGCGAGAGAAAGGGAGAATGGGAGAGAGAGAGAGAGCAGGCAACAGAGAAAGAGAGAAGGAGAGAGCTAGCAACAGAGAAAGAGAGAGGGAGAGAGGTGGAGGCATAATGGAGTGAGATCTCCAGTTCACGGTAAATGTGGGGTGGATGGGTGTGGCTGCAGAGTGCGAGGTCTCTATGCCAAGGTTGAGGGGTTATCGGGGGGGGGGGGGGGGTTCACCCCGTTTTCAGAGGTATTGTTGTAGAAAGTGCAGCAGCATGATCTCATAGTGTTCTCCTGACTCTGGGCAGCGAATACTGTGTCGCTCGTTGGGGTAGACCTGCAAAACAACAGAGGAAAATCAACCACTAATTCCTGCTTCAGTACATACTGTACAGCACATGTGACTCCAGCTACCTACAATCTGCAATGTTCTGAAAACCCAATATTCCCTGAAACCCATTCATACCAATAAGCTGTACAGTAATAAAGAGGCCCAAATTTCTGGTCTGCTGGCTTTCATTTTTAAGTGACAGTTTAGTCATAAATTAAGACATTGGCTTCATGCTATATAGGCGCATACCAGTGTATGCTTCTGGGCCCCACTTTGACAGCACATGGAAGAGACTGTAGCAGTATTTTCTCTAATTGTGCAACAACGTTAGGGAGAAAATAATATGGGTAGCGTAGAGATAGTTGATGCACAGTAGTTACCCAACTGTTGCATTCCAACACTGAGGCCCTACAGTATTTTAAGCAAAGCTGTCCAATTTGACAGCTGCACTGTGTTATCGCACTGTCATTACGTCAACCCAAGTGATTAAGATTATATCCAGCAGAAGCTGCTATGCCTATGGCCCAGTGTCTATACGTTATCCATAACCTGCCATTAACGCTGATTCTAGAAAATGTGAAAAACGCATTAATACATTGTAGAAAAAGTAAAATACTAGCCTGTAGCTGATATGGCTTCCCAGCGCGGATTATTTGTGACACCAGGAAGTTGGTGTGGAAAAAGTGCACATTCTCGTCGAGGAATCCGTGTAGAATCAGCAAGCGGTTTGGCCTGTTAGGACAAAGAGAGGATTTCAAAGGGATGGAAATGGACATAAAATTAGGTTCAATTATCATGTTTAAATGTATACTATACAATAGTAAGTATATCCTGGGTTTTTAAAATGTATACAGATGTATACAGGGTGTGCAACTTTCACTGGGCACGAGGGGGACATGCCCCCCCACATTCTGAAATTGCATTTTTGTTCCCCGCAGTTTTATCATTGGAATGCGATTGTTTTTTAAACAATGAGGCAATTGTGGGCTTTAGGACCATGCGGACGCCTCCGAGCAGTCGGGGAGGCTGTTTGGAGTGTTTATCCGAATGGATAAAAAAATAAACAAATATGTGTGCCCCCCCCCACTTCTAAAACCAAAGTTGCACCCCTGTAGAAATGTCAATGGTGAAACTCAATAACATCCCATCTGTCCTTGAAATTTGAGCCGAGACATTTTTCGCTCAAAACCCATGCCCGTTTTTAACCAACAATGATGAACAAAATGGAAAGTAAAACAGAATTGTGTGATCATGTTACAACACCTACATCTGACCTCGAGGGCCTACCATTATACCCAGACTACAAAAGTGTTATCTACAGTATATATGTAGGCTATTCTTATTTCTTAGATTCGTTGAATTGTAGAGTGCAGTAAATGGACTGACTCGCTGGGCAGTTTGTCCACGTGCAGAGCCACAGAGCCCTCCTCGTAGCCCTGCGGGTTGTTCTCAGGAGTATCCATGTAGCGCTCCGTGTAGCCCGTGTCGTACGCCATCCACACGGTCACCGGGGCACCCGCTATGGCCACCTGAAAGGAACAACAACATTGCCATTTTTTTCTCTCATTGATTTGACTTGTTTATTTATTTGCAGTTAGGGACAGCACAGAAACTCCCCAGATACAGGTGTGCCAAGCTTGTAGCGTCACACCCAAGAAGACTTGAGGCTGTAAATCACTGCCAAAAGGTGCTTCAACAAAGTACAGAGTAAAGGGTCTGAATACTTATGTAAATGTCATATTTCTGCATCTTTTCTTTTTATACATTTGCAAACACATTTTAAAACCCGTTTTTTTATGTGTCATTATGGGGTATTGTGTAGATTGATGAAGGGGAAAATATTATTTCATCCATTTTAGAATGGGGCTGTAACGTAACAACATGTGGAAAAAGTCAAGGGTTTTCTTTGTCATTATAGGATAGTGTGTAGATTGATGAAGAGGATTTTTTTTATTTTTAGAATAGCCTGTCCTGCTATTTCTCCCTCCACAGCCTCCATTGGGAAAGACACAATTAAGACATTGACACAACAAAACGTCACACTTCAGTTTGCGCTAATTTCCAGCATTAGTGGTTAGCGCAACACGACAGGTCGAAGCCCGATTTCTGTCAAGCAGTAATGTACATATTGACAAGAACCTGAATAGGCCCCCTATTACCCCTGAAGTGGTGGTGAGAGAGATATACTCTTGTTGATCTTCGCCACCGTGATGTGTAGAGCAGTACCACTAAGAACAGGCACCGTGAGCTAAGACTACTGATGAGAACTGCAGTGTGGAATGATGTGTAACCCACAGCGACACCATGAGGACAAACAGGGAAACTACATCTATCCAGAACAGGTATCAAATCAAAACTATCCCATCTATAGTTCAATCAATCCATAATCAATCCAGCCCACTCTGATTTTAAGGAGAAGGAAATAGTAGAGGGAAGGTAATGACACTTTGTGGAATGAACCTCGGCCCAGTCGAGATCTAGAGATTCTAGTATTCTATTGTCTCGGGAGTGGTGCCTTTAACTGTGGCGCGTCTCACCTTGAAGACGTTGGGCCTCTGGATGAGGCCCATGAGGGAGAGGAAGCCGCCGTAGGACCAGCCGTGGATGGCCACGCGGCTCAGGTCCACAAAGTTGAACCTCTCCGACACGTACTGCAGCCCCTCCACCTGGTCCTCGATCTCCACCTGGCCCTGGTAACACACAGAGCGAGAGCGAGAGCGAGAGAGAGAAAGAGAAGGGCATTAGTCACACCGATAGATCCACATGCCCAGATGGCTTGGGTAGAATGAACATGGTTCTAAAATTCACAAAAGGATTCATAGTCTGGATGAAAGTTGTGTGAGAGATATGGAGAGCACATTCCAAATAGTCACGCTGGCGCTGCCCAATGAATAAATAGTATGAAGTAATATGAATAAATAAAGGAAGCCAGCATACGGTATATGCTGCACACATGTGCTTTAATGAACACGCACAGCCGGAACAGCCTTGGTTGGCAAGGTGCAAATTTGCCATTCCTATGTCTAAAGTTGAACACGGGCGCCTTAACGCTTAACTACAAAAAGACGGAACCATTTGTATTGAAACCATTTATAAACAAAAAGCAAGATATGGGTTGGAAGGGAAATAGTTGTTTTCGAAAACCAATCCTACCATTTTGTTTTTCAGAGCCCCTTCAAACTCCAGGCCCCTCTGACAGGAGCCCCTCCCGTCGATGACCACCACGGCGTATCCCAGGGAGGCCAGGGTGTTGAGGCGCAGGTATTTCATCCCCTTGAATGAGTTATTCACCAATTGGACCTGTGGATACACACAGATACCATTTTCACACCACTGAGACAAACCTAGCAGAGCCGAGCCTCACTACGGCCGGCCTGATTCTGCATCCATCGTAGATGCTGAAACCATGCTGGAAAAGATCACTCGAAAATAAAATATATCTTAGCAAGCGCAGTGAGGTTTGGGTCAGCCCTATCGTGAACACAGGACTTCAGCCTTGTACACGTCTTGCTACTGTATGTGAAAAGCAAGGTGACAGAGCTTGGAATGGCTATTTCCTGGGTTAAACAGGAAAGCATTCACTATTATTGCTAGTTTCAAACAAGTCATAAAGGACCAGTTCCATTTGAGTCCCTGGCTCCTTTCCTAGTTCCTACCTCGTCGGTGCTCACAGGTCTGACTGGATTTCTATCAGGAATCAGACATACAAGAAAAATGGTATGTCTAAGAGAAGCCACAAACCTGCGGGCCACCATAGACAAAGAGGACTGTGGGATGCTTCTTGCCAGGCTGGAGGTTGTGAGGCTTGTACACCATTCCGTAGAGCTGGAAGCCCGACTTTCCTGGGAAGTCAAAGATCTCCGGAGATTTGTAGTCTCCTGGGCAACCTGAAATACACACAGCGAAATAAGTACTGATGACATCAATAATTGACGGACATAAAATTGCCCACCTAGTTTAAAAACTGCAATCCGGGATTAGTTTTGCAGCAAAACGACAGCCCTGCTACTCGTTTTAGTATATAGCTGAGGGATGGGGCTGGGGAAATGTATCCACTCTCAAATTCACGAATATATATAAATAACTGAATTGAACATCAAACAGATCCCAGATTGTAGCTTTAATAAATCTGTGGCCTTATGGCATCACCACTCCCCCCAACACAGCAACCAAGCTACTACCCCTTAGCTACCCTAGTGAAAGATTCCTGGTGATGCCACTGCCTTGAAATAATCACCGCTCGGCCTCAACTCTACTCTAAATATTTATATATTGATTGTATTTTAGGAACAAAAAAAAAAAGAAGACAGCCGACCTTCACATTTCCTCTTAATTATGCAACATGTACTACGCACAAAGTATTACTCCAAAATAGACCAATGGGATTATTTAATAAAGATCTGGATTTAGCTTGTTTTTACCTATGGTGCAAAGGTCACTATGAAACACCCATGACCTCGTTGTAATGACGTAGTAAGATATGTTGCTTTAAAGCAATGAAATAGTGGAGTATTAGTGAGTCATACATACGGGTTGGGCCAATCAGAAGTGACTAAGTAAAGGGCAGTCTAAATTCAAAGCATACTTTCTTCTTCTTTTTTTTTTTACGCCATCCCTCCGCACTTCATTGAAGTAATCCCAGATCTAACACAACTGGATAGGAGCAACTCAGAATCCCTTGGTAGAGTTTACCCCTATCCAGTTAGATCAGTGAATGCCTCAAGGAACGAGGAAGGAAGTCTTTGAAAGGGGTAATCTGCAATCGCTACATACATTTTTGGACTTTTAAAAGGAATGATATATACCCATTGATTCTTGAAGAGTATACAGTGCATTCTGATTCAGAGCCCTTGACTTTTTTCACATTTTGTTACATTACAGCCATATTTTTTCCCCCTCATCAATCTACACAATACCTCAAAATGACAAGGTGAAAACAGGTTCAGACATTTTTGCAAATGTATTGAAAATAAAAACTGAAATACTTTATTCACATCAGTATTTAGACCCTTTGCTATGAGACATCAAAAGTGAGCTCAGGTGCATCCTGTTTCCATTGATCATCTTTGAGATGTGGACTCAAATCAAGTTGTAGAAACCTGTGGGAAATTCAATTGAATGGACATGATTTGGAAAAGGCACACACCTGTCTATATAAAGGTCCCACGGTTGACAGTGCATGTCAGAGCAAAAACCAAGCCATGAGGTCAAAGGAATTGTCCGTAGAGCTCCGAGACAGGATTGTGTCAAGGCACAGATCTGGGGAAGGGTAGCAAAAACATGCAACCCACAGTGGTCTCCATCATTCTTAAATTATTCTTAGAGCTGAAGATTCTTCTTAGAGCTGAAGATTCTTCTTAGAGCTGGCCAAACTGAGCAATCAGGGGAGAAGAGCCTTGGTCAAAGAGGTGACCAAGAACCCGATGGTCAGTCTGACAGTGCTCCAGAGTTCCTCTGTGGAGATTGGATAACATTCCAGAAGGGCAACCATCTCTGCAGCACTCCACCAATCAGGCCTTTATAGTAGAGTGGCTAGACGGAAGCCACTCCTCAGTAAAAGGCACATGACAGCTCGCTTGGAGTTTGCCAAAAGGCACTTAAAGGACTCTTGAGAAACAAAATTCTCTGATCTGATGAAACCAAGATTGAACTCTTTGGCCTGAATGCCAAGCGTCACGTCTGGAAAAAACCTGGCACCATCCCTATGGTGAAGCATGGTGGTGGCAGCATCATGCTATGGGGATGTTTTCAGTGGCAGGGACTGGGAGACTAGTCAGGATCGAGGTAAAGATTAACTAAGCAAAGTACAGAGAGATCCTTGCTGAAAACCTGCTCCAGAGCACTCAGGACCTCAGACTGGAGCGAAGGTTCACCTCTAACAGGACAACGACCCTAAGCACACAGCCAAGACAATGCAGGAGCGGCTTTGGGACAAGTCTCAAAGTCCTTTAGTGGCCCAGCCCAGACTTGAACCCGATCGAACATCTCTGGAGAGACCTGAAAATAGCTGTGCAGCAATGCTCCCCATCTAACCTGACAGAGCTTGGGAAGATCTGCAGAGGAGAATGAGATCAACTCCCTAAATACAGGTGTGCCAAGCTTGTAGCGTCATACCCAAGAAGACTCGAGGCTGTAATCGCTGCCAAAGGTGCTTCAACAAAGTACTGAGTAAAGGTTCTGAATACTTATGTAAATGTGATATTTCCAGGTTTTTTTTTATACATTTGCAAACAAATTTTAAAACCTGTTTTATCTTTGTCATTATAGGGTAGTGTGTAGATTGATGAATGGGAAAAAATATTTAATTCATTTTAGAATTGGGCTGTAACATAACAACGTGGAAAAAGTCAAGAGGTCTGAATACCTTCCCGAATGCACTATAACATAAATGCATGATGAGGTAATGGAATGAGGCCTAACCCCTCTCATCCAGTCACCCTTACCTGGGGCTTCCATCATGCTGGCCCAGCACCCAGGAAGGAATGATGTTGATTAAACATTATTGGAACGAGGCCTAAACCCTCTCATCCGGTCACCCTTACCTGGGGCTTCCATCATGCTGGCCCAGCACCCAGGAAGGAATGATGTTGATTAAACATTATTGGAACGAGGCCTAAACCCTCTCATCCGGTCACCCTTACCTGGGGCTTCCATCATGCTGGCCCAGCACTCAGGAAGAATGTTGATTAAACAGTATTGGAACGAGGCCTAAACCCTCTCATCCGGTCACCCTTACCTGGGGCTTCCATCATGCTGGCCCAGAACTCAGGCACCATGTGGAGAGGGTCTCCCTCTGAGGCGGTCAGCTTGTAGACGTGGACACAGGGGGGAGTGCTTACGTTACTGTAGTGGCTGACAAACATGTCAAAGTTCTGCCGAGAGAAGAGAGAGAAAGCGGGATGGGAGCGAGCGAGAGAGAGAGAGAAAGACAGAAGAAGAGGGGAGATACAGTGATAAGAAGGAGAGAGAGAAGGAGACAGAAGAGATGAGTGGCAGTGAATGAATCTTCTTATCGTCACATCGGAGACAGAACGTCACTGGGCCCTGATTTCAAGCCAGCTTTGCTGCTCATCTCATAAAGTCAGAGGCACACCTGAAACAAATCACACAACTGATCTGAGACTAGCAGCTTCAGAACCAACTCCCTGTATATTTCAACATGGGTCCAGATGCCCACACAACAGGCCACACCCCACGACACAGCATTGTCTACTCGGCCCAATCTGTTCACAGCCAGGGCAAATCCCTTACATCGTAGCAATGTCCATCAATATCCTCTCAATGTCTCTCTATGACACACACACACACAGAGAATGACCAGATGGTTACACCGTATGACATGGGCAGTTTCACAACACTCCCTGATGTAACCAGGCTTCTCATAGGGAAGGGATCACAGCTGTCCCTCCCTAAGGTTCTTGTGCGGCATGATCTGATGAAGCGTGGGTAGAGGATGATTAAGTGCAGTGTGTCAGAGGTCAGGGTTGTTGCCGTGTTTTGACGGTACTACCTACTGCAGCAGTGTTGTTTGGCAAGATGGCTAGTGAATGCAATGCCAGGCGACAGAGGGCTCTATTCCACCAAAACCTGTAGCTCGGTTTCAAGAATGCATTTTGCGGTGAGAGTTGTAATTACAGGGGTGCCGGAGGGGGGGGGCTAGGCACACAAAGGTTTCCAAATAGCACCGAAAGCCAGGCAGCCCATAAGCGTTACAAAAATCTAAATGCTGACCTAGCCTACTACTGTTAGCTCAGTCCCAAAACAGTAAACGTATACTCCCTACCTTGCGTTATTAGGGAAAGGGCTAAGGGTAATGCTAACGTTAGCTAAATCATATTTTGTCGCGTCCGTACCTTACTTATGGAGCAGCTGTGGGAGAAGCCAGGCTTGGTGAGTCTGACCACGTCGCCAGGGGACTGATAGCTGACCACATAGAGGTGGTGCTCCAGGGGAGTGTCTCTAGTGCCCTGGAAGTACACCAGCTTAGAGGCCTCATTCACCCAGATCTACAGGGACAGAGGGAGGCAGAGAGATACAGAGTGAAAGAGAGAGAGAGATACAGAGTGAGAGAGAGAAGAGAAGAGAAGAGAGAGAGAGGAGAGAGAAGAAAGTATGAGCGAAGAGAGCGATGAGAGAGAAGAGAAAGAGAGAGAAGAAGAGAGCGACAGGAGAGAAGGAGAGAGAGAGAGAGAGAAATAATTATTTTGACGTCAGAAAGTACATTATAACTGTACAATAGCGTGGGCACACACATACACACACACACAAATCCATTAAAAACATATTCAACACATCAGATTATAAAAACACAGCGACAAGAAGGGCTTTAATCTAATGAACTGAAGTTACTACCTTGGAGCCATGCCTGGCCAACACCTCCCACTCTCCACTGGTCAGAGTCACCTCCTCCTTGATTGCACATTTAAAGTCTCCTGCAGAGGAGGAAGAGACCATCGAGATTTGAGATGCTGTTTTGACGTCTTTCATTAGCATTACTTGACCGACAGTGCGGCAATCTGACGCCCCCCTGGATGGCGACCGCAGATATTTCGAGGTTCCATCCTATTTGCCTTCAAGATCTCGCCATTCAACTTAAACCGGCGACACATACAGATCGGTGATTAGCCCGAGGAAGGAAGGACTAAGCCCGAGTCCTGGATCTGTTTGTGCTGTGACATGGTGATGACAGCAATGACATTGGCAAGACGGCACAAACCGATCTGAGACTCAAGGCAATTTGACGTTGTTAAAGGTTCTTCGTTCTAATGACTCACCCTCTGTATGTGTGTAGTTTCCTGACCATTGGTAGCAGCCTGGTCGCAAAGTTGACGTGATTTTGTACAGATGGCTGAAGCTCGTTTTGGATTCATTCACCCATATGAAGGAGAAGTCGTCCTCGGACGTTTGAACGAACGGATAGAAAATATCATGAACCTGGAGGCAACAGAAAATCATGGCTGTTATTCGTTTGTCGTGGCCCAACTCTTCCATGCAAATATACACCGAGTGTACAAAACATTAGAGACACCCGCTCTTTCCATGACACAAACTGACCAGGTGAATCCAAGTGAAAGCTCTGATGCCTTATTGATGTCACTTGTTAAATCCACTTCAAATCAGTGTAGGTGAAGGGGAGGAGACAGGTTAAAGAAGGATTTTTAAGCCTTGAGACAATTGAGAAATGAACTGTGTTTGTGTGACATTCAGAGGGTGAATGGGCAAGACAAACTATTTAAGTGCCTTTGAACGTGGTATGGTAGTAGGTACCAGGCGCACCGGTTTGAGTGTGTCAAGAACTGCAACGCTGCTGGGTTTTTCACGCTCAACAGTTTCCTGTGTTAATGAAAAATGGTCCACCACCTAAAGGACATCCAGCCAACTTGACACAACTGTGGGAAGTATTGGAGTCAACATGGGCCAGCATCCCTGTGGAATGCTTTCGACACCTTGTAGAGTCCATGCCCTGACGAATTGAGACTGTTCTGAGAGCAAAAGGGGGTGTTCCTAATGCTTTGTACAATCAGTGTATATGTCAACATACACCCTCAATATATAGTGACTGTTTTACATGTAACGTTTAAGTCATTTTAACAGACACTCTTATCCAGAGCGACTTACAGGAGCAATTAGGAGTTAAGTGCTTTGCTCAAGGGCACACTGACAGATTTTTCACCAAGTCTGATTGGGATTCGAACCATCGACCTTTCGGTTACTGGCCCAATGCTTTTAACCACTAGGCTACCTGCCAACTGTCAATTCAATAATCAAACTCAATAGGCAAATGTTCCAAGAGTAGTTCCCAACAAGCGTCAAACCTTTATTTTTGAAAGAGCACGGATAACCAAATCTAGAGTCTTATGATTCATGGTACACATAATACTAACCACATAATCTGGTAGCTACAATTGTCTCATATAGTACAAAACGGGTTAAATTGAGGGGCCCCTCCATTACCAAACCTTATTCACGTTCCATCATAACAAAATGTTTACTTTCCCTGTTCATGCTCAAAACAACAACTGAGATGTGCCCAGCCTCTTAAGAAGTGCCATCCCCAGAAACTCTCTCTCACATTGATCCAGATGTCGGTGGTCTCCTCGTAGACAATGTAAGGGTGGACGTCCTCGGGCACGGCCTCCAGGCTCTCCTGTCTCTGGGCCGGGTCGTCTGTGATGGGGATGAAGAGGGCCGGGGGAAGCAGGACCAGCTGGAGCCTCTTCTGACTGCGGTCCAGCAGCACGGCCCAACCACTGAAGAGGGAGACAGAGAGACACTTTACCTCACTGACTGGATCCTATACAGTACACCAGGCAAATGCAAATTTGAGCCATGCGTCCTCCGGGATCGAACCCGGGTCTGTAGTGACTCTAGCCTCTAGCACTTAGACCACGGCGCCCATTCGGGAGCCCCCCCAAAAAGTTGTCTGAACAAAAAATAAATATGGAACTGGGAACTAAGGGGCCTAGTCCAAACCATGAAAATCAGCCCCAGATCATTATTCCTCCTCCACCAAACTTTACACTATTGGGGAAGCTAGAGTTCTCGTCCGTTGGACTGACAGATGGTGAAGCATGATTCATCACTACAGAGAATATGTTTCCACTGCTCCAGAGTCCAATGGCGGTGAGCTTTACACCACTCCTGCCAACGCTTGGCATTGTGCATGGTGATCTTAGGCTTGCGTGCGGCTGCTCGGCCATGGAAACCCATTTCATGAAGCTCCCGACGAACAGTTCTTGTACTGACGTTGCTTCCAGAACCAGTTTGAAACTCGGTAGTGAGTGGTGCAACCGAGAACTGATGATTTTTATGCTCTATGCGCTTCAGCAGTCGGCGGTCTCATTCTGTGAGCTTGTGTGGCCTACCACTTGCGGCTGAGCCGTTGTTGCTCCTAGACGGTTCAACTTCACAATAACAGCACTTACAGTTGACCGGGGCAGCTCTAGCAGGGCAGAAATTTGACGAACTGACTTGTTGGAAATGTGGCACCCTATGATGGTGCCACGTTGAAAGTCACTGAGCTCTTCATTAAGGCCATTCTACTCTCAATGCTTGTCTATGGAGATTGCATGGCGGTGTGCTCAATTTTATACACCTGTCAGCAAGGGGTGTGGCTGAAATAGCCAAATCTACTCATTTGAAGGGGTGTCCACATACTTTTGTATATATAGTCTATATGTCTACTGGAACAATGCGGTCATATCCTGCATAAGAGTAATAGTAGTAGGCACCTCCATTAGCACAGCTGATTGATGGAGAGAAAATAATTATATATTCACAGGAAATTACTTTACATACCCAACTTATCAATCGCCAAATTTCTTTCATGATACATCATGTACAAATATAATGTATATTTCTTTATTTTTTACTAAATGTTTTATTGTTGGACATAAAAGACTGTAAAAAAACACCAGCAAATAAGATCCAAGTTATTTCAATTTTGGAAATCTTTTCCCATGCATAATAGAGAGAGAAAAAACCTGAGGAACACCTTCCTATTATCGAGTTGCACCCCCTTTTGCCCTCAGAACAGCCTCAAATCTTCGGGGCACGGACTCTATAAGGCAGGGGTGTCAAAGTCAAATGGACGGAGGGCCAAATAAAAAAATCAGCTACAAGACGAGGGCCGGACTGTTCGAATGTTCATTGAAACATTTTTAAATGACGCATATAGTCTAGTGAACCTAATTGAACCTACTGAAAACCTAACAAATATATTACAATATGATCAGATAAATAAAGCAATATTTTCTTATGGCTCTGTCAGTAATCTTTAATTTTCAACAGACACAAAAGACAAATTTCCTTTATATAAATATCCCCATAACATGAACATTAAATGAAAGAAACCGGTATTCAAGGCACCATCAGTAGACTATATTTTCTATTTTAGCAAAAGTGGGCTAAATTTACTTCAAAGAAAAAACAATAATAGCAATTTTCTATCATCCACTCAACTGAAATATTTTTAAAATATAATTGGATTGAAATACAAAAAAATAAAGTGCAAAAATCTATTAATCAAAAACAACACTTTGTTTAAGGAGAAGTAACATGCAGTGAAAACAAATATTAAATTTTAACTTTTAAACTTGAACTGAGTAAAAACTCTAAATATGTGATTGCACAGTAATGTTCACTTGTTTGAGGTTGAGGGTGATACTTGGTGGTGTCCCATCTTTTCCACAAGTTCATCAATGTTCGGGGTAAGGCTCTGAGCTGAAGAAATCCTCAGAATTGAGTGGAGGTGTTCAGCAGTAAGTCGACTTCTGTGTGATGTTTTGTTCAGGTTCATCAAAGAAAACAGTTGTTCACACAGGTATGTGCTGCCAAACATAGACAACGTTTGAGCAGCCTGGATGCGCAGCTGGGGCATTGTGCCGGGGAGGAAACGGGCGAACTCCGCAGCACCCACTGCCGCATATTTTGCCCTCAGTGCATCATTGCATTGGAGGTCAATCAACTCCATTTGGAGGTTTGGTGGTGAGCTTTCCACGTCAACAGCAAATGGGTTACCGAGCAGTTCCAACCTGCTTTTTTGTGCTTCAAAGTCAGCAAATCGGCGTCGAAAGTCAGCGGCAAGCATACCTATTTTATCAGCCAACTGTGTGCTCGGGAACGCACTGGTAGAGAGCTTCTCTTTCATGGTCTGGCAGCTGGGAAAGTGGCTCAAATTTTCTTTCCGCATCTGCGTCTCCCACAGAGTCAGTTTGGTTTTAAATGCCTTCACTGTACTGTACATATCAGAGATG
Organism: Oncorhynchus mykiss; assembly: GCF_057628025.1. Lineage (NCBI taxonomy): Eukaryota > Metazoa > Chordata > Actinopteri > Salmoniformes > Salmonidae > Oncorhynchus > Oncorhynchus mykiss. The sequence goes on from NC_143029.1 coordinate 55,646,797, forward strand.
ACACGATCCCGACCCTGCAGCTGCAAGTTTATTGCATTCAGATGACTCGTAATGTCACACAGAAAAGCCATTTCACACAGAAACATTTCGTCTCGGAGTTGTGTTGTGTCTTTCCCTTTGCTGTCCAAGAACAGACAAATCTCCTCACGAAGCTCGAAACATCTTTGAAGCACCTTTCCCTGGCTTAGCCATCGCACCTCTGTGTGATAAGGCAAATCACCATGCTCCGTTTCTAACTCCGTCAGAAATGCCTTGAACTGGCGGTGATTCAAACCTTTGGCTCTGATAAAGTTAACTGTGCGCGTGATGATGCTCATTACATGCTCCATTTTCAAGGCTTTACCGCACAACGCTTCCTGGTGTATGATACAATGATAAGCTGTCAGCTCACCTGTCGCGTTTTCCTCTTGCATCTTTTCCCGTATCTTCGCCACCAGTCCGCTCCTGTGTCCACACATCGCAGGTGCTCCGTCGGTTGTCAAACCCACGAGTTTTTCCCAAGGCAGCTCCATCTCATTTACACATCTTGACACCTCTTCATACAAATCATGCCCCGTAGTTGTGCCATGCATAGGACGTAAAGCCAAAAACTCCTCTGTCACGCTTAGGTTGGAGTCCACTCCGCGGATGAAAATTGACAACTGGGCAATGTCAGAAATGTCGGTGCTCTCATCCACAGCCAAGGAATATGCAATAAAATCTTTTCCCTTTTTCACAAGCTGCTCTTTTAGATTGATGGACAACTGGTCTACTCTCTCGGCAATGGTGTTTCTGCTCAGACTCACATTTAAAAAGAGTTGCCTTTTTTCTGGGCAAACTTCGTCACAAACTTTAATCATGCAGTTTTTGATGAAATCCCCCTCCGTAAATGGCCGGGCTGATTTAGCGATCTCTTCTGCCAAAATAAAACTGGCCTTGACAGCAGCCTGGCCTTGTGATTTGGCTTTTTTGAACAGAGCCTGTCGAGATTTGAGGCCTCGTTTTAATTCCTCTGCCTTTTGTAGCCTTTGTTCCATGTCCATATTCTTGTTTTTGTCCGCGTGTTTCGTTTCATAATGTCGTCTCAGATTATACTCTTTCAGTACCGCCACACTTTCTCCACACAGAAGACACACAGGTTTTCCAGCTACCTTCGTGAACATATACTCCGACTCCCACCTTGTTTGAAACCCCCGGTTCTCAGTATCCACCTTCCGTTTTGCCATTTTTGATGGGTATCTGAAAGTTAATTTTACTGTGATGCTGACGACTGCTGTGCCAATAAATATTGAAATGAAGCAGCCTACTGCTCGGTGCGTCACCTTTGCATTGTGGGAAATGTAGTATTGGTGCGTGTAAAAGATCTGCGGGCTGCCGGCTTGCTGCGGGCCGGTTCTAATAATAAATCAAGATCATCCCAGGGGCCGTAAAAAACCTTCTTGCGGGCCGGATGTGGCCCGCGGGCCTTGACTCTGACATATGTGCTATAAGGTGTCGAAAGTTCGAGCTCAACACTAACACAACTGATTAAACTAGTCAACTAACACCTACACAACTCTAGTAGCTTTCCTCCAGTTGGGAATCAGTTGCACATCCCGCATCTCTAACCAATATAAGCCAACAAAGAAACAGAGAGAGGTCAAGACTAATGCGTTCCCTGGGGAAACATTATGCCGTAACACTCACTATTTGCCGTCACTCGTCCATCCTGCCCGGGCGATGTACTCCGCCCCGGGGAACAGGGTGGTGAAGGGGAGAACCAGCTCCTTGTCTTGGATGCTCATGATCTGGAGACAGACAGAAAGACAGAGACAGGGGAAGACAGGAACAGAGAAGGACGGAGAGACGGACAGACAGAGGCGTAATTAGTCTGCTCATAAACAATGCAGGGAGCAGAGAGAGAAATAAGAGAATGAAAGAGAGAAGTTGAAAGTAGGCAACTTACTTTGCCTTGGTTGTTAGTCTTTATCTCTGCCAGTTTGAGGGTGGTTTGTGGATTTTTACTGCCTAGAAAAATAGAAACATTCAGATTATAGATAGAGAGAAAAGAAAACTCAGGAGCTCTACTCTTGAAATTATTTGATTAGGTCATTATTAATGTGTGTTACTACATACACACAATGTACAATCCTACATGAGTAGGCCTCAACCTGCGCCGGGGGGCTCAACCTGCTCCAGGGGGGGAGGGGCTCAACCTGCTCCGGGGGGGAGGGGCTCAACCTGCTCCAGGGGGTGAGGGGCTCAACCTGCTCCAGGGGGTGAGGGGCTCAACCTGCTCCAGGGGGTGAGGGGCTCAACCTGCTCCAGGGGGGAGGGGCTCAACCTGCTCCAGGGGGGGAGGGGCTCAACCTGCTCCAGGGGGGGAGGGGCTCAACCTGCGCCGGGGGGGGAGGGGCTCAACCTGCGCCGGGGGGGGAGGGGCTCAACCTGCGCCGGGGGGGGAGGGGCTCAACCTGCGCCGGGGGGGGAGGGGCTCAACCTGCGCCGGGGGGGCCTCACCTGTGCGGGGGTATCTGTAGGCATCGGCCTTCCGCTCCTCCAGGGCTGGAGAGGGAACATGAATGATCTCTACCTCCGTCTCATCCACCTCTTCATACAGCAGATGCAGGGTTTTCCCCCCATCTGAGTCTAACAGAAGGGAAAAGCAGGCTGAAAATGCATACAAATACAGCTGGAGTTTATATGACAGACATCTTCATGACGACAGTGTCTGGGGCAGGTTGAAGCCTGTACAATGTTCATCAAAGCATCACTGATTGACTGACTGACAAGACTACTTAATTACAAAAGAGCCCAATTTCTCTTGCATGAAAGTGAGTGGTGCTCTACTCGTATGGAAGGAGTGGTAGATGGTGACCCTACTCACCATCTACGGCAGATGGACTCCACCAGTAGCCAGTGAAGCGATCAAACTCCTCCTGGATCACAAACGTGGCCACGCCCGCAGACTTGGGGTCCTCCTTCACATTATCCAGACCTGACCCAGGGAGAGGGGATTCATTCATTTGATTAAATCTATGCAGCGTCAGCAGCATGGCATAGAGAACGTTTACAATGCCATACGACTACATTCCATCAAATGTCCAAAAGTTGCTGGCCCCCCCCTGACCTTTGTGACAGAAGGTGAGTCTCCTCTCCTCCCCAGACTTGATGTTAGCCAGCCACAGGTCATTGTTGTTGATAAATGCAATGAAGTTGGGCTCTCCTGGGGAGATCTTGGGGTCCATGCGGGTCCCTGAGCACTGTGTCTTAATCTCCACCGGCTTCATTGGGGCAGACTGCTTTTAAACCAGGAAACACATTGTCAGTGTACAGGGTCGTATTCATTAGGCACCAAACGGCACAAAACAGACTGAAACAGGGAAGACCTGGACTTGTCCAATACAATGGCTTGTTTTTGTTTTCCATTGAAAAACGTTTTTTTTGTTCTACAATGTGCACTAATGAATACAACCCTGAAGACAACCATATATACAGCACATACATATCGTACACTAATGCTTATCTCAACTACAGGATTTTAAAATTCCACTTATATTACGCAGATATCAATCCCAGGATGGTCATAATTGAACCACAACAGGAAATAATCAGACTGCTTGCAATGATAGATTCAGTCTTAGACAGATATGTTGACAAGTGTGAACACCGAGGCAGGCCATGTATAGAAAACAACATAACGATAGGTATGGTGTCAAATCGAGCCCATATAGCCAACCTATTCTCTAGAATCTATAAACTAACCACAACCTGAGAGAACTAAGGGAAGAAGTGAGTGTAACGCGCTAGAAAGCACTATAAAAAAGATACCAGGCACTGTAAGTGTGCTAGTGTAAAAGTAAATCAGACCCCTTGGATTTCTACACATTTTATTGTGTTACAAAGTGGGGTAAAAATGTAATTTAATTGTTGTTTTTTGCCAACAATCTACACAAAATACTGTAATGTCAAAGTGGAAGATTTATTTTTAAAGATATATATTTTTTAAAGGAATAACTCAAATATAATTGTTGCTTAAGTATTCAGTCCCTTTGCTTAGGCAAGCCTAAATTAGTTCATGGGTAAAATGTGGCATAATAAATCACATAATAATAATAATAATAATAATAATAATAATAGGGGTTGACTACACCTTCCTCTGTCCCTCATACATAGAACTATCTATATGTAAGGGAATACCCCCCTGATTTGGACAAAAATTAATGGAGGTATGTAAGGTCCCACAGTCAAGTATTCAATATCAAGCAAAGATTAAACTACAAAGACCAGGGAGCTTTCCTTAAGGAAAGAAGGACAGTGATTGATAGATGGGTAACAATAACACATCAGATATTGAATATCTCCTTAAGCATGGTCAGGATAATAATTATGCTGTGGGTTATGTATTAAACCACCCAGAAACATCAAAGACACAGTCATCCTTCTGAACTGAGCCGCAGGACACAGGTGACTTTAAAATAGCTACCATGTTCAATAGCTGTGATGGGAGAAAGCTGAGGATGGATCAACAATATTGTAGTGACTGCAAAATAATTACCTAAATGAGAGTGAAAAGATGAATACAAATATGCAGAATAAAAATATTCCAAAACATGCATCAAGCCACTAAAGTAACACTGCAACAAAAACACAGCAAAGGAATACACTTTTTGGCCTAAATGCAAAGCTTTATGTTTGGGGCAAATCCAACACAACATCATTGAGTAACGGTCTCCTTAATTTCAAGCATGGTGGTGGCTGCATCATGGTATGGGTATGCTTGACATTGGCAAATACTGGGGAGTTTTTCAGGATAAAATAAACTAGATGGAGCTAAGCACAGGCAAAATCCTAGAGGAAAACCTGTTTTAGTCTGCTTTACACCATATACTGGGAGAGGAATTCACCTTTCAGCAGGACAATAACCTACAACACAAGGCCAAATCTACACTGGAGCTGCTGACCAAGAAGACAGTGAATGTTCCTGCAGTTTTGACTTAAATCTGCTTGAAAATCTATGGCAAGTCTTGAAAATGGATGTCGAGCCCATGATCCCCAACATCTTGACAGAGCTTGAATAAGTTTTTAAATAATAAAATGGGCAAATATTGCACAATCCAGGTGTGCAAAGCTCTTAGACTGACCCAAGAAGACTCACAGCTGTAATCGATCTTAAAGTTAGAATTTTACTTCCACTTTGACAGAGTATTTGGTGATAGATTGTTTACAACAAAAAAATGACAAATCAATTAAATCAATTTAAATCCCACATCAATTTGAATCCTCGAGGGCATTTGAATACTTATGCAAAGTACCTTTCATTCCAAGACGTTTTTCTGACAACTTGACCAAGCGGCAACAACGCCTGTACTTTTATTTCCATCAACCGACCTAGTCAGGATTGCTGCAATGTATTTAAAAGTCCCACCAACTTACCATCTTGGGCACGCATTAAATCATTAACATTATATTGTCGTCCAACATTAAACTTGCCCTTGTTAAGTTTGGGGCGACAGGTGGTTAGAGCGTTGGACTAGTAACCGAAAGGTTGCAAGTTTGAATCCCCGAGCTGACAAGGTAAAAAAAAATATCTGTCATTCTGCCCCTGAACAAGGCAGTTAACCCACTGTTCCTAGGCTGTCATTGAAAATAAGAATTTGTTCTCAAGTGACTTCCCTGGTTAAACAAAAGGTCAAATAAAAATAATAATTTTAATGCATTTATTTTCTCCATTTAAATTGTATGTAGTTCTGTACTTGAGCAGTTCTTGTCTGTTGTCACAGTAAACAGGATTGTCACAGTAATGCTTTGGCATTTAGCCTGGGGGAATGCACACTGACATTTCATTTGTTTTTTGATTGATTTGACAGGTAAATATTTAACGGCCCTTATAATTAGTTCATAAATGATAGAAACGTGTGCATATTAACCAAACTTAAACAACAAAATCTCTGTCTACAGACAAAATAAACATTGGGGCATTTGAAATCAGAGAAAGTGCACGATGATGTGATCACATCCAAAGTGGATCAAAAGAAACAACTTTCTGAAATCACCCTACAGAAGTCAGATCGTTTTAAACGTATCTTATATGACAGTGGTTCCACACGTTACTGTGGGAAAAATATGATTTATTCTGTTATATTCCATTATATTAATTCTTACTATAAAATATGTGTGTTGATTGATCAGGGCAGGGGAATGTAAGCTAAGTATGTCTCTTGAATGAACAAAATGAAATAATGATTTGCACAGACAAGTAATATAATTGTCGGTTAGGACATCTACTATGTGCATGACACAAGTCATTTTTCCAACAATTGTTTACACACAGATTATTTAACTTATAATTCACTGTATCACAATTCCAGAAGTTTACATACACTAAGTTGACTGTGCCTTTAAACAACTTGGAAAAATCCAGAAAATGATATCTTGGCTTTAAAAGCTTCTGATAGGCTAATTGCCATAATTTGAGTGGATTGAAGGTGTACCTGTGGATGTATTTCAAGGCCTACCTTCAAACTCAGTGCCTCTTTGCTTGACATCGTGGGAAAATCAAAATAAATCAGTCAAGACCTCAGAAAATAAATTGTAGACCTCCACAAGTCTGGTTCATCTTTGGGAGCAATTTCCAAATGCCTGAAGGTACCATGTTCATCTGTACAAACAATGGCACGCAAGCATAAACAACATGGGACCACACAGCCATTATACCGCTCAGGAAGGAGACGTGTTCTGTCTCCTAGAGATGAACGTACTTTGGTGCGAAAAGTGCAAATCAATCCCAGAACAACAGCAAAGGACCTTGTGAAGATGCTGGAGGAAACGGGTACAAAAGTATCTATATCCAGAGTAATACGAGTCCTATATCGACAAAACCAGAAAGGCCGCTCAGCAAGGAAGAAGCCACTGCTCCAAAACCGCCATAAAAAAGCCAGTCTATGGTTTGCAACAGCACATGGGGACAAAGATCGTACTTTTTGGAGAAATGTCCTCTGGTCTGATGAAACAAAAATAGAACTGTTTGGCCATAATGACCATCGTTAGGTTTGGAGGAAAAAGGGGGAGGCTTGCAAGCCAAAGAACACCATCCCAACCGTTACGCACGGGGGTGGCAGCATCATGTTGTGGGAGTGTTTTGCTGCAGGAGGGACTGGTGTACTTCACAAAATAGATGTCATCATGAGGATGGAAAATTATGTGGATATATTGAAGCAACATCTCAAGACATCAGTCAGGAAGTTAAAGCTTGGTCGCAAATGGGTCTTCCAAATGGACACTGACCCCAAGCATACTTCCAAAGTTGTGGCAAAATGGCTTAAGGACAACAAAGTCAAGCTATTGGAATGGCCAACACAAAGCCCTGACCTCAATCCTATTGAAAATCTGTGGGCAGAACTAAAAAGGCGTGTGTGAGCAAGGAGGCCTACAAACCTGACTCAGTTACACAGGCTCTGTCAGGTGTAATGGGCCAAAATTCACCCAACTTATTGTGGGAAGCATGTGGAAGGCTACCCGAAATGTTTGACCCAAGTTAAACAATTTAAAAGGCAACGCTACCAAATACTAATTGAGTGTATGTAAACGTCTGACCCACTGGGAATGTGATGAAAAAAACAAAAGCTGGACATAAATCATTCTCTCTACTATTATTCTGACATTTCACATTCTTAAAATAAAGTGGTGACCCTAACTGACTTAAAACAGGGAATTTGTACTAGGATTAAATGTCGGGAATTGTGAAAAACTGAGTTTAAATGTATTTGGCTAAGGTGTATGTAAATGTCTGACTTCAACTGTAAGTGCCAGAACATATCTGACAACGTTTTGAGTTGCCAACTTTTTACATACAGGAAAATGGCTATGATGGCTATGATGGCTATGGTGGCAAGCTGCTGTTGTGAATGTGAAGAAATGAAAGCAGCAGATGGTCTAAATTTAAACGGAGGAATTAAGAACCGCTGATGTAGAAAGGGCTTTATAAATACACTTGATTGATAATAAAAAGGGGGTAAAACTCACAATGAAGCCGTTGTTTCCCCCGTCCTGACAATAGAAGAGGCTGTTGCTGGCCTGGAAGAGGAACAGGCCGGTCTGGGAGTGGTAGTCGTAGGAGGTGATCCCAAACGCTCCCAGACGCTTACGCTCCCGAAGCAGCTCCTCCTCCCGGGAATAGGCCCCCTGGTGCGGGGTGGCCTGGAAGTGTTGGAAAGAGGGGAAAGTCATTTGTATGAGTGTTTGTATATGTATGTATCCCACAACTGTTGCTAGTGAGTAAAGATGTAAGGGACAATATAGGATGGATCACAATAATTGTTTGCTAAAATAATAATTGCTTGCCAAAAATGTAATTTCTGTAATGGCAATCCTGGTTAGAGGTAACAATCCTGGTTAGAGGTAACAATCCTGGTTAGAGGTAACAATCCTGGTTAGAGGTAACAATATATATATATATATATATATAACATCCTGCTTTTTCACACATTCACAACATTTTTGCAAATGTATATATTTATTTATATAAGTATTCAGACCCTTTGCTATGAGAATCAAAACTGAGCTCAGGTGCACCCTGTTTCCATTGATCATTCTTGAGATGTTGCTACGACTTGACTGGAGCCCACCTGTGGTAAATTAAATTGATTGGTCATGATTTGAAAAAGCACACACCTGTCTGTCTATTTTAGGTCACACAGTACTGAGAGATTCTTGATGAAAACCTGCTTCACAGTGCTCAGGACCTCAGACTGGGGCGAAGGTTCAACGACCCTAAGCACACAGCCAAGACAATGCAGGAGTGGCTTTGGGACAAGTCTCTGAATGTCCTTGAGTGGCCCAGCCAGAGCCCGGACTTGAGCCCGATGGAACATCTCTGGAGAGACCTGAAAATAGCTGTGCAGCGACACTCCCCATCCAACCTGACAGAGCTTGGGAGGATCTGCAGAGCAAAATGGTATAAACTCCCCAAATACAGGTGCCAAAGTTGCTTCAACAAAGTACTGAGTAAAAGGTATGAATACTTATGTAAATGTAATATTCCAGGTTTATTTTTTTAAATAAATTTGCTAAAATTTCTAAAAGCCAGTTGTTGCTCTGTCTTTATGGCGTATTGTCTGTAGATTGATGAGGGAAAAATCCATTGAATACATTTTAGAATAAGGCTGTAACGTAACAAAATGTGGAAGAGGTCAAGGGGTCTGAATACTTTCCGAATGCACTTTATATTTTTTAATAGCTATATATAACGCAAAAAGAGGTGAGGGCGATGGAAATGCTTTTGACGGTTGATTTGCTTCCGTTCGAAGGGTGGCACTATGTGCTCTTTTCAAAGGATGGGTCCCGGTCTCTCGAGGGGCCCTGGGATCGGGGGTGGTCTGCCGATCACGGGATGACAACCCAACTTGGGAAGGGGAGGGGTTTTAGCGGGTGGAAGAGTGGGGAACAATTGGAGGTTTACTTCGTAGCAATGCAAATATAGTACAGCTATATGGACACTCAATCATTATTGTACTTTTTAATGGTAAGTTTACAAACATATATTATGGTAAATAGATTTGAAACTTGTATCTCATTATGGTAAATGGTGAAATAAGTGTAGCCAGTTATAACTAATGGCTTAGCAGATAATAAGAAAAAGACAATCAGTATTTACCTGGCTAAAAGAGAAGGAATATAATATCAATTGTTTACAGGAAACTCATTTAACATTTTTTTTAGATAGATAAGATAGATAGATAGATAGATAGATAGATAGGAGAGACTTGAGTGACCAGCCGGAGGAAGATGACACGACAGCACCCTTCTCAGGGGATAGGTACTCAGTGTAAAGCCAATTATTACACAGCTGGGCCCACTAATTGCTTTGTGTCTTCCTCTAGATAGGTGTGCCAGGAGAGGAGCTAGGGGAGGATTGGGAGTAGAGACCTGTGAGGATGTCGGTTTTTCCTACCTCCAGAGAAAGTTCTGTGACCGGGCACCTTGTCTCTCTGTTAACCTAGGCAGGCTTTAGGTAGACAGAAGCGTTCCTCCTTGTAACTGTTATGTGTAGACGATAGTCTAAGACAGGAGTAGCAGTTTGCGGTTTTGCTTTCAATTTTTGCCCACGGCCTTTTGATTCTCGGCTTAGTTTATGTTGCTTTTGTTACGCTGGTGTTTCAGCATTGGAAGTTCCCTGTGCTGGAGTTATCTTGTCGAGCGAAAGAAGACCCGTTTAGTAAACAATACGACAACAAAAAAGGAACCACAACCACTGCCTCTCATCTGTTCATTTTATGCCTCCTGTGTTAGGGTGTTTCAGACAAGCTGATCCGTTCTAAACGGGTGGAGAATACAGGCACTTTGAGGCAAGATCACAACCTTTCCCCTTTCCCACAGACTATATGGCACAGGCTTGACTAGTTAGATTTGCCGTTTTAAATGATCAACCGCGGCGCTATCCATGGTGCTGAATCTCCGCTTTTTGCTGCTGTTGTGTGTCTGTTTCTTTAGCGCAGCATCGGATATGCCACAATCAGTAGGTAGGCTAAAACAAACGTCATTTTCAGTAGGCTGTAATAACCTCATCATTACCAGTTGGCAAACAGTGCTTCATAGGCCTACATTAAAACTAGGCTACATCAAATAAATAGCCTAGTGTGTTGACAGAGAACTTTGAGTTGATTCAATTGCAGCAAATACCACAAGAAACCTGTGTTCCTCTGTATATTTACCAATTTACAGTGGTATAATCACGTCAGATTTTTGAGGGTGGTATTATACGCTTTATAACATTTCCGGTTTGAATGGGAATACCGGGATGCACGGTGGTGCTTGCAATTTTCTCGGGAAGGAAAAAGTGTTGATTTTGGGAAAATATTCAGCCCTAGTTTGGATGTCATTAGGTTTCAGTGGAACAAATTAGATAAGTGATATTCACCTGGAAGTGATCCAGCATCTGTTTCCACGACAACACCAAGAGGGCCTCTTTCCGGATCTTCTTGGGGATTTCGGAGTAGAGCAGTGAGTTCTCTCTACTTCCGTAAGACATCCCTGGTAGAGAGATACATTGGAATTGAAAACGAGTTAGGTGACCAAGGTACAACTTGCAACACGGTGCAGTTAATTGTAAAAACACAAGTGGTACTCAATGAACCACTGATTGAGCAATAGCGTGACAGTCTTCAGTGGCAGGTGGTTTTGAGCTCACCGAGGTAGTACAGGCGATGGGAGTGGGGGCCTGACTCATCGTTTTTCTGCACAAACTGGAAGTCATGGGGCGCTTTGTTGGCGATCATTCCCGAGTACTTCCTGCTGCTGTGGATGATGTCACGCAGGCCATCCCACGAGTGCTTCTCCACGTAGAACTGAGACGGGACGTCCTCCATCTCCACCACCTCTGTGCTCTCTGTTAGCCCGTCCACCGCCGTCATATTAACTTCTAAACAACTGAAGGGGGGGGGGGGACAACCATAGAGACAACCCACTGGTCATTTACATGCTCACAAACAAATGACACTTGCATCTGGCATGGAAACGCACACAGACAGAGACTCACACATATGTCTCGGCCAACACAATGGGTTATCTAGCACAGCGTTTCCCAACCCTGGTCCTCCAGTACCCCCAACAGTTGCGTTGTGGCCCTTGACAAACACCTCACTCAACTCATTGAGGGCTCGATGATTAGTTGACAAGATGAATCTGGTGTGCTTGTCCAGAGTAACAATAGAATGTGTGCTGTTGGGGGGGGGTACTGGAGGACCAGGGTTTTGAAAAATACTGATCTAGCACTCCTATTCACACATGTCATTTGAACACACAAGGACACCATACCTTTTCCAGTAACCTTCTGTTTTGTTCCCACGCTTCACTTTCTTCACTCTGTGCATTCACCGGCCAACCAGCCTCGACCAGACTCTGCAACCTAAAGTTAACCATTCAAATAAACAGGGGGAAATCTTATAATATAATGTCTTATAGACATTGAGCAACACCTACCTATAGAATGGCTCTCCCTCATTCTAAATCCAGGTGTCATAATCAACGTGACAATCAGGCATGCAGTAAAGGTTTGGCATCTAGGGAGTGGTAGAAGGTAGCAGCAGCATAAGGAATGTCCCACATTCCATTGCTGGTATAGTTGGATGTTACAGGAATACATGACACTTTAGCTAACATACTGTATAGTGAAAATAAAAACAAAGTCAATCAAAACGTTTTTAATAAAAAAAAAGCTTTACTTGGCTCATCGCCAAAAGGGGGTAGAATTATATATATATACATATATATATATATATTTTTTTTTTTTTAAGTATGAATTTCATCACCCCGCGGAAGGACTGCATTTGTACAGGGACAAACACACAAGTATGTTTTCTAGAATTTTAATTTTTTACAAGTATCGACTGATTGTGACTCAATGTTGTAGCCAGAAAATCGCACAACCAGTTATCAATGCTCAACTCCTCGATATAAGAGAACGAAGATGAGCGCTCCTCGGCTATACTGCCATGAGGATGATAAGCGCAACATCGTTCACGAATTGCAGCACTCCAGCGATTCGTTCTCGAGTTAAGTTTGTTGAGCAGACGCTGTGTATGTTTTGGTTCTACAAAGCTGTGTCCATCATAGCATTCGATAATCAATTAATTGCATTCATTCTTGCACCATGCGATCATTTACCACTTCTTAACATGTATTTTTCTTATTTATGATGCCTGCGCGCATAGGCCTAAATGTATGACAGAAAGTTGTTTGGTCGGAGCACGTATCTTGGGTCACCGGAGGAGCGCGTATTAATCCTGATGTAGAATTCATTGCGTCCAGCAGCTCAAACGAACCGCTAAAATTAACGAGTCAATCAGGAAAAACTCATCATGACTCTTGAGTCAGTAAAAAGAGTGGTTCAAAAGAACGAATTGTTCGCAAACTGAACTACTAATTTTGAGACAAATATAGATGTTGAATTGGCGGCTTTTCCTAGTGGGTTGTGTTGATGGGATTTTCAGAGTACTTGTTATTCATCTGTCATTCCCTTTCAGATGATGTAAAAGAGAAAACATTCAAGTACTGGATGTAAAGGGAACCTGAACACCAATTGCTATAGAATGCTCGGTGTCAATTACACAAACCTACCCGCCTGGCCTGTACAATTTCACATTGAAGGTCCAGAAGGAGCTGATGGGTGTGTAAACAATATGACAATCGCTCAAAATAGCCATCAGGTAGGTTAGGGTATAGATGCACAAATTGGTCCTAGATCCGCAAGGGAAAACCAAGGGGAAAGGAAAATATGGGCAGGCTCGTGGAGTTGGATTAGGAATGGGTGACCTAAACTGCACCTTACAGAAGAGGTACAAAGAAGTATCACTTTTGCATTTGGAAAGCAGGAAGTGATAGCTGACAAGTTGTCATCCACACATCACCTGTCTTGGAGCCTCATATTTGGAGCATAGACCATGTATACTGAGTATGCCAAACATTAGGAACACCTGCAGGGCCTGGCCTCTACAAGGTGTTGAAGGCGTTCCACAGGGATGCTGGACCATGTTGACTCCAATGCTTTCTGCAGTTGTGTCAAGTTGTCTTTACGTCCTTTGGGCAGCGGACCATTCTTGATACACAGGAAACTGTTGCGTGAAAAACCCAGCAGCGTTGCAGTTCTTGAAACAAACTGGTGCGCCCGGCAACTACTACCATACCATGTCCAAAGGCACTTCAATATTTTCTTGCCCATTCACCCTCTGAATGGCACACATATACAATCCATGTCTCAATTGTCTCAAGACTTAAAAATCCTTCTTGAACCTGTCTCCTCCCCTTCATCTACATTGTCTGTGATGGAAAGAGCAGGTGTTCTTTTGTATACTAATTTGTATATAAATGGAGTGATGACTACACAAATCTGAGTCACTGTGATTTCCTCTCCCGTTCATAACCCTTTGTTAAAGGAGATTCCAGATTTGAACTCAAATGTCTACCGTTCTAAATATCAGATAGGTTTGGCAGCTAAAATGGGGAAAGGAAAACAGGGAGGGGGAAATAATTTAATGACCAGCACGACATAGCCTAGTTAGAAGCTATCTTTGTTCTCATCAAGAGCCGAGGTCACACAAAAACGAACTGTTTACTGCTGCTAGCTATAGTACAAGTTGGCAACAATCTCGTGATTAGCTACATTGTATATCTAATAGAACATACGTGTTACAGCAAAACCGCTAGCTAGCTACATAATACCGCAACGTTTCCTAGCTAGGCAGGAAACATTGTAACATGACAGCTCTCTCATGACAGTTCTCGGGTTTACCAGCTATGAGTTAGCTGGTTCCATAGCAAGCCTGTCACTCTAGCTACATCCTCCTGTCGGAAACGAGTTTAGAAGCGAATACTTACCAATCCGGCTACTACTTATTTCCCCAACTATCCTTGGCTTTATTAGCTAGCTATTAAAAAACAAATATTACTAGTGCTAAAGGTTGCGTCCATGGCCCAGAATGTGTAATAAAGTGAATAGCGTCTCATCAGCAACACTAATGAAGTACTTCCGGGTTACGGAATTTCGAAAATGTTCAAATATAAAAGTCCACATGTAAAAGTAGAATAACCTAAATAAGTGTCATAAATTGTATTTATTCATGATATATGAAAAATAATTGTCTAAACATTAACAATGATTCAGATTTGTTCATATTTAAGTGACATTTGCATTAAATTTGGGTTTTAAATGCCCCCAATGAGAATCACTGTATATGGAATACATATTGGCTTATAGAGCAAAAACTATTCTGGGGGCAGCAGTAAAATTATTGTAGGGAATACTCAGTAAGGTCTGTGGAGTGTATATACGGTGTCATTTCATAGGGCTCTGAATAATACGGAGTGTTGTTGGCCTTTAACTGTGGTCAAACAGATTCAAATTGGGTGCCTGGACACTATACGGTACAAATATAACACTACAGAAAAACTATTATTTGTGCTGATGTAAAGTGGGGTGGGGAGAACATAGTAGCATCTGTAGAATCTGTATATGGTGTTTTTTCATGGGGGACTGAGGTCTTTATGCCCAGCAACACTTTCTACTCCACCCATTCTATTGGTCTCAATGCAATACACTGTAGGCCTATAAATTACACATTGGCTTATAAAGAAATAAAGTATTCTATGTGCAGAGGTAAAAGTGTGGTTGGGAGTACTCAGTACGGTCTGTAGAAAAGCACCTTTGAATTACCCGGTGGTATTCATGTTCCTGAAGTAATTGCCTCTATACATACTAAACTATCAATGCTCAAAAAACAATCACAATAAGGTAAACTTTTCAGTCAAAACAAAAAACGAATTTATTCACAATTTTAACATAATGAATATCAACCATGCTATAGTCACTACTGTCACCAATTTAATACAATGTGTCCAATTAAAATTAATGGTCAAACACACTCTAGGATACATTCATTTGTTTCAGTGGAGTCTAGACAACTGCTTGTGGATTGCCCATTGGGCCAGCTGTGTTCTGGTGGTATAAACCTACTTAACCAGTATAATAGAATGGGAAGCCCATCCACAATTGATCAGCAGGCAATTAAGTACAGCCTGTTTCTGTTTTGATGTTTGTTTTTTTAAACTATGCTAAGCAGCCTGTTAGAAGGTCTGTGAGAGGGCTTTGTGCGTGCAGGAACAGTCGGGTATGTTTTTTTTTACAGAATAGTGTAGGTTAACAGGAAGAATAAACCAATATCACGACATGCCCTGCTCATCATATTGATATCAAATGGTATCGATATCATATCAAATTATCGATATTGGTGCCAACCACTATATCAAATAAATAACATATTTATATTTAAATATAGTGCAATTATTAAGCATATATAGTGTACTCATACTCCTTGATCTATTCCATATTTTGTAGTATTACAGCCTGAATTGAAAATGGATTAAATGGATTTTGTTTTCACACCCATCTAAACACAATAACCCATAATCACAAAGTGAAAACATGTTTTTAAAATATTTTTTGCAGAATTTATTACAGAAATATCTCATTAACGTAAGTATTCACACCCCTGAGTCAATACATGTTAGAATCACCATTGGCATCAATTACAGCTGTGAGTCTGTCTGCGGAAAGTCTCTTAGAGCTTTGCACACCTGTATTGAACAATATTTGCAACAGTATTCTTTTTAAAATTCTTCAAGCTCTGTCAAGTCTTGCCATAGATTTTTAAGCCAACTTAAGTCAAAACTGTAACTAGGTCACTCAGGAACATTCAATGTCGTCTTGGTAAGCAACTCAGGTGTATATTTGGCATTGTGTTTTAGGTTATTGTCCTGCTGAAAGGTACATTTGTCAACCAGTGTCTGTTGTATGGCCTACATACTTAGCAGACATGTCACCCATTGGACATGTTTGGGATGCTCTGGATTGACGTGTACGACAGCATGTTCTAGTTCCTGCCAATATCCAGCAACTTCGCACAGCCATTGAATACGAGTGGGACAACATTCCACAGGCCACAATCAACAGCCGGATCAACTCTACGTGAAGGAGATGTGTCGTGCAGAATTAGGTAAATGGTGTTCACACCAGATACTGACTGGTTTTCTGATCCACACCCCTACCTTTTTTAATGTATCTTTGACTCCCAGTCATGTGAAATCCATAGATTTCCATAGTTATTTAGGGCCTATTGAATTTATTTCAATTGATTGATTTCCTTATATGAACTGTAAATCTAAAAAAAACTTTGCAGTTGTAGGCAACTACCCATGAGACCTACAGGCCTATGCCCTCGAAATGGCTTGTGCGCATTTCGCTGACGTGCTGCTCCATATCTGAAAGGCCTATCAAATATCTTGGTTGTAAAATAGTTGCAACTGAGCTGAATGTTGAGAGTTAAGAAATATAAATTATACCTACAGAAAGCTGAGACCCTCCTCTCTTCGACAGGGACGAGTGGATGAAGCTTCCAAAGCTGTGTTTCTCCTGCAATTGCATTTTGAAATGTTATATGATCAGAACACCTTTTTCTCTTGAGTGCTTGGGGGAGAGAGGAGAGTGCCTCGCTCATCACAGCAGAAGGCCCCAGCAATGCCACAGGGTCTGGGCAGAAACGTTCATTACACAAATCATGAGGATAGGCCTTCTGAGTGGCACTGCATCGCAGTGCTTGAGGTGTCACTATGGAACCGGGTTCGATCCCAGGCTGTGTCACAACTGGCCGTGACCGGGTGTCCCATAGGGCGGCGTACAATTGGCCCAGCGTCGTCAAGGTTAGGGGAGGGTTTGGTCAGGAGGGCTTTACTTGGCTCATTGCGCTCTAGTGACTCCTTGTGGCGAGCCTGGTGCCTGTAGGTAGACTTCGGTTGTCAGTTGAACGGTGTTTCCTCCAACGACACATTGGTGCAGCTGGCTTCCGGGTTAAGCGGGCGGGAGTTAAGAACGCCCGGTTTGGCATTTCATGTTTCGGAGGACGCATGACTTGACCTTCTCCTGAGCCCGTTGAGGAGTTGCAGAGATGAGACAAGAACACAAATGGGAAGAAAAAGGGGGCAAAAAAAAAAAATCATGAGGATAATAATGCACTTTACTGTTTGACCAAATCATGATTTTAGCCGCCCAAAAAATAGGACATTTTGAGTGAGGTGAAAATGTAGAATGTGCTCTTTCTACATGTGTGCTCTTTCTGTTTTTTACAATCCATGATCTTGGCTGTCTAATGACAGACACAGAGCAGGTCTTGTTGCTGATGCCGGGTATGACTTTGAATGTGAGTTTGCGTGACCTAAGCTGAGCCTATCAGAATTCCCAACTAGCCCATCTTGGTAGGGGGACCAGCCGTTGTCAACTGATCAGCCAAAGGCTCATTATAGATGAGTAAAGTCAGCAAAAAAAGAAACGTCCCTTTTTCAGGACCCTGTTTTCAAAGATAATTCATAAAAATCCAAATAACTTCACCAATCTCTAAAACCCTTTACAAGAGCGAGCTGCTCTTGTAAAGGGTTTAAACACTGTTTCCCAGGCTTGTTCAATGAACCATAAACAATTAATGAACATGCACCTGTGGAACGGTCGTTAAGACACTAACAGCTTACATACGGTAAGCAATTAAGGTCACAGTCCTGAAAACTTAGGACACTAAAGAGGCCTTTCTATTGACTGTGAAAAACACCAAAAGAAAGATGCCCAGGGTCCCTGCTCACCTGCGTGAACATGCCTTAGGCATGCTGCAAGGAGGCATGAGGACTGCAGATGTGGCCAGGGCAATAAATTGCAATGTCCATACTGTGAGACGCCTAAGACAGTGCTACAGGGAGACAGGATGGACAGCTGATCATCCTCGCAGTGACAGACCATGTGTAACAACACCTGCACAGGATCGGTACATCTGAAAATCACACCTGCAGGACAGGTACAGGATGGCTAGAACAACTGCCTGAGTTACACCAGGAACGCACAATCCCTCCATAAGTGCTCAGACTGTCCGCAATAGGCTGAGAGAGGCTGGACTGAGGGCTTGTAGGCCTGATATAAGGCTGGTCCTCACCAGACATCACCGGCAACAACGTCGACTATGGAAATAAACACACCGTCGCTGGACCAGACAGAACTGGCAAAAAGTGTTCTTCACTGACGAGTCGCGGTTTTGTTTCACCAGGGGTGATGGTCGGATTCGCGTTTATCGTTGAAGGAATGAGCGTTACACCGAGGCCTGTACTCTGGAGCAGGATCATTTTGGAGGTCTAGGGTCCGTCATGGTCTGGGGCAGTGTGTCACAACATAATTGGACTGAGCTTGTTGTCATTGCAGGCAATCTCAACGCTGTGTGTTACAGGGAAGACATCCTCCTCCCTCATGTAGTACCCTTCCTGCAGGCTCATCCTGACATGACCTTCCAGCATGACAATGCTACCAGCCAAACTGCTCATTCTGTGAGTGACTTCTTGCATGTCAGTGTTCTGCCATGGCCAGCGAAGAGCCCGGATCCCAATCCCTTTGAGCACGTCTGGGACCTGTTGGATCGGAGGGTGAGTACAAGGGCCATTCCCCCCAGAAATGTCCGGGAACTTGCAGGTGCCTTGGTGGAAGAGTGGGTAACATCTCACAGCAAAAACTGGCAAATTTGGTGCAGTCCATGAGGAGATGCACTGCAGTAATTAATGCAGCTGGTGGCCACACCAGATACTGACTGTTACTTTTGATTTTGACCCCCCTTTGTTCAAGGACACATTATTCAATTTCTGTTAGTCACATGTCTGTGGAACGTATTCAGTTTGTCTCATTTGCTGAATCTGATGTTCATACAAATATTTACATATGTTAAGTTTGCTGAAAATAAACACAGTTGACAGTGAGAGGACATTTATTTTTTTGCTGAGCTTCTAACAGAAAAATTGCACAAAAAGCTTTACAAAAAAAATCTTAACAGGTTCATGGAATGCCGGCCATGGCACCTTTTTTTTTCTTACATATTTTTTGATTTAATTTGTGTGAATTTCGACCAGCCCACCCACCGAAAACATGGTCCAGCCCATCTGTCATTGCCAGATGGCCAATCCGCCCCTATTATACACTATGAAAAGCGGCAAGAATGATTTCGCATCATACACATTGCGTTAAAACGCCGACTTTTATTTTGAAGGCAATATTAGGAAAAACGGAAATCTTAATGTTGCTGCCATGACGCTAATCACAATGCGGCTAGACGCAAACGTAGATAACGAAGAACACCCAGCAACCTTTAACCTGGGCTCCTCTTCGGCAGTTGAGGATGCTACGCGATCGAAGCCTAACCAGACATCTTGATTTGGTTGGATATGAGACAAGAATTACTACTTGTTATAAATAAATTCTATGCACTCCAATAGGTATTGACATGAGTTTCCCCAAGCAGTAAACGACAAGATTGCATTGGAAAAAGTAGATGCAGATGTGTGAAGGCCCATTTTGCCTTTATACAATTCAGTTTGCTAGGGGGTTGTTGATTACGCATGTGAATGTTTGGCAGTCATGTTCTTTGAACAAAATACAATATAGAAAATACATCTAACAGACCACCCCATTTTACCCATTTACAGTGGTAGTCATTTTTATGCAAATTCAGCAAACCAGTGTTGATGCACAGGCACCAACAGTTCAGCGCTGCCCATTAAACAAACCAGATCCAATTAATTTGACACAAGCACCAAGAGTTTAAAAATCATCTTTGGGCAGTTAAGTCCATATATTTCATGCATTTGCTAAACTCAAGTACGGCAATTTACAACCAAATTCCTTTAGGGTAATTCAAACCATGTCCAATGGAGAGAGAAATTCTCATGTCACAATTCAAGCAAACATTTTTTAATTGAAAGCCAACAGACAAGTGTGTGGGGACTCAAATTTTATTTATACAAAGACCACAGCCATTCTACTTCAGTGGGATGAAACGGGAAGAATGTGTCGCTCCGATACCGGGACGACCGTGCTTGACTGGCTTGTAGGTGATGGAGAACTCCCCCAGGTAGTGGCCACACATCTCAGGCTGGAGAGAGAAATGTACAAAGTTAAGTGTTGAGCAGGACAATCAGAACACTTGACATTTCAGCTAGAATAGAACCTTGACTAAATAGTAACAACATTCTCTAGTGGGTTGACACTATACAATACCTGAAGAATAAGTGTTACATGACAAATCAGGGGTTGTCTCAAAAGGTGTGAAATGTAGATTCATCACGTGCACTTGAGGGGCAAGAGTGAGGAAACCAGCTAAAAGCAAACCATTTTTTACAATTACAATCTCAGGGGAGGCCGGCCATGCTAGGTGTATTTAAAAAAATATATATATATTAAAACCTTTAAACTAGTCAAGTCAGTTAAGAACAAATTCTTATTTACAATGTCAGCCTAACGAAAGGCCTCCTGTGGGGATGGGATTAAAAATATAGGACAAAACACACATCACGACAAGAGACAACACAACATAGAGAACCGAGACAACATGGCAGGACAAAACATGACTAAAACATTGGGCACAGACAACATAACAAAGGGCAAGGTAAAGGGGAAGGTAGAGACAAGACATCACACAAAGCAGCCACAACTGCCAGTAAGTGTCCATGATTGAGTATGTGAGTCCAGCGATCTCCCCCAAACCTCACCTTGATTTCAACCTGGTTGAAGGTCTTGCCGTTGTACACTCCGACCATGGAGCCGACCATCTCAGGCAGGATGACCATGTCCCTGAGGTGAGTCTTCACCACCTCAGGCTTCTCCATGGGGGGAGCCTCCTTCTTGGCCTTACGCAGACGCTTCAGGAGGGACTGCTGCTTGCGGCGAAGGCCACGGTTGAGCCTCCTCCTCTGGCGGGCGCAGTACAACTGCATTAACTGCTCACTGGAAGGGGGGGGGGGGTGTATGGTCATAATTCCATCCGGGACATTTTCAGATGCACATTAAAACATCAGCTTCAAATAGCAGACTGAAGACTTACAGGGGAGTTTAATGAAAAATTACAATGAATCCTGACTGCCAGTCAGTGTTACTTCACTAATTGTACTACATGTTAACCCCAAACTGGTTGGCCTTAAGTGAACATATTTAGTCAAAGCCCAATTCATTACATAATGATTTGTATGAAATGCAAAATGTAGAAAACAAATGACGGAACACAGCACATTCATAAATGTACCCAACTTTCGAAAGAGTGAGTGCCACTGCCACAGACTTTCACCCTTCTGCAAGATGGGGTTCATTTAGCATTGGTATGTTGGATACACTCACGGTAAAAGCTGAGCTTTCACCGACATACCACAATGCAACCACCAATTTGGACAAATATAGTGGTGGAGTAGTGAAATGGTTGGTTTACTCACTAGGACATGTCAAGAAGCTGGTCCAGGTCCACACCTCTGTAGGTGAACTTCCTGAAGGTACGCTTCTTCTTGATCTCAACTTCCGCCTAGGAAGCAACGCAAATTACTTCAACGCAGTGGATATCGTGGTCCAACGACAACAGCTATATGTTGAACAAGGCATTTGCTGTGAAATACTTCAGAACATTCCTAGCGACTGTGTTAGTCGGGATTTCGTGCCGAACTCATGTCTCTAAAAGAGAACGTGACTCGGTGAAAAGCATTGGCGCTGCCGGCTACCCTGTGTCATTAGCATACATCCCAAGCTTTATGGTGCGCCAATCTTGTTCCATCCTAAAATTTAGCAATGTACCGATTGATAAATGGTGATGAACCGAAATATATGATTTATTAAATAGAAGGTTTTATAATTTTGCTGAGATGGACATAGATTGTCATATTCGGGTACTTGTAAATTTGGTCACCTACCATCTTGCCTGATGTTCCGGGGAAAAGAACATTCCGAATTCTCGCTGGTCCCAATATCGCGCGACTCACAGAGACATCCGGTTATCTATTTCCGGCCATACAAAATAGTTGTATTTTTCACTGAACCGATAGGTGGTGGTACTGCACTCAATACTGTAACTCGCTCTGGATTAGAGCGTCTGCTAAATGACAAATGTAAAATGCCATCCATTTCCATAAAAGTCCTCACAGAAAAATACATTGACATGCAATGTAGGCAGGAGATAAAATAAATTAGCATTTTATTATTTACCAACAAAGGCAGGTAGCCTAGCGGTTAGAGCGTTGGGATAGTATCTGAACGGTCACTGGTTCAAATACCCGAGCCGACAAGGCTCATTTGTTGACGTGCCCTTGAGCAAGGCACTTAACCCTAATTTGCTCCAGCATATTTCACTGCACCATATAATGTCAATCATCAGCTGTAAATACACCATGTAGAAACAGGTCCTCATTTGCGGTACCGGATCTGCTTGATCTTCTTCCGTTACCCGCAATGAGCCTTACATCAGAGCTTTTGCTGTGGCAGGATAGCCTAGCAACAAGAACAAGAGAGTCAATACCTGTATCAACTCTCTGTACCTGATACATACAATACATGAGCAAAAGTATGTGGACACCTGCTCGTCGAACTTCTCATTCCAAATCATGGGCATCAATATGGAGTTGGTCCCCCCTTTGCTGATACAACAGCCTTCACTCTTCTGGGAAGGCTAGATCTTCGAACATTGTTGTGGGGACTTGCATCCATTCAGCCACAAGAGCATTAGTGAGGTTGGGCACTGATGTTTGGCGATTAGGCCTGGCTCGCAGTCGGCGTTCCAATTCATCCCAAAGATGTTCGATGGTGTTGAGGTCAGGGCTCTGTGCAGGCCAGTCAAGTTCTTCCACACCGATCTCGACAAACTATTTCTGTATGGACCTCGCTTTGTACCCAGATTTGTCCGTCAGACTGCCAGATGATGAATCGTGATTCATCACTCCAGAGAACGTGTTTCCACTGCTCCAGAGTCCAATGGCGGTGAGCTTTACACCACTCCAGCCGACACTTGGAATTGCACATGGTGATCTTAGGCTTGTGTGCGGCTGCTCGGCCATGAAAACCCATTTCATGAAGCTCCCGACGAACAGTTATTGTGCAGATGTTGCTTCCAGAGGCAATTTGGAACTCGGTAGTGAGTGTTGCAACCGTGGACAGAAGATTTTTATTCGCTGTGATTTTCCATTTGGCGGTCTCGTTCTGTGAGCTTGTGTGGCCTACCACTTTGGGGTTGAGTCATTGTTGCTCCTAGACATTTCCACTTCACTATAACAGTACTTATAGTTGACCGGGGTAGCTCTAGCAAGGTTGAAATGTTTCGAACTGACTAGTTAAACGGTGCCACGTTGAAAGTCACAGAGCTCTTCAGTAAGGCCATTCTACTTCCAATGTTTGTCTATGGAGATTGCATGGCTGTGTGCTCGATATTATACACCTGTCATTAACGGGTGTGGCTGAAATAGCCAAATCCACTAATTTGAAGGGGTGTCCACATACTTTTGTATATATAGTGTATATGTCTACTGGAACAATGCGGTCATATCCTGCATAAGAGTAATCAGTCGCTGATTTGAACAACAGTAGCTTTCCCTTTCTTGGTTTTGTACTGGGTCAGCACCGAAGTTGTGGTAACTTTCACAGGATCGAATGTTACAGAAAATCTCAACCATGACAACTGAGCAACACATGACCTTCTGCAGTGGTGCAGCATCATGCTTAAAGAGAACGTCACAACTCAAACCGAGAGAGGAACACTTACTATGTGGTCAGAACATACTGAACTATGGGTTATATTTAGTGGAATGCAAGGACAAGGTTAGTGCTAACAAACCACAAGCTTCTGTGAGATACTAAACGTAATGTTTAACACGGAAGTGTGACCGTCAGACATGATGCATGTGAGAAGAAGAAAAACACATATGATGGGTTTAATCAAACATTGAAATCACATATCTAGGTTCTAGCATTTAGCCATATACCTGTTCGAAAAGGAAAGAGAGAGAATACAGGCCACTCAGAACAAGGACAACACAAGGAACTGATATTGTGGTCAAGACATCCACAAGGAATGAATCCAAATATGCTCACAGTTTCCATTCAACCCTTTGGAGGAGGACATTTTTTGTTACATAGAATTATCAGGTGCCATTTTGTTAGTGAGGGTCCCAGCTACTATAATGACGTCTGCTTGTCTTGGGCTGGCTCTGAACAACACCCTGAACCTGTCCATGTCGTAACAAAGTGCTGTGTGCATCATCTCCACCACACAGCACGTCAGCCCAAAGGTCCTAGGCCACAGCGAGCTCTGTGGGACAAACAGGCACACACTCAAAGCCCATGTACAATAACAGTAAATATTCCCGACTGTGCTTGGATCAGGTTTCCAATCAAGTTTAGTATGACTTTGGGTGATTATCCGAGTGAGATGTTGAAGAGAGAGGGAAGTGACAAGATGTGGTCAGGTGCCATTCAAGTCAAATGTTTAAAAAGCGGATCAGCTATTTTAGAAAATTAAACATCCACAAGGGGGCCCTCTCTCAATATGGTACTCTATTGCACAGTTATAACACTACCACAGTGACATGACTACTCTTGTGGGGTACGTTTCAGTAGAGGAGTCCTTACCCTGCTGCTTGGCACTGCCGACACCAAGGCCCTGGGTGCCAAAGCTGTGCTCTTCTCCCTGACCAGAACCAAGGGGCCTTACGTAAGCGGATTACAGCTCTAGGCACAATAGGCAGTGAGTGCGTTTACCGAAAACGTACTGCACTTGAAACCGGTTTAGTTAATCCTACCTGCTTTGTTGTTGTAAAACCTACAGGTGACCTAATGCATGATGAACTGGGTCTGAGGAAATAGACACGCCATCCGTCTCTGCTCATCCTAACAACCTATTAACAAGAATATGGATTATGTTTAGTTGCGTTTAAAAAAAATTGATTTACTTATGTTTTATGTGTATGAGATTATAACCTGTGCATTATTTTACATAATGATAAAAGACCCAAACCTGGATAAGGAACTACAGACATGCAGAAGACAAAAGTGATTGTCAGTTCTTATATTCAATAAAAAGACAGATACTGCGGCTAGATATTCATATAAGGGGCGGTCCAAAAGGATTGTACAGCTGGCAACAAGGTCACATGCTTTGAACCAGCCAATGTCATTTAAAGTTGTTGAGAATAACGTCAGTCATATATCTTGATATTTTCATTGGCCCACCACCTGGAAAGTATTCTAGTGCTCCCAGTTGCTGCGGTGTCAACACATGTGCAGCTTCAACTGATTTGTAAATCTGCACCAACTGCTAGTCAAGCAGAGCAAGGGCTACCAACGGAGTGCCTTTGTCAATCAGATATCTAGCAGCACTAGGGTTGTTCGAGGGCGCTGTGTTTTAGCTCACACATACTTCTCTATTCCCTTAGGAGACCCAAATGACTGAAACCCCACAGCACTGCATTTTTCACATACCATGAAATTAGTATGTCCGGCTATGGTACGCAGACATGGTTTAGACAATATTGCTTATGCTAGATAATGCCCTAACTTAAGCCACATGAACTAATGAGCCTAGCACAAGTTATGCTAAACATGTAACTAATGAGACACTCTTTAATTGTAACAGTCTGGTTGGTATTCAATGTCCATCTTTATTTCACTTTAGTCATGCACACACTTCCAAACGTTAACAGATGTTTTCATTTATATTGAAAAGATGGACTCGAAGCAGAGCACAAGAAATGTATATAATACCAAAGGTAGTAAAAGCTCATTTTCCTTCAGTCTAGGTAAAAAAAAAACATTTTTAAACAGAAATATAAAAATAATCACTTTGAATGTTAGAGTTCAAAATAAGTCTGGTCCTCTTTTCAGTCATCAGTGAATCCAGTAAAACATTAAACAATGAAGACACCTGACAAAATGAATCCAGTATCCAGCTTGGAATGTTGAAAGCCTGAAAGTTTTTTTTTTCTCCAAAATACTCTAACGGTACCCAAAGAAAACAACCTTGGCTCCAGTTCTGATTATGCAAACAAAATAAATATTTCCTCCTAAAAAAAAAATATTTTAATTATATGATCAGTACTCAGCATACATAAAAAGTTAACAGAATGGGAGATGTGTGAACAAACCACTGTCTCATTAAAGACGTTATTTTCTCATTCTCAACAGATACCACAAAACATCTTGTCTTTTATATTACCAAGTAAAAGTACTGAATGGATACAAACAGTTAAACAAATTCACATTATTATTCGCATCAGTTAAGGAAATGTAAATAGTTTACATTAACAATATGACTTTTAGCCATATAAATACAAGGATGGGTAAATTCCAACTATGGAACAATCAATTTTTTGAACTGAAATATTATATATATATATATATATATATTTTTTTTTTTAAATCTACATTTCGATGAAAGTTTAAGAGCTTTCTTTTTCCGTCTCAACACAGATGATTTTTAATCCCATCTTAGATGGATTCTAGGCAATATTTGTATATGAAAATCCTTGGCATAAATGCCATCCCTTTGAAATCTACCTACTTACATTAAGATAGGGGAAACTGGCAAGGGGGCTTTGGCACTTTACAAAATTTCCTGTGAGGAAAAAAAGCTAATCACAGCTCAGACAAGCACTGGCTTTAGCAGTTGCACTTTAAAAACACATAAGTATAGCCATTTCAACATATATATATAAACATACTAATATATAGTACATGTGAGATATGTGTATATTGCTCCTAACCAGTAATTCATGAGGGTAACAGGGAACTATTGTCCAATACCAGAAGGAGATCACCCAAAAGGTGGAAAATCCTATGTAATGAATAACTGATAACACCTTCATTGAGGTTTCTACTATCTTCAACAAGCACAACCCACTTTTAATAATCCGTCCCCTCTTCTTGGTACACCGGCACCGTGTCATCTTTGTATTCTTGGTAACCCTCGTCTTGGTAGTCGGCCCCGGCCCCGTTCTGCTCCTCCTCATTCTTGGGGCAGTACTTGGCGTCGTAGATCTGACGACCCAGGCCAAAGTTCTGCCCGCTCTGGTTGGCGCCTGCGTTGGAGCCCATCTGCAGCGACATGGTGCTGTTGTCACACTTGTCTGTGCCCAGCTTCTGGTCATAGATGGCGCGGCGGGTTCCTGGAGCGGTCATGCCAGCCTGAAGAGTAGAGGAAGGGAAAGTTGAATTAGTTAGCCATGAATTAAAATATTTGTACTCATCTGAATAAACAATAATCCATTAGAAATAGCCAAAGTCTACTGAAGCAGTTAGTTCCCCCATTGACAATATTGATACCTTGATTCAGTTAAGACATGGTGAGATGGAGTGAGAACTTTTATTTTACCTGACTGGCCCCCTTGTTGGTGCCCATTTGCAGACTGATGGTAGAGTTGTCCATGGGGGGCAGGATGTGAGCCTTGGGGTCGTAAAGGTGCCTCCTGGTGCCGTATGCATTCATGCCCGCCTGGCTGGCACACTTATTCGTCCCCATCTGCAGAATGAGACATATCGGTTATTAAAGGGAAAACGGCAAAGAATGAGTAGAAAACTACAATCGCACCCCCCCCCCCCCCCCTTAGATGGAGAGACTTGAGTAGATAGCATTAAAATCAACAATATTATTATTATTCTTGGAGCTCTCAGCACCCCCTCCCCATTGACATTTTTTTTTAAACAATTATTATTAATTATTTATTTTTTTAATCTGCAGCAGCACCCCCCCCCCCCCCCCAAAAAAATAAGTTCTGTACACCCAGCCCTAAATATCTTCCCACGACCATGCCCTCAGACCTGCAGTCCAATGACACAATGTCCGGCCTTCATCTTCTCCTCGTCGAATAGTCTCTCCTGTTTGTCTGCGTACTTCACCCCAATGTCCACTCGGGACTGGCAGCCCTTGGTCTTGGCCTGCAGGGGAAAGTGTACAGAAATCACGACACTGTTGGATGCGTCAAGATACTACTGGACACAATATTAGGGGCTTGTTGTATTCGGATCCCACTTCCTACACCATATGTTGATAAAGACGGGACACCATTATGTTCGCTTCAGGAACATCTTTCTGAAGATAAAACCGTGTGGTACAGAGCATTACTGCAAGGTCAGCCATTTAATCTGTACAATATTAAACGATTCATGCAAGTGGAAATTACCAAAGCGTCGGCTAAAATAAAATACAGAAGTTGTTATTCTCATTAGGGGTGCAAGCTAAAAAATAATTTAAAAAAATAGAGTTTCAAAAGTTTTTAATAGTGAAAGTCGTACCGTGCCAGCGAGAGACAACAGGGTGCTCTGGACCTGGGTCATGTTCCCACTCTCAAAGAGGTCATTGGCCTCAAAGATATCATGGGGCTTCAGGCCGTACGTTTGGATGGATTTGATGAAGTTGGTGATGTTCTCCAGCTTGAAACAGAAAAGCGCATAAGAGGACAAGATGAGTAAAGAGCTTCTCAATAACTTTGGAACGTCATAGCCATAAAGTGGTTATCATAACTACATTTCTTAATTCTTTGCTAGACGGATATCTCTTGCACACAGAGTTCTCACTGTATTCCACATTATAAACTGGGTGGTTCAAACACTGAATGCTGATTGGCTGACAGACGAGGTATATCAGACCGTATTCCAAAGGTATGACAAAACGTTTATTTTTACTGCTCTAATTACATTGGTAATCAGTTTCATAATAGCAATAACGCACCTCGGGGGGTTGTGGTTTATGGCCAATATACCCCGGTCCTACATAAGAACAGCCCTTAGCCGTGGTATTGGCCAAACACCAGCTCCTCCCCGGACCTTATTCCTTCATTCTAACCCATGTCCTACTTCAGTACAGTCTCTGGTCCAGAGAGAGTTGCACCTCTAATAATAGTAATCTACCTCTGCTTTTATGTTAGTTAAAAAACAGGCTTGGTCAGCACAACAGCTCAGATTTATTCTCTAACTGTAAAACCACCTGGCAAAGTACAGTACAAGTCTGTTGATGTACTGGCAAGTCTAATGTAGAGAGAACAATCCAAGCTGCTCACCTGATGCCAATTCATGGTGGACGAGTTGATCTTTTTCACAGAGCCAGGTTGAAGTTTGTTGATCAGTCTAGAGGAGGAAGAGAGAGCTTGCTGACTTAGACTTCAGTACCTCATAGGCAACCGAAGGAATCAAAGGATAAAAATAGTCTGTAGAGGATAATCATTACTGTGTACAGTACAATAAAGCCGACAACTATCAGGACAGTCAGGACATTCATGGATTGTAATCATTTGGTTAATTATGCTGTAGCTAGCTGAATGTTTATGATTTGTGTTGTCTTCGGTTAACTGCACTGGCAGAACAATACAACGTGAATCAATAAAGCCTTATCTTACATATTATGGTTAGGGTGACATTACAAATAGAATGATGATGATGATGGATGCTGGCCCCATTTATAAGCTTACTCGCACAGGATGACACCATTTTTCAGGCCTTTCTGGAAGTCCTCCCCAATAACACATCCCGTCACATCCTCGATCCAGACCCTTAGCTCATCCTCTCTCTGGGGGTCATACTTTCCGGCAATCTGGAAGGGGGGGGGGGGGTTAAACGTTCATTATAGGAAGCCTTTAAGTTTCACCGAAAGTCTTGGAAAAGGATGGCACAACCAAAACATGTGTAGGTAACATGTTGGTTACACTTTATTTTACATGACTGTTTCCACTGGTATTTATGAGAAAATTATCTGCAATGCATACTTCAAATAATTACACACAATTGGTGGCCAGCGGTGCTTGTTTGGTCTGGGTTAACCAAAACTAATTGAATAACACATTGAATCAATGGCGGAAAAGATTTACATCCACTTGGCTACCAGTACATTGTGTTCCAATGGCCAATGGTAAACTGGAGGAATGGGATCCCTCACCCAGGACAGAGACTATAATGCATGTACAGTGTACAAAATATTAAGAAAAATGGTTCTTTCTGTGACAGATTGACCAGGTGAAAGATATGATCTCTTATTGATGTCGTCACTTGTTCAATTCAGTTCAAATCAGTGTAGATGAAGGGGGAAGAGACAGGATAGAGAGGGATTGTGTATGTGTGCCATTTAGACGGTGAATGGGCAAGATAAAATATTTAAGTGCCTTTGAAAGGGTATGGTAGTAGGTGCAACAAATTGTATCAAGAACTGCAACACTGCTGGGTTTAATCACGCTCAAGTCTCCCATGTGTATCAAGAATGGTCCACCACCCAAAGCACATCCAAACAACGTGACACAAATGTGGCAAGCATTGGAGTCAACATGGGCCAGCATCCCTGTGGAACGCATTCGACACCTTGTAGAGTCCAAGGTGGATTATGGTAGCAGTGTGGGGACCTGAGTATTCTTTTGTACAACATAACTTGGAACATGATGGGTGAAGTTAGTTGTTTATGAAAGACAAAGGAGAAATTTGTATTATATTAGTCTTCTCCATTGACACAATATATATTTTTTAAATAGCCAGATCTTGGGGCTTTTGCAGAGTTTAAAAAAATATATTTATCCTATTACACTGCAAAAGTATAACAATATTAGGCCTACACAATAAAATAAAAATGGACAGGAACAAAGGTTGCACCAATTGTTTTTTTACAGTACATGTGGGATAGAACAGTTATATTTGGCTTGAGGGGGGCGTAGGTTACCTCCTGGTTGTGATATTGATGTTCTGGATGGAGGACACAGGCACTGTCTGTTAAAGTTAACTTTTGAATATGCATATGTTATGAATGAGAATATATTTCTATTTGGACTGTTTTGTGGAGTAATTTGTCTAAGCACGCATCGCGTCCGCGCAGAGCGCAAAACAATTGCCGTTCACCAAGGCCCCAATCCACCGCAGCGCAGGAGTTGCAATCACGATAGGACAGTGTGACCTCTGGATGGGTCATATCAAACTCAGGGACATGGATGAATGAAAGACATACAACTCTATAGAGTACTGACCAGTTTCACTATGTAAGCTAATGGGATCGCATATTTCAACTTGCCACATTGCCAATATCATGGGAAACGCCCATGCCTTTTTAAGCGCTTCCCAAAACTAAACCAACTTATAGAGATGTGTGTATTATCATTCTATCATATCAATGAACAATATTTTCCAGAAGTATATGCATAGCGCGGAGTTTGTAAAACTTGTGTAATTGTTGATAAGACCTGCGCTTTATTTAGGTCACTCCAAAAAGTCATTGCCCGTTCCATGTCAATACCTTTTCAAATCATAGTCTATGTAGCCTAAAATACCTAGGCATACATATTTTTTCTATAAATAAAACAATTATTCCATAATATACCTCACTATATCAGTATAACACAAGGCAAGTGATTCATTCGCACTTAACTCGACTCCGTGAACACTTACCTTGCTTTTGACTTCCGCAGAAAACCCATAGGCAGGACCTCTGTTAAATGATGAGCCAGACATTATTATAAAAGGAGTACTTTGTTTTTCGTATGGATACTTTTGTATCAGTTTCCTTTCCTTTCTCTTCCAGTTAACTCCAGAGTAAACTAAATACTTCCTTTTAAGAAATTCTCTTGCAACCAATAAAAAACGTTTATACGATTTTTTAGGCTCCACCTTTTCCTTTCTCTAGATTATGATTGACATCAAAAAGTCCTTATATGGAAGGAAAGTCCCAAATTCCTAGATGGTGGGAGTATCCTATGGGCCCAGAATGCCAGCGGCGCAGTAATCGTTTAAGTCTTTTGTCGGGAAAAGTTTCAGGAACTACCAAAGTACAACGAGCTACTGAATGACGCAATGCTACTATTCTTGAGCCAAATTTCAGAGTGCAAAGGACCCCGTTTGCTCATTCAAGGGTTTTTACCCTTTTTGGAATACTGAGAATGTTAATAGCGCTATGAGAACATGGTTAAAAATATCCACTCGAGCGTCAAACAATTAACGTAATATTTTAGTTCAGCCCACCTAAGACAAATGATCATGACTCGAGTTAACTGTTATAAACCACAGTCTACAATAACATCAAATACAGATTAAAAAAATAGTAACATCAATTCATTATCAAGTGTCCATTTGTATCACTTCAGTGACTGTTTGTGTGGTTGTCAATTCAATTAGGTTCAATAGTCTGTAATATTGTCTTGATGTTCCATGACATTACACTTAGTCTCAACTGAAAATGGCATACTGAACACATTTTGCTACTTACCAACAACTTTTTTCACACATGGTACATACTGGGTCGCATTTTGTTTGCCACCTGAGAGTACTTGGCACCTCTGGTTGCAACACAATCTCACACTCAATTCATGCAAATATGTACAACATGTATTTCAGTAGGGCCTCCCAAGTTGCACAACGGTCTAAGGCACTGCTTATTGTCACAGTCATACCCTGGATCTAGTTTTGTCCTATTAAATAAATATTGTGGATCTAAATGTTTTTTTCTCATAATCCTGGACTATCGGATCTGTCACACCCTGATCTGTTTCACCTGTCCTCGTTATTGTCTCCACCCTCTCCAGGTGTCGCTTGTTTTCGCCAGTGTATTTATCCATGTGTTTCCTGTCTCTCTGTGCCAGTTTGTCTTGTATGTTCCAAGTCAACCAGTGGTTTTTCCCTTGTTCTCATGCCTTTGCGGTTCTCCTTTTTCTAGTCCTCCTGGTTTTGACCCCTACCTGTTCTGGACTCTGTACCTGCCTGCCTTGACCTTGAGCCCATCTGCCACTCTGTACCTCCTGGACTCTGAACTGGTTTTGACCTTTTGCCTTTCCACAACCATTCTCTGCCTACTCCTTTTTAAATGATTAACATCTTAAACTTGTGTCATGATAGGACCACCATCTTATGTTTGCAATTGCGACAAATAAACTGCTCATACCCCAACCAAAGATCATCAAAAGCAGTGCTATAAATTCTAGGGCAACCAAAGATTCCTAGATGCCCTTCCAGACTCCCTCCACCCACCTAAGGACGTCAGAGTACAAAAATTGGTTAACCACCTAAGGATCTAAATTTAACCTTGCACAATACCCTAGATGCAGTCGCAACCCTAAAAACAAAACACATTTGCTCCCTGGTATTTAGAAAATACTTCAGCTCTGAAGCAAGCTTCCAGAAAATTGGAACGGAAATGGCGCGGCACCAAACTGGAAGTCTTCTGATATCTGCAATATCGAGGAGTCCTCACTGCTGCTCGATAATCAACATTTTCCAACTTAATTTTTACCTTTATTTTACTAGGCAAGTCAGTTAAGAACAAATTCTTATTTTCAATGACGGCCTAGGAACAGTGGGTTAACTGCCTGTTCAGGGGCAGAACGACAGATTTTGTACCTTGTCAGCTTGGGGATTTGAACTTGCAACCTTTCGGTTACTAGTTCAATGAGAGGATAGCTTTCATGACAGCAGTGATAAATTCATGAACTTCATGGTCATTAGAAAACAAATGACGGACTCTTTGAGTCTGCGTATTTCTCCAAAGCTGTTGTCCTGAGTCTGCACAGAACTGCCAGGACCTAAAATCAATAAAGATACTCAAGGTTTTTAATCCAGTATCTCTTGACACATTCATGAAAATAGTCATGGCCTCTAAACCATTAAGCTGCATATCGGACCCTATTCCAACTAAACTACTGAAAGAGCTACTTCCTGTGCTTGGGCCTCCTATGTTGAACATAATAAATTGATCCCCATCCACTGGATGTGTACCAAACTCACTAAAAGTGGCAGTAATAAAGCCTATCTTGAAAAAGCCAAACTTTCACCTGGGAAAATTTAAAAAACGAATCGGCCTATATCGAATCTCCCATTCCTCAAAAAGAAAAATGTAAAAAGCTGTTGTACACGTAATGTTTCAGCCTGGTTTTAGACCCCATCATAGCACTGAGACTGCCTCCGTGAAGGTGGTAAATTACCTTTTAATGGCGTCAGACCAAGGCTCTGCATCTGTCCTCGTGCTCATAGACCTTAGTGCTGCTTTTGACACCATCGATCACCATTCTTTTGGAGAGATTAGAAACCCTAATTGGTCTACACGGACAAGTTCTTGCCTGGTTTAGATCTTATCTGTCGGAATGATATCAGTTTGTCTCTGTGGATGGTATGTTCTCTGACAAATCAATTGTACGTTTAGGCGTTCCTAAAGGTTCCGTTTTAGTACCACTATTGTTTTCACTATATATTCTATCTCTTGGTGATGTCATTCGGAAACACAATGTTAACTGTCACTGCTATGCGGAATATTTCAAGGACAGCTTTTTCCTATCTTCGTAACATTCCAAAAATCTAAAACGTAATCAAAAAATTACGCAGAAAAACTAATCCATGCTTTTGTCACTTCTAGATTAGACTACTGCAATGCTCTGCTCTCCGGCTACCCGGATAAAGCACTAAATACATTTCAGTTAGTGATAAACACGGCTACTAGAATCCTGACTAAAACCCCCACATGTAATCATATTACTCCAGTGCTAGCCTCTCTACATTGGCTTCTTTTTAAGAATAGGGCTGATTTCCAAGATGGCGTAGCAGTCAGGCGTCTCTGTCTTCGTCTTGTCGTGTCTCGTGTGTGTAAATATATATTTTCTTTGCATGTATTTTGTAAAAAAAAAATAACCTCAACTCCAACATACTCTCCTGCAACCCGCCTCACCCAATGTGGTATGGATCTGCTATTTTCTTTACTTTAGAACCGGAACCCCCAACAGAAGCTAGCCAGCTAACTAGCTAGTAGTTAGCTAAACACTGCGAGCGGTCATCAGCTAACCTTTAGCCCGGACAACTCCTGCCTTTCTGCACAGCGCGATTCAACCCAGAGCTTACCGGACTAATTTTCCCCACATCTCCGGATTCCTACTGCAAGCTCTGAACCTTTTCACCTGGATTATCACAGCTAGCTAGCTGGTATCCGAGTGGCTACTCCTGGCTAATGTCTCTGTCCCGAAGCAAGCACCATTTAGCCTGGAGCTAGCCTATGCTAGGCCCATCTTCCAGCTAGCTGAAGAGGTCCATCAGCCACTCCTTGAGCTACAATACCTATTTTGCAAATTGGCCTGGACCCCTTTTACTGCTGATATGGAGCCCTCTGATCCTTCACGGCTGGTCTACCAACATAATCCACCCGATGGGGTTCTCAACAGGCTCCTCCATCGGGACATCCCCTGAATGCCCATCTGTTAGCCACGGCCCGCTAGCTGTCTAGAGCATATCGGACTGTTAGCTGAAGAGGTCCATCAGCCAATTTTCTTTGGCTACAATACCTATTTTGCCAATTGGCCTGGACCCTTTTACTAAACGGAGCCCTGCTGATCCATCACGACTGGTCTGCCGATGTAACCGACCGAGGGGGCTACAACTGACTCTTCCGTCGCGACATCCCCCTACGGCCCTTCTGCTAGCCTGCTATGCCCGGCCCGCAAGCTGTCTCAATATGCCTTGTCCATTGCTGTTTTGGTTAGTGATGGTCTTATTTAACTGTAGAGCCTCCAGCTGTGCTCAATTTTCCTTAGCTAACCCTTTTGTTCCATCTCCCACACATGCGGTGACCTCACCTGGTTTAAATGGTGTCGCTAGAGACAATACCTCTCATCATCACTCAATGCCTAGGTTTACCTCCACTGTATTCACATCCTACCATACCCTTATCTGTACGTTATGCCTTGAATCTATTCTTCTGTGCCCAGAAACCTGCTCCTTTTACTCTGTTCCGAACGCACTAGACGACCAGGTCTTATAGCCTTTAGTCGTACCCTTATCCTACTCCTCCTCTGTTCCTCTGGTGATGTAGAGGTTAATCCTGGCCCTGCAGTGCCTAGCTCCACACCCATTTCCCAGGCACTCTCTTTTGTTGACTTCTGTAACCGTAAAAGCCTTGGTTTTATGCATGTTAACATTAGAAGCCCCCTCCCTAAGTTTGTTTTATTCACTGCTTTAGCACACTCTGCCAACACAGATGTCTTAGCCGTGTCTGAATCATGGCTTAGGAAGGCCACCAAAATCCCTGAAATGTCCATCCCTAACTATAACATTTTCTGACAAGATAGAACTGCCAAAGGCGGTGGAGTTGCCTGCAGAGTTCTGTCATACTATCCAGGTCTGTGCCCAAACAATTTTAGCTTCTACTTTTAAAAATCCACCTTCCCAGAAACAAGTCTCTCACCATTGCCGCTTGCTATAGAGCACCTTCTGCCCCCAGCTGTGCACTGGATACCATATGTGAATTGTTTGCCCCCCATCTATCGTCAGAGCTCGTACTGTTAGGTGACCTAAACTGGGACATGCTTAACACCCCGGCCGTCCTACAATCTAAGCTAGATGCCCTCAATCTCACTCAAATTATCAATGAACCTACCAGTACAACCCCAATCCGTAAACACGGGCACCCTCATAGATATCCTAACCAACCTGCCCTCCACATACACCTCTGCTGTCTTCAACCAGGATCTCAGCGTTCACTGCCTTATTTCCTGTGTCCGTAATGGGTTTGCGGTCAAACGACCACCCCTCGTCACTGTCAAAGGCTCCCTAAAACACTTCAGCGAGCAGGCCTTTCTAATTAACCTGGCCCGGGTATCCTGGAAGGATATTGACCTCATCCCACCAGTAGAGGATGCCTGGTTATTTTTTAAAAGTGCTTTCCTCACCATCTTAAATCAGCATGCCCCATTCAAAAAAATGTTGAACCAGGAACGGATATAGCCCTTGGTTCACTCCAGACCTGACTGCCCTTGACCAGCACAAAAACATCCTGTGGCGTACTGCATTAGCATCAAATAGCCCCTGCGATATGCAACTTCTCAGGGAAGTTAGGAACCAATATACACAGGCAGTTAGGAAAGCAAAGGCTAGCTTTTTCAAACAGAAACTTGTATCCTGTAGCACAAACTCCAAAAAGTTCTGGGACACTGTAAAGTCCATGGAGAATAAGAGCACCTCCTCCCAGCTGCCCACTGCACTGAGGCTAGGAAACACTGTCACCACCGATAAATCCACTATAATCGAGAATTTCAATAAGCATTTTTCTACGGCTGGCCATGCTTTCCACCTGGCTACCCCTACCCCTACCCCAGTCAACAGCCCTGCACCCCCCACAGCAACTTGCCCAATCCTCCCCCATTTCTCCTTCACCCAAATCCAGATAGCTGATGTTCTGAAAGAGCTGCAAAATCTGGACCCCTACAAATCAGCCGGGCGAGACATTCTGGACCCTCTCTTTCTAAAATTAACTGCCGCAATTGTTGCAACCCCTATTACTAGCCTGTTCACCCTCTCTTTTGTATCATCTGAGATGCCCAAAGATTGGAAGGCTGCCGCGGTCATCCCCCTCTTCAAAGGGGGAGACACTCTAGACCCAAACTGTTACAGACCTATATCTATCCTACCCTGCCTTTCTAAGGTCTTCGAGAGCCAAGTTAACAAACAGATCACTGACCATATACAAAGATATGTCGAATTTTATAAGGGTTGCCAGATTGATATCGGTAAAACTATTTGATTGTGGAATGGGGATACATGTTTATAATGGGAAATTATAATACACACCATAATACACATATGCACAAAAACACTTACACGTATATACACACACACTCACTTTGTTTGTACTCATATTATAGCCAACTCTTGACTTTTGTATGAATTATTTTGAATAAAATTTTTGTATATAGTTCTTTAAATGTTTGTAATTTGCAGGTTTTAGTAATGATTAATATGGTTGTTCAGTCGTAAATCTCTGCTTGACTTAGCTTTTGGTATATTTGCCATTTTTATACATATTCTGTATTTCCACTGAAGAGAGCAATAATTCATCAACACACTACTGTAAATAAATGGACACTACCGGTTACAAAACGGAAATTGCTCTCCGTAAATAAATGGCGAGAAAGGCTCAGTCTGAAGTCATTCGGCTATGGATTTCACAACCCTATAATAATTAACAAGTTGTATCACCTTTAAAAGGGTTTATTTACAACCTATGGGATATAAGAGGTTGGAAATAGTGACATAGGAAAAGTCTGACAATTAAATACCCTAACCCTAAGCTTTGTTCAAAGTCAGCAGCAATTTCCAGTGAGAAATGCTCTGTCTGAAGCCATTCAGCTATGGGTTTTAAATCAAATCAAATTGTATTGGTCACATACACATGTTTAGCAGATGTTATTGCGGGTGTAGTGAAATTATTGTGTTTCTAGCTCCTACAGAGCAGTAACATCTAACAACTAATATTTTACAATTTCACAACAATGCACACAAATCTAAAGTAAAGGCATGGAACTAAGAATATATAAATATTTGGACGAGCAACGTCGGAGTGGCATAGGCTAAAATACAGTAGAATAGAATACAGTATATACATATGAAATGAGTAAAGTAAAATATGTGAACATAATTAAAGTGACTAGTGTTCCATTATTAAAGTGGCCAATGATTTCAAGTCTATGCATATAGGGCAGCAGCCTCTTTGTGTTAGTGATGGCTGTTTAACAGTCTGATGGCCTTGACATAAAAGCTGTTTTTCAGTCGGTCCCAGCTTTGATGCACCTGTACTGACCTCGCTTTCTGGATGGTAGTGGGGTGAACAGGCGGTTGTTGTCCTTGATCATCTTTTTGGCTTTCCTGTGACATCGGGTGCTGTAATGTAGGTGTCCTGGAGGGCAGGTAGTTTGCCCCCGGTGATGCGTTGTGCAGACCGCACCACCCATGGAGAGCCCTGCGGTTGCAGGCAGTGTAGTTGCTGTACCAGGCGGTGAAACAGCCCGACAGGATGCTCTCAATTGTGCATTTGTAAAAGTTTTTGAGGGTTCACGCCCTATAATAATTGCAAGTTATATCAACTTAAAAAGAGTTGATTTACAACCTCTGGGGTATAACATG
The DNA here is from genome assembly GCF_057628025.1 of Oncorhynchus mykiss. NCBI lineage: Eukaryota > Metazoa > Chordata > Actinopteri > Salmoniformes > Salmonidae > Oncorhynchus > Oncorhynchus mykiss. The sequence goes on from NC_143029.1 coordinate 55,686,017, forward strand.
TTGGGCAAAGTGGTATAGGAGATTCTGACATATAACCCCTAACTTGAGTTTAGTCTTCGCCAATGAGAATCAAGAGGGGCCTAGCTTCGTCCTTCATGACCGGGAAAGGCCTTGATTCTAGGCCGTAGAAAATCCTACATCCATCTCATTAGATCAGAACAGATCAGAAAAAGGATAGTTGTGTTTTGCTGCATAAATCACTTACATATAATGTGGATCATTGTCAGGTTATTAGATGCAGAAGTTTCAGTAACGACAGAACACCATGGTTGTAATAACACTTTAAACTGGTAGTTTGAAAATGTGCAGAATGTGTTTGTTTTGGGTCTACACTGGTAAGTTAACTTGTGTAAATTAGACAATCACAGAGGATTTTCTTCTGAATATCTGGTCAGGGCATAACACTTTTTCATTCAGCTTCAGGCAACTTTGATGCACTGTAAGGCTTGATCACAACTGCAGTGACTGCTTCTGTCACACCCATTGTTGCTTATCCATTGTACACTAGTTATATCAATGTAATTACACCCAACACAATGTTGAAGAACAGAATGCTTCCCACCACTAGATCACATAACTAGATGTGAGCCGAACGTGGTCCCATCGCTGCCACCAATGTAGTGAAATAAAGTGAAAGCTGCAACAGGGACTTTAACCAGGGCTCATATGTGGCGAAGTGAGGTCTAACGGCCATCGCCTAGCAGGCCACGGGCAGAGGCAGTAGGCCTACAATGCTGTTATATGCCTTGCTACAATAACCAAAGTATATAACATGATTGACACGACCGTAATAAATCATCATGGAACGGCCTTGGAAGGGCCATAAGTGGAAGCCAACCTAATTCATTATTTTACATTAACCCGTTACATCCATTGATATGGCTTAATTGATCATAGTCCAGACTCGTTATAGATGCAAATACCATGTCGTTGCACCAGGGGAATTTAAACCAAACAGATATTTTTTTGCAGGGCATCCTTTTCCCCCCACATTTATAGATGAATTAATTTCACCTCATGAAAATGTATCATCATTTCCCAATCAAATACCTTCATCGATACCACACAAAAAAACAGACAAATACATATTTTTACGCCAATCTGTCAATCTTCAAACAATCCGACATAGCACAGTATTAAGCAAAAACAAGCATATACAACAGCATTGGCATATACAGTACCAGTCAAAAGTTTGGACGCACCTACTCATTCCAGGGTTTTTCTTTATTTTTACTATTTTCTACATTGTGGAATAATAGTGAAGACATGGGGTGGCAGGTAGCCTAGTGGTTAGAGTGTTGGATCGAATCCCCGAGCTGACAAGGTAAATATCTGTCATTCTGCCCCTGAACAAGGCAGGTAACCCACCGTTCCTGAGCTGCCATTGTAAATAAGAATGTGAACTTAACTGACTTACCTAGTTAACTGTATCAAGCTGGCCTTGACCAAACCGGTAACTTGCCCCTCACTATAGCTGCACATCTCTCCATGGCCAGACTTATAGTGGTCTTTTCCCCATCTGCCACCACCAGCCAGGTTTACTCCAGACGTGGCATTTAAGCCAAATAGTTCTCTTGGTTTCATCAGACCAGAGAATCTTGTTTCTCACGGTCCGAGTCCTTTTGGTGCCTTTTGGCAAACTCCAAGCAGGCTGTCATGCTTTTACTGACGAGTGTCTTCCGTCTGGCCACTCTACCTGATTGGTGAAGTGCTGCAGAGATGGTTGCCCTTCTGGAAGGTTATCCCATCTCCACAGAGGAAATCTAGAGCACTGTCAGTGATCAACGGGTTCTTGGTCATCTCCCTGACCAAGGCCCTTCTCCCCCGATTTCTCAGTTTGGCCGGGCGGCCAGATCTAGGAAGAGTCTTGGTGGTTCCAAACTTCCTCCATTTAAGAATGATGAGGCCATTGTGTTCTTGAGGACATTCAATGCTGCAGAATTGTTTGGTACCGTTCCCCAGATCTGTGCCTTGACACAATCATGTCTCGGGAGCTCTACAGACAATTCCTTCAACCTCATGGCTTGTTTTTTGCTCCGACATGTACCGTCAACTGTGGGACCTTATATAGACAGGTGTGTGCCTTTCCAAATCATGTCCAATCATGTGAATTTACCACAGGTAGACTCCAATCAAGTTAAAGAAACATCTCAAGGATGATCAATGTAAACAGGATCCACCGGAGCTCAATTTCGAGTCTCATAGCAAAAGGTCTGAAAACTTACGTAAATTCAATTTGACTTGAATAATGTATTTATTTAAAAAAATAAAAATACAAAAATAAATTTTGGCTTTGTCATTATGGGGTGTTGTGTGTAGATTGATTAGGGAAATGTTGTATTTAAATCATTTTAGTATAAGGCTGTAACGTAACAAAATGTGGAAAAAGTCAAGGTGTCTGAATACTTTCCGAACTAAATATCTAACCAGGTGTTGTAAGATGTCAATTATCAGCAAGGTCTAAGCATAGGAACGCACCAAATCCTTCAAACACTAGAAAATGTGCACACACATGGTCTACAATTTGCATTGCGTTAAGGCAGGACTTTCCAAACTTGGTACCCCAAGGGGTGCACGTGATCATCAAGCTGAGTAGTGCTAGAGCAAAAACCAAAATGTGCACCCCTTGGGGTCCTGACGACCAAGTTTGGGAAACACTGAGTTAAGGGGGAATCTCAATTGTGTACTCCTCACGTGCTCTCCTTGCCTCCTCAAAACCCTTTGGATGAGAAAGCATGAGGTTTCGCCCCTCTGACATTCTCCCCGCCAGTGGGTCTTGAGAGGATTAAAGGAATATGCAATTGAGATTCTCCCAGTGACATTCTCATACCAAGTTGTTTTTATAAATGCCAACTTTTGTAGGAAAACTGGAGCACGTTTTTGGGTATATTTGGTACATCTGCAACAATTATGAATGAGGCCCCAGGTGAGGTAAAAGTGCACTGAGCAGCTTAGTCATATGTGTTGATGGGAAGGGTTCTGCACTGAGATGTTCTGAAATGCATGTAGACTTGGTTATCTTATCAGGAGGGGAAAAGTGTGTTGATAGTTGCGGTTTGTCATAACAATGAAGACAAAACCACTCAAGGAAGTGAAAGACACCCCTTTGCAATTCAAAGATACAAAACAATTCTCAAAATAAGAATGCCGGTTTGAAACTGCAATATCTGCAGTCGACTGAGGTATTTTGGACACCGTAATTGCAGAATAACTACAGTGTACTGCATTTGAACTGCAGCTATACTGCATTTTGGACACAGTATTTGCAGTATACTGCACTTTTTTGTAAGTGATGTTCGACACAGTTTAACCGCAGAACCCAATCAACACCATATTTAAAACTTTTGAATTTCCATATTACTTCAAAAAACAGCCAAGTGCTCCCCCATGAGGATTCACTGAGAACACAATGGAAACCAAACGAGTAATGTACCTATATACTGTAGACAAACATTGTATGTACCATATTAATGCAAACATTGACCTGTTAATAACCCCATCATGAATACAACACAAAAACATCTGGGTTTATATTGCGTAAGAATGAAGTCTTATCGCAAATGAGAAAACTGTGCACAGGGTTTAGATCACTTTATTTTTCAAACAAATGAGATGTTAAACACTGAACAAATAAAGATGTCCCAGTCAAACTGACCAGACCCACATCAATCATCTTTAGCATTTCGTTATTGCGAGCTGTGTTTGAGTGATGCCTCATTGTCTGCAATTTACCCATTCTGGATCAGTGTTCACTAAGGACCACTGCTTAGAAAAAAAAAAGATGGTGCATAGTCCAGCATCATCAGACATGGAATTGCCACACACAAGCCTAGTTCCAAGGACAGGAGTGTTATGCGAAAGCGAATCCAGATTTGACATCAAAAAGGCACATTGGTAGGGATGAATATAGCGGCGCACAGTCTGACCTTACCCCATCTGAAGTCATGTCATATGTGGAGAACCGTGGCAAGACGAGAACAACAATTTAAAAAACGACTTCTCCAAATTGTCACATGGAAAAGGTGAAGAATGCGCTCTCTTAAGTTTGTAGTTTTCAACAAAATAGCAAAAGAAACGACACTTGTTCATTTACCATCACGCACGCTTCTCAATGAGTAGAACATTCCTGAAATACAAACCCATGAAAGATTGGAGGAAAATTGAGAAAAAAAAATTGTGGACCTTGCAGGTGTTTTGTTTGTATCTACACATACCTTAATGCAAATGATGAAATTACAGAAGATGCCTGCTTCTGCAAACTAAATACAAAGCTCTCATTTCTGTATATTCATTAAGGCTGTTCAACTCTGAAAGTCTCGTGATTCAATTTCATAAGCCAAAACGATAGTTAAAAGGAATGTGAACAAGTATATTTCCAGCATACAAACATTTCCTTATCCTCACAGTTGTATTAGTACCCTCTGTTTCAACATTTTCTGCCTGGGTGAGGATTGTTGGGGAATAAGTAAATGGAAAAACAAAGATAGCTTCTAAAATACTTTGTTGATTGAACAAAAGGAGGCACATTTTTTTGTTAAACTTCCTCCGGGAAGAAACGCTCGATGGCATGTGTACATCAGAACAGAGTGGTGAGGAGAGAAGATGAGGGGTGGAGTATGGAATGTTGGATCGCTAACATGTAACGGCCAACCAAAAACAAAAGAATGTGTAAAACAATGTTATGCCTCTTTTGCATTGCAGAACAGGTCAACAGTATGTGATGCAAACAGAAAAGCGCTACAGGTTTTGCACATCGTTTCCATAAACCTATAAAAAAAACTGAAAAAGGTCAAATAAATAGATGCATACATGATAAGAAATTGTATAATTTATTTTTGTATATGTCACATAAAGCTTCTTGTAACTCCCAAATAGGTATCAGTACTCCACTCGCTGGACACGTTCGGCTTTAACTGTGCTAGATGAACGCTTTCAACACCCTCTGAGCACATAGCTGGAAAGCTAAACTCCAGCCAACCCTACACTAGAACCCCAGTTTGCAATTAATTGTTAGTAGCAGCACTCTGCAAACGGGCACATCTTTCCTGCAACTTTTTATTTTTGAAAAACAGAACTGAAACAGCCCTTTAACAAACTTGGGACAGACACCCCATCTCAGTCTAGGCAAATATATGGCAGGATGTTCAGTTTGCTCTCGTCCCCATGTGGGTCCAACGATATACACTCCGTCCAGTCGAACCAAGTGCCCTTGGTGTCGTAACAACCATTTACCCCTTGCCAGTGCTCCGTATGTACTCTGTGGAGGTCCTTGTCGGTCACCTCTCGGCTCACTCCAGGTGTGTCCGTTACCGAGCTGTCCAGCTGCAAGACATGGACTCCTCGCCTCGCCTCCCTGAGATCACTCTCCTCCCGTTTCAGGTATTCTGACATGAAAAAGTGCGCGCCGGGGGCCTGGACCCTCGAGGATGTGAGCACGTTGCTCTGAAGGTTTAGGTAGGACTGGATGATCTCGTTTCGGGACAGCTCTTTCCAGTTAGTCTGTTGGAAGGGGCTAGGGGTGGGAGCGGGAGGCTGCTGTGGATGCAGATCAGTTCTCTGCTGGGGATTAGGGGGAGGTGGCATTGGGGGTTCCTCCACCTGACAGGGTTCTTTATGTACCATGGACTTGATCTGTCCAGTCACAGGGTCAAACGTTAGCCTGCGTTCTTTTAACCTCACAGGCTTTGTTTTGTCCTCTGTGTCCTGCCCCTGCAGGTTGACAGAGTAGTCCCTGGACCTGTACTTCTTCCTCTTTTTGCGGTCCGAGCTGGAGGCAGAGACTTCTGCCTCAGCCTTGACCACCACTACAGAGGGGGTGGGTCTGTGGAGTTCCGCACACTCAGAGTTTTGTGGGGCGGGATGGGTGGTGGGAAGGAAGACAGGCGGGGGTTCCAGTGTTCCAGTGCTGTGTGGGGGATTGGTGGTGGCCTCTGAGGAGCCAGGCCAGTGCAGTGAGGCCCTATGGGCAGGGAGTGGCGGCCCATTCACATGAGACACTTGGGCTGGGGACGTTAAAGGCTGGGACGAAGGCAAGCGAGGACTCCGAGCTGGGCTTGGGATAGTCCCTTTTGGTGCATATGTTGAAGAGTGCTTGGACATAGTCTCTTGCTTCATAGTCCGTGGACTTGAAAGGCAGCGGGGGCTTTTGGTCAGATATTGCCCCCCTCCTCCTTCGTCCAACCTTGCTTGCTGCTGCAACACAGCAGTCTTGAGTAAAGAGGAAGTGCTAGGAAGTTTGGCGAGGCCCGGGGAGCTGGGGTGAGGTTTGACAGCATTGACAGGGATTCCACTGTGTTTTTCATTCTCAATGTGCTTTGTCCGGGCCCTGTCTGGCGAAGGTGTAGCCTCTAGGTCTTGGGGAGCCTCAGGGTTACCTGCAATCCCATTTGTGGGAGGTGGCGGCGGAGTGGAGTTGTGCATCTGCTCGTTGGGGGACATCTTGGAGGTTTTGGCCGGTAAGTGCACACTGTCCTTTTGCTCCCCTCTACGCTTCCTGCTGCTTGACTTCTCCACTTTGGGCGAGGTGTTGTGGACGTCATTTCTGGTTTTGACCTCTTGGACACCTTTGCCTGCCAGGGATATGTCAGGGGGTGGAACGTCAGTCCGACAGGGATGGGCACTGCCATTGGCAGAGCCCGAGACACTTACTGCCCCCCACGATGGAGTCTCATTTTGCCCTGGGTCGATCAATTTCTGCCAGCTCCGCAAAAGCTTCTTGGCACGCTTGGCAAGGTCTTTATCCTTGGTCTTCTTCCTCACGTCATTGATCAGTTTCCCCAATCGGGTTTCCTAAATTGGTAATTCAAATAAAAAGTTGTTAAAGGGATACTTTTGGATTTTGGCAATAAGGCCCAGAGTCAGATGAACTTGTGGATCCCATTTCTATGTCTATGTGTCCAGTATAAAGGAGGTTTGAGGTAGTTCACAAGCCAATACTAGCAAAATAGATCAAAAAATGCTAAGTTACCAAAATCCCAAATGATCGTTTTAAGAATACCAAAATCGTTGTCACAGGCAACAATTAAAGCACTTAAAAAGCTTTGGGTCTTACCTCAAGTGCTTCTTTGGTGATAGGGAATTTCTCCAAGTATGTGATAACTTCTAATACTGCCACCATATTGTGAATCTGCTGGAAGGAGCAAAAGAGATGATCAGAACACAGATTTTCAGCAAAGAGTTACTAAGCTAGTTAGCTGTTACTTCTAAGTACGCAACAGTTGGCTTGCTGGCTGGCCTATTACCTTCCTAGAGCTAAACGCTATGCTGGCTATTAACTGTCTAACAAGCAGTCTAGCAATTAATTAAAAACAGTGCTCACCAAACTTTTGAGTCAAGATCAAAGTCAAAACGCAAGCTGAGATTTTCCAAACATGACTTAAACATAAGCCTGTGCAACATGAACTTATTAAAAACAGTTTTGTAGCAATGAGGTTTGGGCAGTAGGGTACAGGCCCAATACATTATCAGTGTATATTGGCTATGCTTGAATTGACCTGCCAGTGCTGTTCTCAGACCATTTTTAAATTATATTAACTAATTTGAGGTACATAATCAAACTGGTAACAGAATTTGCACAGCTGAGCATAATAATTAGCATTTTAAAATTGCACTGGACTGATGGCCTTCGTCTGATGGTCAGAGGGGGAGGAAGAGAGCACAGCAGCAAGGCTGCCTCACCGTCCTGCCTCGCTCCCTCCCGCTGAGGAAAGGGGACATCGTATTCCAGCTAACGACAAACCTAATTTCTGCATCATGCACCAACTCATGTTGTTACTCATATGACCAAAGAAAGTGAAATATCCCTCGATATTAAATGACAAGCTACTAATAACGCAAGCTTACCGAAACACTTTGCTACTCAATTATTACAGCTGCAGTGCTGGTTGTAGCATGAGTGGAAGTAGAGAGAATGTTCAAAACTTTTATAAGCCCTAAAATGCACAAAGTGTTGATTGACAGTGCTGAATAACAATTTAAACATGAACTCACTCAAAACCATACTGTATTTGTTGATTCGCTCTAGTCGTGGTTTTAAAAGTTTTTAAATCTCGCACTATCAACTTTGCTGTGCGCTCAAGACTTATTTCTACAGTCTATGGCTCAAACAAACTGCAGATATGGTGATCTGATTGGCCAGCGGTAGGCCTAAAGGTGCACTTGGTTTTACCTCTGGGCCTGCCGGGGAGGTGGAGTTCAACGTTCAGACACATGAAATGGTTCAAAATGGGAAGACTTTGCCTTCCCGGCACTAGGGCTTCTGAATAAAGTGCACATATCGCCAACAACGTGAAACAAATGACAAAAATAGGAACGTAAGGCTTTATCGTTGGGTTTTTTACAGAAATGTTTGGTGCTTGACAAGGAATGACTTGGAGATGGACCAGTCGATCACCCAGTTGGTGACCACTGGTTTAAAACATGTTAGCTAGCAGCTTGTTGCATATATAAAACGTAAGTATCGGTATCCATAAGAAACAGTGAATAGGACACCCTGTGACAATACAATAACTACGCTCATAAGCAATAGAATGGTCAAAGTCTTAGACTTGATACAAAAACAGGGTTTATTAAAAATAGACACTCAAACAAATACATGTTTCAGTTTAATACAATACACAAAAAAACAAGATATCAATAATGGCTGTTGATGCAGAAAAGGCTTAAGACAGTCTTGAATGGCCTTTTCTATTCAAAACTTGAAGCTTTACAGCTGAACTAAATGTAAGAAAAATATTATATAAAATTATAAAAAATTTCAAACTTTTTTAACAAATCAAAAACTGAAAAATTGGGCGTGCAAAATTATTCAGCCCCTTTACTTTCAGTGCAGCAAACTCTCTCCAGAAGTTCAGTGAGGCTCTCTGAAGCTCTCTACAGCTGAGGTAGGAGACTCTGTCCATAGACTCTGTCCATGTTAAAAAAGTTTGAAATATCCAATAAATGTCGTTCCACTTCATGATTGTGTCCCACTTGTTGTTGATTCTTCACAAAAAAATACAGTTTTATATCTTTATGTTTGAAGCCTGAAATGTGGCAAAAGGTCGCAAAGTTCAAGGGGGCCGAATACTTTCGCAAGGCACTGTACATTATCGGATAAAATTGCTTCATAAAATTGGCACAATAAATTTGCTGGCTCAACTGTTCGAGAACTACGGTAAGCTTCATAATGTTAAATAATGTGACCGGTGAAAGAGCGCAACCTGCTTTATCTCCTAATGTATTGCACAAGCTGGCTGCAGGTATTTAATTAAGTAGCTACAAATATGAACATTTATTGAAAAACTTCAAATAAATAGGTTTGAACGGTACAGAAATACCACCCTGTGGCCATTTCCAAATACCACGGTATACGATCGATCTCATATACATCTTTCTGTGACATTGGGATCAAAATGCTTTGATTTATTCATTTTTATGCAGTTCCACGTGTACTTAAACGAATATATTAAAATTAGCCCATAACTCCACTTACAACATAGGCCTAGGACTATACATCCTTTAAGCAGGGTTCATCCAGGCATTGGCAAGTCAAATTCGGGGAGTTTTTCAAGCATTTAATTGTTATTTTCAAGGACCTCAATATTATACAATTGTGTTGCAGTTAGCCTAGCAGTTAAGAGCATTGGGGCAGTAAGCAAAAGGTTCCTGGTTCGAATACCCAGAGCCGACTAGGTGAAAAAAGGTAACTATTAAAAGGTAACTACCACTAGCATTTTAGGCATTGTGAAAGCATTGATTTTATCATTATTAGGTTTAAAACGTGAGAACCTAATACAGAAGATAATAAGCGCAGAACTGTTGACAGAGGTTCAGGTTTCTTCTTGTGGTGGTCGTCGTTGTCAAAGTGGTTTCCACAGGTCGCAAAAAGAAACAATTGCATGTAAAAGTCTTGGAAAATCAAGCTTGGCATATTCTCAGTGCTTCATTGACATTTCAGAGATGTTCTTAATTTTGTGAGAAATCTTTGAAAAATGTATGATTCTGAGTAACATGAAAAGCATATACTAAAATACAACATGTCATGTCTCAAATCGATATCCATCTTACCTTTATTGCTTTATGTCAAAACTCCAGACGAGCTTCAATACCATACAACACTCCTTCCGTAGTCGCTAACTGCTCTTAAATGCTAGTAAAACTAAATGCATGCTCTTCAACCGATGTTGCCCGCAACCGCCCGCTCGACGAGTATCACTACTCTGGACGTTTCTGAGTTAGAATGTGTTGACAACTACCTAGGTGTCTGGTTAAACATATCTCCTTCCAGACTCATATTAAGCATCTCTAATCCAAAATTAAATCTAGAATCAGCTTCCTATTTCGCAACAAAGCATCCTTCACTCATGCTGCCAAACATATCCTCGTAAAACTGACTATCATACCGATCCTTGACTCCGGCGATGTCATTTACAAAATAGCCTCCGACACTCCACTCAGCAAATTAGCTGTAGTCTATCACAGTGCCATCCGTTTTGTCAACAAGGCCCCATATACTACCCACCACTGCGACCTATATGCTTTTGTTGGCTGGCCCTCCCTCATATTCGTCACCAAACCCACTGGCTCCAGGTCATCTATAAGTCTTTGCTAGGTAAAGCCCCACCTTATCTCAGCTCACTGGTCACCATAGCAACACCCACCCGATGCACTCACTCCAGCAGGTATATTTCACTGATCACCCCCAAAGCCAACTCCTCCTTTGGCCGCCTTTCCATCCAGTTCTCTGCTGCCAATGACTGGAATGAACTGCAAAATTCCCTAAAGCTGGAGACATCTCCCTCACTATCTTTAAGCATCAGCTGTCAAAGCAGCTTTACCGATCACTGCACCTGTACACAGCCCACCCAACTACCACATCCCCATATTGTTATTTATTTTTGCTCTTTGCACCCCAGTATCTCTACTTGCACATCATCATCTGTACATCTATCACTCCGGTGTTTAATGCTAAATTGTAATTATTTAGCCACTATGGCCTATTTATTGCCTTACCTCCCCAATATTACTACATTTGCACACTGTATAATATACTTTTCTATTGTGTTATTGACTGTACGTTTGTTTATCCCATGTGTAAATGTGTTGTTTGTGTTGCACTGCTTTGCTTTATCTTGGCCAGGTCGCAGTTGTAAAGGAGAAATTGTTCTCAACTGGCCTACCTGGTTAAATAAAAAAATAAAATGTCCTGCGGATCGAGAAGAAAGATGAGTTCAACAGGCAAAGGAGCCTGTCAGGTAGCCAGTAGCCTTATTTCTTGCACAGAATCTAGCCTAGCTGACGTGATGCAATTTTCCAGATTTTTGGCCACTTTTCTCTGGCCTCCATTGATTTAGTCACCCTAATTGTGGCCACCCTATAAGGGGTAAAAAATCCAAAACATAAATATCTAGTACCAGTCAAAAAACGTTGACACACCTACTCATTCCAGGGTTTCTTTATATAATAGTGAAGACATGAACTAACATTTGGAATCATGTAGTAACCAAAGCGCTAAAAAAACTAAATATACTTTATATTCAAAGTAGCCACCCTTTTCCTTGATGACAACTTTGCACACTTGGCATTCTCTCAACCAGCTTAATAAAGAATTTTCCAACAGTCTTGAAGGAGTTCCCACATATGCTGAGCACTTGTTGGCTGCTTTTCCTTCACTCTGTGGTCCAACTTACCCCAAACCATCTCAATTGGGTTGAGGTCAGATGATTGTGGAGGCCAGGTCTTCTGATGCAGCACTCAATCTCTCTCCTTCTTGGTAAAATAGCCCTGACACAGCCAGGGGTATGTTTTGGGTCATTCTCCTGTTGAAAAACAAATGATAGTCCCACTAAGCGCAAACTAGATGTGGTGGCGTATCGCTGCAGAATGCTGTGGTAGCCATGCTGATTACGTGTGCTTTGAATTCTAAATAAATCAGTGTCACCAGTAAGGAACCTCCCACACCGTCACACCTCCTCCATGCTTCACGGTGGGAATCGCACATGCGGCGATCATCCCTTCACCGACTCTGCATCTCACAAAGACAGGGTGGTTGGAACCAAACATCTCAAATTTGGACTCATCAGACCAAAGGACAGACTTCCACCAGTCTAATGTCCATTGCTATTGTTTCTTGGCCCAAGCAAGTCTCTTCTTATTGTTGTCCTTTAGTAGTGGTTTCTTTGCAGAAATTCGACCATGAAAGCCTGATTCACGCAGTCTCCTCTGAGCAGTTGATGTTGAGATGCGTCTGTTACTTGAACTCTGAAGCATTTATTTATAATATGGGCTTGGTCTTTAACCAAATAGGGCGATCTTCTGTTTTCCACCCCTACCTTGTCACAACACAACTGACTGGTTCAAACGCATTAAGGAGGAAAGAAATTCCACTATTTAACTTTTAAGGCACACCTGTTAATTGAAATGCATTCCAGTTGACTACCTCATGGAGTTGGTTGAAAGAATGCCAAGAGTGAGCAAAGCTGTCAAGGCAAAGGGTGGCTACTTTTGGTTACTACATGATTCCATGTGTAATTTCATAGTTTTGATGTCATCACTATTATTCTACAATGTAGAAAATAGTAAAAATAAAGCAAAACCCTGGAATGAGTAGGTGTCCAAACCTTTGACTGGTACACACTACCGTTCAAAAGTTTGGGGTTACTTAAATGTCCTTGTTTTTGAAGAAAAGAAAACGATGCACATTTTTTGCCCATTAAAATAACATCAAATTGATCAGAAATACAGTGTAGACATTGTTAATGTTGTAAATGACTATTGTAGCTGGAAACGGCTGATTTTTTATGGAATATCTACATAGGTGTACAGAGGCCCATTATCAACAACCATCACTCTTGTTTTTCAATGGCACGTTGTGTTAACTCATCCAAGTTTATAATTTTAAAAGTATAATTGATCATTATAAAACCCTTTTGCAGTTCCTCTGTCCAGTGTGTGTGTTCTTTTGCCCATCTTAATCTTTTATTGGTCAGTTTGAGATATGGCTTTTTCTTCGTAACTCTGCCTAGAAGGCCAGCATCCCAGAGTCCCCTCTTCACTGTTGACATTGAGACAGTGTTTTAGCGGGTACTATTTAATGAAGCTGCCAGTTGAGGACTTGAGGCGTATGTTTCTCAAACTAGACACTAATGTACTTGTCCTCTTGCTCAGAGGACAAAGTGAACAGTTTTTGAAATTGTTGCAAATATGAAAAATGTTAAAAGGCAGAAATACCTTATTTACATAAGTAGTCAGACTCTTTGCTATGAGAATTCAAATTGAGCTCAGGTGGATGCTGTTTCCATTGATCATCCTTGAAATGTTTCTACAACTTGATTGGAACTGTGGTAAATTAAATTCATTGGACATGATTTGGAAAGGCACACACACCTGTCTATATAAGGTCCCACGGTTGGCAGTGCATGTCAGAGCAAAAACCAAGCCATGAAGTCGAAGGAATTGTCAGTAGAGCTCCGAGACAGAATTGTGTCAAGGCACAGATCTGGGGAAGGTTCTCAAAACAATTCTGCAGCATTGAAGGTCCCAAAGAACAAAGTGGCCTCCATCATTCTTAAATGGAAGAAGTTTGGAACCACCAACACTCTTCCTAGAGCCGGCCACCCGGCCAAACTGAGCAATCAGGGGAGAAGGGCCTTAATTAGGGAGGTGACCAAGAACCCAATGGTCAGTCTGACAGAGCTCCTCTGGAGATAGGAGAACCTTCCAGAAGAACAACCTTCAGGCTTTTATGGTAGAGTGGCCAGATGGAAGCCACTCCTCAGTAAAAGGCACAAGACAGCCCGCTTGCAGTTTGCCAAAAGGCACCTAAAGGACTCAGACCATGAGAAACAAGATTCTCTGGTCTGATGAAACTAAGATTTTACTCTTTGGCCTGAATGCCAAGCGATATGTCTGGAGGAAACCTGGCACGATCGATGGCAATTTCAATACACAGTGACAAGCTCCTAAGGCCCATTGTCGTGCCATTCAACCGCCGCCATCACCTCACGTTCCAGCATGACAATGCACAGCCTTATGTTGCAAGGGTCTGTACACAATTCCTGGAAGCTGAAAAGTCCCAGGTCTCCCACACATGCTCAATGGGTGACATGTCTGGTGAGTATGGCCTGCATACTCACCAGATACGTCACCCATTGAGCATGTTTGGGTGGCACTGGATCAACGTGTACGACAGCGTGTTCCAGTTCCCGCCAATATCCAGCAATTTTACACAGCCATTGAAAATGAGATGGACAACATTCCACAATCAACAGTCCGATCAACTCTATGCAAAGGAGGTGTGTTGCGCTGCATGAGGCAAATGGTGGTGACTGGATTTCTGATCCACTCCACACTATCTTTATTCCAAGTAATGTGAAATACATAGATTAGGGCCTAATTCATTTTTCAATTAACTGATTTCCTTACATGAACTAACTCAGTCAAGTTAAATTGCTGCATTTATATTATTGTTCAGTGTTGTGTATATTGTCAATGATATGAGACAAGTTTCATCTACACAATTAACATTATTTTACCCATTGGTCAAAAATTGTTTTTTATTGGACACCTTAAAGTCTTCAATATTAACCTTTTAGATTTTGTCTCAAATTCCCCAAGATATATTGATCAACCCTCCTGCCACCAAGTTGAAATGTAATTGTATTTAACTTCTGGCGTCCCACTGACTGTTTTTGTGCAACCCAATACTAGAATTGAAAGCAACGGGTAGTGTATGTTACCAAATACACCCGCGTTGCTTAAAAGCACACAGATAAGGTGGTAGCTACTAACTTACTAACCTTAGCTAAGTTATGCAACAACGTATGACGGGCGAGGAATGGGAGAAAAGTTAAGTGTCAACTTGAAGTAAACTAGCTAGGCTAACGCTATTTCGTCTGACATTCTTTACCTCAGCGTATCAAAAGTTAACTTGTTTTTAAGTTTGCAGCTAGTTCGCCATCTGGCCAGTTAACTAACGTTAACATATGGTATTGGTAAACGTGAAAACAACCGCAGTTTGACCTGCGAGAGTTGTGTGACTGGCTAGCTAAGAGGCTGGCCAATGCTAACACTAGCTGGCTAAACATTATCGTTACCCTGTTGGGCAGGCTAGCAACTTAGCTAACTTACTAGCTGACGCCCGGTAACGTTCGCGTAGCAAGCTTGCTAGCTAGCAAGCGTGCTGTCAACTCACAAGCGTGTATGATTAGCTATCATTTAACAGTGAATAATTGGCATATAGTTTTTTTAATGAGATTGCAAATATTCGTCCAGATAGCTAGCTACTCACATTGCTACGACTATCGATGGCCTGCAGCAGCCGGTCTCTCATCTGCTGCGGAGTTGCTGAGGCCGTTGTCATTGCCTGTTCGGTGCGATCCGGCAGACGGGGGAGGAATCCTCCAACAACGAATACTGTGGTACTTGTAGACACTCACAGGCCTTTAGGGAGATATGCAAGACACTTGAGCAGCATATTTATCTGATGCATTTACGCTTAAAGGTTCGTAAAATGTCACATGGATTCAGAGATGTGTCAGCCGCCTGCTACTGACTCTTGGGCGCTTTGGAAACTCACCACCAGCTGCTGGATCTCAACGGCCTCCTATTGCATTATGGGATGCAATACTTGGCAGTGTCAGAGAGGAAGAGGCGATGCGAGAGGTTTCACCACATAACAATATTTGGTTTCACTCGGTCCAAAACAAGCCCAATGCGTTTCTAAGGGCGTATTTTGGACCTAAACTTGTCGCTTGCCTGTCTTCCCGCTTTTGGGGCAACGACTCCCATTGTTAGGGAGGAGACATGAGATCAATACCAAATGGACTCCTCAGTCCTACACCCTATGCGCTTGTGGAGATCCGAGAGGATTTGACAGCGTAAGCAATATGGTAATTTGGCCCCCCAGCGGACGCATCATGATACCCATAAAACCTATCGGTCAAACACGGAAATGGTTCTAATCGTTTTCCACCATTCATTTGACCCATTGTGGATTTTAGGAACACTTAAAATAAGGGCTATGTTTCATGTAGGCTTACCCTGGTGTGACGTTTTTGATAACATTAAATCTCTCTCGGACAGGGTGACTTTTATCAAAAAGTGACTCTATTTAGGGTGACTCTATTTAGTCTCAGATTTGAAAATGCTAATTTGCATCAAGTAGGCATCATGCAAGACTACAAAACACCGCAAACTCTTCGTGCACCTCATCTCTAGCTGACACCTTTGCTCACGGACGGCCCACTCATTAGGCAGGATTACGCGGCCACCTAGGGCTGCAGATTAACGAGGGTGGCATTTTATGATGCAATAACGCATAAAACCTAATTTTGCTCCCCTAAAATGTTTTTTTTTTTCAACCAGTGGCATATGGGCGTTTTAAGTAAGCACTGATGCCCATCCAGCGATAAAAAGTGGCCACTTTGTCAAAGACAGGGGAGCAAAATAGCGCTAGTTGTTGGAGATACACATCCGTTAAAAAAAATATTGATCATAAATCATTCAGCAGATCATGTTGTATATGGCCCTTTTCTGTAGCCTACAGGCTAGATATAAAATGTATGACAATGTAATGAGATGGACACATGCATGTTTCTCCGATCAAATAGCCTAACCTAAATGTGCCCAATCAAATAAGAAATACGCTGTCATGTTTAAAACAACATATCCTAAAACAGGACAAGTCAAAGTAAAATTAACAGTCTGGAATGGACAATCACAACAGTTGTCCGGGAGTTTCACCTCATTGTCATGATCAGTGGTACAAGTTTGTATCCGTACATTTTTTTTACAAGTTGGTCATAGCGAAAAATAAAATGCTTCTGTATTTCCCGCTGTGTAGCACATCGCAAATAAGCTCACGACAACTCCTGATAATGTTGGGTAGCTGATATTCAGAGCTTAAATAGCCTAATTGATTAGTCACAGGAATCAGGACTAATAAAGCCAACGCGGCCTGTTTTACAAATATGGACATTTATACTATTCCATTGCAGCCGACATGGTAGGCTACATCCCAGTAAGGGCCGACATCTTTTTGGAACTGTTTTTCTGGTCCTGTCCGGATGTTTCGTTTTGGTGTTTTACAAACGGTTTAGGCCATGTATCTAAAAAGGTACAACCTCTGCTTTCCCAGCGGGACCAGAGAGCAAATCAAGTGCACTATAAATTTACCGCTGGCCAATCGGATGGCTCAGATGATGGTGTCTTCAGTAACCTAGCAGGCATAAAAGAAAGCTACAGCTAAATTGATAGTGAGATTTCAAAACTTTTAAAACCATGACTAGAGAGAGAGAGAGACTGTCAAATACAGCAAAGATATGCAGTTTTTATGAGTTGAGTTCATGTTTAAGTTCTTGCTCAGCAAGGTCAACACTTTGTATTCAACACTTTTATAAACGCCACAACAAGCACTGCAGCAGTAATGAATGAGTAGGAAAGTGTATCGATAGCCTTGCGTTGTTATTATTATCGGCTTTGGTCTTTAATGTGAAGTAATATTTCACCTTCTCTGTTCATAGAAGTAACACCATGAATTTGTGCATGAGGCAGAAATAATGCAGTGCGACTAGAGTTTCGCCATCAGCTGGAAGACCGTGTCCCTTTTTGGTCAGTGTCAGTGGAGGAAAGGGAGAGCGGAGTGATGTTGAGAGGCGGACCCTCAGTCTACTGAGAGTGACCATCAGCCCAGTACTATTAAAATAAAAAGCAAATTATTAAAATGTATACTCACTCAGCTGTGCTTTACAAGTAATCCAACGGATCTATTACCTGTGTGATCATATCGCCTACGTCAAATATACAGTTGAAGTCGGAAGTTTACATACACCTTAGCCAAATACATTTAAAAACTCAGTTTTTCACAATTCCTGACATTTAATCTGAGTAAAAATTCCCTGTTTTATGTCAGTTAGGATTACCACTATTTTAAGAATGTGAAATATCAGATTTATTTATTTCAGCTTTTATTTCTTTCATCACATTCCCAGTGGGTCAGAAGTTTACATACACTCAATTAGTATTTGGTAGCGTTTCCATTAAATTGTTTAACTTCGGTCAAATGTTTTGGGTAGCCTTCCACAAGCTTCCCACAATAAGTTGGGTGAATTTTGGCCCATTCCTCCTGACAGAGCTGGCGTAACTGAGTCAGGTTTGTAAGGCCTCCTTGCTTGCACACGCTTTTTCAGTTCTGCCCACAGATTTTCTATAGGATTGAGGTCAGGGCTTTGTGATGACCACTCCAATAGCTTGCCTTTGTTGTCCTTAAGCCATTCTGCCACAGCTCTGGAAGTATGCTTGGGGTCATTGTCCATCTGGAAGACCCATTTGCAACCAAGCTTTAACTTCCTGATTGATGTCTTGAGATGTTGCTTCTATATATCCACAATTTTCCACCCTCATGATGCCATCTATTTTGTAAAGTGCACCAATCCTTCCTGCAGCAAAGCACCTTCACAACATGATGCAGCCACCCCCATGCTTCACTGATGGGATGGTGTTTTTTTATATTTTTATTTTACCTTTATTTAACCAGGCAAGTCAGTTAAGAACACATTCTTATTTTCAATGACGGCCTAGGAACAGTGGGTTAACTGCCTGTTCAGGGGCAGAACGACAGATTTGTACCTTGTCAGCTCGGGGGTTTGAACTTGCAACCTTCCGGTTACTAGTCCATTGCTCTAACCACTGTTCTTCGGCTTGCAAGCCTCCCCCTTTTTCCTACAAACATAACGATGGTCATTATGGCCAAACAGTTCTATTTTTGTTTCATCAGACCAGAGGACGTTTCTCCAAATAGAACGATCTTTGTCCTCATGTGCAGTTGCAAACTATAGTCTGGCTTTTTTATGGCGGTTTTGGAGCAGTGGCTTCTTCCTTGCTAAGCGGCCTTTCAGGTTATGTCGATATATAGGACTCGTTTTACTGTGGATATAGATACTTTTGTACCTGTTTCCTCAAGCATCTTCACAAGGTCCTTTGCTGCTGTTCTGGGATTGATTTTCACTTTTCGCACCAAAGTACCAGCATCTCTAGAAGACAGAATGTGTCTCCTTCCTGAGCAGTATGACGGCTGCGTGGTCCCATGGTGTTTATACTTGCGTACTATTGTTTGTACAGATGAACGTGGTACCTTCAGGCGTTTGGAAATTGCTCCCAAGGATGAACCAGACTTGTGGAGGTCTACAATTTTATTTCTGAGGTCTTGGCTGACTTCTTTTGATTTTCCCATGATGTCAAGCAAAGAGGCACTGAGTTTGAAGGTAGGCCTTGAAATACATCCACAGTTACACCTCCAATTGACTCAAATGATGTCAATTAGCCTATCAGAAGCTTCTAAAGCCATGACAATTTTCTGGAATTTTCCAAGTGTCACGATCTTCTAAATAAGCAGACCAAGGCGCAGCGTTAGTATAGTTTTACATCTTTAATTACAAAGTTAAATTAGAAACAAAATAACAAAACTTACAAAGACCCATGACTACGTAGTGCTCAAACACACTAACACAAACAATATCCCATAACCCACAGGTGGAACAAATGCTACTTAAGTATGATCCCCAATTAGAGACAACGATAGCCAGCTGCCTCTAATTGGGAATCATACCAAAACCAACATAGAAAAAACAACCTAGAACCCCACATAGAAAATATAAACTAGACTAACCCCCCAGTCACGCCCTGACCTACTCCACCATAGAAAATAAAGTCTCTCTATGGTCAGGATGTGACACCAAACGTCATTGCTACAGTACTGTTTTAAATTGGTTAATGTTGCATAGGCTTACTTAAGTCATATTAAAAAATCATCTGAGCAGTAGATCTCAGTTTGCATTTTGAGTCAAAGTGATCTTGATATTTTATGCACTGCACTGCTAGCTAGCTTTAGCTTTCAGCACTAGATTCATTCTCTGATCCTTTGATTGGGTGGACATGTTTGTTCATGTTGCAAGAGCTCTGATAGGTTGGAGGACATCCTGCGGAAGTTGTCATAATTACTGTGCAAGTCCATGGAGGAGGGTGAGAACCATGAGCCTCCTAGGTTTTTTATTGAAGTCAATGTACCCAGAGGAGGACAGAAGCTAGCTTTCCTCCGGCTACACCATGGTGCTACCCTACAGAGTTCTGCTGAGGCTATTGTAGACCATTGCAAAACAGTGCGTTTTAATCAATTTGGGGACGTGACTATATTTGGTATAGTTTTATCTAAAAGGGATAACTTTAATGTTTCACAATTTAAAATTTTCCTTAGGAACCTCCACTGTCATATACATCTATGTTCTGTCCAGTCTGGACCAGCCTTGATTTGGCCCAAACATAGACTCCTATAAATGAAGTATTTTCAACTTTCATTCAGGACCAAAAATTAGCCTGATTTCGACATTGGGAAAATACATATTTTTAACATCTGAAAAATACGTATTTTCAACATCCGGAAAATAAGGGCACATTTTTTGGTCTCGCCTAGGGCGGCAGAACAGCAAGGACCAGCCCTGCCTTTGCTATCAGCTAGCTAGCTATTAGCTACCTTGATCCAAAACGAAAGATATATTGAACATTTTAATCTACTGTTCCATATTTTAAATGATGTCTTATTTATGCATTTGGTTCTGCCTTGTACAGAATACTGTCCTCGTAGCAGTCATATTTCTAATGTGCCATTAATACTTGGCTAGTTTTTTTGCAAAGACGCTATATAGCTAGCTACCTACCCACCTACCTACCAAAATGATATTAGCAACATACCCTTATTTTACCAGATACTCTTCTCCTTCAGTCGGTGGACATCTTTATTTAATCCCTTATAATTTCTGCCAACTATATGAACAAGGTGAAATTATTCAATTCATGGTGTCAGAATTCACTGCTTTATTAAAGCAATTTGGGAACTAACTTGTTGACATGTTCTGTTGCAGAGTCAAAGCCAAATTAAAACATTGCAGAATGTATCCATAATCATGAATGAATACACATATTTATTTGACAAGAATGCACCTAGTCACCCAACAATCACGTCAAACACCTGAGCTCCAACAATGACACCGTTTTAGAGAAATCCAAATACACTGAACAAGAAAAGAAAATGCAACAATTTCAAAGATTTTACTGAGTTACAGTTCATATAAGGAAATTTGTCAATTTCAATAAATTCATTAGGCCCTAATCAATGGATTTCACAACTGGGAATACAGATATGCATCTGTTGGTCACAGATACCTTAAAAAAAAGGTAGGGGTGTGGATCAGAAAACCAGTCAGTATCTGGTGTGGCAACCATTAGCCTCATGCAGCATGACACATCTCATTCGCATAGAGTTGATCAAGCTGTTGATTGTGGCCTATGGAATGTTGTCCCACTCCTCTTCAGTGCGAAGTTGCTGGATATTGGTGGTAACTGGAACACGCTGTCATGCATGTTGATCCAGAGCATCCCAAACATGCTCAATGGGTGACATGTCTGGTGATTATGCAGGCCATGGAAGAACAGGGGCATTTTCAGCTTCTAGGAATTGTGTGCAGATTCTTGCTACATAGGGCGGTGCATTATGCTGAAACATGAGGTGATGGAAGCGGATGAATGGCACTACAATGGGCCTCAGGATATCATCACGGTATGTCTGTGCATTCAAATTGCCATCAATAAAATGCAATTTTGTTTGTTGTCCGTAGCTTATGCCTGCCCATACAATAACCCCACCGTAACCATGGGCGATCTATTTACAACATTGACATCAGCAAACCACTCGCCCACACAATGCCATACACTCTGTCGGCCATCTGCCCGGTACAGTTGAAACCCTGTGATTCATTAATGAAGAGCACACTTCCCCAGTGTGCCAGTGGCCAACGAAGGTGCGGATTTGCCCACTGAAGTCGGTTATGACGCCAAACTGCAGTCAGGTCAACACCCTGGTGAGGACAATGAGCATGCAGATGAGCTTCCCTGAGACTGTTTTTTACAGTTCGTGCAGAAATTCTTCCGTTGTGCAAACCCACAGTTTCATCAGCTGTCCGGATGGCTGGTCTCAGACAATCCCGCTGGTGAAAAAGCCAGATGTGGAGGTCTTGGGCTGGCATGGTTACACATGGTCTGCGGTTGTGAGGCAGGTTGGACGTACTGGGCTCCCGAGTGGCGCAGTGGTCTAAGGCACTGCAACTCAGTGCAAGAAGCGTCACTACAGTCCCTGGTTCAAATCCTGGCAGTATTACATCCGGACGTGATTGGGAGTCCCATCGGGCAGCGCACAATTGGCCCAGCGTCGTCCAGGTTTGGCAAGCATTGTAAATAAGAATTTGTTCTTATCTGACTTGCCTAGTTATATTTTTTCAATAAATACTGATAAATTCTCTAAAACAACTTGGATGAAGAAATTCATTCTCTGGCAACCGTTCTGGTTGATGTTGTGTGTTGTGTGATAAAACTGCACATTTTAGATTGGCCTTTTTATTTTCCCCAGCACAACCTACACCTGTGTAATGATTACACTGTTTAATCATCTTCTTGATATGCCACCCTTTTCAGGTGGATGGATTATCTTGGCAAAGGAGAAATGCTCACTAACAGGGATGTAGAAGCGGTTTTTGTGCAGGATCTTTTATTTCAGCTCATGAAACATGGGACCAATACTTTACGTTGCGTTTATATTTTTGTTCAGTATAGTAAACAATGCATACATATGCCTTTTATACACAACATATAAAACATTTGAATTTAGGTGAACACTAAATTATATTCATCAATGCTGGAAACCTGGGACATTAAATAACTATCTGAGAGTGCAAAGGTTCTTCTGCTTTTCCATTTGAGTAGTTAGACCAGCACAAATAGCACAACGTAAAACAGCACATTGTGTTTTTGGTGGGCGAGTTACAAATGGAAAACCTGGATGCGTACGGTCGGTTTTACATAAAATACTAGATCAACTCCAGCAGAATGAGAAACCCACTTACCAGACTCAAAACAGGAAGCCATGCCTAAACGCAGCTATGTACACCATTCCTGTCAATGTAAAAGGTCCATGTTGCTGCTGTCAATTGTGAGCAGCACATTTACCACTGCATACGGTCTGAACCCCAACAATAAGCATTACACAGGTGAAAAAAGGTAGCAAAAACAGTACACTTTTAAACATGTTACTCAGTCTAGATGTTATCAAATCAGGAGAATAACCAGTGGAGAAAGCAGCATAGAGAAAATTGGTGAAGGTAGGGTGGGTTTATAGAGTTAAGATGGATAGATCCAAAGTGTCCGAAGTTGAGGCAGAAAAGGCATAGATGTGGAATAAGGGGTAGCTAGAGGTTGGTTGGCCATGGAATAAACATAAAATGGGGTGCTGGTGTGCTTTTGCCCCCCTTTTAGGTCGTTGTCACAAATGTCTGTCAAGTCATTCTCACGGTCTCAGAGTGTGTCCCTCAACATCATTCCTTAGTGATCACAGCATTTCAAAAAACTGAGCCATAGACAATACAACTTAAGCATTGAGGACAACATTTTGTTGACCACGTTTACACCAGGTCTACTGTGTGTGAATGATGGAATAATCTCACCCCAGCTGTAGGTCCATTGTGTATGGTCACTTAGGCCTGTACATCAACTCTTACTGGGACAATTGGTGACTTGAATGTCTTTGGGTCTGCATCTATAAAAAGGTAAAATACAAAATGGAGGAAGTTAATCTGTGGCTTAGATTGAATTCAAAGTTGAAACAAAATGATAAACTAAGCAATATGATGCAACAAACTACTACACACATGAAAGACTGTACCACACGGGCCAGTACAATAGCCTACAGATGGGTGGACTGCTCCAGATCTGATTGCCTGGACTGTGTATAAGCTTTTGTTCCAGCCCAGCCCATACACGATTATAAACCATAGCCTGAAAAAAGAACTGTTGGTCGCTAAATCCAGCGAAATGAAAGACTGTGTAAAAACAGCTAGCTGGAGCCGTCTGAGCGGTTGGCTGTAGATGCCCTCACCCACTAGTGCCTTAAATGCTGACTCCACATTGGTCTGGCGGTCCGACAAGAACCAGGCAGATGTGTCCATTTCCAGAGTTTCATTCTCTAGTTAGCCACCCCCACATTAACACACACACAGAAGTGAACATTGTGGTTTCTAAAGGCAAGGAACATGTACAAACATGTCAACAGTGGTAATGGGGCTATGCAATTGGATCTGTACATAGCATAGCATTACATGTACATATATTCACACATAACTACTACAAAGAAGATGTCAGGATCTTAACAGAGAGAGATAGGCTAATTAGAGCTGCCAGTCCCGATTATCTTATCTAATCGGCCACAAACCAAATGCACATGCGGGGGTGCGCCAGGCCTGAAAGAAAGGGCCTTTTAATTTTTTTTTTTACATAGCCTATCGCCTTGATTCGGTATGTTGATTATTTAACATGATTTAAGTCAGGTGTTAGAGCTGGGCTGGGATAAAACCCTTCAGACAGTCCTGCTCTTCAGGACTTCATGCAATGACTTAATCAGACCAAAGCAGGAGAATAGTGTTCCAGGTTGAAACAGCTTTCCTAATTGAGAGGTGGTAAGACTCAGGCACACCCACTGGTTCTGGAATAGGGAAAGTGTAAAAAAAACCACACAAAAAACAAGGCTTGCAATTTTAGCATCAATAACATGACAATAATTCTACCTCAAAAACAAACGTGTGAATACCAATTAATTTAAAACCCACCGTAACAGGTAGGACTAAATAAGGTGACATAACCTTGCCTACTAGGTTAGCAATACTAATGATCATCTGTCCAGAGGGTAACAGCAAACATTTCAATGGTTTCCAGCAGTAAAGTAACCACACTGTTGACTCAACAGATGATGCAAATCAGTCCATCTCTGAAACCTCTCAAAAAGCCAGACTAAAATAATACAGCTAGTTGGGGTAGCTACAAGTCATGTAGTACTTGAAGTAGGATACCCACCTCTTACCCACAGACACAAACATTATCAAGTATGCCTAGCCCTAGCTTCACCATCTAAGTTAGCTAGCAAGCTAGATTGTTGGTTTATAAAAGCCAAAGAAAGTTAAACTTGTTTTTATAAATTTCTCATCTATTTAAATGTCTAGTCAAATAGATGGCTAATGTAGCCATTTAGCCAGGCTATCTAGTTGCTAACTATGAGCTAGCTAGATAGCAGGCATTTTTTCAATTTAAAACTTAACCAAGAAAGTTCACAGAATTGTCCATTTAAACAACTTTAGACAATTTATGAATGACTACATGTTTATTAAAAGCCCGGGAGATTCTTACCTTAGCCTTGATTTGGCAGTCTCATCCAGATGACCATGACCCTTGGTGAGGGATGTGAAGCTTGAGACAGGCATTTGTAGTTCTCTATGATAGCAGTTAAATGTAATTTCATTTTGGGGGGTAAATTCAGGCAAATATATTAATAAAAGTCCCCTTGTCTGGGAGAGATTAACAGGGTAAGCCTACACAAAACACAGCCAGGGTAAGCCTACACAAAACACAGCCTTTATTTGAATATTTTCTAAAACCCACAATGGGCATGCAAATATTATCTTTGAATAATCTTAGGAACACATGGCAGTGTGAATCATGTTATACAGGACATCACAGGCATTATTCAACCAGATCCATGTAATTTCCTCCTAGGTATTGTTCCTGTGGAGACACTCCAATCCTCTCCACTTAAATTGATAGATTATCTTTTAGCAGCAGCAAGGAAATGCCTCCTCCAGAAATAAAGCTTGTCCCAAGTGGGTGTGACACCTGCTCCCACTGCACTGCTGCTTGGATTCCACCTGGCGATCTGTTCACCGTCTGCCCTGGCTTATCTCCCCCTGTCTGGTACATGTACCCCTACCACACTCCCCCCTCCCTACCAAGCTTTCACTTGCCTTCAGCACACAGGCACTGTGTGTGTACATTTTGCCTCATGACTCCTGCATGCTTTGTTGACTATGAACATTCTTGTTTACTCTAAAGTGGGACAGTGACTGTTCCCACACTTGGGACTCTGACTCTATTAGTTACACTGACTTTTGGCCCCCCATCCTATTCTAACCACATCTCGCTGGCTTTGTATTCATGTTACCTGACGAAATTGCTGTACAATATGATCCTGTTGCCATCTAATGCACATTCAAATATCATAAATCAACACTGCAGAGCTCTCCCTGTCCTCTGCCGTACCTCGATTGTATTACTGTTGATGATATCTGGAAATGTGCATGTATACCCTGGCCCATCTACTGTCGCTAGCCCCAATTGACTTGTGCTCTGATATGTTTCACTGATTTCTGCTCTTTGTAAAAGCCTGGGTTTTCTGCACATTAACACTGGAAATGTATTACCTAAAATGGATTAATTGAAAGTGTGGGTTCCCAGCTCCAATCCAGATGTGTTTGTCATTACTAAGATGTGGTTCAGAAAGAGTATTTTGAATACTGATGTTAACCTTTCTGGCTATTACCTTTTTCGGCAAGACAGATCTTCCAAAGGTGGGGGAGTGGCAATCTTTACCAAGGATCACCTTCAGTGCTTGGTTGTCGCCACCAAGTCTGTCCCCAAACTATTTAAGCATTAAACTTTCAATTAGCTCTTCGTTGACTGTTGCAGGGTGTTATCGTCCTCCATCAGCACCGTCCTGTACCCTACCTGCCCTAAACGCTCTTCTGGCCCCTTACAATAAGTCTGAATTTGTCCTGCTAGGTGACCTAAACTGGAACATGCTTAAACCACCTGACCAAGTCCTAAAGCAATGGGACTCCCTAAATCTTTCTCAGATTATTACCAATTCTATAAGGTATGACTCCAAACACCCAGAAAAGGCTACTCTTCTCAAAGTTATCCTCACCAGTCTATTGTTTTCTGTAATGCCCTTAGTGATCACTGTTTTACAGCCTGTGTTCGTAATGGCTGCTCAGTGAAACGTCCTGTCCTGATTTGTCATAGATGCTTGCTAAAAAACTTTAATGAGCAAGCCTTCCTTCATGACCTGGCCTCTGTAAATTGGTATAGAATCAGCTTGATCCCTTCTGTCGAAGAAGCTTGGACCTTATTTTTTGATATCTTCAGTGATATTGTTAACAAACACTCCCCCATAAAGAAAATGAGAATTAAAAACAGGTTCAGCTCCTGGTTCGACCATGATTTGCAGAGTTACTCCACCTCGATAATCCCTGCCCTGCTACAAAGTTTCTCCCTGCAGGCGGTCACTGAGTCCGAGGTGCTAAAGGAGTGCCTTAAACTTGACCCCAAGAAACCATCTCGGTCTGATGGTTTAGACCCATTCTTTAAGGTTGCTGCCCCTATAATCGCCAAGCCTTTCTCTCCTCTGGGGATGTTCCCATTGCTTGGAAGGCAGCCACGGTTGGTTCTTTATTTAAAGGGGGAGATCAAGCTGATCCTAACTGTTATAGGCATATTTCAATTTTTCCATGTTTATCAAAAGTGTTGGAAAACTGACTGGCTTTCTTGACGTCTATAGTATTCTCTCTGGTATGCAATCTGGTTTCCGCTCAGGTTGTGGATGTGTCACCGCAACCTTAAAGGTTCTCAATGATGTCACCATTACCTTTGATTCTAAGAAATGTAGTGCTGCTATTTTTATTGACTTGGCCAAAGCTTTTGATACAGTAGACCTTTCCATTCTTGTGGGCCGGCTAAGGAGTATTGGTGTCTCTGATGGGTCTTTGGCCTGGTTTGCTAACTACCTCTCTCAAAGAATGTAGTGTATAAAGTCAGAACATCTGCTGTCTCAGCTACTGCCTGTCACTAAGGGTGTAACCCAAGGCTTGATCCTAGGCCCCATGCTCTTCTCAATTTACATCAACAACATAGCTCAGGCAGTAGGAAGCTCTCTCATCCATTTATATGCAGATGATACAGTCTTATACTCAACTGGCCCCTCCCCGGATTTTGTGTTAAACGCTCAAGAACAAAGCTTTCTTAGTGTCCAACAAGCTTTCTTTGAACACCTCCAAAACAAAGGTCATGTGGTTTGGTAAGAAGAATGCCCCTCTCCCCACAGGTGTGATTACTACCTCTGAGGGTTTAGAGTTTGAGGTACTCCTCTCCTACAAGTATTTGGGAGTATGGCTAGATGGTACACTGTCCTTCTCTCAGCACATATCAAAGCTGCAGGCTAAAGAGTGGCTAGATGTTCTTTACCATTCGGCCATCAGATTTTCCATCAATGCTCCTTATAGGACACATCACTGCACTCTATACTCCTCTGTAAACTGGTCATCTCTGTATACTTGTCACAAGACCCACTGGTTGTTGCTTATTTATAAAACCCTCTTACTTACCCCCTCACTTCCCCCTATCTGAGATATCTATTGCAGCCCTCATCCTCCACATAGCACCCGTTCTGCCAGTCACATTCTGTTAAAGGCCCCCAAAGCATATGTAGTAGAGTTAAAAGGGTTATTCCATCAAACTTCAAATTATTAGAATTGTACACAACGCAGAACAGAACAACCAGGTTGAGGGTCATTGGCCAAAACCCGAGAACAGGAATATTCCAAGTTCAGACAGAAGGGGGGGAGTCAGATCGCTATGATTGCCAGGAACTTCACTTTTGGTGTCTATTTTGAATTGTTGCGCTACTGGTGCTGCCTGTTGATGTTATGTAGGCAGCTAGTAGCTGAATGATGTTAACATCTTCGGTTTTTGTTTCATTAAATATTTTTGATTTCATCTGGGTGCATCTGGGTGCTTGTGTCACCTACTAACACCCTGGTACTACCCGTAGCTACCCGTAGCTCCCGTTATCCTCAGTCAAGAAAACGCTCTTCATTTCTTGGTTCTCCTGTGGTACATAAGAAACCCGCTACACATACACATCACTGTGTCACTCGTCTTTTCAGTTCAGTCTCAATCTCTCAGTTTTATTTATTTCACCTTTATTTAACCAGGTAGGATAGTTGAGAACAAGTTCTCATTTGCAACTGCGACCTGGCCAAGATAAAGCATAGCAGTGTGAACAGACAACACAGAGTTACACATGGAGTAAACAATTAACAAGTCAATAACACAGTAGAAAAAAAAGGGGAGTCTATATACAATGTGTGCAAAAGGCCTCATGCCTTTTGACTCCCCTTTTAGGCGAAGGTAGGTAGGCGAATAATTACAATTTTGCAGATTAACACTGGAGTGATAAATGATCAGATGGTCATGTACAGGTAGAGATATTGGTGTGCAAAAGAGCAGAAAAGTAAATAAATAAAAACAGTATGGGAATGAGGTAGGTGAAAATGGGTGGGCTATTTACCAATAGACTATGTACAGCTGCAGCGATCGGTTAGCTGCTCAGATAGCTGATGTTTGAAGTTGGTGAGGGAGATAAAAGTCTCCAACTTCAGCGATTTTTGCAGTTTGTTCCAGTCACAGGCAGCAGAGTACTGAAACGAAAGGCGGCCAAATGAGGTGTTGGCTTTAGGGATGATCAGTGAGATGCACCTGCTGGAGCGAGTGCTACGGATGGGTGTTGCCATCGTGACCAGTGAACTGAGATAAGGCGGAGCTTTACCTAGCAAGGACTTGTAGATGACCTGGAGCCAGTGGGTCTGGCGACGAATATGTAGCGAGGGCCAGCCGACTAGAGCATACAAGTCGCAGTGGTGGGTGGTATAAGGTGCTTTAGCGACAAAACGGATGGCACTGTGATAGACTGCATCCAGTTTGCTGAGTAGAGTGTTGGAAGCCATTTTGTAGATGACATCGCCGAAGTCGAGGATCGGTAGGATAGTCAGTTTTACTAGGGTAAGCTTGGCGGCGTGAGTGAAGGAGGCTTTGTTGCGGAATAGAAAGCCGACTCTTGATTTGATTTTCGATTGGAGATGTTTGATATGAGCCTGGAAGGAGAGTTTGCAGTCTAGCCAGACACCTAGGTACTTATAGATGTCCACATATTCAAGGTCGCAACCATCCAGGGTGGTGATGCTAGTTGGGCATGCGGGTGCAGGCAGCGATCGGTTGAAAAGCATGCATTTGGTTTTACTAGCGTTTAAGAGCAGTTGGAGGCCGCGGAAGGAGTGTTGTATGGCATTGAAGCTCGTTTGGAGGTTAGATAGCACAGTGTCCAATGACGGGCCGAAGGTATATAGAATGGTGTCGTCTGCGTAGAGGTGGATCAGGGAATCGCCCGCAGCAAGAGCAACATCATTGATATATACAGAGAAAAGAGTCGGCCCGAGAATTGAACCCTGTGGCACCCCCATAGAGACTGCCAGAGGACCGGACAGCATACCCTCCGATTTGACACACTGAACTCTGTCTGCAAAGTAATTGGTGAACCAGGCAAGGCAGTCATCCGAAAAACCGAGTAAGAGTCAATCTCTTCATTCAAAGACTCAATCATGGACACTCTGACAGTTGTGGCTGCTTTGCGTGATGTATTGTTGTCTCTACCTTCTTGCTGTTGTCTGTGCCCAACAACGTTTGTACCCTGTTTTGTGCTGCTACCATGCTGTGTTGTCATGTGCTGCTGACATATGTTGTCGTCTTAGGTCTTTCTTTATGTAGTGTCTCTTGTCCTGATGTGTGTTTTGTCCTATTTTTTTTTTTTTTACATTTATTTTTAATCCTATCCCACGCAGGAGGCCTTTTGGTAGGCCGTCACTGTAAATAAGAATTTGTTCTTAACTGACTTAGTTAAATAAAGTAACAAAATGCTGTAAAAATTAACATGCACTCTCAAAAGATATTTGGTTAGGTCTATGCAGGGAACTTGCTGACTTGGAGAGGATTCCATCAATCTTACAACATTGACAGCATAGGTACGAATGTTTGTTATTTTTCTTTGGCTATAACCAATTTTATTCTTATTCAGACTCTTGAAATATTTTCTCTATACAGGCAAAATGTACCCTTGACATAAAATGAGCTCTGATTGGGAAAATTTGATTTCAACGGTCATCTAACTCTTTCTAGAGCTCCGACTTTATGACCTGAAGACCACTGACCGAATGAGTCAACCTCGTTTCCCCCCTGCCTTCATGGTGCGTTCAAGACAACTGGGAATTCAGAAAAATACAAGGTAAAGTATTGACGTCAGTGATCTTCAGGTTGGAGCTCTATAAAGGAGGCTGAGGCTGGAGTTGGATTTTGTCACCACCAAATATGGTGATGAGGAAACCCGGTGTCCGGCAGTGGGGGAAGCTGGAGAAAGAGGCATTTTGGTAGACATTCTGCAAATGTTCTCATCAATTAAACATTAAATCTCAATACAGTTCTGTTTTAAAAAAAAACTAGAATATGTTAGAGTGGACTAATGTGTAGACTTTACAAGTTTTTAAAAAAAATTACGTTGTTTAGGAGTGAATAGCCACAGGAAATAGGGGTGCAGCACCCCCTTAAAAATCATAAAAAAATAATAACAAATACAAAAATTGTGAAAATAGATTTTCTTCACAAAAGTAGTGCACTGGTGGGGCCTCCAGGGTGGCGCAGTGGTTTAAGGCGAGTCCAGGCTCTGTATAATCCGGCCGCGACCGGGAGACCCATGGGGCGGTGCACAATGGGCTCAGCGGGGAGGGTTCGGCCGGCAGGGATGTTCTGGTCCCATCGCGCATTAGCGACTCTTGTGGTAGGCCAGGCGCAATGCACAAGCTTCACAATGGGCTTGTTCAACATTGCAGCCGACTGACTGATCTACAAAGAACCTTGTATCATAAATAACTAGAGCAGTCAGCAGTTTGTAGAGCAGTCAGTCACAATTTATCCATGATGCATTGCGGTTTTGAGACGGCCAGTACCTTAACTAGACCAAAGATGATCTATTATATTGAGAAGATAGTCGAGTGACCGCTCTAACAATGGAAAGATCAGGCGGGACCATTCTAGCCAATGAGAGGGCAGATGCGTGCATGAACAACAGGCACAACAAAGTCGTTTCTCTCAAAGTCGACACAACATTTGTAACTAAATGTATATTCTATCAAATATGCTTCACGTAATTCAACTCGCTCTCATAGACCTCCATACAAAAAGAGGGCTTATCTCACACGGACAGACTTTGGGCAGCGTAAATCCTCTCGCTCCGCCTCTTCCTCTCTGGCTACACACACACACACCTGGGTGGAAGGCACCAACAATGTTTTCAATCAAATTGGCTTACAATAGCCTACAGACCCTGGTTCGATTCCAGGCTGTATCACAACAGATTGGGAGTCCAATAGAGTGGCACACAATTGGCCCAGCATCGTTAGGGTTTGGCTGGGGTAGGCCGTCATTGTAAATAAGAGTTTGTTCTTAACGGACTTGCCTAATTAAATAAAAAAACAAAAATACCAGGAGAATAAGGTTCTTTCCAGTGACACCTGGGAAACTCCCAACACTGCAGAAATGAGACAAATGACTAAATGCAGTCTTTCTACAAAAAGTTGATACTGATACTGATATAAGACCTGAATGTGACTGTTTCAGTAACAATTTCAATATATCTTACTGTGTGTGAACGTTTCACAGCTTCTATAGCTCATGTCCAGCAGATGGAGACATTGTACAACAATGAAACAACATTCAATGGGTCAGTCACATTGATATGCTTTGATTTTTATTTAATGTCATTTCATTTACAAATAGTAATGCAAAGATACTAAGACAGAAGCCTTCACACAAGAAAAATACATTAGGTACGATTTGAGTAGAAGCTTAACATCCGTTATTTAGCACATAATATAGCCAACTTGGATTTTTTTGGGCCTGCTTTCTCCCTTTTATATAAAAGCACAATTTAGAGAACAAGAGTTGATCCATTCATTTTAAAAGGGCCAGCTCAACAAAAGTACAGGATTGCCAAACTGCTGCTGAATGCTAGGATTTGCATATTTGATGAGCATAACTGTGTCCTGTTGCTGTGAGTACAGAAGGTGTAGTATCCAGACATTGCAGTCAAATGCATGTGCAACGTTCAAGTAAATCGTACTCTAAAGGAAAATACATTATATTACAATTTAGCTGCCGTTGTATGAAGAAAGGACCACTAGAGTGGGTCATCCCCCATTAAATGCACATGTCTTTTTGTGGGAACTATTGAATGATCAAACAATTACGGTCTGTCTGATTCGTTTACCCTTTCAACATGTATTGCCTCTAACCAATTAAACATTTATATTCTGATATTGAGATCTGCATTTTATCCTACTGGAGATGAAGGAGAAAGGAAACCACACACTGCTCTTGATAGTATCACTGATCTTTAATAAGCTTTAGGTATCAGCCTCACGGCCTTCGTCAGAGCTTACGGGAGATGCTTTGGGTGAGCAGGTTTTAGTCACATGGTTAAATTTTATGTATAAATAAATACATTTTTAACTTTTATTTAACTAGGCAAGTCAGTTATCACATCAAGCCTTTTTGAGTCATTAGGGGTTATTTTGTCATTCATTACCATGGAGAAAGAGTTTCTAAGTGCTTCCACTAGGATTATTTTCAGCAGCGGTGGCGGGTGGGTATGTTTTCTTAAGGCCCTCTACTTGGCCGCAGAGATAAAATGTCCGCTTTAAAGCTAATTTCCTGCAATTCTACACATTTTACCATGACTTATGCCATGTTCTAATGTTTGAGTCACTCAGATAGTATAACAAAATGAATGCGGGCCCCATGCCATGACATTTTTGGAATTTTAGATTATCCCTGACTGTCTAGTTTTTATTTTGGTGTTAGTTTTCAAAGATGATCACATTTAAAAATATATAGCCTCATGACCTTTTCTATATACTTTATATCTGGTTTTGGTCATTTAAGTTTACACTGAAAACATAACCATCCCGAAAAGCAAAAAATGTTGCCTTGGCGTCAACGATTTAGCAGCAGCGGCCCGCCACCGTTAAATGAATGTAGGATAAACACTGAGAGTTACCTCAAGGTATCAAGCAGGAAAAGTCAGTCACATGTCAATCTTTATGCGG
The DNA here is from genome assembly GCF_057628025.1 of Oncorhynchus mykiss. Lineage (NCBI taxonomy): Eukaryota > Metazoa > Chordata > Actinopteri > Salmoniformes > Salmonidae > Oncorhynchus > Oncorhynchus mykiss. The sequence continues at coordinate 55,719,907 of NC_143029.1, forward strand.
TAGGTTATGCAGCAAGAAACAAACTGTTAAGATAAAGCAGATTGTGGTTTCCTCATAAATATTATCCTTTTCTAAATGTAAACAATTCATAGACAAGTGCCCTGTTATAAAAGGATGTAATTCTCAAATCTAACAAAACTAAAACTTGGAGATAGTGGGAAAGTGGAGTATTTAACTCTAAACCTTTGACAGAAACACATTTTAGTAAATGACAGATAAACAAAGTGCTCTAAACAAGTGCATTACTTGAACATTAAAAAAGAGTTAAAGGGATGATTTATGAACTTCAGTTTCCTTAATGGTTCACCCGTTGCATGTAAAAAAACAACAATAGTATGATAACTCATCTGACAACACAAGGGAATGAAGGTAAAATAGCAACTCGCACATTTAACGGCTTACAGCAGCGTTTCGTTTTTTTTGTTGCCGTAGCACTAGACAGCTGATTCAAATAATTAAAGCTGGATGATTAGTTGATTTTAATCAGCTGTGTAGTGCTAGGGCAAAAAAAAAAAAAAAAAAACGTGCTCCCTTTGGGGTGCCGGGGACGGAGTTTGGGAAACGCTGGTTCATAGCCTGTGAGAAAGCAACGGCTGACTTTTCCATTCACTCAAAACAACTTAGCACATAGCCATCACTTACACACTCACTCTCTGTAAAAGGGAACATACAAATCACATTTCTAAATATTTATATTATTGGAAGTATATACAACTTTATATATATCTTGTAAAAACTGGTAAATACAGTTATTTTCCCTATCCTTTGCAACTATTTAGCCTGGATCTCTGTCAGTTTCAGAATTGGACAGCTCCATTGTCACAGCCATGACTTAAGGGAAGCTGTCAATTGCCGGGCAGTTAACTTTGAGATGGCCATGTTTGGCTATGTAATACCTGTCTGGTGTCAAAGGGGAAGCTAATGGGTTTACAGTATCTTGTGTGGGTGGCAAGGGTCCAGTTTATATTCCCCAAATTCCTCCTTATTTATATCAATTACATGAACCTACACACACACAAAACATCAAAACTTGCTCCATTCTTTGTAAACGGTTGCTTCTGTAAACGTTTGAGTGTAAACCATTAGAATAGCTGAATATTAGTGCAAAAATGGTGGCAGTAATAATAGACGTATCAAATCAGTCAGATTTACTACATGAAAACATTGTTTTAAAGAAAAGACAACAACTGATTGTAAAAACACAGGGAGCAATTTGGAGTTTGGATCAGTCTGAAAAACTTTAGATTAACCGATACTTCTAAGTCAGAAAGACAGAACAGAGCCACAATGACATAGTGCAGCACATGACTCTCAGTGCATATAACAACAATTTTCACTTTTGACATATCACAAAAACATTTATACCGAAAAGCAATATAAACAGCCAGTCTACGCACTCGACAAAAAGAATACACTTCAGTGGGCACCATCTCTAGCTCAAAAGCACATATAAGATCAAATGTATAAGCACGTACCAACAAATTGCATCTACATTTGCATAAAAGGCTGATAACAAAAATCTGTTGCTTTTGGATTGACAATCCAGTTTGTATGTGAGGCCTTGCCACTGTTCGAATCAAAAACAAAGACAATTTACCAAACAAGGAAAACATAACATTAAACCACATTTAAACAAAGGTCTATTCCACTTTTCTTCCTTAGTCTACAATTAATATTTTGCATTAAAAAAAACCAAAAAATAAAACCAAGCTAAACTAGAAAAGTACATTTCCTGAAGAAAATGTGGTGTGCATGCTATTTTATTTGATGCAATTGTATATAGTTATAGTTGAACTAAGTTCTAAAGAATTGGAATTTATACACATTTGCATAAAATAAATCACCAACATTAACTCTTAAACCATAAATCACGTGAACATGTGAAAGTTGATTTAGTACCTCTAGCTTTAATGGTTTAAGAGTTACTGTTGGCAATTTATTTTATGCAAATGTGTGCAAATGTATTTAATTCAGGTATAAATAATATCACAAATATTTTCAAAAGCAATATAAGTTGGGGCAGTCTTCACATTTGGAAATTGGTTTCGTCTTAATAGCTTAAGTTGTTTAAGTACTAGAGCGAGCGGAAGAAATCAAATAATGATGAGTATGTAAAAGTAAAGTGTCACAAAACGGAACAAAACAAAAGTAAAAACCAAGTGCTAAACATCAGAAGACGACATTGAATTCAAAACAGTTCTCATTTTCAGATCTATAACCGATAATGTTTTGCATGCTTGACCAGCTGACACTGAACCAACAGATCCTTTAAGGAACTCCCTTGTATCTATCTATGGTAAATGGTGATGCTGCATGTATTAACTGTAAACATAGTGAAATATGATGGAACAAGAGGATTCACTAACATATGAGACAAGCATTTAGTTAACTTTCAAATAACAAACTCCAACATAGCACAAAGGCACAATCATTTGTGTGCACTCACAATGCATTATGCTTCCTGCTACTGTATGAGCTGCACATTAAAGATGCGTTATAAAAGTTGAGTATAATTTCAGCCAGTAGTTTAGAAAGTAGTGCTCACAAGCCAAAACGGGTCACTGAAAATTGTGCACAATGATATGTTACGTCCTGCAAAAAGAAAATAAAACCAAAACCAGGCTTTGAAAGGATTCCCTCATTTCTCCACAGGTGACCCTATTTTGACATAATCGCACCACTAGTGGTATTTCTTTCAGGTGAATTTACACACCTGGTTCTGTGGCTAGCAAATTACATAGTATATATTCTATGATAATAATGGGGGTTGTTTGTATACTCTTTGCAGAACAAGATGACTGTTCTTACTCCTGTCCATGACAAATTGTAATATTAAAGTGTAATTTACCACAGCACCCCTTGATGCATCAATGGTGGTACATCCAATGGCTTCCCTATTTCATGGTTACTTCTCCCTGCATGAATTATACTCAAACTATGTAGCTTGAAAACATGTCCAGCTGTATCTGTTGTGCAGTGAGAAATCTCATTTCTATCCAAAAATACAAAGTTTATAAAAATCACCTCTTTTATATAGACAATACACATATGCTTTTCAAAAATACTTTTTCTTTTTTTTTTTTAACAAGGCAAGTTTGACCGAATACAGGGGAAAACAAGTCCAGTGCACATAACAGTCGCTCAGAGGGGGGTGAAACAAATACCAGGGTTCAATGTTCTAAAGTTGTAAGTAAAGTGCAAAAAAAAACAATTCTGGATAATGTCATGGCTACATCCAAGGGAATTACTCACAAGAAAAGCTCACTTGACATTGACTACTAACAGGTAAACTGTATAGCCGACATCTACAACATCACTGAAATTCTGACACTATACATCCAGAAAAGCTGGTGGGAAAACTGATGGACTTTTCCAATGACAATGAGTGGGAAACGATTGACAAGTACACACACAAATATTAAATATGAGAGAGACATTAACAGTACTGAACCAAACTCCAAATCGCATGCCACGTCCCTTTGATTTTGAAGTGAAACACCTAGAGTATGATGTAAGGGTGTCATCAAAAACAATGTGGTCGATGCTGAGGTTCATATGAAGATGTTGAGATTATGATAGTACTCTATGGCGATGTGATGAAATACATTCTGGTGGCAGAAATGCTGTTCTAATAGAGGCAGTTGAATCATGAAATCATCAACTTTCAGCAGTAAAAATAATCAACCTCAGACACATCCATGGGAGTCACATATAGGGGTTAATGTTCTTAGATATGCAGCGTAATCCTCAAGTTTCTCTTTTGTCATACTTTTTTACCGTTTCTGCCAAAGCCAACGTGCAGAATATATAATTTGCATTCTCATCTGTGAAGTGGAAGACCCAAACTAAAATGTTCAACAAAAAGTAGCGAATGAAACATGTCAAAATGCTTATTTTCTTTGCTGAAAAAGCTATCAAAATGGTACCGTACAAATAAGCATGGTAGGTACTTAGTTTAGGTACTTGCTTATGCCTATTAGATTGCTAATAACTCTGTCTTCAATCAATTAATTTGTTCTGCATAGATACCATAAGCAAAATCCAATTTTTAAAAAGACAACTAATTTAAACAAAACATCAATTACCAGGGAGCGAAATGTAAGGTTACTTAGCATAATCACGGTTCTAGGATAAGATGAGTGAGGTCACTCCATATGTATGGGTATGTCTCCATTGGTCGTAGTCAATAAGGAACTCCTATCACACAACATCTGTCGTAGACAGACAGGGGCGACAGCCAATAGACTCCACTCCTTTATAAGGCGCTGACGCCCCCTCCTGCGTTACTTGTACAAGTATACGTTCTTCCATACACAGATTGTGTGAATGGCAACGAGCTAAGTGACCTCAGTCATTATCATAAAACCAGGGTTAAGTAACGTCACATTCTATTTCAAATAATCGTTCGATCACTCAGTATGGGATTTAGCCAACTCCTGTAGGGCTCTTACACTCTCCAGGTAATCTAGACAGAATCAACTCTCAGATGTGCTGACTCGAAGCACACGTGCCGGTGAGATCGGTAAAATTCATGGAGGACTAATATCCCAGAGATACCTTCTTAAACCATGCCCGTGACGCAGCCACACCTCTGGTGGAATGAGCTCTGATGCCCTCCAGAGGTAGTCACCCCTTGCTATTATATGCCTTATAATAATCTCCACTTATCCAAAGGACAAATACCTGGTCGAGAAATGGGTCTCCTTACATTAGGGAAGTCCTTTCAGGGCTCTCATCCTGTCCACGTAGAAGCACAAAATATGTGGAGCACAAGCAGTGGAAACAATATTCCTCCATGGAGAAATAAGTGGTGGGTGAAAAGCCAACGGCTCTAAAGAGAGATGATAGAAGCCCTACTAATCTTTAAGTACAAAAAAAATATTTATGTTGAAATAACCGTGGATAACCCCAGGGCAAGGAACAAGCACTAGTGGTGAAACTGACAGTGCGTGCAGCTCACTCACCCGCTTTGTGGATACAAATGGCCAAGTAAAGCGGTATTAAATGAGAGAAACTCATTTCCACGCTTTCCATCGGCTGTGAAAATTACTCTCAAGCACCCTAGATGTTCCAGGGTGGGACTATCTGCTTGGTCACTGGTCGTAGGCGAAGTCCGCCTGCTGTACTGGAACCCAAGTGAGAACGGCAGGGCCCAAAACAGGGCTGGAGATGTTGGTGCGTGTATCACAATCCCTCCTTAGCGCGCACTGCTAGAGGGAGGCTTCCCTCGTCATATTGCTCCAGCACCCATGTATACCATCTGGTGACAGCCAGGCCTACCAACAGTGTGGAGGCTAGACGTCTGAATCAGTCTCGGTTTTAAGAGTGCAATACAGAGGAACAGAGCAGATCTGCCACTAACACACGCATGTTGTGTTCCAATGGTGCCTTGGTCACCATCCCATATCTAGCACCAATGTAACAAACAGCAGGACATGGAGGCCAGCCCGGGTCAGTGGTGTGGGATGTGCATGATGCACAACGGTGCTATGGCTTTAGCTAGCAGCAATGGTGAAGCGTGCCTGCTGTCTCTAACAGTCTGGGAACCAGTCTGCCAGATGAAAATGGCGAACGTGCCCTAGCAGTTGCGAGTCGTCAATGCAGTCAAATCCCTCTATAGTAGGATAGGATAGAAATGACGTTGAAGGACAGTTAACTAAGTGGATGGAGAACTTTAGTGACCAGCCCAAGGGATTTGTACCTGCCTACTATAACCCGTCCCCTCTCTCTCCATCGCTCGCTAGCCCTTTATGAAAGATGCAAGTGTTTGTGTTCTCGGAAGTACAGCAACTAATCAGTCTCCTCCATTCCAGAAATTACTGAATCGAATCTCGACACTCAGAAATGGGAGTTGACACTCAAGGAGTCATAGAATCAACCATTCTAGAGTCGACTCTCCACCACTACATCATCGTCGCCATCAACAGTTGGAAAAATGTCAGAGAAAGACAAGCGACAGCAACCAAGTCCTGTATGGCAATACCTTGAGAAGATAAATGAGAAGGAAATGCAAACTTTGGGAGGCGGAATTGAGGTACAGCAATGTATTGAGGTACAGCAATGTTAGTAGAGGTGCAATGCTTAACCATCTGAAAGGGACGCACCTTGAGACCCAAACCATTGCGCAGCTGCATTGTGAATACAAATGGAATGTATGCATTTTTCTTATTGTATGATTTTTTTCTCCCTCCAATTTGTCACATCCTTAATCTGAGCAGCCCCTCTGCTGCACCCACCTTATTGCTTGTTTTCCTATGAAGGAGAACAAAGCAGGTAGTAGCCCAAATGCAAAGTACAAGGAAGAGGCAGAATAGCACTGCAGGCTTAAAGGATAGCTGTCCGTGGCCTAGTCCGACAGCACCTGCTCCCCTCCTCCTTTTTCAAGAACCAAGAAGCAAATACATTATGTTCCCTGGCTCTAATAAAAGGATGTGGCAATAGAGACGAATTCCCGAAAGTCACCGAAATGCGAAGACATCAGGGCTGATGCCTGCCGTTCCTAAGCAACCCTGTACATCACCCGGGGGAGACTGTGCATGTGCAACAATCTTTCCCAGCCAGTAGGGGTGCATGCTATAGGTGCCGAGACCCTCGTTCGCCTGAGGCAAGGATGCCCTCTAGCAGCGCAAACGAGGTGTCAACTCTTTCATTATAATAAATTAGCTCTGTGCTGTTGGCGAGGGGCCTGGATGTAAGAGAAAAAGGTTATAAAAGAGGTATAGTGCACGGGGATGGCGCTTGATGGCAACTGGTGTACTGCCGTCCTGCTCCTTTCTGACCTAAGCAGTATGGAGGGAGAGCGAACACATAGTCTTCTGGCCCTGGCTGGAACAACAGAGCCAGGGGGGAGAGCTATGAATGGGGCGGATCTCACTGTTAACGAGGCCAAAGATAAGTCCCTGTGTAGTAGATGGGTAGAACAAACATAGTAGCATTTCTCTCATACCACAGGGTGGGGACATAAGTCTACACTGAACTGGAGAGAGGGTAGGGCAGGGAGCTTCTAGTGTGTCTCCATGGGTTTGAACAAAATAGAGTCACTGGCCATCCTGGCCACCAGGGGGCTTTAGGAGGGTGGAATGTTGCTGTGACTGCATCGAAGGATTGTTAACCTCCAGGCTTGCTCTGGTTCTGGGGCTTCGCCTGTGTATGGACAGTCAGCTGCGTAGCCAGGAACCTGAGTTCCTTATGGCTTATCCGTTGTCCCCTTCTAAACATCCCCCCTCTCCAACCTCAGGAGGCGGAATAAATTTGGCTTGGCCCCTGACACCCTCACAAACTTCAACAGATGCACCATTGAGAGCATTCTGTTGGGCTGTATCACCCCACGGTACAACTACACCATCCGTAGTCGAAGGACTCTCCAGAGGGTGGTACGGTCATCCCAACGCTTCACCTGGGGCACACTGCCTGCCCTCCAGGACATCTACAGCACACTGTCACAGGAAGACCAAGATCATCAAGGACCTCAGCCACCATCATCAAGGACCTCAGCAACAGTCCCAGCATCAAAGCTGGGACAAGCCATCTGACTGTTAAAACAGTCATCACTAGCCGGCTACCACCCGCTACTCTACCCGGCACCTTAGAGACTGCTGCTCTATGTACATAGAGTTATTGAACACTACTTTTCTACTGTATTTGTTACAAATTCCCTGCCGGTGACTTATCAGCACCACACAACCCTAAGCTGCACACTCCACTCCCCTTCCCCCACGACCGGAGCCTGAGAGTCTAGGGGTACCATAAACCTGCCTCTCTAACCTGTGTGACCTTTGCTCTGATAGGTTGCCAGGGAGGTTACTAAGGGGCCGGATATATGCCTATCCTCTTGACTCTGCAGGTCACACAATACTTGCAGTCTCCCTCAAGTGGCAGAGAGAAACAGTCTGTCTCTGCCCATCAACAACTGGACTCACTCATATCTCTGGACTTGTGGGATTTTGTGCGTGCCCAAAGTGAGTTGTGTGACATTTATATATTGTTCTTAATAGTTAGTTGTTACTATTGTTGTATGCCGTCTTTGTGTATAACTGTATTGTCATATGTGCAGGTAGCATATACATTTTCATCCTTCCCTTTAATAGTCTTGTTGCTCTACTTGTGCTATCAGTTATAGTATTGTGTAAAGTGTATTCATTACCTCTGTCTCTCAACCACTACCTTTCCACTACCTTTCCCACATTCATCCCCATGTCCATTCCCATCTTCCTGTGAATGATTATTTATATTCTGAACTTTGAAATTGCTCGTTCTGATAATGCTCATTCTGTTGTGTTAATTTCTTTTAACTTTTGGATTATGTGTGCATTGTTATTGTATTGCTAGATATTTCTGCATTGTTGGAGCTAGAAACATAAGCATTTCGCTGCACCTGCGATAACATTGCAAAAGAGTGTGTGCGCGACCAACTTCGATTTGATTTTGATTTATAGAAAAAAAAACAGGCTATGTGGCAAGTGGGACAAAGAGCAATATATTTCTGGAGGTGAGGTGCTGTAAGCATCGGGTGGGGACAGTGCTTGTTGGTGACTGAATTCTACCCGCCCAGCCTCGGCTTGAACCTGAACCAAGGGGAGAGCTTAGCTTGGAGGGCACTTGTGCCCGGTTACAACTAACATCAGCTAGCCTGTCTTTGCCGTCTCGTGGACCGGATCATACAATTGGGACCAGTTCAAACAGTAAACACAAAGAAACTGGGTGCTAGACTAAGTACGTATGAGGGTTAGGCTAGTAATATCCAGGCGGTAGTTAGCTAACTAGTTGGTGTTTGTCGGGATGGCTGGTAGAATAGCTTAAGCTAGCATTGAACAGTTCTCGGTTCATGCCATACAATACTTGCAGTAATCAGGGTAATCAATCGTCTGCTAGACGACGTTAAGCCATGAGGTCCTCATAATTGGTATTAGCTAGCCAGTGTTCACCCAGTGGCTTACTCTTCTGGCTGTAGCTAGCACCATGCTAGCCGAGAAGACCTGTGTTACTCTTCGGTCTGGAAAGCCTCTTTTGACCATAGTACTGTGCGGTGTAAACAGTCAGTTTTAGCAATAACTAGCTAGTAATTCCAAGAATTTGAGTGCTTGGCTTAGTTTGCCCAGTACAAGGAAATACAGTAGCCATAACTCCGGAAGAAATTGTTTTGTCAGCCGGGTTATACATGTTACTCAAAGCCTGCCTGACCATGGAGTACTTACAGTTCAGCTAGCTAGTAGTAGCCCAGTGGGCTAAATGCCTAGCTGTAGTTAGCACTTTGTTAGCTTGAGAGGTTGACTCTCTACAGGCTGAAAATATCCCACGACTGCAGTGCCGAGAGGCAAGACCGGCCAGCGTATCCAGCGAGGGGAAATAATGCTACCCAGTGTAGGTAGCAAGAGCTTGCAGAGGGAGCTAGCTCTGAGCGTGTACTGGCTGACGTTAGCTATGGAGCTAGTCCTGGCTTTAGCTAGCTAGCGTTCGACAGGAAAACCCTGGGCTGTGTGTGTGCTGCTGATGCTCAGCTGTGTAGCTAGAAGTCCTGTCGGTAGCTAGCTAGAGTTCACCTTGTGGGTTAGTTGCCTAGCTATTGCAAGCACGCTGGAAAGAGAGCCAGTGTTGGAGTGTAGCTCACTGTTGGAGTGAGCTACAAGCCTAGGGTGGCACGCTGAGCTTTGCTCTATAGGCTAGAGAATCTCCCAAGACCGCAGTACCTATAGGCAAGACCGGTCAACCTGGTCAGCAAGGCCGCTGGAAAGTTAGGCAGGAGGAAGGAATGCTACCTACGCCAGGAGAGAGCTCTAGTCGTGTGCTCACCGACGCTTAGCTGGGTAGCTAGCTAGTCCTGGCATAGGAAGCTGGTTTTCACCCCAAGGGTTAGTAACCTAGCTGGTGCTAGCACACTGCTAGCTAAAGAGAAGGTGCATTCTTTGTGAGCTAGCTGGGTTAAATTCACCTGAAGCAGGACCAAGCCAAGTTTCTTCCTTCCTCCACATCATTGGGAATAAGCAGCAGGAAGTGGTAGCTAGGTGCGCTGGTAGGGTAGAACTAGCTGTGTGACGCTAGCTAGCCAGAGACAGAGGAAATTTTACTTTTGGGTAAAAAGCTAAACACTCAACAAAAAGCTAGATTCCTACACTCAACAGCGAACCACACGGGTTCACCTATCAACAGTTCAGCAGGAAACTGTAGTCTAAATCAATGCTGAGGAGAGTATATTAGCAGTATTACGTCATCGTAAGGAAGAATGAAAAGTGAGGCAGGAAGGAGCGACAGCGCCTTATAAAGGAGAGGGGTTCCCCCTTATTGGCGGTCGCTGCAGTCTATGACAGACGTTGTGTGATAGGAGTTCCTTGTTGACTACACCCAACAGAGATGTACCCATACTGAGTGATCAAGCAATTATTTGAAATTAAAACATCTAATGCACAAGTAGCAACTACAAGGGCATCAGAAATGTGATACCTTGGCTCTTTCTGTCCATTTCTATTTGGCTGACAAGTGAAATACAGTACCACCTCAAATATGAAAAGCAAAATGGTAACAAGTGAAAAGCAGTGGATAACAACGTAAGTTGTGATAAACCTCCCCTAGTTGTGCTCAACTTGGTCCTCTTCTCACACTAGTGCCAATTTGATTCAGGCCATCGGAAAAGAAACGGTGATGCTTGATAAAAGTTTACACTTCACTACTTAAGAGTCTAAACAAGTTGCACAACAACCTGCATTTTTTTAAAGGAGAGTTGAGATGATAGTCTTCCATATCATGTACTCTTATAAGGCAGAATCTTATCACTCACAGTGATTCGTTCAGATATCATTTTTTATCTTGTTTGCATCTGAAAACCAGCTACCATTGGTGGCATATTACAGCTGAAATGTAATTTCATGGATAAATTGCCAAAGTGACGCTAGGCTGACATCCCTTTTTTTTTTATATCTACAAACATGATTCTGAGCGATTTTTCAAGGTTTGTTAAACTGGAATTTAGGTTTTACTTCAGCTGCCCTGGAAAATCATAAGCTAAAGGGGAGGGTTATAACTCCTAGTTGTTCAACTAAGTAAACCGCTTAGATGTTGACCAGCACTAAAACATGTTGTACAAAATTGATGGATTGAAATGAAAATGACAAGTTCGGAAGGGAACCTAAAGTAAAATACTGGTCAACTTCGGGGCAAAAATCAGAGCACCAATAAATACAACTAGTGTGAGTTAGACAGCGAGGTTAAGGGCATTGGCGGAAATGTGACTGGCAAGATTTACCATGAGAGGGCGGTTCTGAAAAGCAGATGAGTGATTATATGAGCTAAGACATGCTAATCTAGTATGGCAGGTGAGAGAAAGATAAACCGTTTCCCCTGCAGACATGATTTGAATCAGTTAATGTCTTCAAATGGGAGGCGAGACCAATGTAGTGTTGTAGCTGTAGCCCCTACTGTTTTCCTTCTTTACAAAAACCAAAGCATCCAACAGAAAGGCCAGCAGGATGCATGTGTAAAAAATAAATGTAAAAAAGTTAAGGGATGAAGAATGGTAAGCACAAACTAGTCACAGCAGGACCATAAGCTCAATATCCACCAGACATGACAATGTTGCCATCGATCTTTCCCATTCTGAAGAGAGAAAGCAAACTGTGTCGACCATTTCTTGACAAACTAATTTCCCTACTACCTCACTATCCCATAGCTCTTAGAAAGGGGCTGCTGGTGAAGCGAGGTGGGATGAACACACTTCACAGCTGGGGCCTCGCCTTGGGCTCCCACACCCCAAAAGTAGCCCTCTCCCCTTAGACACAAGCCCTCAACACCTCAGGCCGGGTTTCACCGACATAGTCGGTGACTTTGGCAGCAGCTCTACAGCCGGTCAATCCGAAAGGCGTCTTCAGTGGCAGGGTCAGTGAGGACCATGTCAGGGTCATTGAGCATGTGCAGCCCGTCCAGGGTCAGCGGGTCGATCTTCAGCTCGTCTAGGGGAAACTGAGAGTCCGCATCGAAGCTGATGTCAGCTGACAGAGAGCTAGAAGACAACCCCTTGGACAATCTGGGTGGAGACTCTCCTGTGGCTAAAACAGACATGGGTAGAGAGATGAGGAGAGGTCAGAGTCTTCCAGTTGCATTTACTCCACATAAAGAACATGATCTCATTAAATATTTCAAAGGAATAGCCAATAACAACAGGTGAGTGCCAAGCAAAATCAAATCCAAATAAATGCAGAAAACCTCTACTTTTAATGACCTTTGCTGAAGTTAGGAATGAAGGTACAGTCATGACTGCAATTATTTGCACCCTTGATAAAGATGAGCAAAAAATCATACAAATACTGAGCTATATTCTATGCTCCGGAAAAAATATTTTGTTTAAAAATAACATTTTTCTCAAAAAGATAGGGGTGATAATTATTGGCACCCCTGTTTTCAATACTCCGGCAGCCTCCACCTCAAGAGGATAAGAGCACAGAGCCTTTTTCGATCTTAGACCATTCCTTCAAACAGAATCTTTCTAGATTCTTGATATTCTTTTTCTGTGCTTATGGACTGCCCTCTTCAATTCAAACCACAGGTTTTCAATGTGGTTAAAGTCCAGAGAGAGATGTTGATTTTGTGGTCAATTAACCATTTCTTTGTTGATTTTGATGTGTGCTTGGGATTATTGTCTTGCTAGAAGATCCACATGCGGCTAAGTTTCAGCCTCCTGGCAGAGGAAACCAGGTTTTTGGCTAAAATGTTGGTACTGAGGAATGTTCATGATGCCGTTGACCTTAAAGGCCCAAGGAAGCAAAATAGCCACATAAAAAAAAATCAAAGATTCTGTATTTTACAGTAGGTATGGGGTTCTTTCATCATTCTTTCGACAACTGGTGTACGTCACCAAAGAGCTCTATTTCCATGTCATCCAACAAATGTAAAAGCCTATAGTTTGCTAAACAGCATTGGCACTTGGATAGAACTGCTGACGGGTGAGTTCAACAAGGCTCCCGCTTGCGGCGAACATGTTACTAAGTAACAATTTCTGTTGAACAATTTAAATGAACAACAAATCTTACGGTGAAGCCACAAACGGCTACTTTTTGTGTGGATTACTGTGGCTTTTTAACAGCAATATTCAAACTGCCAATTACTTTGCTATTCTTACTACCATGTAATAGAAACCATACGTCAAAATTATTATTTGTAGCGGCAGTTTAGACTTGAAACAGACATGTTCGCCACACACTACCTTCTCATACTGTTAGCTAACGTTGTCAACGAACAGAAAACAAATGGAATGCATTAGCTAATGATTGCAAACGTTCGCAAACTATTTCACTTGTTGAATGCACCTCAGATCACGGGTTTTTCTGCCATTGAAATCCTCAGGCAGTATAAACGGATGGGAAAACACTTCCATTGTAAACATAAACAACTAAAACCGGATCGTGCCTTCAAGTATTCAGACCCCTTGACCTTCTCCACATTTTGTTACGTTACAGCCTTGCTCTAAAATGTATGAAATAAAAACAATTCCTCAGCAATCTACACACAATACCCCATAATGACAAAGCAAAAACAGGTTTAGACTTTTTTGCAAATTCATTACAAATAAAAAAACAGATACCTTATCTACATAAATATTCAGACCCTTTGCTAGGAGACTCGAAATTGAGCTCAGGTGCATCCTCTTTCCATTGATCATCCTTGATATGTTTCTACAACTTGATTGGAGTCCACCTGTGGTATTCAATTGATTGGACATGATTTGGAAAGGCACACACCTGTCTATATAAAGGTCCCACAGTTGACAGTGCATCAGAGCAAAACCAAGCCATGAGGTCGGAGAAATTGTCCATAGAGCTCCGAGAAAGGATTGTGTCGAGGCACAGACCTGCGGAAGGGTACTAAAACATTTCTGCAGCATTGAAGGTCCCCAAGAACACAGTGGCCTCCATTCTTAAATGGAATAAGTTTGGAACCACCAAGACTCGTCTTAGAGCTGGCCGCCCGGCCAAACTGAGCAATCGGAGGAGAAGGGCCTTGGTCCGGGGTGTGACCAAGAACCCGATGACCACTCTGACAGAGCTCTAGAGTTCCTCTGTGGAGATGGGAGAACCTTCTAGACGGACAACCATCTCTGCAGCACTCCACCAATCAGGCCTTTATGGTAGAGTGGCCAGACGGAAGCCACTCCTCAGTAGAAGGCACATGACATTGAGTTTGGAGTTTGCCAAAAGGCACCTAAAGGCGCTCAGACCATTAGAAACAAGATTCTCTGGTCTGCGGAAACCAAGATTGAACTCTTTGGTCTGAATGCCAAGCGTCACGTCTGGAGGAAACCTGGCACCATCCCTATGGTGAAACATGGTGGTGGCAGCATCATGCTGTGGGGATGTTTTTCAGCGGCAGGGACTGGGAGAGTAGTCAGGATCGAGGGAAAGATGAACGGAGAAAAGTACAGAGAAATCCTTGTTGAATACTTGCTCCAGAGCATTCAGGACCTCAGACTGGGGCGAATGTTCCCCTTCCAACAGGACAATGACCCTAAGCGCACAGCCAAGATAACGCAGGAGTGGCTTCGGGACAAGCCCTCCGAGTGGCCCAGCCAGAGCCCGACTTGAACCCGATCGAACATCTCTGGAGAGACCTAAAAATAGCTGTGAAGCAACACTCCCCATCCAACCTGACAGAGCTTGAGAGGATCTGCAGAGAAGAATGGGAGAAACTCCCCAAATACAGGTGTGCCAAGCTTGTAGAGTAATAACCAAGAAGACTCGATGCTGTAATTGCGGCCAAAGGTGCATCAACAAAGTACTGAGTAAAGGGTCTGAAAACTTGTGTAAAATATGATTTTTCCGTTTTTATTTTTAATAAATTGGGTATTGTGTGTAGATTGAGGGGGGGAAACAATTTAATCAATTTTAGAATAAGGGTGTAACGTAACAAAATGTGGAAAATGTCAAGGGGTCTGAATACTTTCCGGAGTATGAAGAAAAGATAATGAAACGATATATTTATTTTAAATTACAATCTTTGAGAACTAACAATCACCAAAATAAAAGCTAGACGGAAATGTAGAATTTAAAATTCCAAAAACAATGAATTTAGCAGTCTAAATTTTGTTATTATGTTTGAGCAAAATAACACAGCATTAGCCATGGCAAAATGCGTAGAAGCGCAGGAGATTAGCTTTAGAACTGCACAAATGTGTCTCAGAATTTTTTGAATTACAGGAAATTTGCTTAAAAATGCAAAAATTTCTCTGCCACACAAAGATGGGGGTCTGAATTATTTTTTATTTTTTTATTCAGCCGGGTCGATGGGCCTACCACGCCCCCTGACATGCCCCATACTCAACCCACCACCTTATTTGCCCCAGAAAAAAATCCAACAAATGACCTGAAAGTACAGCTCTTTGGCACACAAATACGTGCAAGTGATCGGCAGGTGATCAGTGAGAAGAGAGTTGCCATGGATTGAGTAGCCTGGCGAGTTCATTTGTTTGATGATTTTTTGTTTAGGCGTGCCTTTTTATATTTGTCCCCACAAGAACAAATGGGTTGGGCTGGCCGACTTAAACAGAGCTCGCCCTGGTAAGTACTTTTTCTTCCTAGGTAGATACACTGACAACATCAGTCCGCTTAAACATTCAGACAGGTTATGGAACAGTTAGGCATGCCTTGGACCTGTAGACATAAGAGTTAGAGCCTTGTATGGAGAGATTGTTTACATTGACTGAACTCTATTCCACTACTGAGGCTTGAGTGAGCCACCCGGTGAGTCAGAATAGTACCTGTGAGAATGATGTTGGGGATGTTGCCATGGCTACTGTAGCCCAGCTGCTGGGAGTCTTGCAGGTTGCCTTGGCTTCCCGTCAAACCCATCATCGCTGCTTGGGAGTAGCTGAGGGTTGAGCCCTGGCCGTACAGACTACTGCTGTCAATCATGTTGAACTGCTCCAGCTGTTTGAGGAACAGAGAAAACAGCAAATCAACATACCAGGAGTTTCGCCAACACTCAACAACAAGGGTTCATTTCTGTACACAAATGGTCAATATAAAGATATAGTACAATGGGGAAAAAACTGGAGGCATATTATTCTATTGCGCTTTGTTTCCCAATATTGTCAGAATGGATCAATAGATAGCCCATCACATCAAAAGTGCCTTATCCAATATAAAGATCCAGTTCAAAGAAAAAACTGGAGACCTGTTGTGTTGCGAGGCAAACATATTGGAAACTATTGCCATATAAACAAGTATCTAATATTAACTTGCATAATTAGTCCTGAGGCAGACTGTTAAAACTTAACTTACCTGTTGGGAGAGAGCACTGGTCTGTCTGGATGTGAGTTGCTGGTCATAGAAGTCTGCAAATACACTGCCCAATATGGAGTTGTGCTAGAACACAAGTATATCCCCTCTTTTTGTTAAAAACAATACCAGGATATTAATTCACAAGTAAAAAATACGGGAGAAGAAGAGCAGACACAGAGAGCATTTGAATCACACCACAACTCTGTAAATTAATCATTTCACAATTCATAAGACATTCATATCAAACGATTGGGTTTTGCTTTCCATTGATCTCCAGGCAACACAGAAAACACTGCACACATCTGCAATCCTGCAAACAAACCATAACATACTGTAGCCCGGTCTAGATTAAGCATGATACAGTACAAGCACAGCAGGATTCATGTTTCACAAGCCCATCAATTAATTCACTGTGCATTCAACCTCAATCTCCTCCATTAGTTGATTAAGTCATCACAGTAAACGCTTCACATCTATGCCCATCTCATCTTTCAAGATGACTCTACAGATCAATTGCATTTACCTGTTGTTTTTCTGATGTTCATGTAAGTGCCCCAACCAGCCAATATGTCAACATGCACTGAATACTAGGACCTACTTGAAAGCACTTAATAAATGTTATCAACCCACAACCAATAATGTTGTAGGGAGTCTTTCAAAAGGGTTGCGGTTACCATGTAAGCTTTGTACTGAGAATTCTGATGAACTTTAAATAAATAAACACAACGATATGAAATCATATGGAAATCCCTTTTCTGAGTAAAGCTAGAATTTATAAAACATTCAAATCGTCCAGTAATGCTCTTCAAGTTTTAATTGCATATCCTTATTAAACCCGAAAAGAGTATCCTCTTTCATCGTCCGCCTTAATGTATAAATAATAGGAGCATTTTCACAGGCAGACTCAGGAAGGCAGACTTCGCCATGCCCCTTTAAGTTCAGAACCACATCTGTGCCCTGCCAAAAGAACAGCGGGGAAGAACATGGTAATAGCACATGGACTGTCAGCTACACTGCAGGTTAGCCATCTAGATGAGAGAAAGAATCGATGGGCAAAGCCAACAGAAGCACAAACAAATGAACAAATACAACAAATGTAGCTACTCAATGAAAGATTTCCCCTAACAAGAGATGACTTAGTTGTTCAATGCTGTAAGTTTAGGCCTATATAATACAATGTACATCTAGCCTACAGGCCCTCAGAGGGACACTGCTCCTTCTTGATTTTTCACAATAAACAAGTGATTCAATTCTAGCAAGGATAAAAGGTGGCTCAGGTGGCTAAGTGTTAACTACTTAGTACATTTTCCTTACTCACCTAACTAACTAAAGTGTATCAATTTAGTGACTATGCTACGAGGCCACTTAGGATGCAGACACAGAGAAGCAGCAAAGGGGACGGGGTCAGTGACATTGCGAGACACCACGATGGGGGTGGCAGGGGGTTGAAGACACAAGAGCAGCCAGTAGGGGCAGCCAAGAGGCCCAGCTGACGACGAAAACAGAACTACGATGGAGGAACAGTGTATACAGTCAGCAGGTTTTGGTCACACGCCCTTACTTGAGGCGAGCCTCCAGGTGAGAAGCCTTGATTGGAGACTGGAGAGGTTGGAGACTGATTGGCTGAAGACCCAGCCCTACTGCGGTACTGTTGGGGGAAAGAGCCCTAATACAGGACATTTTAGTTAGACTGACTGACTGACTGACTGTCCCTTCTGAGAAGGTATGCTGTGTGTGTCCCAGCCTGCCTATGAGGACACATACACACAGAGGATGGGGCTCATGTCTTTCCTACAATTTTGCTAAAGATGCCCTGTATTAGTTATTAGTTGACTTGTACCATCATCATGGCCTTGATTTAACCTAACTGTATAAAGAGACCAGAATTAGGCTAACAATCAAACGTTTTAATGGAATCCCTCAGACTCTGTGGCTTCAATGATCAAAAATAATGTTATGTAAGGGTTTGTTCCTCCTTTAGGGTGTGTACTGTGCAAATAGCTGACTCACTAGCTAGCCATTTGGGGTCATTCTTCAACAAGATAACCGAGTAATCAACTGGCATTTACAGTAGTAGCTCTCTCCTCTCGGTTTGTCTTCTGCTCAAGACAAGACCACTGCAATCCACTTCCACAGGATCCAGCACATCACCAGTACAATGGTCAAATTCCATGTTCACGCAATAGAAGGTTAGTTGACTGTATATGTTTACTCAAACAAAAGCTGAGTTGACACATGATCACCCAATGTGAGGTGATGAATCTCATATTTTATCTCTCAGTTCACTACTGAGGTATACAGTATGTGGGTCTTTCTATAAATAAATGGGGCCAATGTGTGACATTGGGATAAACTATTTAAAATGGTTTGAAACAAAAATATGCTATCCATTCATGTTTTTGTATTTTCTTATATCTGAGAATTAACCAATGATATCAGGCCCCACCCGGCCATGGTTACAGACACCTGTGTGTTCTTTGACACGTTATGAACTAGTGGCCCGCAGTGTTTGTCATTATACCCTGATGAAGACAGCTTGTCTGTCGAAACGTTGGTGATTAAATGATTGCATCTGAGCTCCTGGAGTGTGCAGCTCTCCTTTTATTTTCCAAGTGTTCTAGCCAGCACCTCACCTAAACAGGTGTGCGTTTCTTTCGCCACTAGATTGAAACAAAAATAAAACAGATTTTCATGCAGTTCCACATACTTCGAGGAATAATTAATCCATTACTCCACCTATATAACAGGCCTAGGACTATACATAATTTAAGCAGAGTTCATACAAACATTGGCAAGTCAAATTCAGGGACTTTTCCCAAGCACTTAAATGTAATTGTCAAGGACCTCAATGTTATACAATCGTATAATTTATATTATGAACTGGGTGGTTCGAGCCCTGAATACTGATTGGCTGCATGTTTTGTATAACACAGGTATGACAAAACATTTATTTTCACTGTTCTAATTATGTTGGTAACCAATTTATAATAGCAATAGCTCCGTATCGTGTCGTACAAGAACAGCCCTTAGCAGTGGTATATTGGCCACAGCCCCTCGTACCTTATTGCTTAATTATACCATGACATTGTTGAATACTCGTTTCTGATTGGCTTGAAGGGCATTCTAGAGTGTGCATTATGTAAGGGACAATCAACGAGGGGCTATGCTTTCTATGGAAAATGGTGAACGACGTGGAAGGTGTGTTCCACGACACGCTAACGTTCAACGGAATTGCATTATTTTCCAGAGAACGCATAACGTTAGATCCCCGGGTTGATTATCCCTATTATACTGTAACGACCCTGGGTTTTCCTTCACTACCCGCTCTATGAAACAGCAGGGAGCAGGTGGATGTTGAACACATTTCTACCAGCAAATGAACACATTTCTTGCGGGCAAATGTGTTACTTACTCCTGAGGTGCTGACTTGCTGCACCCTCGACAAATATTGTGATTATTATTATTATTATTATTATTATTATTATTATTATTTGACCATGCTGGTCATTTATGAACATTTGAACATCTTGGCCATGTTGTGTTATAATCTCTACCCGGCACAGCCAGAAGAGGACTGGCCACCCCACATAGCCTGGTTCCTCTAGGTTTCTTCCTCGGTTTTGGCCTTTCTAGGGAGTTTTTCCTAACCACCGTGCTTCTACACCTGCATTGCTTGCTGTTTGGGGTTTTAGGCTGGGTTTCTGTACAGCACTTTGATATATCAGCTGATGTAAGAAGGGCTATATAAATACATTTGATTTGTTAAATTATAGCAATGGTATAATAGGGATAAACAACTCGGAAGATTACTTCCACAACGCACTAACACCTCCCACATCGTTCATTATTTTCCATAGAGCGCATAGCGCCTCGTTGATGATTGTACATATAGGGCTTAACAGATTTTCCTGTAGCCTACATTATGTGGCTGGCGCAGGCACACAAAATAAATCCATGAATAGTGGTAATCTCACCATAACTGTTTTTATAATGAGAAAGTAACCAAAAAACTGGTTCATTTTTTTAATGGAAGGATTTGCATGGAAAGCCAAGTTGAAGCCAACAGATATTGTCGTCCTCATAATAACCGCACATGGTTTTATCGCAACAGAGTAGCAAGACCCTTCAATTGACGCAGCGGGAAACAAATGAGTGGCCACATCTCTCACAAAAACGGATCAAAATGAAATCACAGATAATTATAAAGGAGTAGGAGAACTTTTTGGCTACAATAATTACAAGGACTTCTCAAGCCCAAATTGTGGGAATGTCTGATTTTCAAGGTAGGCCTATTCCAGTACTTGAATTTCTGAGCTCAAAATTCAAGTTCAAGTAGGCTTCTTCAAGCCCCTTGCATTGTTCAAAATTGCAAGTGTAACATGGAAAACAAAATGTATTTATGTTATTTCATTACCAGATCATGTAAAGACACCCACTAGGCTATGTAATTTGTTGTCATTATATCCAGAATATTTAATAGGATTAGCATAGACTGTGTCCAATTCCAGGCACAAAAACATGTGAAAACATTACCCTGATTCTTTCTCTGTGAAATCTAACAAGACCCTGCTGTAAATCAAGCAGAAAACCATCAATGATTTTTCAATCGCATTTATTATTTTGGATTTGTGTGCCCATGAAAACTGTTTTCACCCCATAACATAAGGAGACTAAATGTTACGTAGACTACATTTCTGAGATCTCTATACAAAAAACTGACGAGAGCTAGATCCAGTATTCTTACAGGGTTTAAGTTCAATGTCTATTTTAACTGTAATGCTTAATATAGATAACGATAACTTAAACTGCCATAAAGTCATGTTTTATCTCTCACGATTTTGGACAAATTCGTCAAGACACCAACCACGATAAAGGGATGAAAATAGGTTTTAAATAAACTTGTGAATTGTACTGAATATAGCTATGATCCCCCTTATATCTTAATGTAATGACATGAAAATGACATGAAAAATTGGCAGATTATTATCAATGACTTATCAACAGCTGTAACAAGTTGTCCAGTGTTGGAAATCCTCAATGGTGCCCTAACTTACAGAAAGACCTACGTATGGGTTGCTCAATAAATTATGCAGTGAAATAAGAAATAAGTGATGCTATATAGCTGAAGCAGATGCCTCTAATACGGCCATAAAATAAAAGGGTTAGCAATAGCTTCAAGTTTACATAAAAATAGAATAACTTGTCACGATAGAAAACTGCCCTCTGCTAAGAGGTAGTATACAGTATATGAACACACTTGCAACAGAAACTGATGCATTCGTATTGTAATACTATTCAATGAAGCATCTGCTTACACATGGGCACTAAAATCTCTAAGTTCAGCAGGGTTGGGGCGATGCTAAAGGAATGTTTGACACTTAAATTCCAGAGAGCATTTCTCTACCGAATGCTCCTAAAGCAGAAAAAAAACTACTTTAAGAAGTAGGCTAGTTCCTCTGACCTCAAGATCAAACCAAAGATCAAATTGTGTTCCATAGTGTAGGAACACTAAGTGGGTATGAGTACTATATTGTCCTACGGACATAGTGTAGGATAGGGAAACGTTTGAAGAGGGAACGGTTTGATTAGGTAAGCTTACCGAGTTCATATCCATGGAGTTCTGTGTCTGGATGGAGGAGGTGTTCAGAGGGGAGGGGAGCTGAACCAGCCTGGTCAGTCCTTGAGTAGTCTGCTGCTGTTGCTGCTGCTGCTGAGAGGAGGACTGGCTGAAGAACGCATACTGGGACAACTGCGCTTCCAGAGTCATGGCATCTATGGTCTCCGCCTGAGACAGATGGACATAGGGGTTTGAAATTAGTCAGTGGGGGGAAAAGGGAGAAGTAGTCTACAAACTGATAGAAACATCTACTACAATCCTCCATTCTCTTACCTTTTAGTCATTTGGCAGGTGCTCTTATCCAGAGCAACTTTAAGTGCATTCAAATAGGGAGGATACAACTACAGAATACAATAATTGTCAATACACAAGGAAGGTTATTTAGAAATATGTAACAATCACAGTGCTAGAAGGGTAAAGTACGGTACGTGCTACCTGGGCGAGGGTGAGCGGTGGCGACAGGGTGGGGGAGAGCTGTAGGGAGTGGTGCTGGTGGGAGTCCTGGTTGACCATGTTGTCCTGCCTGCCTTGCTGGGAGGTGGTCTGTCCTGGTGGAACACAAAACAGCAAACATCCCCTTGAGAATTCTCACAGTTTCATAGAAAGCTAAAGAAATAGAGTCATAGATAGATACATTTTGGCACCATACGTTGTCACCATCTCCTCACACTTTTGAAAAATCAGGATTTCAAACCCGGTTTGCAAAACCCTGTATATCTATTGTTCTGGAAGGTGGAGGACAGAGGTCACCTTGGCTGGTGGAACCGAAACTGTGTGAGTGGCTGGGGGCCAGGTTTCCCATGCTGTTGGAGGCGCTGAGGGTGGAGTCTTCGGGGTCCAGGGGGGTGGGCAGCGGAGGGGGGAACTGGATGTTGGTCAGATCAGGCAGGGAGCCACCACCCGTGTCGTGGGCTGATGGCATCAGTGTCGCAGTCAGATCCTGATCCGGAGACGGAAATATACTGGAAATAGAAAAAGAGTTGATCGGTATCCCCATAATGATAGTTGAGGTAGTATCAGTGATGTATATCAAGCCTGGATTGTTGATGCTATGTTTTGGCCAATGAGAGGCTTTGACTCCACCGGTCAGCCATATTGGTACTCCTCAGAAGAAGCAGTCCCTCCATAGGAATGAATGGAATTCTACAGTATTTCAATTAAAAGGACACAATTACATGTATTTACAGTGCCTTCAGAAAGTAGTCATAGCCCTTGACTTATTCCACATTTTGTTTTGTTACTGACTGAATTCAAATTGATTTTCTCTCACCCGTCTACACACAATACCCCATGACAAAGTGAAAACATGTTTTTTGAAAATGTTGCTAATTTATAGAAAATAAAATACAAAAATGTCTAATGTATTTAAGTATTCACACCCCTGTGTCAATACTCTGTAGAAGCACCGTTGGCAGCGATTACACCTGTGAGTCTTTCTGGGTAAGTCTCAATGAGCTTTCCACACCTGGATTGTGCAACAATCGGCCATTATTCTTTTCAAAATTCTTCAAGCTCTGTGAAATTGGTTGTTGATCATTGCTAGACAACCATTTTCAGGTCTTCCCATAAATGTTCAAGTAGATTTAAGTCTAAACTGTAACTCTGCCACTCAGGAAAATTCAAGGTCTTCTTGGTAAGCAAATCCAGTGTAGATTTGGCCTTATGTTGTAGGTTATTGTCCTGCTGAAAGGTGAATCAATCTCCCAGTGTCTGGTGGAAAGCAGACTGCAAATAATCTGGGTGGCCATTTGATTTGTTGTTCAGGAGTCTTATGGCTTGTTAGAAGCCTCATGGACCTAGACCTGGCGCTCCGGTACCGCTTGGCGTGCAGTAGCAGAGAGAACCGTCTATGACTAGGGTGACTGAAGTCTTTGACAATTTTTAGGGCCTTCCTTTGACACCGCCTGGTATAGAGTATAACATGATAAGCATACCCATAACATGATGCAGACACCACTATGCTTGAAAATATAGTGTTATTCAGTAATGTGTTGTATTTGCCCCAAACATAAGGCTTTGTATTGGGGACAAAAATGAATTGCTTTGCCAATTTAGTTTGCAGTATTACTTTAATGCCTTGTTGCAAACAGGATGCATGTTTTAGAATATTTTTGTTCTGTACAGGCTTCCTTCTTTTCACTCTGTCAATTAGGTTAGTATTGTGGAGTAACTACAATATTGTGGATCTATCGTCAGTTTTTTCCTGTCACAGCTATTAAACTCTAACTGTTTTAAAGTCACCATTGGTGACCGCTCAACCAATCATGGTGAAATCCCTGAGAGGTTTCCTTCCTTTTTGGCGACTGAGGAAGGATGCCTATATCTTCGTATTGACTGGGTGTATTGATACACCATCCAAAGTGTAATTAATAACTTCACCATGCTCAAAGGGATATTAAATGCCAGCTTTTTTAACCATTTACCAATAGGTGCCCTTCTTTGCAAGGCATTGGGAAAACGTCCCTGGTCTTTGTGGTTGAATATGTGTTTGAAATTCACTGCTTGACTGGGTGACCTTAGAGATATTTGTGTCGGGTACAGAGATGAGGTAGTCATTCAAAAATCATGTTAAACACTATTATTGCACACAGAGTGAGTCCATGCAACTTATGTGACTTGTTAAGCACATTTTTACCCCTGAACTTATTTATGTTTGCCATAACAAAAGGGGTTGAATACTTATTGAATCAAGACATTTCAGCTTTTCAATTTTTATTAATTTGTAAAATGTAGAAAAAACAAATTTCACTTTTACATTCAATTCAGGCTGTAACAACAAAATGTGGAAAAAGTCAAGGGGTGTGAATACTTTCTGAAGGCGCTAAGTATTATTTTGTTGTAGTGGGGACTAACATTCAAGCTCTATAAAAATGATAATTTAAGGAAAATGTGTTTAGTTTAAAAGTATTAAGGTGTCTAATAGAATAAACGTGGCAAAAAAAAATGTAGACATTAATAAATGCATTTCCATAGCGTCCAATGTTTTTTACAATGGTGGGGGTGTGCTAAAATGGAGGCATGTTGGCTTCAACAAAAGCGCCCTGTCCGCCATCTAGTATACTGAATATATTTAAATCATTGGGTAGTATATGCACAGCCAGCCAATTTCCCAGGCTGCTGCAGAGTATGTAAAACAACATAGAAAAATAAATCAGAATTGTGGATTTCCCTTGGAAATGTACACTACCGTTCAAAAGTTTGGGGTCACTTAGAAATGTCCTTGTTTTCCATGAAAATTAATAGGAAATATGGTCAAGACGTTGACAAGGTTATAAATAATGATTTAATTGAAATAATAATTGTGTCCTTCAAACTTCGCTTTGTCAAAGAATCCTCCATTTGCAGCAATTACAGCCATGCAAACCTTTGGCATTCTAGTTGTCAATGAGACAATGAGTTGTCAATGAGATTTCATCCCATGCTCCCTGAAGCACCTCCCACAAGTTCGATTGGCTTGATGGGCACTTCTTACTTACCATACGGTCAAGCTGCTCCCACAACAGCTCAGTAGGGTTGAGATCCGGTGACTCTGCTGGCCACTCCATTATAGACAGAATACCAGCTGACTGCTTCTTCCCTAAATAGTTATTGCATAGTTTGGAGCTGTGCTTTGGGTCATTGTCCTGTTGTAGGAGGAAATTGGCTCCAATTAAGCGCTGTCCACAGGGTATGGCATGGCGTTGCAAAATGGAGTGATAGCCTTCCGTCTTCAAGATCCCTTTTACCCTGTACAAATCTCCCACTTCACCACCACCAAAGCACCCCCAGACCATCACATTGCCTCCCCCATGCTTGACAGATGGCGTCAAGCACTACTCCAGCATAATTTCATTTTTTTCTGTGTCTCACGAATGTTCTTTGTGATCCGAACACCTCAAACTTGGATTTGTCTGTCCATAACACTTTTTTCCAATCTTCTTCTGTCCAGTGTCTCTGTTCTTTTGCCAATTTTAATCTTTACTTTTTATTGGCCAGTCTGAGATATGACTTTTTCTTTGCAACACTGCCTAGAAGGCCAGCATCCCGGAGTTGCCTCTTCACTGTTGACGTTGAGACTGGTTGTTTTGCGGGTACAGGAGTCTGTTTCTCAAACTAGACACTAATGTACTTGTCTTCTTTCTCAGTTGTGCACCGGGGCCTCCCACTCCTCTCTATTCTGGTTAGAGCCACTTTGCACTGTTCTGTGAAGGGAGTAGTACACAGCGTTGTATGAGATCTGCAGTTCCTTGGCAATTTCTCGCATGAAATAGCCTTCATTTCTCAGAACAAGAACAGACTGACGAATATCAGAAGAAAGTTCTTTGTTTCTGGCCATTTTGAGCCTGTAGTCAAACCTAGAAATGCTGACGCTCCAGATACTCAACTGGTCTAAAGAAGGCCAGTTTTATTGCTTCTTTAATTAGCACAACAGTTTTCAGCTGTGCTAACAATTGCAAAATGGTTTTCTAATGATCAATTAGCGTTTTAAACTGATAAACTTGGATTAGCTAACACAACGTGCTATTGGAACACAGGAGTGATGGTTGCTGATAATGGGCCTCTGTACGCCTATGTAGATATTCAAATTAAAATCATCCATTTCCAGCTACAATAGTCATTTACAACATTAACAATGTCTACACTGTAATTCTGATCAATTTGATGTTATATTAATGGACAAAAAAAGTCGCTTTTCTTTCAAAATCAAGGAAATGTATTTTGAAAGGTAGTGTACATGGTCCTTCGAGCCAGATAGGAAGTTAGTCCGGATAGGAAGCGAATAGTCCTTTTTGAGGTCAGTTCGGTTAGAATATATGGTTTTCTATTTCGGTATCCATCTATTTTTTTTTTTTTACATTAAATGCACTATGCATTATGTGGGCTGAATGCTGTAACACAGAATAAAAATATATAAAAAAGTTTTTAAAAACTATTAAAATGGTAGTGACTACCCACTATTGCTTATTAACCGTAATTTATTCACATTACTTTATTTTAATTAAACATTTGTTTTATTTTATTTTAGTAGTTCTTCAAAGTAAATAAGGTATACTTATATGACTGCTGAATACCAACTATCAATCACTTAAAAACATGTATTTTCTGGTAGCAATACCTTGTTAAGCAACTGCTTTTATCCCTCTCAATCATGCAGTTGGTTTTCCCTCAGTCGGTCTTTTCCACACCATTCGTATTACAGCTCAGTGCTCCACACAGACCGGGCAAGTTGGCGGGCGCGCAATGGATTATGGTCATTGTCGTTAATTACCACTTTTTCTGAGCTAAACCATGTCGAAAATGTTTCTCCCTACTACAATCGCACACTTCATGCTTGATCTGATTCATCTCTACAGAAACTACACATTCAGCTCACAGAAGAAAAAAAACCAAAATGGAATTCAAACAATGGAACCAACATCGGTTAATTAGTTGTTTTAAAAAGCAAAAAAATAATTGCATACAAGCCCAAGGACAGGTTAATTGTCTCCAATTGATTTCCCTCTTATAAAATCAGGACACATATCTGCTGATATCCCTGCAAGGGAATCTGTTCGAATTCTAAAAATAACAATAACATAAAATCACACACAGCCAGAAATGGCTGGATCCACAACATTTCTCAAAGATCTAAAACTATTCCAAAATATCAGATGTCTACAGTTGAAAAAACATCAACTCATCACTAAGCCACCATAATCTGTCAGTTGTCGCAGGCTATCGTAATCAGCCATTCAAATCTCACATGTAGTCAAGATTTGTTTTTAAATGTTACAGCCTGTGGGACTCATTGAAGTACTCACTTGATTCCTGGGACCTTGGACCTTGATGAAGCATTCTAAGGGAAAATAAAAATTACAACTCAGAATACAATACAACTCAGAATACAATACAACTCAGAATACAATACAACTCACTTAGGGCTGTATAACAAAACAGTGGAGATACAGTTGAAGTCAGAAGTTTACATAAACTAGTTTTAAATTACTCCAACCTAAGTGTTTCAACCACTCCACAAATTTCTTGTTAACAAACTATAGTTTTGGCAAGTCGGTTAGGACATCTACTTTGTGCATGACACAAGTCATTTTTCCAACAATTGTTTACAGACAGATTATTTCACTGCATCACAATTCCAGTGGGTCAGAAGTTTACATACACTAAGTTGACTGTGCCTTTAAACAGCTTGGAAATTTACATAAAATGTCATGGCTTTAGAAGCTTCTGATTGACTCAAATGATGTCAATTAGCCTATTGTGTACCTGTGGATGTATTTCAAGGTCTACCTTCAAACTCTGTGCCTCTTTGCTTGATATCATGGAAAAATCCAAAGAAATCAGACAAGACCTCAGAAGAAAAATTGTAGACCTCCACAAGTCTGGTTCATCCTTGGGATCAATTTCCAAATGCCTGAATGTACCACATTCATCTGTACAAACGATAGTATGCAAGTATAAACACCGTGGGACCACGCAGCAGTCATACCGCTCAGGAAGGAGACGCATTCTGTCTCCTAGAGATGAACATACTTTTGTGCGAAAAGTGAAAATTAATCCCAGAACAGTAAAGAACCTTGTGAAGATGCTGGAGGAAACATGTACAAAAGCATATATCCACAGTAAAACGAGTCCTATATATCGACATAACCTGAAAGGCTGCTCAGCAGGGAAAAAGCCACTGCTCCTAAACCACCATAAAAAAAAACAGACTACGGTTTGCAACTGCACATGGGGACAAAGATGGTACTTTTTGGAGAAATGTCCTCTGGTCTGATGAAACAAAAATAGAACTGTTTGGCCATCATGACCCTCGTTATGTTTGGAGGAAAAAGGGGGAGGATGGAAAATTGTGGATATATTGAAGCAACATCAGTCAGGAAGTTAAAGCTTGGTTGTAAATGGGTCTTCCAAATGGACACTGACCCCAAGCATACTTCCAAAGTTGAGGCAAAATGGCTTAAGGACAACAAAGTCAAGGTATTGGAGTGGCCATCACAAAGCCCTGACCTCAATCCCATAGAAAATGTGGGCAGAACTGAAAAAGCGAATGCGAGCAAGGAAGCCTACAATCCTGACTCAGTTACACCAGCTCTGTCAGGAGGAATGGGCTAAAAATTCATCCAACTTTTGGGGGAAGCTTGTGGAAGGCTACCCGAAACGTTTGGCCCAAGTTAAACAATTTAAAGGCAATACACTCAATTAGTATTTGGTAGCATGTAAACTTTTGACCCACTGGGAATGTGATGAAATAAATAAAAGCTGATATATAAATAAACAATTCTCTCTATTATTCTGAAATTTCACATTCTTAAAATAAAGTGGTGATCCTAACTGACCTAAAACAGGGAATTCTTATCAGGATTAAATGTCAGGAATTGTGAAAAACTGAGTTTAAATGTATTTGGCTAAGGTGTATGTAAACCTCCGACTTCAACTGTAAATCACCAGATCTGGGTGCATTTCACCTTTTTACCATCCCAGTTCTGTTTCTGTTCGTCTTTGTCCATATCTGATTCTGTGTCTTCTGTCCTTGGTACATGAAGCATAAGCACTGGGGAGATTGAGGAGAAGAAAGAGGGAGAGGGAGTTGCATTTATCTAATTGTCACTTATCTAGAATAACAAAAAGCTACAAATATACAGTACCAGTCAAAAGTTTGGAAAACACACCTACTCATTCCAGGGTTTTTATTTATTTGGATTATGTTCTACATAATAGTGAAGACATCAACACTATGAAATAACATATGGAATCATGTAGTAACCAGAAACAAATCCAAATATATTTTATATTCTTCAAAGTAGCCACCCTTTGCCTTGATGACAGCTTTGCATACGCTTGGCATTCTCTCAACCAGCTTTATCAGGTAGTCACCTGGAATGCATTTCAATTAACAGATGTGCCTTATAGTTTGTGGAATTGATTTCCTTCTTAATGCTTTTGAGCCAATCAGTTGTTTTGTGACAAGGTAGGGGTGGAAAACAGAAGATCGCCCTATTCGGTAAAAGACCAAGTCCATATTATGGCAAGAACAGCTCAAATAAGCAAAGAGAAACGACAGTCCATCATTACTTTAAGACATGAAGATCAGTCAATTTCAAGAGCTTAGAAAATTTCTTCAAGTGCAGTCGCAAAAACCGTCAAGCGCTATGATGAAACTGGCTCTCATGAGGACCGCCACCTTTATTTAACCAGGTAGGCCAGTTGAGAACAAGTTCTCATTTACAACTGCGACCTGACCAAGATAAAGCAAAGCAGTGCGACACAAACAGAGTTACACATGGAATAAACGTACAGTCAATAACACAATAAAAAATAATAATACAGTGTGGCAAATGAAGTAAGTTTAGGGAGCTAAGGCAATTAATTGGCCATAGTGGCGAAACAATTACAATTTAGCAATTAAAAACACTGGAGTGATAGATGAGCAGAAGATGAATGTGAAAGTAGAGATACTGGGGTGCAAAGGAGCAAGACAAGAAATAATATGGGGATGTGGTAGTTGGGTGTGCTATTTACAGATGGGCTATGTACAGGTGCAATGATCTGTAAGATGCTCTGACAGCTGATGCTTAAAGATAGTGAGGGAGATATGAGTCTCCAGCTTCAGTGATTTTTGTAATTTGTTCCAGTCATTGGCAGCAGAGAACTGGAAGGAAAGGCGGACCAAAGTAGGAGTTGGCTTTGGGGGTGACCAGTGAAATATACCTGCTGGAGCGCGTGCTACGGGTGGGTGCTGCTCCGGTGACCAGTGAGCTGAGATAAGGCGGGCCTTTACCTAGCAAAGACTTATAGATGACCTGGAGCCAGTGGGTTTGGCGACGAATATGAAGTGAGGGCCAGCCAATGAGAGCATTCAGGTCGCAGTGGTGGGTAGTATATGGGGCTTTGATGACAAAACTGATGGCACTCTGATAGACTACATACAGTTTGCTGAGTAGAGTGTAGGAGTCTATTTTGTAAATGATATTGCCGAAGTCAAGGATCGGTATGATAGTCAGTTTTACGAGGGTGTTTGGCAGCCTGAGTGAAGGATGCTTTGTTGCGAAATAGGAAGCTGATTCTAGATTTCATTTTGGATTGGAGATGCTTAACGTGAGTCAGGAAGGAGAGTTTAGGAAGGATAATTTCATTAGAGTTACAAGCCTCAGAAATTGCAGCCCAAATAAATGCTCAACAGACACATCTCAACATCAATTGTTCAGAGGAGACTGCGTGAATCAGGCCTTCATGGTCAAATTGCTGCAAAGAAACTATTACTAAAAAGGACACTGATAAGAAGAAGAGACTTGCTTGTGCCAAGAAACACGAGCAATGGACATTAGACTGGTGAAAATCTGTCCTTTGGTCTGATGATTCCAAATGTTTGATTTTTGGTTCCAACCGCTGTGTCTTTGTGAGACGCAGAGTAGGTGAACGGATGATCTCCACATGAGTGGTTCCCACCGTGAAGCATGGAGGAGGTGTGATGGTGCTTTGCCAGTGACACTGTCAGTGATTTATTTCAAATAGCACACTTAACCAGCATGGCTACCACAGCAGCAATACGCAATCACATCAAGTTTGCACTTAGTGGGACTATCATTTGTATTTCAACAGGACAATGACCCAACACACCTTCAGGCTGTGTAAGGGCTATTTGACCAAGAAGGAGAGTGATGTAGTGCTGCATCAGATAACCTGCCTACACCCAAATGAGATGGTTTGGGATGAGCTGGACCGCAGAGTGAAGGAAAAGCAGCCAACAAGTACTCAGCAAATGTGGGAACGCCTTCAAGACTGTTGGAAAAGCATTCCAGGTGAAGCTGGTTGAGAGAATGCCAAGAGTGTGCAAAGCTGTCAACACAACTGATTGGCTCAAACGCATTAAGGAAAGAAATTCCACAAATTTACTTTTAACAAGGCACACCTGTTAATTGAAATGGATTCCAGGTGACTGGCTAATGAAGCTGTTTGAGAGAATACCAAGAGTGTGCAAACCTCTCATCAAGGCAAACGGTGCCTTCTTTGAAGAATCTGAAATATGTTTTAATTTGTTTAACACTTTTTTGGTTAATACATGACTCCATACGTGTTATTTCATAGTGAAGACCTCAAAACTATTATTCTACAATGTAGAAAATAGTAAAAATAAAGTAAAACCCTTGAATGAGGTGGTGTCCAAACTTTTGACTGGTACTGTATACAGTGGGGCATAAAAGTATTTAGTCAGCCACCAATTGTGCAAGTTCTCCCACTTAAAAGGATGAGAGAGGCCTGTAATTGTCATCATAGGTACACTTCAACTATGACAGACAAAATGAGAAAAAAAATCCAGAAAATCACATTGTAGGACTTTTAATGAATTTATTTGCAAATTATGGTGGAAAATCAGTATTTGGTCACCGACAAACAAGCAAGATTTCTGGCTCTCACAGACCTGTAACAATATCTTTCAGAGGCTCCTCTGTCCTCCACTCGTTACCTGTATTAATGGCACCTGTTTGAACTTGTTATCAGTATAAAAGACACCTGTCCACAACCTCAAACAGTCACACTCCAAACTCCACTATGGCCAAGACCAAAGAGCTGTCAACGGACACCAGAAACAAAATTGTAGACCTGCACCAGGCTGGGAAGACTGAATCTGCAATAGGTAAGCAGCTTGGTTTGAAGAAATCAACTGTGGGAGCAATTATTAGGAAATGGAAGACATACAAGACCACTGATAATCTCCCTCGATCTGGGGCTCCACGCAAAATCTCACCCCGTGGGGTCAAAATGATCACAAGAACGGTGAGCAAAAATCCCAGAACCACACGGGGGGACCTAGTGAATGACCTGCAGAGAGCTGGGACCAAAGTAACAAAGCCTTCCATCAGTAACACACTACGCCGCCAGGGACTCAAATCCTGCAGTGCCAGACGTGTCCCTCTGCTTAAGCCAGTACATGTCCAGGCCCGTCTGAAGTTTGCTAGAGAGCATTTGGATGATCCAGAAGAAGATTGGGAGAATGTCATATGGTCAGATGAAACCAAAATATAACTTTTTGGTAAAACTCAACTCGTCGTGTTTGGAGGACAAAGAATGCTGAGTTGCATCCAAAGAACACCATACCTACTGTGAAGCATGGGGGTGGAAACATCATGCTTTGGGGCTGTTTTTCTGCAAAGGGACCAGGACGACTGATCCGTGTAAAGGAAAGAATGAATGGGGCCATGTATCGTGAGATTTTGAGTGAAAACCTCCTTCCATCAGCAAGGGCATTGAAGATGAAAGTGGCTGGGTCTTTCAGCATGACAATGATCCCAAACACACCGCCCGGGCAACGAAGGAGTGGCTACGTAAGAAGCATTTAAAGGTCCTGGAGTGGCCTAGCCAGTCTCCAGATCTCAACCCCATAGAAAATCTTTGGAGGGAGTTGAAAGTCCGTGTTGCCCAGCAACAGCCACCAAAACAGCACTGCTCTAGAGGAGATCTGCATGGAGGAATGGGCCTAAATACCAGCAACAGTGTGTGAAAACCTTGTGAAGACTTACAGAAAACCTCTGTCATTGCCAACAAAGGGTATATAACAAAGTATTGAGAAACTTTTGTTATTGAGCAAATACTTATTTTCCACCATAATTTGCAAATAAATTCATTAGAAATCCTACAATGTGATTTTCCGGATTTTTTTATTCATTTTGTCTGTCATAGTTGAAGTGTACCTATGATGAAAATTACAGGCCTCTCTCATCCTTTTAAGTGGGAGAACTTGCACAATTGGTGGCTGACTAAATACTTTTTTGCCCCACTGTATATTGAAACTCCAGCATAGCCCGAAAATATTTTTGGTATCTCAGATTGTTTTGGCAATTCTCACATAGCAAACTTCATTGGGATAAAGGATGTTTGACATGCTTTTAACATTTGTATCAAACCATCTTTTAGAAAATCATGATGAAAGTGGCCATTTTAGGCCCTTGTTAGGCAAATATGTGATTGGAACAGTAGCAACAGAACGTATGATGCAACAAACGTATCTAAAACAGCATTGTTGTCTGAAAAGCATGTAAACAATGTTTTGTTCTGATGGGAAATAAAAGGTCTTCACGACTTTATTCCTCAATTTCACCTTTTATTGTAAAATCTAAAATGCAAACGTCATCCAAACATCACACGGAACACATCCACAGCCAAACTCATTCCATAAACTAGTCTAAATACCAGATTGCGCTGACCCCCCCAAAAAACACAATTTAGCGACCTAACAGCTAGATTTGTTTACAATGTACCACATCTCTGGTGACCACAAAGAGAGATGTAATATTGTTTAGAAAAGAGATGCGTGTCAGTTAAGCAAACAGCAGCTAAATTCTTTATGATGGCAACCATGTTTGTTTATGTTTGAAAAGTAAAAACTCCTAATTCCTGAATGCCAATCACTATAAGATGCAAATAAACAAAATATATATATATTTTTTTTACTTACTTTGCCCACTTTTCAGCATATTACAAATCTTCGATGTACGTGTTACAGTGCATACAAGAACCGGAGCATATGACTTGTAACATGGAACCCAAACCGGCTGCACGCGTACGCCATCGTGCATAAATGTATTTTGTCCCCCTACACCAAATGCGATCACGACACGCAGGTTAAAATATCAAAATAAAATCTGAACCAATTACATTAATTTGGGGACAGGTCGAAAAGCATTAAACATGTATGGCAATTTAGCTAGCTAGTTTGCACTTGCTAGCTAATTTGTCCTATTTAGCTAGCTTGCTGTTGCTAGATAATTTGTCCTGGGATATAAACATTGAGTTGTTATTTTACCTGAAATGAACAACGTCCTCTACTCCGACAATTAATCCACACATAAAAGTCAACTAAATTGTTTCTAGTCATCTCTCCTCCTTCCAGGCCTTTTCTTCTCTGGACTTTATATTGCGACTTTCATAAATTAGGTGCATTACTGCCACCGACCTAGTTCGTCTTTCAGTCACCCACGTGGGTATAACCAATGAGGAGATGGCACGTGGGTACCTGCTTCTATAAACCAATGAGGAGATGGGAGAGGCAGGACTTGCACTGCGATCTGCATCACAAATAGAACTGACTTCTATTTTAGCCCTTGGCTAAAGGAGAAATTTATATGCCAATAAAAAATAAAACCACCCGAAAGCAGGTCTGAGCTGGCAACCCTGAAGTACCATAGTTACAATCTGATGCCGCGTTCAAGACAACACTGGGAACTCCAAAAAAAGACAAGCTCCAACTGGGAAAAGTAGTTTTGAACGGTCATCCAACTCGGAATTCCAACTCGGGCATCTCTCTAGAGCTCCGACTTTCCAACCTGAAGATCACTGATGTCGTGATTTGACATCGTATTTTTCAGAGCTCCCAGTTGTCTTGAAAGCACGAGTGAACTATCCCTTGTTATAACATCTTTGGTCTGACAGACGCTTACGTGACAACTAGAATGCATTGTATGACGTCAACAAACATGACGTCACCCACAGCTGGCAAATAGCTTAGCATTAGCTCATCATAATCAGTACAACCCTCAAACTGTTACACACATCATGTGTCCATTACAATCTATGCAAGAATCAGAATGCATGATTTGTCACCAGTACTTAAAAACGTGAATAAAACAGTAAATACATTATGATCCATACATACGGTATGCGGTAATCAGTACAACCCTCAAAAAAAACTGTTACACACATCATGTGTCCATTACAATCTATGCAAGAATGAGGGGCTCCCGAGTGGCGCAGTGGTCTAATGCACTGCATATCAGTGCTAGAGGCATCACTACACTGCATCTTTAGTTTAACTTTTTGAAAATCTCCCCAAAAACTGAACAAAATACCAACAAGTCTCCAAAAATGTAATTTCAGCCTGTGGTGCATGGCCTTAAGACATTGTTTGTAACAATATACTCGTAAAATAGTGATTTTGGTCCACCAGCTTCAAACAGCTGTAAAAACTATATTTTTGTTTATTGAAAAGATATTTCACAACGATTTAGATGGTACAATGATTCCCTACACTATTCAGAGCTTGTTTTCTCACAAGCTGAAATGTTTAGCAACCAGGAAACGACTGAGCTGTTTACACTAGATAACACAACCACAAAATCAGAACAGCTTTCACATTTTTACAACATCTGCCTCTCCGGCGGGAGAAATCAATAGGTGAATACTGTGAAACACTATCATTCCACTATTACTGCAGATATATAAATGCACATTTATTTTGTGTAGCACAGGGGTCTTCAACCTTTTCTAGCATGAGAGACACTTTTCAAAAAGAAACATGTCGCAAGCATTTTATTGCTATCAAATAGGCACGTCTCTTCTCCTCCCCTCTGCAACTCTTCCCCGGGGCCTTTGTCTTCAAGAGAAAGTAGTGCACCATTCTCTATTAATTATATTACCAGGTATAATGACAAATAACTTTAAGGGGGCCCTATAAAATCTGAGGTTTTTATATAAAAAACTATGGTTTATATTTTCCCATTTTTTAAAAATAGATTTTTCACTCTCAAAATGACAATTGTTCATCGAGAAACAACGAAATTGGATGTTCTGAGTCAATGTCAATGCTTTAGTCTGGAAGAAAATAACATCTATTTTAGTGTAATTCCTCTTTATTTGCACATCTGGCCCTTTAAATTGCGCATCTAGTGTGCTGGTCTAGTGATGGTTCTGTACTGCTGCTGCTCATGTCATGGCAAAGTTGGAAAATAACAAGTAATAGATACAAATGATATACAGTTGAAGTCAGAAGTTTACATACATTTAAACTCAGTTTAAGGTGTATTTGGCTATCACAATTCCTGACATTTAATCTTAGTAAAAATTCCCTGTTTTAGGTCAGTTAGGACTCCCACTTTATTTTAAGAATGTGAAATGTCAGAATAATATTAGCGAGAATTATTTCTTTCATCACATTCCCAGTGGGTCAGAAGTTTACATACACTTAATTACTATTGCCTTCAAATTGTTTAACTTAGGTCAAACATTTTGGGTAGCCTTCCACAAGCTTCCCACAATAAGTTGGGTGAATTTTGGCCCATTCCTCCTGACAGAGCTGGTGTAACTGAGTCAAGTTTGTAGACCTCCTTGCTCACACACGCCTTTTCAGTTCTGCCCAAAAAAATTCTATAGGCTTGAGGTCAGGGCTTTGTGATGGCCACTCCAATACCTTGACTTTGTTGTCCTTAAGCCATTTTGCCACAAACTTACTTTGGAAGTATGCTTGGGATTATTGTCCATTTGGAAGACCCATTTGCGACCAAGCCTTAACATCCTGACTGATGTCTTGATGTTGCTTCAATATATCCACATATCCTCAACATGATGCTGCCACCCGCGTGCTTCACGGTCGGGATGGTGTTGTTTGG
Source organism: Oncorhynchus mykiss (assembly GCF_057628025.1). Lineage (NCBI taxonomy): Eukaryota > Metazoa > Chordata > Actinopteri > Salmoniformes > Salmonidae > Oncorhynchus > Oncorhynchus mykiss. The sequence continues at coordinate 55,757,139 of NC_143029.1, forward strand.
CTTGCAAATCTCCCCCTTTTTCCTCCAAACATAACAATGGTCATTATGGCCAAACAGTTCTATTTTTGTTTCATCAGACCAGAGAATATTTCTCCAAAAAGTCAGATCTTTGTCCCCATGTGCTGTTGCAAACCGTAGTCTGGCTTTTTTATGGTGGTTTTGGAGCAATGGCTTCTTCCTTGCTGAGCGGCCTATCAGGTTATGTCGATATATAGGACTCGTTTTACTGTGGATATATGCTTTTGTACCCGTTTCCTCCAGAATCTTCACAAGGGCCTTTGCTGTTGTTCTGGGATTGAATTGCACTTTTTTCGCACAAAAGTACGTTCATCTCTAGGAGACAGAATGAGTCTCCTTCCTGAGCGGTATGACGGCTGGGTGGTCCCATGGTGTTTATACTTGCGTAGTATTGTTTGTACAGATGAAAGTGGTAACTTCAGGCATTTGGAAATTGCTCCAGAGGATGAACCAGACTGTGGTCTACAAAAAAATAATTCTGAGGTCTTGGCTGATTTATTTTAATTTTCCCATGATGTCGGGCAAAGAGGCACTGAGTTTGAAGGTAGGCCTTGAAATATATCCACAGGTACACCTCCAATTGACTAAAAGTATGTCAATTAGCCTATCAGAAGCTTCTAAAGCCATTACATCATTTTCTGGAATTTTCCAAAAATGTTTAAAGGAACAGTCAACTCAGTGTATGTAAACTTCTTTGTGATACAGTGAAATAATCTGTCCGTAAACAATTGTTGGAGAAATTACTTGTGTCATGCACAAATAAGATGTCCTAACCAACTTGCCAAAACTATAGCTTGTTAAGAAGAAATTTGTGGAGTGGTTGAAAAACAAGTTTTAATGACTCCAACCTACAGTGAGGGAAAAAAGTATTTGATCCCCTGCTGATTTTGTACGTTTGCCCACTGACAAAGAAATGATCAGTCTATAATTTTAAATGGTAGGTTTATTTGAACAGTGAGAGACAGAATAACAACAAAATCCAGAAAAGCGCATGTCAAAATTGTTATAAATTGATTTGCATTTTAATGAGGGAAATAAGTATTTGATCCTTCTGCAAAACATGACTTAGTACTTGGTGGCAAAACCCTTGTTGGCAATCACAAAGGTCAGACATTTTTTGTAGTTGGCCACCAGGTTTGCATACATCTCAGGAGGGATTTTGTCCCACTCCTCTTTGCAGATCTTCTCCAAGTCATTAAGGTTTCGAGGCTGACGTTTGGCAACTCGAACCTTCAGCTCCCTCCACAGATTTTCTATGGGATTAAGGTCTGGAGACTGGCTAGGCCACTCCAGGACCTTAATGTGCTTCTTCTTGAGCCACTCCTTTGATGCCTTGGCTGTGTGTTTTGGGTTATTGTCATGCTGGAATACCCATCCACGACCCATTTTCAATGCCCTGGCTGGGGGAAGGAGGTTCTCACCCAAGATTTGACGGTACATGGCCATGTCCATCGTCCCTTTGATGCAGTGAAGTTGTCCTGTCCCCTTGGCAGAAAAACACCCCCAAAGCATAATGTTTCCACCTCCATGTTTGACGGTGGGGATGGTGTTCTTGGGGTCATAGGCAGCATTCCTCCTCCTCCAAACACGGCGAGTTGAGTTGATGCCAAAGAGCTCCATTTTGGTCTCATCTGACCACAACACTTTCACCCAGTTGTCTTCTGAATCATTCAAATGTTCTTTGGCAAACTTCAGACGGGCATGTATGTGCTTTCTTGAGCAGGGGGACCTTGCGGGCGCTGCAGGATTTCAGTCCTTCACGGCGTAGTGTGTTACCAATTGTTTTCTTGGTGACTATGGTCCCAGCTGCCTTGAGATCATTGACAAAATCCTCCCGTGTAGTTCTGGGCTGATTCCTCACCGTTCTCATGATCATTGCAACTCCACGAGGTGAGATCTTGCATGGAGCCCCAGGCTGAGGGAGATTGACACTTCTTTTGTGTTTCATCCATTTGCGAATAATCGCATCAACTGTTGTCACCTTCTCACCAAGCTGCTTGGCGATGGTCTTGTAGCCCATTCCAGCCTTGTGTAGGTCTACAATCTTGTCCCTGACATTCTTGGAGAGCTCTTTGGTCTTGGCCATGGTGGAGAGTTTGGAATCTGATTGATTGATTGCTTCTGTGGACAGGTGTCTTCTATACAGGTAACAAACTGAGATTAGGAGCACTCCCTTTAAGTGTGTGCTCCTAATCTCAGCTCGTTACCTGTATAAAAGACTCCCGGGAGCCAGAAATCTTTCTGATTGGGGGTCAAATACTTATTTCCCTCATTAAAATGCAAATCTATTTATAACATTTTTAACATGCATTTTTCTGGATTTTTTTGTTGTTATTCTGTCTCTCACTGTTCAAATAAACCTACCATTAAAATTATAGACTGATCATTTCTTTGTCAGTGGGCAAACGTACAAAATCAGCAGGGGATCAAATGCACTTACAGTGAGGGGAAAAAAGTATGTAAACTTCCGACTTCAACTGTACTTACTCATCACATACTTCTGCCAAGTAAGCCTACTTTGCAGTTAACATTTAATTGAGCATGTTTTGGGTTAAGTATTTCCGTCAACCCACAAGACTGTTATCACATCAACTGGCTACACATGGACTGATAGACAAACACCCACCACAGACAGAAAGGGGCAATATTGCTGGAAATCAATTGGCAGCTTTATTGTATTAGGTTTGGCTTTTTAAGCCAATAGTGGCTAACCAGCGATGGGATAATGTCAATGCTGCATTGGTTAGATAATATCTGGGAGCTTGCGGTGTCTGATACTTCTGAGATTTATTCATGACAGTTTGCGGTAGAACACGTTGTTGGAGACCCCTGGTGTAGCACCTTTAACCAATCACAGACCATTTGGATTGCACATTCGGCAAATCACCAGCATATTCCTTTTGAATCCATTTCCCCATTCACTGTTAGGAGAGAGCCTACTCTGGAAATGTGATGTACTTGTATAGTATATTGTTCCAAACAACATCTTAAAATGAACAAAATTAAAAAAGCTACTTTTGACATTCATATTTGTTTATGTTGAATAAATTAAATGTCAAAAATGAATGTCAAGACATACTCCATATTTTTGCGCACACTACAAGGAGTACAATGACACCAATATGTTGTCTGTATCGTGTACGGTTCCCATGTCATGCCATATAACAATGGCCACTTTAATCATCATTTTCTCAAAAATGGTTTCTGATACAAATGAAAAAAGCATGTCAAACATCTTTCCTCCCAACAAAGTTTCTGTGAGAAATGCGAGAACAATCTGAGATACCTGAAATATTTTGGGGCTGCGCTGGCGATTCCCAAAAACGGCAGGTAGCCTACTGGTTAGAGCGTTGGGCCAGTAACCGAAAGGTTGCTAGATCAAATCCCCGAGCTGACAAGGTAAAAATCTGTCATTCTGCCCCCGAACAAGGCAGTTAACCCACTGTTCCTAGACCGTCATTGTAAAGAAGAATTTGTTTTTATCTGACTTGCCTAGTTAAAAGGTTAAATACATTAAAAGACACCATTAGCATGTAACATTGAGAACCACTCAGATGTTCCTATTCGTCCCATGAGTATTGTCTATAGCCTTCGAAGACATAGTCTAAAACCTTTTATCAGGTACACTAGACACTATTCAACAGTTCAAAAGAGTAGTCAGCAAAGCCATTACAATATATTTCATTGTCAGTACATTGAATACCACCTCCCTCATAACAACTTGGCTAATAATTTAAGGCTGGACTCAAATCATTATTAAGCCTACCAACTGGAAACAGAGCATTGTACCCTACAATGGCTATTCATTCCTCTCATAGGGTCATTGTAGGGCCAAGACATTTTGCTAACCGGTTCTGTCCAAAAATAATTCATGTGTAATGATGGACTAATAATGTAAAGTTTATAAAACTTGAAGTACCAAGTTCAAATCCAACACACCTCGTTTCGGCTGCATGTCCTGTGAGCCTCCCGCGAAAATGTCCTGTGGGTTCAAAGTGCTCTGATGCAACGCAGAGTCCGAGTTAGTCCTATAGCACAGGGAAAGAGACATACACCACTTAAGGGGGGTGACCAACTGTATCAGTTGTGGAAAGTCAAGGGAGCGTTTCACAACGAAATCCCAACAGTTCGACGACACATTCTCGGGTTATCTTACCTCCTCCAACTGGTGTCAGGTGGGGGTGACAGATACACGGAACCATATGGACAGCTATCAATGTGATACCCCTGGTTAAGGGCAACACAAATCTGTAGCATTTCACAACTGATGTTAATGGATGTAAAACACCATTATGCCATAAAGTACAGCATATGCTTTTGAAGTACAATGGTTAAAGATGTTAAATAGTGGTGCTTGCTTTAACGAAAAGGCTAATTGTTACTGTAAAATTACTATGTAATTACCATGTCATTCATAGTCAAATATCCGTTGCATAGCAGACCGTAAAAAATAAAAAAGTTAACTATACAGTAGCATACACCGACAGTAAAAGATATTTGGCGTCCATGTTTGTCGAGGGGCCTTCCATGTGGGGACGTGATGCGGTTTCTGTCCCGGTAAACTCTGTCAACCAATCCATGATGCCGTGTTGTCCTGCTAGTGTCACCTGAACCTTGAAAGGGAGTCTGCAGACACCGCAAAGAAAACCAGTTACAAGCTCCATAGATAAAAGACAGAAAAATATATGTCAACAAAAGAGTAAACAAATTTCCATTTCGAGTAAGACACATACAGCGACTTCAAAAAGTATTCACACCCCTTCACCCCCCTTGTATTTTTTTTGTCACTGGCCTACACACAATACCACATAATGTCAAAGTGGAATTGTTATTCGGAGTTTCAACAAATTAATGAAAAGCTGAAATGCCTTTCCAATATTCAAACACTTTATGGCAAGCCTAAATAAGTTAAGGAGTAAAAATGTACTTAACAAGTCACATAATGAGTTGCATGGACTCTTGCAATAATAGTGTTTAACATGATTTTTGAATGACTGCCTCAGCTCTGTAACCCACACATACAATTATCTGTAAGGTCAGACAGTCAAACAGTGAATTTCAAATACAGATTCAACCACAAAGACCAGGGAGGTTTTCCAATGCCTCGCAAAGAAGGGCACCTATTGGTAGATAAGTAAAAACATATATTTTTTTAAAAGCAGACATTGAATATCCCTTTGAGCATGGTGAAGTTATTAATTACAATTTGGATGGTGTATCAATACACCCAGTCACTATGAAGATACAGGCATCCTTCCCTACTCAGTTTCCAGAGAGGAAGGAAACCATGAGGGATTTCACCATGAGGCCAATGGTGACTTTAAAACAGTTACAGTTTAATAGCTGTGATAGGAGAACTGAGAATGGATCGACAACTATTTAGTTACTCCACAATAGTAACCTAATTGACAAATTGAAAAGAAGGAAGCATGTACAGAATATGTTTGCTAAGAGGCACTAAAGTAATACTGAAATAAAGTGTTGCAAAGCACTTCTCTTTTTGTCATGAATACAAAGTGTTATTTTTGGGACAAATCCAATATAACACATAGCCGAGTACCACTCTCCATATTTTCAAGCATATTGGCTGCATCATATTATGGGTATGCTTGTAATCGTTAAGGACTGGGGAGTTTTTCAGGATAAAAAATAAACGGAATGGAGCTAAGCACAGGATAAATCCTTCAGGAAATTCTGGTTCAGTCTGCTTTCCACCAGACAATGGGAGACTAATTCACCTTTCAGCAGAACAATAACCTACAACACAAGGCCAACTCTACACTGGAGCTGCTTACCAAGAAGACAGTGAATGTTCTTGAGTGGCCGAGTTACAAATACTCACAGCTGTAATCACTGTCAAAGGTGCTTCTACAAAGTATTGACTTAGGGGTGTGAATACTTATGTAAATTACATATTTCTTTAATTCATTTGAAATACATTTGCTAACATGTATATGGGGTATTGTGTAGGTGAGAGAAGAAAAATGTAATCCATTTTGAATTCAGGCTATAACACAACAAATTGTGGAATACGTCACGGGGTATGAATACTTTGAGTCCGACAAACACACATTACCTGAAAAGGCATGTCAATCGTGCCATTTCCAATCTGATTGACATTTGGCAATGATCCGCCATAGTACTGCCCACGGTTTTGTCCCAGCTGTAAATACTGGGTCTTCTGTAACTGTAACTGTATAAGGAGTGACAAAACAAAACAAAGAGCAAACATGGCATCAGATAATGTTCGGTATGAAATATTCAACAATAATTCAAAATCAAAATGAGGGTGACAGAGAGCACAAAAATTCTGACTGATGAAAAAAAAAAAAAAAAAAAAAAAAAACACTTTCCTTGTTTAACATTGATTCTATAGATTACAAATCACTCCATCCATCTGTTAGAACCAAGGGGATAAGACTTGTCTGGCCTAAGCAATCACCTATTGTTGTGTGAAAATGACATTTACTCACCTTTAACCTCAATTTACCTAATAAACTTCATAGAGAAAATACATTTTTCAGCAATTACAGATCACCCATGATTAAATGATGTTTTCTTTATTTACAATCTTGCCACACCGCCTCATCTTGACATTGAATGGCGCCACATATAGGCCTCGCTGGGATAACTATCACCTATATGAATGTCTTTCCAGCCTTACAAAAACTCAAGGTCACACCCTTATAGGTTCAACAGTTCACCTGCTAGGAGTATGCAAATAGTTGATCTCAAATCAAATTACATTTTATTGGTCACATACACAGTTAGCAGATAATGCGAGTGTAGCGAAATGCAGTGCATCTCCTCCTCATGGACTGCACCAGATTTGCCTGTTCTTACTGTGAGATGTTACCCCACTCTTCCACCAAGGCACCTGCAAGTTCCCAGATATTTCTGGGGGGGAATGGCCCTAGCCCTCACCCTCCGATCCAACAGGTCCCAGACATGCTCAATGGGATTGAGATCCGGGCTCTTCGCTGGCCATGGCAGAACACTGACATGCCTGTCTTGCAGGAAGTCACGCACAAAACGAGCAGTATGGCTGGCGGCATTGTCATGCTGGAGGGTCATGTCAGGATGAGCCTGCAGGAAGAGTACCACATGAGGGAGGAGGGTGTCTTCCCTGTAACGCACAGCGTTGAGATTGCCTGCAATGACAACAAGCTCAGTCCGATGATGCTGTGACATACCGCCACAGACCATGACGGACCCTCCACCTCCAAATCGATCCCGCTCCAGAGTACAGACCTCGGTGTAACGCTCATTCCTTCGACGATAAACGCAAATTCGACCATCATCCCTGGTGAGACAAAACCGCAACTCGTCAGTGAAGAGCACTTTTTGCCAGTCCTGTCTGGTCCAGCGACGGTGGGTTTGTGCCCATAGGCAACATTGTTGCCAGTGATGTCTTGGGATGACCTTCCTTAAAACAGGCCTACAGGCCCTCAGTCCTGCCTCTCTCAGCCTATTGCGGACGGTCTGAGCACTGATGGAGGGATTGTGCGTTCCTGGTGTTACTCGGGCAGTTGTTGTTGCCATCCTGTACCTGTCCCGCAGGTGTGATGTTCGGATGTACCGATCCTGTGCAGGTGTTGTTACATGTGGTCTGCCACTGCAAGGACGATCAGCTGTCCGTCCTGTCTCCCTGTAGCGCTGTCTTAGGCATCTCACAGTACGGACATTGCAATTTATTGCCCTGGCCACATCAGCAGTCCCCATGCCTCCTTGCAGCATGCTTAAGGCACATTCACGCAGATGAGCAAGGACCCTGGGCATCTTTCTTTTGGTGTTTTTCAGAGTCAGTAGAAAGGCCTCTTTCGTGACCTAATGTTTCATAACTGTGACCTTAATTGCCTATCTTCTGTAAACTGTTAGTATCTTAATGACCGTTCCACAGGTGCATGTTCATTAATCGTTTATGGTTCATTGAACAAGCATGGGAAACAGTGTTTAAACCCTTTATAATGAAGATCTGTGACGTTATTTGGATTTTTAAGGATTTTCGTTTTCAGGTCCTGAAAAAGGGACATTTCTTTTTTTTCGCTGAGTTTACATTTCAGAAATGTCTCATGTACTAGAGATACTGAGTAATGTCACGAGACAGTCATTTGGATATTTTGTTTAGAAAAGCTGGTAATCAAAGTTGTTTAATCCTATACGCAGACAGTACCCAAACTGTTCATGTCTGTCACGAACACGCACTATTGATTAAAGCAGGGAAATCATTTAATAACAATCTCTAAAGCCTATTTCTCCAGAGTGTTTTGAAAATACAGTAATCTCCCAATAGTGAGTCAAGTTTGAATACATCTTGTTATTTTGTTGACAGAAGATTACATGCATTTTGGGATCAGTGTTTCACAAATCCAACCACTTATGAATCTAGTCAATGGGGTAAATGTGCCTACTTGAGTGAACTTGTAGGCTCGCCACCTACTGCACTGTCAACAGTTATTATCAAATACTGAGTATTAGACTTGCCCTTCCTATTAATGAATGCATACTATATGTTACAAAGTAAGTATTATGTTTATAGCCTCATACTATAACTAGGGCTGGGAATTGCCTGGGACCTCATGATACGATATTATCACGATCCTTTAGGTGTCAATACGATATGTATTACGATTCTCACGATTGTATATTTATTGCGATTGGATACTGTTATTTTATTGCGATTCGATGTTCCAAACCTATATTGATCGCCATACGTTTGCTGCAGAGTGTCAAGAGATAATTTTTTTTGTTATCAGTCATGGAAATAAAAATTTTGTAAAAAAGTGAAGGTATACAGGCCACTAGCACAAAAATAATATTGCGTTATTGCCAAAATGATACGATACAATATATTGTCCAAAATAATATCCCGATATGTAGCTGTATCGACTTCGTCCCCCATCACTATACTATAGGGCCAAAAGTAATATTTTAAAAGAGATTCTCCAGTACTTTTGTATACTTTTTAGCTAGTAGCCCTCTCGCTCGCTTTGTGTGCATCTTGCTAGCTGAGGGGCTAAAACTCATTGGCTAGAACTGGAATTGCTAGGGGGCTGTCCCATGTGAGGGAAAATGTAGGGGAAAAACAATCGCTTTCAAACTAGGGATTTCATGGCTGACTGCGGTAACAGTAATTCTGCTCATAAATGCATGTCTGAACTACATATGGACACATCCACCCCAAAGTTCTAGAACATGTCCTCAAATAGTGAAACCTACTCTTCCCAAATGTGTTTGTTGAAATTACACCCAGGTTTGACTTCCGAAGGTTCCAGCCTAACACAATAAATCACCCACTTCAGGAAAAAGAACAGATGTCACCTCAACACTGAATTAATCAATTGAAATCAATAGAAAGTGTTATTTTCTGTGAATTAAAACCTAAAACTACACTGATGATTGTCCAATGTATTCAATGGATAGTACCATCCAAATAAGGATGCAGTAATTTAACCAGTCAGTGAGCGATGCCAATGTTGCTACAGTATCTCAGAACCCGCCCATTTGAAACTATTTCAAATGCGTTGGTTCTGCTGGCAACGTTTCTCAAATGCACCAATGTTATTTCGTATACATTTTGTAGAAAAATGTACTGCCAAAAGCACTGAAATGACATTGATCTAGAGCGCAATATGTTGCTGGCATTAGAGGCCTGCGGCATGCGGTTTTTGTCGTCAACATAATCTGTGCGGGTTTGTCCTCATCTTTGATATGCCACTGTCAATCATATTACTGTACTTGTCTGCCCAGTTTCACAGCACGACTGCTTTTCCACCTGGTTATTAGCCTGTGTGTCTTTGGTGATCTTTAAACTGAACATACTGCTCTCCAAAATGCTTCTATACATAGAAATTGCTGTTCATCTGAAGCTTCTTCCTCGCCTAGAGTGCGATCAGAAAAACCAACGAACGTTCTATTAGATGTGGCTGTCAAACACGCATGCACGCCCCACATTAGTTGGCTATTGCCTTGCACTGGAGGTATATTGTGCAACTTTTGAAGACGGAGGGACTTGAGTCGGGATACCTCTCCATTTGAGAATAACTACACGAATACGATAAGAAGACTGCTGGTTGCCATTCATGCCAAGAATATTAGCTGGCACGTAGGGGGCTGTTTGTTATTGTTTACCTCCCTGGCCAAGCTACGTGCCCGCCGCGAATATTACTGAATTTGACAGCTCACCAGCAATAACAGCAAATGGGTAAAAAAACAAACAAAAAAAACAGACAAGCTTACCCTCGCTGCTCGGGTAATACTCAAATCTTTCATCACTTCCTCGAATGCTGCGGTCTCCTCTGCCTGCTTCTGATTATGTAAAGCGATTTTCTCGCTAAATTTCCGCGGATTGTTTGATGTCGCCATGTTTCGCTCTTCTGCTCCGCTTTCCCTTCAATGACGTTGCATGCACACGTCCTTGCGCGTGGGCGTAGGTTACGCGCACATCTGGAACGCCTGCATTCCCCACCTTCTTCACCAGGGATGGGTGAAATACCAAAAAGTGATAAGTTATACATTTTACCCTCATTGTTGCTTGTCTGAACATGTTACCAACGGTCCACTTGTCAGACGTATGCGGATAACAAAAATAAGATGCTCCAAAGAACGTGTTTGCCGGGTTCTTCTTGTTTGCTTGCCTTTTGTAGCCACTTAGCCTACAAGGCATAACAATACTCTGTCCTGTTCCCCTTATTTTCCTCTGATGAAGGCTAGAGCCTATGAAAGTGGTTGTGTGTGTCCGTTCCTTTCCAATTATTGTAGGCCTAGTGTCTTTAATAACTAGCCCCTGGCCAGATGTCTCCACTCAAAGGAGAGCGCTTACTGGCAATATATATCTCACTTGGAATTAAACGCATAAACCACTGTAAATCACAATTAACTACTAATATGCTGAAAGTACCAACACTTTCAAAAATGTATTTTTTTTGACAGACACTAAGGCCAAAGATGAGGTTTTGAGCGACAGGCACAGTCCAAGCACAATGAAACAATATGCCGTTTCACCCACCATTCAGAGTAGTGGAAATAAATTGGCTGTAAAGTAACCAAGGAAACCATTGAAATTGTATTTCAGGGCACTGGGTGTGTGGGATTATGCTGTTATTGCAAACTAAACCCTGGAAAAAACCTTGGAGTTGAGCCTCAGTGAAAAGGCTAGCTAAAATGGAGAGAATGTCATGTCTTAGTCGATTCCTGTATTCTGCTCCTCAGATACATTTATCTGGTTACATAAACACAGAAATGGCAAGCATTTCCAAAGCATGAGACAGCATGCTTCCCTGTACATTCAGTGCCTTAGGAAAGTATTCGCACCCCTGGACTTTTTCCACATTTTGTTACAGCCTTATTCTAAAATGTATTAATAAAAAAATTTAAAACACAAATCTACACACAATACCCCATAATGATAAAGCAAAAACATATCGATATGTAAAGCTTATTAAAGAGCAGTGAAACTATCAAGAGTATTGTGCAGGTTTCTTTTTCCTCTTCTATTTATCAGAACTCAGAATAAGACCCAGATGCACAGCTAGATTCACAGATGTTTTTTGACCCAAACAGGGGGCATGCCAAAGTCAGGTCAAAGGCAGGCAGAGGTCCGTAATCCAGGGTAGAGTCAATAAGATACAGAACAGCAGGCAGGCTCAGGACAGGCAGAGGATCGTAAACGGGTCAGAGTCAGGCAGGTACAGAACAGCAGGCATACTCTGGGTCAGGGCATGCAGCATGGTCAGAACCAGGGAACGCTAACTTGAGACCGCAGGGCGCCGCACAAACACACTGGTAAGACCTGACGAGACAAACTGGCAACAGACAAACAGAGAATGCAGGTATAAATACTGGGGATAATGAGGAAGATGGGCAACACCTGGAGGGGGGTGGAGACAAGCACAAAGACAGTTGAAACAGATCAGGGTGTGATACTATTGTTAGAAATCTTGCGAGAGACCAATCTGGTCTTCCAGATTGATATTTCTGTCATTATGGGTGTTGTATATGACAGACACCTGCTAAGATACTGTATTTGCATTTCACACAGCCTTACCAGAAATGTGTTTCTGAAAACTGCTGTGACAGTCTTTCCCTTGCAAGGCTTCTCCAGTACCATTTGACCATATCAGCAGGTAATGTGCATGTATATAAATACTAAAATGGAGATTTCACTTCACTTCACTTCCCTCCGAAATACGTTTTTTCTGTTTGTGATAAACAACATTTTTCAAAATCCACTGTATATACTGTAATCTCTCTGCCAATACACAGTATACACTGAGTGTACAAAACATTAAGAACACCTTCCTAATATATATATTCTTTAACCTGTCTCCTCCCCTTCATCTGCACTGATTGAAGTAGATAGATGAAGTGACATCAATAAGGGGTCATAGCTTTCACCTGGTTAGTCTATGTCATGGAAAGAGCAGCTGTTCTTAATTTGTACACTCAGTGTACGTAGGTTCATTTGAAGAACCTGCCAGACATTTCTTGAATCTATTCAAATGTGGTAGCCTTCCAAAAGAGAAATGAAGATGTGTCACATGAAATGGAAGTAGGCGTAACAGCTAGAATATCAGTTAGCAGAAATCATTTCCCGATGGAAATGACATCTAATTGTGTAGGCTATGGACAATAAACTATTGTCAAATGTGTTCTGGGTTGTCACACTTCAATAAGCATTCCTGGAAAGCAATGATTCATAAAACATAATTGCACACAATCTCACTGCTTATTAGTTCATATGAGTGAATTAAACTATACTTTAAAACAATTGTTGTTTGAATAGTGAACAATACAACAACAATCTAGAGTACACCCTTCAAGGTGAGGTACAGACTAATGGAGAAATCTACATAAAAAAAATCAAGTCCCAAACTTGTCTCTTCATTGCAGTGTGATATATTTTCTAGATTGACAATGAGGCATTTACAGTCAATCTTCAAATACAATTAAATCCAATTTGATTTGTCACATGCGGCGAATACAACAGGTGACCTTACCATGAAACGCTTCCTTACAAGCCCTTAACCAACAATGCAGTTTTAAGAAAATACCTACAAAAAAGTAACAAATAATTAAAGAGCCGCAGTAAAATAACAATAGCGAGGCTATATACAGGGGGCACCGGTACAGAGTCAATGTGCGGGGGCACCAGTGTCGAGGTAATATGTACATGTAGGTAGCGTTATTAAAGTGACTATGCATAGATAATAACAGAGAGTTGCAGCAGTATAGAAGAGGGGGAGTGGCAATGCAAATAGTTTGGGTAGCCATTTGATTAGATGTTCAGGAGTCTTATGGCTAGGGAGTAAAAGCTGTTTAGAAGTCTCTTGGACCTAGACTTGGACCTCTGGCACCTCTTGCCGTGCGGTAGCAGAGAGAACAGTCTATGACTAGGGTGATTGGAATCTTTGAACATTTTTAGGGCCTTCATCTGACACAGCCTGGTGTAGAGGTCCTGGATGGCAGGAAGCTTGGCCCCGGTGATGTAATGGGCCATACTCACTACCCTCTGTAGTGCCTTGCAGTCAGAGGCCGAGCAGTTGCCATACTAGGCAGTGATGCAACCCGTCAGTCAGGATGCTCTTGATGGTGCAGCTGTAGAACCATTTGAGGATCTGAGGACCCATGCCAAATCTTTTTAGTCTCCTGAGGGGGAATAGGTTTTGCCGTGCACTCTTCACGACTGTCTTAATGACAATCTTAAAGCAGCAAACAGCAGTTGAAACAATAACAGCCCACTACCATTTTTGGATAACATGGGGGGATGAGGCTGGAAAAATGTAACCACTCAAATTCAAAGGCAGAGCTATGGATGCAAGGACCGACCATCCCATGATATCAAAATTACAGTTTTAACTGTGTTTATTATGCTATACAATATGTGTCTACATTTACTTTGTTTACAAACATTGGAGTAAAGCAAGCTTATTTTGGCTTCTGATATGGTACCACGTTTGGACTAAACTCATGAGGAATTTATTTATTTTTTAAGTAATATTCTTCAAGAATCAGTGGGTACATATAATTCATTTATGGGGCGACAGGGTAGCCTAGTGGTTAGAGCATTGGGCTAGTAACCAAAAGGTTGCAAGTTCAAATCCCCAAGCTGACAAGGTACAAATCTGTCGTTCTGCCCCTGAACAAGGCAGTTAAGGCCGTCATTGAAAACAAGAATTTGTTCTTAACTGACTTGCCTAGTTAAATAAAGGTAAATAAAATATGTATGTCCAAAAATGGATGTTGCAACTGCTGATTGCCCCTTTAAGCGATTACTTATTTGCCAAGTTCCACTATTTTACTATGGAAATAATGGAACATTAAAGTTGCGCCAACATCTTCATTGTCTCTTACTCATAGACCAAGTTGACCACACTGCTGTTCTCTCCCTGGCCTGGTAAGACACATTTTTATTGGTTCTGACCTACTGATCTTTTGTATCTCATGGTTGCTCTCCTATTCAAACAAGCCTGGAAACTGGAAAATGTTATTAGGACATGCATTGTATTCATTTATTTTTCATGAATTCATTTTTATTGATTTCAATTTAATAAATCCTTTATTTAGCTCATATGTTATTGAGATTATTTTACAATGATGACCTGGGTTTGGTTAGTTTGGTAGTTATCATTAATATGACACAATTCATTGAATGCCTTAAATACCAGACTTTCTATGTATAGTAGCAGTGGTGGAAAAAGTACTCAGTTGTCAAAATGTAGTAAAAGTAAAGATACCTTTTAATAGAAAATTACCTAAGTAAAAGTGAAAGTCCCCCAGTAAAATACTACTTGAGTAAAAGTCTAAAAGTATTTGGTTTTAAATATACTTAAGTATTAATAGTAAATGGAATTGCTCAAATGTACTTTGAAAAAAAAAAGTATAAATCATTTCGAATTCCTTAAACTGGATGACACAATTTTCTTGCTTTTTTATTGACGGAGCCAGGGGCACACTCCAACGCTCAGACATAATTTACAAACAAAGCATTTGTGCTTAGTGATTCCGCCAGATCAGAGGCAGTAGGGATGAGCAGGGATGTTCTCTTGTGTGAAGTGTGTGAATTGGATAATTTTCCTGTCAAAATGTAACATGTGCTTTTGTGGGTTAGGGAAAATGTATGGAGTAAAAAGTATATTATTTTATTTCGGAATGTAGTGAAGTAAAAGTACAGACACCCCAAAAAACGACTTAAGTGAAAATACTTTAAAGTACTACTTAATAAGTACTTTACACCACTGTATAGTAGCCTACCCTTCATTTCAACTCCCCAAACTGTCATCCAATCATCAATTTTGTAATTTACAGGTAATGATGTCTAATAGGACTTGTCTCCCTGGAAACTCTACCACAGAATGCTTAGACCCAATCTCTCTTAGTTCTTCTGTGGGACATGCTGTGGGTCTGCCTCTGTTCTTCATAGTGCTGGGAATAGTGATTGCACTGGTATTCACCCAGCACAGTAAATTGAGGAGCATGTCACAGTTAAATCAACTGAAGAGCACAGAGGTCAAAACACGTCAGTCTGAGGGTTCCCAATACACAGCCATGGTCAGACCACCACCTGCCGATCATAGCTCTATCTATGAGAACATCACTGACTCCAACAAGACAGCCAGAAACATAAACAGGTCAGGTAGGCTACATGATGATTCGTTTGGGTTGATTTTGTATTGAAATGTTCAAACAAAATGGAGTGTAAATGGAAGTTGATTAGGTTTCATTTGCCTTTTGCAAACTCTTCATTTTCTAGATTTCATGTATTAATCCTGCTGTGTATCAATGACTCAACACTGGACTTTTAACAAAATTGAGGAATGTTGACCACGTGAAAGTGAGCACACATATGCCATGTTTGTTGTGGTGCAACTGTGCAGGGAAAGCACATTCTGATGTTGGCTCACCTGTCTACCCATCTCTACAGGTCACCTATGGAACCCGAGGATGTATACCTGCAGTGTGATTCATCCGATGACGCAATTTACAGCAACGACCCGCCGTGTAGCCTGGTGCCTGCTGCCTGCTGACATTGAGGAGGACGACCTTTATATAATGCCAGATGCTTTATAGGTACAGCCACAAAGATGACCCTATCAGGTCCAGACTGAGTCATCTTTTCATAGGACAGGAAGGGGAAACAAAAGAAAAGACGCAATATGCTTGTCTTATATGGTTTAGCCACCTTTGAAGTCAAATTTGGCCACATGACAAAATAGGCAAATTTGTCTTAATTCGAGGCCAAGCACAGTAAAAATTCTGTTTTGCCTGTGTTTCACATCATACTGTACAACAGCTGATAAAACTAACACTGTAAAAGTGTGAAAAACTATTTTTCCCCATTTTAATTGCAACCTAATGGCAATCTACATTAAGATTCTTAATTGTTACCCAGAAATGATTTGATATTGATATAAAAAAAAAAGAGCCCCATTCGGCCTTTAACAGACTGAAAAGTATGTTATTCTGTTATTGTACATTGTAAATATTTTAAGAGGCGTCTGCTTTAAGAACAACACCTTTTTTGGGCAATTTGAATCATACTTAGCAGTGAAGCCCTAAATATATACAGTTGAAGTCGGAAGTTTACATACACCTTCGCCAAATACATTTAAACTCAGTTTTTCACAATTCCTGACATTTAATCCCAGTAAAAATTCCCTGTCATAGGTCAGTTAGGATCATCACTGTATTTTAAGAATGGGAAATGTCAGAATAATAGTAGAGAGAATTATTTATTTCAGCTTTTATTTATTTTGTCACATTCCCAGTGGGTCAGAAGTTTACATACACTCAATTAGTATTTGATAGCATTGCCTTTAAATTGTATAACTTGGGTCAAATGTTTTGGGTAGCCTCCCACAAGCTTCCCACAATAAGTTGGGTGAATTTTGGCCCATTCCTCAAATTAAATAAAATGTTATTGGTCACATACACATGGTTAGCAGATGTTAATGCGAGTGTAGCGAAATGCTTGTGCTTCTAGTTTCGACCGTGCAGTAATATCTAACAAGTAATCTAACAATTTCACAACAACTACATTATAAACACAAGTGTAAAGGAATTAATAAAAAATATGTACATATAATTATATGGATGAGCGATGGCCGAACGGCATAGGCAAGATACAGTAGATGGTAGAGTACAGTATATACATATGAGATGAGTAATGTAGGGTATGTAAACATGATATAAATTGGCATTGTTTAAAGTGACTAGTGATACATTTATTACATCCAATTTTTAATTATTAAAGTGGCTAGAGATTTGAGTCAGTATGTTGGCAGAAGCCACTCAATGTTAGTGAAGGCTGTTTAACAGTGTGATGGCCTTGAAATAGGAGCTGTTTTTCAGTCTCTCGGTCCCAGCTTTGATGCACCTGTACTGACCTCGTCTTCTGCGTGATAGCGGGGTGAACAGGTTGTGGCTCGGGTGGTTGTTGTCCTTGATGATCTTTTTGGCCTTCCTGTGACATCGGGTGCTGTAGGTGTCCTGGAGGGCAGGTCGTTTGGTGATACAGACAGACAGGATGCTCTCAATTGTGCATCTGTAAAAGTTTGTGAGTGTTTTCGGTGACAAGCCAAATTTCTTCAGCCTCCCGAGGTTAAAGAGGCACTGTTGCGCCTTCTTCACCACGCTATCTGTGTGGGTGGACCATTTCAGTTTGTCCGTGATGTGTAAACTTTCCACCTTCTCCACTATTGTCCCGTCAATTGGATAGGGGGGTGCTCCCTCTGCTGTTTCCTGAAGTCCACGATCATCTCCTTTGTTTTGTTGACGTTGAGTGTGAGGTTATTTTCCTGACACCACACTCCGAGGGCCCTCACCTCCTCCCTGTAGGCCGTCTCGTCATTGTTGGTAACCAAGCTTACCACTGTAATGTCGTGTCATGACGTTGGCCTGGGGGGTAGGTTTATGACAGTCATAAATAGCTCTTCCCCCCTTTTTCCTCTCTCTACCCTACTGAGGTTACATTTGCAAAACCCTTGGTTAACATAGAGATTCTGGAAACATCAGAAGGTGGGGGGGGAAGAACTATATTCTGGTAATCCGAACAATTTAACATGTGCGGTGTAACTTAATGAATACGATGTCAGTTCGGTTGTCATCTGAGACATTCTCATCAATGATAAGATGACAAACTCTACAGTAGAAAGTCTACACATCAGAGTTATCGGATTCACATGGAATTGTTGTTCAATTTAAATGTTTGAATATGAAATGATTTGTGATGGGATGAAATGTGATTTTAGCTTCTAAAATGTGAGATATGGGTTTTCATAAGATAGGGCTGCTCAATTAGTGGCCCGCCTTGTGAAGGGACATGGGCTATAAAACTTTTCAAACACGCCCTCCTCTCCCTTCCTATATAAGCCCTTGACGACAATAGAACTTCCTGTTCCGGGGTTGTAGGACGACGGTCCTATGTCAGAATGGTTCCTATAATAACTATAGAACGAAGCCAACATCATTGTGCGCTTTAGTTGCGAATGGTATGAACTTTGAACTCTTATTCACTACAGAAATGATACCTTCTAGCCGTTGAGTTAGCAACCGCAGCTGCAAACGCAGGTTAGGAAGGAACAGACTGAGTATTCCGTCTACCACACAACGACGTTACTACAACGTATCCATTTGACCACCAGAGACATTCTTCAAAGGACTCGGTTGGGCAACACGGCCTTCCATCTACCACCAACCTACCGAAGCGCAGCTCAGAGTAAATATTTATTGCATTTTACTTTTCCAAATGGGCGGTAATTTAGAATGCATAAGATACTGTATTTACGAAAGCCCAGCTTCTTCCCTTTGTTCCTCAGTCTTCCCGCTCCTTCACTAAACCCAGCCCCTTTTCTTTTGTGTAACAAGCTGTCATATCTGTTCCGCCCGCTAGGGACGTTTTCCTTAATGATGTAATTTGTAATCAAGTTATGATTAATTGTGTGTATGTGTAATTCTGTGTGATTAGTTAGGCATTTAGTAAATAAATGATTAAACCCAATTTTGTATTGCTGATTCAAATTGTTAGCCAGGGTTCTTGCAGATAACCAAGAATTTACAACTTTCAGATGAGACTGAAGTAAGGTGACGATTGATATTGACTGCTATTGATGTAAAATATTACTAGGTCTTTAAGAGTTTATTCGGAAGATAACAGCTCTATAAATATTATTTTGTGGTGCCCGACTCTCTAGTTAATTACATTTACATGATTAGCTCAATCAGGTGATATTAATTCCGGAGAAATTATTTTATAGAATAGCATGTCATATCACTTAATCCGGCATAGCCAAAGACACGACAGTCGTCTGCAAACTTGATGATTGAGTTGGAGGCGTGCATGGCCATGCAGTCATGGGTGAACAGGGAGTACAGGAGGGGGCTGAGCACTCAAATCAAATCAAATGTATTTATATAGCCCTTCGTACATCAGCTGATATCTCAAAGTGCTGTACAGAAACCCAGCCTAAAACCCCAAACAGCAAGCAATGCAGGTGTAGAAGCACTCACCCTTGTGGGGCCCCAGTGTTGAGGATCAGCGGGGTGGAGATGTTGTTTCCTACCCTCACCACCTGGGGGCGGCCCGACAAAGTTCAGGACCCAGTTGCACAGGGTGTTGTCGAGACCCAGGGTTCTTTCAGGGCCTTTGAGGTGTCTGTTTGGGGGGGATTTACATTGATGTGATTATAATCGAAGAGAATTCTCTTGGTAGAGAATGTGGTTGGCATTTGATTGTAAGGAATTCTAGGTCAGGTGAACAAAAGGACTTGAGTTCCTGTATGTTGTTATGATCACACCTCGACTCGTTAATCATAAGGCATACGCCCCCGCACTTCTTCTTTCCAGAGAGATGTTTGTTTCTGTCGGCGCGATATACAAAGAAACCCGGTGGCTGTACTGACTCTAACGTAATCCGAGTGAGCCATGTTTCCGTGAAACAGAGAATGTTACAATCTCTAATGTCTCTCTGGAAGGCAACCCTCGCTCGAATTTCGTATACCTTGTTGTCAAGAGACTGGACATTGGTGAGTAGTATACTCGGGAGCGGTGAGCGATGTGCCCGTCTACGAAGCCTGACCAGAAGACCATTCCGTCTGCCCCTTCTGCGGCACCGTTATTTTGGGTCACCTACTGTGATCCGATCCATTGTCCTGTGTGGTGGTCCAAATGTTGGTAAATTGACCTTGCTCTTATATCCAATAGTTCTTCCCGGCTGTATGTAATAAGACTTAAGATTTCCTGGGGTAACAGTGTAAGAAATAATACATAAAAAAACGAAATGCTGCATAGTTTCCTAAGAACGTGAAGCGAGGTGACCATCTCTGTCAGGGCCATGTTGCTCTGCCCTCCAGACAGATCTGGTGTAACTGAGTCAGGTTTGTGGGCCTCAATGCTCACACGCGCTTCTTCAGTTCTGCCCACAAAATGTCTATAGGATTGAGGTCAAGGCTTTGTGATGGCCACTCCAATACCTTGACTTTGTTGTCCTTAAGCCATTTTGACACAACTTTGGAAGTATGCTTGGGGTCATTGTCCATTTGGAAGACCCATTTACGACCAAGCTTTAACTTCCTGACTGATGTCTTGAGATTGCTTCAATATATCCACATCATTTTCTTTCCTCATGACGCCATCTATTTTGTGAAGTGAACCAGTCCCTCCTGCAGCAAAGCACCCCCACAACATGATGCTGCCACCCCCATGCTTCACGGTTGGGATGGTGTTCTTTGGCTTGCAAGCCTACCCCTTTTTCCTCCAAACATAACGTTGGTCATTATGGCCATCAGACCAGAGGACATTTCTCCAAAAGTCTTTGTCCCCATGTGCAGTTTCAAACCGTAGTCTGGCTTGTTTATGGCAGTTTTGGAGCAGTAGCTACTTCCTTGCTGAGTGGCCTTTCAGGTTATGTCGATATTGGACTCATTTTCCTGTGGATATGATACTTCTGTACCTGTTTCCTCCAGCATCTTCACAAGGTCCTTTGCTGTTGTTCTGGGATTGATTTGCACTTCTTGCACCAAAGTACGTTCATCTCTAGGAGACAGAACGTGTCTTCATCCTGAGCGGTATGACAGCTGGTTGGTCCCATGGGGTTTATACTTGCATACTATTGTTTGTACAGATGAGCGAGATACCTTCAGGCATTTGGAAATTGCTCCCAAGGATGAACCAGACTTGTGGAGGTCTACAATTTTTGTTCTGAGGTCTTAGCTGATTTCTTCTGATTTTCCCATGATGTCAAGCAAAGAGGCACTGAGTTTGAAGGTAGTCCTTGAAATACATCCACAGGTACACTTCTAATTGACATAATTTGAGTCAATTGGTCTATCAGAAGCTTCTAAAGCCATGACATAATTTTCTGGTATTTTCATAGCTGTTTAAAGGCACAGTCAACTTAGTGTATGTAAACTTCTGACCCATTGGAATTGTGATACAGTGAAATAATCTGTCTGTAAACAATTGTTGGAAAAATACTTGTCTCATGCACAAAGTAGATGTCCTAACCGAATTGTCAAAACTATAGATTGTGAACACAAAATTTGTGGAGTGGTATGTCAACTTCCGACTTTAACACATCCTAGATCTGAATGAATGAAACATTCTTATTAAATACTTTTTTCTTTACATAGTTGAATGTGCTGACAACAAAATCACACAAAAATTATCAATGGAAATCAAATTTATCAACCCATGGAGGTCTGGATTTGGAGTCACACTCAAAATTAAAGTGGAAAACCACACTACAGGCTAATCCAACTTTTATGTCCTTAAAACAAGTCAAAATGAGGCTCAGTAGTGTGTGTGGCCTCCACGTGCCTGTATGACCTCCCTACAACGCCTGGGCATGCTCCTGATGAAGTGGCGGATGGTCTCCTGAGGGATCTCCTCCCAGACCTGGACTAAAGCATCTGCCAACTCCTGGACAGTCTGTGGTGCAACGTGGCGTTGGTGGATGGAGCGAGACATGATGTCCCAGATGTGCTCAATTGGATTCAGGTCTGGGGAACGGGCGGGCCAGTCCATAGCATTAATGCCTTCCTTTTGCAGGAACTGCTGACACACTCCAGCCACATGAGGTCTAGCATTGTCTTGCATTAGGAGGAACCCAGGGCCAACCGCACCAGCATGTAGTCTCACAAGGGGTCTGAGGATCTCATCTCGGTACCTAATGGCAGTCAGGCTACCTCTGGCGAGCACATGGAGGGCTGTGCGGCCCCCCAAAGAAATGCCACCCCACACCATGACTGACCCACCGCCAAACCGGTCATGCTGGACGATGTTGCAGGCAGCAGAACATTCTCCACGGCGTCTCTAGACTCTGTCACGTCTGTCACATGCTCAGTGTGAACCTGCTTTCATCTGTGAAGAGCACAGGGCGCCCGTGGCGAATTTGCCAATCTTGGTGTTCTCTGGCAAATGCCAAACGTCCTGCACGGTGTTGGGCTGTAAGCACAACCCCCACCTGTGGACATCGGGCCCTCATACCACCCTCATGGAGTCTGTTTCTGACTGTTTGAGCAGACACATGCACATTTGTGGCCTGCTGGAGGTCATTTTGCAGGGCTCTGGCAGTGCTCCTCCTTGCACAAAGACGGAGGTAACGGTCCTGCTGCTGGGTTGTTGCCCTCCTACGGCCTCCTCCACGTCTCCTGATGTACTGGCCTGTCTCCTGGTAGCGCCTCCATGCTCTGGACACTACGCTGACAGACACAGCAAACCTTATTGCCACAGCTCGCATTGATGTGCCATCCTGGATGAGCTGCACTACCTGAGCCACTTGTGTGGGTTGTAGACTCCGTCTCATGCTACCACTAGAGTGAAAGCACCGCCAGCATTCAAAAGTGACCAAAACATCAGCCCGGAAGCATAGGAACTGAGAAGTGGTCTGTGGTCCCCACATGCAGAACCACTCCTTTATTGGGGAGTGTCGCCGGGTTAGGGAGGGTTTGGCAGGTAGGGAAATCCTTGTCTCATTGTGCACCAGCAACTCCTGTGGCGGGCTGGGCGCAGTGCGCACTAACCAAGGTTGCCAGGTGCACTGTGTTTCCTCCGACACATTGGTGCGGCTGGCTTCCGGGTAGGATGGCGTTGTGTTAAGAAGCAGTGCGGCTTGGTTGGGTTGTGTATCGGAGGACGCATGACTTTCAACCTTCGTCTCTCCAGCGCCCGTACGGGAATTGTAGCGATGAGACAAGATAGTGGCTACTAAACAATTGGATACCACGAAATTGGGGAGAAAAAGGGGTAAACATTTTTTTGAATAAAGATAAATAATAATACAAATATATATATATTTTTTAAATCATACAATGTGATTTTCTGGATTTTTGTTTTAGCTTCCGTCTCTCACAGTTGAAGTGTACCTATGATAAAAATTACAGACCTCTACTTACTTTGTAAGTAGGAAAACCTGCAAAATCGGCAATGTATCAAATACTTGTTCTCCCCACTGTATATATATTAGAGATCTACCAATTATGATTTTTCAACGCCGATACTGATACCGATTATTGGAGGACCAAAAAAAGCCGCCACCGATCAATCGGCCGATTTCCCCCCCCCCCCCCTTTCATTTATTTATTTGTAATAATGAAAATTACAACAATACTGAATGAACACTTATTTGAACTTAATATAATACATCAATAAAATCAATTTAGCCTCAAATAAATAATGAAACATGTTCAATTTGGTTTAAATAATGCAAAAACAAAGTGTTGGAGAAGAAAGTAAAAGTGCAATATGTGCAATTTTCCCAGGTAAGAAGTTTTAGGTTGTAGTTATTATAGGAATTATAGGACTATTTCTCTCTATACCATTTGTATTTCATTAAACTTTGACTATTGGATGTTCTTATATGCACTTTAGTATTGCCAGTGTAATAGCTTCCGTCCCTCTCCTCGCTCCTACCTGGGCTCGAACCAGGAACACATTGACAACAGCCACCCACGAAGCGTTACCCATGCAGAGCAAGGGGAACAACCACTCCAAGTCTCAGAGCGAGTGACGTTTGAAACGCTATTAGCGCGCACCCCGCTAACTAGCTAGCCATTTCACATCGGTTACACCAGCCTAATCTCGGGAGTTGCTAGGCTCGAAGTCATAAACAGCGCAATGCTTGAAGCATTGCGAAGACGCATGAAAGTGCTGTTTGAATGAATGCTTACGAGCCTGCTGGTGCCTACCACCGCCCAGTCAGACTGCTCTATCAAATCATAAACTTAGTTATAACATAATAACACACAGATATACGAGCCTTAGGTCATTAATATGGTCGATTCCGGAAACTATCATCTCGAAAACAAGACGTTTATTCTTTCAGTGAAATACGGAACCGCTACGTATTTTATCTAACGGGTTGCATCCATAAGTCTAAATATTCCTGTTACATTGCACAACCTTCAATGTTATGTCATAATTACGTAAAATTCTGGCAAATTAGGCGGCCCAAACTGTTGTATATACAGACTCTGCGTGCAATAAACGCAAGAGAAGTGACACAATTTCACCTGCTTTAATATGGCCTGCTAACCTTCTTTTAGCTAAATATGCAGGTTTCAAAATATATACTCCTGTGTATTGATTTTAAGAAAGGCATGGATGTTTATGGTTAGGTACACATTGGAGCAACGAGAGTCCTTTTTTACCAATATGCACCGCATCGATTATATGCAATGCAGGACATGCTAGACAAACTAGTAATATCATCAACCATTTGTAGTTAACTAGTGATTATGATTGATTGATTGTTTTTTATAATATAAGTTTAATGATAGCTAGCAACTTACCTTGGCTTACTGCATTTGCGTAACAGGCAGGCTCCTCGTGGAGTGCAATGTAATCAGGTGGTTAGAGCGTTGGACTAGTTAACTGTAAGGTTGCAAGATTGAATCCCCGAGCTGACAAGGTAAAAATCTGTCATTCTGTCCCTGAACGAGGCAGTCAACCCACCGTTCCTAGTCTGTCATTGAAAATAAGAATGTGTTCTTAACTGACTTGCCTAGTTAAATAAAGATTAAATAAAGGTATATAAAAAAAATATTTAAAAAAATGATAAAACCGATTTCCGATTGCTATAAAAACTTGAAATCAGCACTAATTAATCGGCCATTCTGATTAATTGGTCAACCTCTAAAATATATCTATATATTTTTTTTACTCTTTGGTTATAGAGTTGCTAATGGCTTTAGTAGATAGTTCAAACATGCTCTAGCATGTTATTTGTTTTACCCCTGGACCCAGTAACTAGTTCTGTACGTGACACTGCCCAGCTAAGTCTAACGCTCAGCTGACTACTGGGAAAACAAAACAAAGTTCAGGAAATTTGAAGAGGGACTAAGCTGATGCGTTTTTATTAAAATGACCTGCTTATGAACTCAGGATAGAAAAGACAAGAGCAGCCAAAAAAAGAAATAGCAATAAAAGTAAATGTCTGCTTTCTGTCCTCTGCTGTTTTCTGTTACATGCACATAAATCCATAAATCACAGTATCATCAGCATACAGTGTCAAGAAAATGTGAACCCTTTGGAATTACCTGGATGATTGCATAAATTAGCCATAACATTTGATCTGATCTTCATCTTAGTCATAACAATAGACAAATACAGTGTGCTTAAACTAATAACACACAAACTATTGTATTTTTCTTGTCTATATGAATACATCATTTAAACATTCACAGTGTAGGTTGGAAAAAGTATCTGAACCCCTAGGCTAATGATTTTTCCAAAAGTTAATAGTAGTCAGCTAACCTGGATTCCAATCAATGAGACGAGATTGGAGATTGCCCTATTAAAAACAATCACAAAATTTAAGTTTGCTATTCACAAGAAGCATTGCCTGATGTGAACCATGCCTCGAAACAAAAGCGATCTCAGAAGTCATAAGATTAAGAATGGTTGACTTGCATAAAGCTGGAAAGGGTTACAAAAGTAGATCTAAAATCCTTGACGTTCATCAGTCCACGGTAAGACAAATTGTCTATAAATGGAGAAAGTTCAGCACTGTTGCTACTCTCCCCAAGAGTGGCCGTCCTGCAAAGATGACTGCAAGAGCACAGTGCAGAATGCTCAATGAGGTTAAAAAAGACTCCTAGAGTGTCAGCTAAACGCTTACAGAAATCTCTGGAACATGCTAACATCTCTGACTACGATACGTTAAACACTAAACAAGAATGGTGTTCAGGGGAGGACACCACGGAAGAAGCCACTGTTTTTTTGGACAGTTCGCAAAAGAGCACATGGTTGTTCCACAGCGCTTCTGGCAAAATATTCTGTGGACAGATGAAACTACAGTTGAGTTGTTTGGAAGGAACACACAACACAACACTATGTGTGGAGAAAAAAAAGGCACAGCACACCAACATAAAAAAACTCATCCCAACTGTAAAGTATGGTGGAGGGAGCATCATGGTTTGGGGCTGCTTTGCTGCATCAGGGCCTGGACAGCTCGCTATCATCGATGGAAAAATGTATTCCCAAGTTTATCAAGACATTTTGCAGGAGAATGTAAGGTTATCTGTCCACCAATTGAAGCTCACCAGAAGTTGGGTGATGCAACAGGACAATGACCCAAAACACAGAAGTAAATCAACAACAGAATGGCTTCAACAGACAAAAATACGCCTTCTGGAGTGGCCCAGTCAGAGTCCTAACCTCAACCCGATTGAGATGCTGTGGCACGACCTCGAGAGCGGACACCAGACATCCTAAGAATATTGCTGAACTGAAACAGTTTTGTAAAGATGAGTGGTCCAAAATTCCAAAAAACCTTTGTGCAGGTCTGATCAGCAACTACAGAAAACATTTGGTTGAGATTATTGCTGCCAAAAGAGGGTCAACCAGTTATTAAATCCAAGGGTTCACATACTTTTTCCACCCTACACTGTGAATATTTACACGGTGTGTTCAATAAAGACATGAAAACGTATAATTGCTTGTTTGTTATTAGTTTAAGCAGACTGTTTGTCCTTTGTTGGGACTTAGATGAAGATCAGATCAAATTTTATGACCAATTTATGCAGAAATCCAGGTAATTCCAAAGAGTTCAGACTTTTTCTTGCCACTGTACATCTGTTTTTCAACGCCAGTGCACGCAACAGAATCGTCATTAATGTAGAGACTAAACAAGAGCGGGCCTAGGATACTCCTGGGATTGGATTTGGATTCCCAAACATTGTCTTAATTTGTAATAGAACAACGTTTCAACCATGATAGAATTTAATGTGGACCTCAAACTTAAGGTAGATAAATGCAGTTCATGTCCAGCGGGGTCAAATGCTGAAAAATCTTTTTTTTTTTTTTTTTAGATATAAAGAGGAAGTGATGCTCAAAATCAAGAAATGACCAAACAAACATTAATTATGGTTGAAGCAATGAGTGTCCCTGTGCGATGGAAAGGTTCCAACACTGAACTTTGTGGGAGGAGTAGTAGTAGTAGTGTTTCATTTATGGTTTTAAGGAGACACATAGAGAGGAAGCAAATATCCCTGTGACCTAGTTGCACGCTCTTGTGGTGGGATACCTTTCAGATTTATCACGCCACAGTGAGTACATCTGAAAGAGAGAGACTCTTAAAAACAGCTTAATACCGAAGCCCGTTATAACACTGCCTCCTGAATAACCGCACTCAACATCACACGCCACCCACCCAAGTTTGCACAATGATGAAGACTGATTCAGATTTTTGACTCCCTGCAAATTGTATACATTGGGTGGTAACAAGACCCTTCAAAACGTAAGATTGAGGATGTTAATATCAGGTCTTGGCTGTAGAGAATTAGAGGATGGACTTCTTGTAAGTATGAACAAAGAACTTGGCGAGTTACCTAGTGTACATTCTCTGTACTTTTACTATATGAAGACGGCTATATTTGTAAATATTTGTGCATGTCTGGAGATTGATTACTTACTTATATTCAACTTTCCGGACACTTGATACGTCACACCCCTCATCAATCTACTCAAGCAATGGACAAGTAACCTGTGTACATAGCACTGTAGGCTTCCCGAAATGTATTAAATGAACACACACAAATATACACTGAGTGTACAAAACATTAGGAACACCTGCTCTTTCCATGATATTGACTGACCAGGTGAATCCAGGTGAAAGCTATGATCCCCGTATTGATGTCACCTGTTAAAACCACTTCAAATCAGTGTAGTTCAGGGGTTCCCAAACTTTTTTGTCCCACAACCCAATTTTGATATCTGAAGATTCTCGCGCCCACACTCTTGTGAATTTTTAAAAATGTAATTAACAGCCAATGTTTACTCTTTTATTTAGGGCTATGGCAGTCAATTGAAAAACATTCAAACATTATTTCTGATTGTCTTCTCAACTCACCATCACATACTTTTAATGTGGGGCAGTCAACTGGAACTTACATAATGTCTCTTATCTCACCACCACTAATAGATGGGGGTGCTTGAGGCATGTCGCGTCTGAGATTTTCAAAATCAGAGGGCGTGGTCGACAGTGTGCGCCTCATCTCTGCTGTCATATCCAAGCTGGATCGATATCTGGTTTTAACGCAGACGAGAGCACTGAGCTGGCGAAGGGTAGTCTCTGCAATAGTGTGCTGTTTCATAGCGTTTCATAATCTCAACCAAATGTTTTGGGGTGCAACTCAATATTAGGAAGGTGTTACTAATTTTATGTACACACAGTGTAAATATATACTGTATTTGGAAATGTTATAATATACATTTTAAATAAATATGTATATACAGTGGGGCAAAAAAGTATTTAGTCAGCCACCAATTGTGCAAGTTCTCCCACTTAAAAAGGCCTGTAATTTTCATCATAGGTACACTTCAACTATGACAGACAAAATGAGAAAAAAAATCCAGAAAAATCACATTGCAGGATTTTTAATTAATTTATTTGCAAATTATGGTGGAAAATAAGTATTTGGTCACCTTGGTTTGAAGAAATCAACTGTGGGAGCAATTATTAGGAAATGGAAGACATACAAGACCATTGATAATCTCTCGATCTGGGGCTCCACGCAAGATCTCACCCCGTGGGGTCAAAATGATCACAAGAACGGTGAGCAAAAATCCCAGAACCACACGGGGGGACCTAGTGAATGACCTGCAGAGAGCTGGAACCAAAGTAACAAAGCCTACCATCAGTACAACACACTACGCCGCTAGGGCCTCAAATCCTGCAGTGCCAGACGTGTCCCCCTGCTTAAGCCAGTACATGTCCAGGCCCATCTGAAGTTTGCTAGAGAGCATTTGGATGATCCAGAAGAAGATTGGGAGAATGTCATATGGTCAGATGAAACCAAAATATAACTTTTTGGTAAAACTCGTCGTGTTTGGAGGACAAAGAATGCTGAGTTGCATCCAAAGAACACCATACCTACTGTGAAGCATGGGGGTGGAAACATCATGCTTTGGGGCTGTTTTTCTGCAAAGGGACCAGGACGACTGATCCGTGTAAAGGAAAGAATGAATGGGGCCATGTATCGTGAGATTTTGAGTGAACCTCCTTCCATCAGCAAGGGCATTGAAGATGAAACGTGGCTGGGTCTTTCAGCATGACAATGATCCCAAACACACCGCCCGGGCAACGAAGGAGTGGCTTCGTAAGAAGCATTTCAAGGTCCTGGAGTGGCCTAGCCAGTCTCCAGATCTCAACCCCATAGAAAATCTTTGGAGGGAGTTGAAAGTCTGTGTTGCCCAGCAACAGCCCCAATACATCACTGCTCTAGAGGAGATCTGCATGGAGGAATGGGCCAAAATACCAGCAACAGTGTGTGAAAACCTTGTGAAGACTTACAGAAAACGTTTGACCTCTGTCATTGCCAACAAAGGGTATATAACAAAGTATTGAGAAACTTTTGTTATTGACCAAATACTTATTTTCCACCATAATTTGCAAATAAATTCATAAAAAATCCTACAATGTGATTTTCTGGATTTTTTTCTCTCTCATTTTGTCTGTCATAGTTGAAGTGTACCTATGATGAAAATGACAGGCCTCTCATCTTTTTAAGTGGGAGAACTTGCACAATTGGTGGCTGACTAAATACTTTTTTGCCCCACTGTATATATATATATATATATATATATATTAGTATGTGTATACAGTACATACACTGGCAAATGTATTTTATATTGAAATGGGCTATCCTCTCTGACTTTCATATCAACATCTCTCTCACAATTTACAAAATAGGTCTTCTACTGTACACACCCAAAAGTAGTGTTGGGTGATGTCTCAAAAATGTTGTGTTAAATGTGTGGGTTGTTGTGTGAATAATTGTTTGTTTTTAAGTTGTTTGATAGAAAGCCAACGGGTTTAGTTGCCTGCTACCTGTTTATGTTTTGTTATCTTTGTCTTAGATAAAAAGTAAGATATGATGCTAATAATTCTCACACAGTATCTTTAGCATGATTTGTTTTGTTTTTTTATCCGAACTTATCGCTATAATATTGAATTGTGGTTATCAAAATACAGTATTGCCTTTCATATTCCTTTATCATTACGATACACTAAAATACATTTGATTTATTGTTTAAAGATATTATATCTGTTCGTGGGGCTGAGTTTACAATGCATTGCATCATGTGTGCAGTGTGCTATTCTTACTGTCATGCAAAATTAAACACTACTCATTTGTCCCGTAGGTCATTCACTCCTTGGTCAAGGCTACACTCTTAGAATAAAGGGTTCCAAAATTGTTCTTCGGCTGTCCCCATAGAACCATCTGTGAAAAAGGTCCTACATGGAACCAGAAAAGGTTCTACCTGGAACCAAAAAGGGTCATTCAAAGGGTTCTCCTATACTCCCAGTCGGTATTAGATAGAATGTCGCAGCCTCGCCCCACCTGTGGGGAAAACAACCTGTGGTTACCTAGGTTACCCTATTGGCTAACAGAAAAATCTAGACTTTTTCAAACACAATTTTCTTGTCTGCTTGTTTTAGTCAGTTACAAACTGACATTTAAAAAAAGTACGACATGTCTAAAGATTACTTTTCAACATTGCCTGCTCCCGAGCGTTCTTACTACTTAGAAAAATGTACTGTTGTAGGGCTTCCCTCATGCCCCTTTGCAGCCACTTGAGTGAGTGCTACTGTACCTAGCAACCGACCGGAACATTAAGCTAGCCAAGACCAACAACACAAACAAACAGCTACATACAGCTAGCTACAAGTAGTGAGTGGCGTTACGAATGAACTATACTAAACAAGATGCCTTACCTGTGATTAAACGTTTTCCACACAGATAACTAGCTACGTGCAGCTTCTTGGACACCAGCTGCCCACAATTTTCTACTCTTCCACATCGAATAGCCTGAAGCCACAGGGCTCTTCTCGCAGTCTCTATTTCCCAACTTGGAAGCATTGTGAACCGTAGGTTGGGATTTTTTGACCGGGTTACATGTTCATTGAACAACACAGCAGCTTTTCAGCATGTTTTGTTCATTCTTTTCGGTTCTAAGTAGCACCTTTTTTTCTAAGAGTGCACAGTATGAACGGTTTCAAGGCTACAGCTGCATGATATTGGCTATCATATATGTATTTCACGGCACACCCTAACCTTGAAATATTATCTGACTAGATGGTTTCCCGAAACACAATAACACACACACACATCTTGTCAGAATGTCAAGTTCTGTTGCTGTTGCTAAGGAATTAAACACATGGGGTAAAAACATAATTTGTATGTAAAAATATTTATTGTAAAGTTTGTGTACAGATGCATTCAGGCACAACGACCCAACATAAACAGTAGTAATATCCATACTACTATTATTGAAATGTTAAAGAATAGTATATTTTCTCTGGACAAACTTCCAAAATGTTTGGAAATAATACTGTACATAGCATTAAATTCAATTGAATATATATTTAAAGTACAGTGATGTAAGGAACATACTAAATATTGTAACATTGGAAAACTACAAACAATACAAATATGTTTTAGACCCTGTTAAATAAATTACAATAAATAATGTAATTTTGTACATAGTCTTGGAAGAATATGACATTACGGGCCACATGACACTAACATAAGTGTAATCTTCCAAATAAAATAGTACATATCAGAATCATCACTCCACAGTAACTTGAATTGTTTACAATGAACCTATTTTTGCTCTCAGAATCCATGGATGATGGAGGATGTTGGGTATTTTTGTTTGTTTAACCATCAAAAAGGACACTAGGAATGTCACTAATTGAGCATGACAACTGTTATTTTCTTACTTCATTTGAAAACAGTATCCCTTCTATTTCAGAATGTACCACTAGCACATTGTATCTAATGGCTCGGCAAAAGGAAAAAGTTTTTTCCAACTCTCTTTTTTTGTCCTTGCCTGGTCTTGTCCCGAAGAACTCAAGCACAGTGGCATTTGCTGACAATCAAGTCATTGAAGGGTGTGAGCTTCAACTTTCCCCGACTGTCGTAGTGCATGAGGACCATAGGTTCATAGGCTGCCGGCACACAACAGGGCCGAGGTGTTGCTCCCTTGTTGATGTGATGAAGACGAGACTTCACCTGCGCGTGCATGCTAGCTGGCTTGTAGTTGTGGGGGCAGGAGCCATCACAGAAGTGCATGTTGTAACCATCGGGGGCAACGACCCAGTCTGACCAGCCAATCTCCTTAAAGGACACGTTGACAGACTTTCGGCAGCAGCGACCGTCTTCATCGCAGTTGTCTTCTTTGTTGGAGCGAGTCCGTCTCCTTCTGCCTGCTGATCTAGGCTCTACAAGGTCTACCTCCAGGACCATCTGAGGGGTCCTCTTGGGATCAGTACCCTCTTCGATGGCCAGTCCTACTTCCACAACCAGAGAGGAGCCGTCCGTCCTCCCTCTCCACTTTTCAACAACAGTTCTGATGTCCAAAGTCAAATCTCCAGTTCTTGTAGCGACCGTCTGAACAAGGGTCTCTGTGTGAATCAATAGAGAAGAGTTCAGTGGTTTCGTCTCATAGATCTTGACATGAACCTCTTCACTAATCGTGGGCTCGGCAGCTTTCGAGCCATCCAACAGTTGTCTGTAGAGCTTCAGCTCAGCCCAGGCCAAAGTGAGATCCTTCCTGATGTTTGGGTTCTTGTGGAAGACAGCTCTGTACCAAAGCACATCTGATGTGTGTTCCTCATCAGTCCGAAGCACTTTGAAAGGCTCCACTGAAAGAGGTGAAAAGAAGGTTGTTAGACAAATGCTCAGCTTCTTGGAATTACTGTCATCACCTCAATAGGCTGTGCTTTTAAGAGTTATAATGGATCTGTCTTTACAGCCTCAAAAAATAGCTAAATTACATTAAAATGATTTACAAATTAGAATGGTTCATTATTATATACTTTGGAGAAGAGGTACAGTTGAAGTCGGAGGTTTACATATACCTTAGCCAAATACATTTAAACTCAGTTTTTCACAATTCCTGACATTTAATCCTAATAAGAATTCCCTGTCTTAAGTCAGTTAGGATCACCACTTTTGTTTTAAGAATGTGAAATGTCAGAATAATAGTAGAGTGATTTATTTCAGCTTTTATTTATTTCATCACATTCCCAGGGGGTCAGAAGTTTACATACACTCAATTAGTATTTGGTAGCTTGCCTTTAAATTGTTTAACTTGGGTCAAATGTTTCGGGAAGCCTTTCACAAGCTTCCCACAATAAGTTGGGTGCATTTTGGCCCATTCCTTCTGACAGAGCTGGTGTAACTGAGTCAGGTTTGTAGGCCTTGCTCACACACACTTTTCAGTTCTGCCCACACATTTTCTATGGGATTGAGGTCAGGGCTTTGTGATGGCCACTCAAATTTCCTTGACTTTGTTGTCCTTAAGCCATTTTGCCACAACTTTGGAAGTATGCTTGGGGTTATTGTCCATTTGGAAGACCCATTTACGACCAAGCTTTAACTTCCTGACTGATGTCTTGAGATGTTGCTTCAATATATCCACATCATTTTCTTTCCACATGATGCCATCTATTTTGGGAAGTGCACCAGTCCCTCCTGCAGCAAAGCACCCCCACAACATGATGCTGCCACCCCCGTGCAGGGTGGGATGGTGTTCTTTGGCTTGCAAGCCTCCCCATTTTTACTACAAACATAACGATGGTCATTATGGTCAAACAGTTCTATTTTTCTTTCATCAGACCAGAGGACGTTTCTCCAAAACGTACGATCTTTGTCTCCATGTGCAGTTGCAAACCGTAGTCTGGATTTTGTATGGCGGTTTTGGAGCAGTGGCTTCTTCCTTGCTGAGCGGCCTATCAGGTGATAGGTGGTGGTGATAGGTGGCCTATCCGCCCCCAGGTGGTGAGGGTAGGCAACAACATCTCCTCCCCGCTGATCCTCAACACTGGGGCCCCACAAGGTTGCGTTCTGAGCCCTCTCCTGTACTCCCTGTTCACCCACGACTGCGTGGCCACGCACGCCTCCAACTCAATCATCAAGTTTGCGGACGACACAACAGTGGTAGGCTTGATTACCAACAACGATGAGACGGCCTACAGGGAGGAGGTGAGGGCCCTCGGAGTGTGGTGTCAGGAAAACAACCTCACACTCAACGTCAACAAAACTAAGGAGATGATTGTGGACTTCAGGAAACAGCAGAGGGAACACCCCCCTATCCACATCGATGGAACAGTAGTGGAGAGGGTAGCAAGTTTTAAGTTCCTCGGCATACACATCACAGACAAACTGAATTGGTCCACTCACACAGACAGCATCGTGAAGAAGGCGCAGCAGCGCCTCTTCAACCTCAGGAGGCTGAAGAAATTCGGCTTGTCACCAAAAGCACTCACAAACTTCTACAGATGCACAATCGAGAGCATCCTGGCGGGCTGTATCACCGCCTGGTATGGCAACTGCACCGCCCTCAACCGTAAGGCTCTCCAGAGGGTAGTGAGGTCTGCACAACGCATCACCGGGGGCAAACTACCTGCCCTCCAGGACACCTACACCACCCGATGTCACAGGAAGGCCATAAAGATCATCAAGGACATCAACCACCCGAGCCACTGCCTGTTCACCCCGCTATCATCCAGAAGGCGAGGTCAGTACAGGTGCATCAAAGCTGGGACCGAGAGACTGAAAAACAGCTTCTATCTCAAGGCCATCAGACTGTTAAACAGCCACCACTAACACTGAGTGGCTGTTGCCAACACACTGACACTGACTCAACTCCAGCCACTTTAATAATGGGATTTGATGGGAAATGATGTAAATATATCACTAGCCACTTTAAACAATGCTACCTTATATAAATGTTACTTACCCTACATTATTCATCTCATATGCATACGTATATACTGTACTCTATATCATCGACGGTATCCTTATGTAATACATGTATCACTAGCCACTTTATACTATACTATGCCACTTTGTTTACATACTCATCTCATTTGTACATACTGTACCCGATACCATCTACTGTATCTTGCCTATGCTGCTCTGTACCATCACTCATTCATATATCCTTATGTACATATTCTTTATCCCCTTACACTGTGTACAAGACAGTAGTTTTGGAATTGTTAGTTAGATTACTTGTTATTACTGCATTGTCGGAACTAGAAGCACAAGCATTTCGCTACACTCGCATTAACATCTGCTAACCATGTGTATGTGACAAATAAAATTTGATTTGATTTGATTTGATTTATATACGACTTGTTTTACTGTGGATATAGATACTTTGAACTGGTTTCCTCCAGCATCTTCACAAAGTCCTTTGCTGTTGTTCTGGGATTGATTTGCACTTTTCGCACCAAAGTAGGTTCATCTCTAGGAGACAGAACATGTCTCCTTCCTGAACGGTATGACGGCTGCATGGTCCCATGGTGTTTATACTTGCGTACTATTGTTTGTACAGATGAACGTAGTACCTTCAGGCGTTTGGAAAGTGCTCCCAAGGATGAACCAGACTTATGGAGGTCGACAATTTTTGTTCTGAGGTCTTTGCTAATTTCTTTTGATTTTCCCATGATGCCAAGCAAAGAGTCACTGATTTTGAAGGTAGGCCTTGAAATGCATCCACAGGTACACCTCCGATTGACTCAAATTATGTCAATTAGCCTATCAGAAGCTTCTAAAGCCATGACATCATTATCTGGAATTTTCCAAGCTGTTAAAAGGCACAGTCAACGTAGTGTATGTAAACTTCTGACCCACTGGAATTGTGATACAGTGAAATAATCTGTCTGTAAACAATTGTTGGAAAAATTACTTGTGTCATGCACAAAGTAGATGTCCTAACCGACTTGCCAAAACTATAGTTTGTTAACAAGAAATGCGTGGAGTGGTTGAAAAACGAGTTTTAATGACTCCAACCTAAGTGTATGTAAATGTCCGACTTCAACTGTAATTAATAACTGCTCTCGGAATTTCTATCAAGCCTTTGCTAAGTCTAAATGCTAATGTTAATGGCAGGCTTTTGTTGGAGTGCACACAAAAACAAAGCACTAAGATTAAATTGTATGACTCACTCATTCTCACGAGATAGGGTTTGAGAGAACACTGACAGGTACATTAACATTACAACAAAAGAAATGTGTTTGAAGGCTTTTCGTTTGTTTTGTCATAAAAGCGCATTTGAATCATTCTTGTTAAAGACACAACCGTGCGAGAATGTTTATTGGGACACAAGGTACACACCTTTGACAAAGCCCAAACCATTGGCGAGTTAGACCTTTTCAATAGGTTATAAATACACCATGCGTAAAGGCAAAATTCCATGCAGTCAGATCTAAATCTAGAATGTCAACAGTCAGGTCCTTGTGGTTAAAACCAGTACAGTAGCTATGTGTCTTTAAATAAGGTCTCACCTGTGGCTGGGAGAAGCAGGGTGGATGTCCTCCAAGGGGAATGCCGGGATTCCCCCCCCTGACTGGAGTTCCCTGTCAGCTGCCTCAGTGTTTCCTTGTAGAGCTGATGCATCCTCCTCAGCTCCTCCTCTGAAGCCAATTCCCTGGGCCTGGGCTCTTTCTCCATCCCCACGGAGCTCAAGATGCCTGTCTTCACTGCCTCCAGGAGCAGGGCCCTCTGGCTCTCCTCCTGCCCCAGGTGGGGTGTACTGTCTTTGGCCAGGCGGGGCCGGCCCTCCCCCTGATGGAGGCTGGAGAGGAGGGCCACCCAAGAGAAGAGAAAACGCAGTGCGACTGAGCTAGGCATGGTTGGTTTGTTCTCAGAGGTGCACCCTGTCTGGGGTTGTCAATGTTATGAATGAAATTCCAGACATGCTTTCATTTATACAGCTCCTGCATGGCCACACCTCTCCTTGATGTCAGGTGAGCACTCTTCATTATGTAGAGGATTATGTAGCATGCATTATCTATCATGTTCCACAAGGTGGGAAAGCACGCTTTGTATAGTACTCCTTAGAAGAAATTAATATAATTCATGTCTGAAAACAGTTGAACCTTTCATGTATTGATTGAGTTCAATGGATTGTTTCCATACAAAATACTGCATATAACCATGTATAATACCGCTCATATTAGTGGTATCAATATGTGTTGTAAATACAATAAGCTATGATGATATGAGCTATGACTAAGCCTAATCTATGACTTTCACTAAAGCAGAGCCACCGTAAAATGTGTGGTGAGACAGTGTTTGCCTCAGTACTTTTCAAACTGCCATAACACTTCCAAAGCAGCAGCACGAACCAGACCAGCTACTTCTCAGCACATTTTTGCCTTCCAGGGACCAAATTTTGCTGCTCTGTCCCAGTCTACCATGGAAGACAATACGCAGAAAAGTAGTGCTATTTGTATTTGAGCAATATGATTTGCCTTTTGTTCATTCAAGCACCACTACGCTCCAGCGAGTCACAACCTCTCGAGCTACGTTTACATGCGAGCCTGTCCTGAGCAAAATGAAGTGCCCATCAATCTAGTCGCTGAGCTTATATATTTTAGGGGAAGTAATTTACCAAAGTAAAACTAGCAATAGGCTGGTTACTGTTTATAGTCTGCAAAAAGAAACCTACAAAAATACACTGTATCATTTGTCTTGGCAGGCCTACTGTAGTCAGGTTGATTAAGCAATAAGGCCCGGGGGGGTGTGGTATATCGCCATTATACCGCGTCTAATAGCTGTTCTTATGCACGACGCAGCGTGACTGGATACAGCCATTAGCCGTGGCATATTGGCGATATACCACACCCCCCCGGGCCTTATTGCTTCATCAACCTGACTGCAGTAGGCCTGCCAAAACAAATGCTACAGTGTTTTTTTGTAGGTAAACATAAATGTTTTGTCATACCAATCAGCATTAAGGCCTCAAACCACCCAGTTTATACTATCTATTTTGGAATGCAATTGTCTTAAAAGGGCAGTGTCCTAATCTTCTCAAAATTATAAACATTTATACAATTAATACAGTGCAATTCTAAAGAATGGAGTAATGACTTACATTGCTAAATTATATTAAACAGCTTTTTAATACATATCATCATAACCAAATATAGCCTGCATGACCCTAATGCATTTAAAAACTACATCATCTGGGCCAGTAGAAATTCTGTTCTGGCCAGTAGATTTTTGGCTAACTGGCCCGCTTGAGCCAGTGAGAAAAGTTAAAGTTGGAACCTGTTATAGCCTACGAATGGGACCCAGAGTTTTGATTGATCAGATCTATTTTTTATTTTTTATTTAACTTTGGCAAGCCAGTTAAGGTCAAATTATTATTTACAATGACAACCTACACCAGCAAAACCTGGACGACACTGGGCCAATTGTGCGCCGCCCTATGGGACTCCCAATCACAGCCAGTTGTGATACAGCCTGGATTTGAACCAGGCTGCGCCACTCGGGAGATCAGGAAAAACTCCAGGCCCCAGAAAAGACACATACAAATTTTGCAACCTCTGCACCAAAAGCATTGTAATGATATAGAATTAACCTACTCAGGCATAATTTGATCAAGGAAATGACATACACGACCACTGTATATCATGTCAGCATTAATTATTGTGGATCCCTATCATGTAATATTCTAATTGACTCTTTCCCCATGTCATCATGACCACTCTGTTAGCCTTATCAGAAAAATGGAGTGTCACAGCAATTGACCACATATTACAGATACTGTAGTGTTTGTTGTGGACGACACTTGTACTGTAAATAGACAGTAGATTCTTTTCATTTATGGTGGGTGGATCTCTTTTCTCCAGACGATGTGGAAGTCAGTCAGACTTCTTTAACCAGTATCAGCGCAGGATCAGTACATTGTGTGTTTATGGTGGCGTCCCCACCCTATGACGTGTCTCCAAGTGTGACTGACATTCTCTCCACTGTGGCAGCTTTTCTCTTTTTCGGGTTTATAAAGCAGTCACAGTGGACTTCAAATAGACACACAATGTATGCGTGAAGCATATGAACCTTTCATACCTTGTAATTGAAGCAGGGCCAGCCCTATACTTTAATGACATAAGTGGTTGCTTAGGGCCCCCAGCCCCTAGGTGGCCCCTGACCAAATAAACAAATATTTTAGATGTTTTGTTTTCTGGGAAACCGAGTGGAATTAGAATTTTAGAATACACAAGGTGCAATTTCAAAATGTGGTTGTGCATCAGCAGTTTTTCTGTTATGTCAGTCACTCAATTAGCCCATATCTGCTAACATTTTGTAGATTGCTAAGTTAGTCTAGCCAGCTATCTAACTTGTAGTAATCAAGGCCAAATTACTGATGGGGCCCTGACCTCCAGGGAGCCCACATTGATTTTGTTAGTCACTCTTACAGTACTCGGATATGTTTCTCTCCGGCATCAAGAGGGGGGCCACAAATGTTTTGCCCGCGAGATGGGGGGCCCCGACCAAACCTCCCTTAGGGCCCACAAAAGGATAGGGCCAGCCTTGAATGGAGGGTGCTATGTGTACTGTAAGTTAAGCCTCCTGCAATTAATTATTTTATTTCTGTCCATAAAACCGGTTTTAAATCAGGAAAGGTGTTTAGAACAGTTTTGAAGAGGATAACCTAGAGAATGGATATGGTTGTGGAACAATGATTATCATAATACAATGTTTTTTCTTGTACAAGCAGAGAATGGCTTGTATGAAAAAGCCATACATTCAATGTCATCAAATCGTATGTGACTAGGCCTAGTTTATTGAAGCAAGTGTCATTAACATTAACCACATTTCTGACCATATTGCTTAATTGGAGTGTGTAAATTTCCAATCTATGAGTCACTGACATGATTAAACAATCATGTGCAATGTGAATTCAACCTTGGGGCTAAAAGTGTGTGAAAGGTGACCAAGTATGAATCATCGACAGACCGACAGTGACATTCACTTTCTCATGTCAGAGTGAGCAAACAGAACAGGATATTGAGTAATCAGCCTTAGGCCCACTGTCAGCATTACAAAGGGAAGGTGTTATTTTTGAGACCAGAAGGCATAGAGAGCTGCCACTCCCAATTACGATCACATTCTGGATTCCACAAGGACAATGGCTCGTTTGAACTGACAGTGCTGTATAGCCTATATGGGTGACCACTCATTCTTTACTTCATTTTCGATGACATCTAACTAATGGAATCGGTGGACATTGAGCTTGCTTGGCAAATGTATTTAGAAGGTGTATTCTGGAGTAGCTTGAATTGTTTTATGTATCAATGTTTTATTACAATCATTTTATAATAATTGTTTGTATAACAATATTTTAATACAACGTAGCAATGTCAGTGGAGACAAGCAAGGATGTCACATTGGGTCAATTCTGTTCCTTGAGATTAAATGAATGCCATAGATTTCAATTACATTTCAATTAAGTTTTCAATTAATTAATCATTTCATTTTGTGAATAACCACAAACGGAATAGAATAATTTGCAGTATGAGCACTTGTCATCTCTCAAATAGATCGTTACATTTTTTTGGTTTAGCTAGCTAGCAATTTTTTTTGCCATATTAGAATTGACATGAAATTAGTCAAAACACCTCAAAACAAGACATGGTATCAAGAACAAGATTAAACTAGCCGGAAAGAGCCACATGATTCCCCATGTGGAATTTTCTTGTCATTCTTTCAAGCAATCTGGCCATCCAGAATCACAACAACACATGGACTTCTGCCACATAGAAGCATGCACATTGTTTTCGTAACGTTGTCAGGTAAACAATCTACAAAGAAGGCCCTGAGTGTTCCTGACTGTGACCCAGGGCAAACAACTGCCCTTTCTCATTGAACCCACAAAGTTCAAGGCCGATCACGGCACTGCAGGCATTGTTTGCAGAAAACAGTTTGCTCCAAACTGAAATATCACATTGACATAACTATTCAAACCCTTTACTCAGTACTTGGTTGAAGCACCTTTGCCGATTACAGCCTTGAGTCTTCTTGAGTATGACGCTACAAGCTTGGCACATCTGTATTTGTGGAGTTTCTCCCATTCTTCTCTGCAGATCCTCTCAAGCTCGGTCAGGTTGGATGGGAAGTGTTGCTGCACAGCTATTTTCAGGTCTCTCCAGAGATGCTCAAGTCCGAGCTCTGGCTGGGCCACTCAAGGACATTCAGAGACTCCTGCATTTTCTTGGCTGTGTGTTTAAGGTCGTTGTCCTGAGGTGAACCTTTGCCCCAGTCTGATATCCTGAGCGCTCTGGAGCAGGTTTTCATCAACGATCTCTCTGTACTTTGCTCTGTTCATCTTTCCCTTGATCCTGACTAGTCTTCCAATCCCTGCAGCTGAAATACATCCCCACAGCATGATGGTGCCACCACCATGCTTCACCAGAGGGATGGTGCCAGGTTTCCACCAGATGTGGCGCTTGGCATTCAGGCCAAAGAGTTCAATCTTGGTTTCATCAGACCAGAGAATCTTGTTTCTCATGGTCTGAAAGTCTTTAGGTGCCTTTTGGCTCACTCTACCATAAAGGCCTGTTTGGTGGAGTGCTGCAGGGATGGTTGTCCTTCTAGAAGGTTCTCCCACCTCCACAGAGGAACTCTAGAGCTCTGTCAGAGTGACAATCACCTCCCTGACCAAGGCCCTTCTCCCCCGATTGCTTAGTTTGTCTGGGCGGCCAGCTCTA
This sequence comes from Oncorhynchus mykiss, assembly GCF_057628025.1. Classification (NCBI taxonomy): domain Eukaryota; kingdom Metazoa; phylum Chordata; class Actinopteri; order Salmoniformes; family Salmonidae; genus Oncorhynchus; species Oncorhynchus mykiss. Next base: position 55,799,164 of record NC_143029.1, read on the forward strand.
AATCAAATCAAATCCCATTTTATTTGTCACGTACACATGGTTAGCAGATGTTAATGCGAGTGTAGCGAAATGCCTGTGATTCTAGTTCCGACAGTGCAGTAATATCTAACAATAATATCTAAAAGTAATATCTAAGTATTCTAACAATTCCCCAACAACTACCTAATACACACAAATCTAAAGGGGTGAATGAGAATATGTACATGTAAGTATATGGATGAGCAATGGCGAAGGTGCAATAGATAATATAAAATATATATATACACACATGTAATGTAAGATCTTTAAACATTATTAAAGTGGAATTATTTAGAGTGCATTGTATAAAATGACTAGTGATCCATTTATTAAAGTGGCCAGTGATTGGGTCTCAATGTAGGCAGCAGCCTCTCTGAGATAGTGATGCTGTTTAGCAGTCTGATGGCCTTGAGATAGAAGCTGTTTTTCAGTCTCTCGGTCCCAGGTTTGATGCACCTGTACTGACCTCGCCTTCTGGAAGATAACGGTGTGAACAGGCAGTGGCTCAGGTGATTGTTGTCCTTCCTGTGACATTGGGTGCTGTAGGTGTCATGAAGGACAGGTCGTTTGCCCCCGGTAATGCATTGTGCAGACCGCACCACCCTCTGGAGAGCCTTGCGGTTGAGGGTGGTGCAGTTGCCATACCAGCCCGACAGGATGCTCTCGATTGTGCATGGGTAAAAGTTTGTCAGGGTTTTGGATGACAAGTCAAATTTTTCAGCCTCCTGATTTTGAAGAAGCGCTGTTGCGCTTTCTTCACCACACTGTTTGTGTGAGTGGACCATTTCAGTTTGTCTGTGATGTGTATGCCAAGGAACTTAAAACTTTCCTCCTTCTCCACTGCTGTCGCTTCGATGTGGATAGGGGGGGTGCTCCCTCTGCTGTTTCCTGAAGTCCACGATCATCTCCTATGTGTTGTTGACGTTGAGTGAGATGTTGTTTTCCTGACACCACATTCTAAGTGCCATCACCTCCTTCCTGTAGGCTGTCTCGTCGTTGTTGGTAATCAAGCCCACTACTGTTGTGTTGTCTGCAAACTCTATGATTGAGTTGGAGGTGTGCATGGCCATGCAGTCATGGGTGAACAGGGAGTACAGGAGGGGGCTGAGCACGCACCCTTTTGGGGCCCCAGTGTTGAGGATCAGCGAAGTGGAGATGTTGTTTCCTACCTTCACCACCTGGGGGAATCCCGACAGAAAGTCCAGGACCCAATTGCACAGGGTGGGGTTGAGACCCAGGGCCTCCAGCTTGATGATGAGCTTGGAGGTTACTATGGTGTTGAATGCTGAGCTGTAGTCAATGAACAGCATTCTTACATAGGTATTCCTTTGGTCCAGATGGGATAGGGCAGTGTGCAATGTGATGGCGATTGCGTCGTCTGTGGACCTGTTGGGGCGGTATGCAAACTGAAGTGGGTCTAGGGTGGCCGGTAAGGTGGAGTTGATATGATCCTTGACTAGTCTCTCAAAACACTTCATGATGACAGAAGTGAGTGCTGCAGGGCGATAATAATTTAATGGAGTTGTCTTTGCCTTCTTGCGAACAGGAACAATGGTAGCCATCTTGAAGCATGTGGGGACAACAGACTGGGATAGTGAGAGTTGAATATGTCCGTAAACACACCAGCCAGCTGGTCTGCGCATGCTTTGAGGACGCGGCTTGGGATGCCGTCTGGGCCAGCAGCCTTGCGAGGGGTAACACGTATAAATGTTTTACTCACGTCAGACACAAAGAAGGAGAGGGGGGGGGGGGGGGGGGGGGGGGGGGGGGGCAGTCCTTTTTAGTGGGCTGCGACGGTGGCACTGTATTATCCTCAAAGCGGGCAAAGAAGGTGTTTAGTTTGTCTGGAAGCGTGACGTCGGTGTCCGTGACGTGGCTGGATTTATTTTTGTAGTCCGTGATTTCCTGTAGACCCTGCCACATACGTCTCGTGTCTGAGCCGTTGAATTGTTACTCCACTTTGTCCCTGTACTGGCATTTCGCTTGTTTGATTGCCTTGGGGAGGGAATAGCTACACTCAGACATATTCCCAGACCTCTTTCCATGGTTAAATGTGATGGATCGCTCTTTCAGTTTTGCCATCCATCCACGGAAGAGTCTTGGTGGTTCCAAACTTCTTCCATTTAAGAATGATGGAGGCCACTGTGTTCTTGGGGACCTTCAATGCTGCAGACATTTTTTGGTACCCTTCCCCAGATCTGTGCCTCGACACAATCCTGTCTTGGAGCTCTATAGACAATTCCTTCGACCTCATGGCTTGTTTTATTATTTGACATGCACTGTCAACTGTGGGACCTTACATAGACAGGTGTGTGCCTTTCCAAATCATGTCCAATCAATTGAATTTAACACAGGTCAAGTTGTAGAAACATTTCAAGGTTCATCAATGGAAACAGGATGCACCTGAGCTCAATTTTGAGTCTCATAGCAAAGGGTCTGAATAGGAATTTCTTATTTATTTATTTTTTACATTTGCAAATATTTCTAAAATCTGTTTTCGCTTTGTCATTATGGGGTAGTGTGTGTAGATGTATTTAATCCATTTTAGAATGAAGCTGTACCGTAACAAAATGTGGAAAAAGTCAAGGGGTCTGAATACTTTCCCGAAGGCACTCTGTCCTTGAACCAATTATTTTAAAATCCCGCACAGAAGAAATTGCAAGGATAATTTAATAGCTAATGGCAGCCTGCCGTATCCAGGTCGGCCTTCAATTTGAAATACTCAATGAGAGGGGGCAGCACTGAGCTAGTCTGCAACGTCACATCCTGGAGTGGCTCAAACTTCACATGTTACGTCTACATAAATCTCCCACACGAGACGCCATCTTAACCGACTTCCTTGGCTTCACATGCGCTATTCAGTCTTCACATAAGAATGACGGATGTCACGTGATGGTTGGCTATGTCCATTAATAGTGTATTTAGAGTCAGTGGTGTGACCTGACCGGAAAAACTCTGAGCCCTACTTATATACAGTGGGGCAAAAAAGTATTTAGTCAGCCACCAATTGTGCAAGTTCTCCCACTTAAATAGATGAGAGAGGCCTGTCATTTTCATCATAGGTACACTTCAACTATGACAGACAAAATGAGAAAGTCACATTGTAGGATTTTTAATGAATTTATTTGCAAATTATGGTGGAAAATAAGTATTTGGTCAATAACAAAAGTTTATCTCAATACTTTGTTATATACCCTTTGTTGGCAATGACAGAGGTCAAACGTTTTCTGTAATTCTTCACAAGGTTTTCACACACTGTTGCTGGTATTTTGGCCCATTCCTCAATGCAGATCTCCTCTAGAGCAGTGCTGTTTTGGTGGCTGTTGCTGGGCAACACAGACTTTCAACTCCCTCCAAAGATTTTCTATGGGGTTGAGATCTGGAGACTGGCTAGGCCACTCCAGGACCTTGAAATGCTTTTTACGGAGCTACTCCTTCGTTGCCCGGGCGGTGTGTTTGGGATCATTGTCATGCTGAAAGACCCAGCCACGTTTCATCTTCAATGCCCTTGCTGATGGAAGGAGGTTTTCACTCAAAATCTCACGATACATGGCCCCATTCATTCTTTCCTTTACACGGATCAGTCGTCCTGGTCCCTTTGCAGAAAAATAGCCCCAAAGCATGATGTTTCCAACCCCATGCTTCACAGTAGGTATGGTGTTCTTTGGATGCAACTCAGCATTCTTTGTCCTCCAAACATGACGAGTTGAGTTTTTACCAAAAAGTTATATTTTGGTTTCATCTGACCATATGACATTCTCCCAATCTTCTTCTGGATCATCCAAATGCTCTCTAGCAAACTTCAGACGGGCCTGGACATGTACTTTCTTAAGCAGGGGGACACGTCTGGCACTGCAGGATTTGAGTCCCTGGCGGCGTAGTGTGTTACTGATGGTAGGCTTTGTTACTTTGGTTCCAGCTCTCTGCAGGTCATTCACTAGGTCCCCCTGTGTGGTTCTGGGATTTTTGCTCACCGTTCTTGTGATCATTTTGACCCCACGGGGTGAGATCTTGCGTGGAGCCCCAGATCAAGGGAGATTATCAGTGGTCTTGTATGTCTTCCATTTCCTAATAATTGCTCCCACAGTTGATTTCTTCAAACCAAGGTGACCAAATACTTATTTTCCACCATAAGTTGCAAATTAATTAATTAAAAATCCTGCAACGTGATTTTCTGGATTTTTTTCTCATTATGTCTGTCATAGTTGAAGAGTACCTATGATGAAAATTACAGGCCTCTCTCATCTTTTTAAGTGGGAGAAGTTGCACAATTGGTGGCTGACTAAATACTTTTTTGCCCCACTGTAACATTAAAATGCATATCAAGGTCATCAAAGTTGACCCCATGCCATACTATATCATCTTTTGTTTAGATGAGTCATTCAATTCCTACTGTATGAAGATGCGAGATGGACTTCGGTAGAAATGCATGGTTTGCTTGCTATGCTAACGTACAGTGTCGTAGCAGCTTCATGGTCCATTCACAAAGACCAGTCTAATGTTTGTGTGTGTGTGTGTAAGCTGTGTGGCGTCCCATCAGGAGGCAGTGTGTAAACATCATCCTCTCTCTCCCACACACATGGGCAGATTGCCAAGGAGGCAGGATGTGGTTGAAGCTATCAGTGAAGGAGTCTAAGGCAGGACATGCTGTAGAATGGCATGTCTCCCTCTAGTGGCAATGAGAATATAATCCAGTCCATAGTAGAGTTCACTGGTAAGTGTTCTATAAAAGTGTATCTTTATGCATCTATGATCGGTTTAGCCTCCCCAAATCCCAACCTTCACCATTAGGAGAGAAACTGTAAAACTGGCCTTAGGTCAGTGTTTAGGGGCATTTTCATTCTACACCAGAAGCCTGGGGCTGAATTGATTTTAGTTTCTATTGATAGCGTAACATGTAGCCTACAGCGTATGTGATCAAGCATAACAGTGTAGGTCATTAAGATTGGAAGATAAACTTGTCATCTGTATATGTATAGCAAGAAAAATTGGGATTTTTTTGGACAGACTATAGCTGGGTGATATTCATTTGGAATTCAAAGTATTTAATTGTGCTTAGAAATTATTGAAACTTAGCAGATCTGTAGCAAACCTCAGTTGTGTACTGTATGTCATTGTTGTCTCCCTACTGAACATGCATCAGTGGCTTCATTCTGTTGGACAACCAACCCGGTTTACTTCCCATAGGGCTCCAGTCAAAAGTAGTACCTTGGCAACAGGGTGCCATTTGGGACTGAGACCTCGTGTACTTTCAGTCTCCTCTGTTGCTATGGCAGTGGAAGAAGAGTAGAGGAGGTGGTGGTGAGAGAAAAAGAGAGAAACTTTCCTATGACATTTTCATGCCTGAATAGTTCTTTACTGATCATTTACAATTGACCCGCCTTGCATCCCAATGCAAAGGGTATGCTGGCAAGGTTGCTCTTTGCCTAGAGTGGCAGATTGACGAGGGCGGCATTTTCTAAACTAAACTTACCAAGATGCACCTACAACAGCACCTCACATAATTCTGCCCCAAAACACTGAAAACCTCTCTCACCTAGTGGCATATGGGCTATTAATAAGGTGAGCACTGATGCCGCCCCATGATAATGTTACTTTCCCAAGCAAGAAACAGGAAATGATCGCTCAAACAAGGGGAAACTAACAAAGAGTCATTAACTACCAAAATGAAACAGGTGGGGTTCTAGGAGGGGTACTGAAAGACACTCATGGGGGTGTCCACTGAACAACAACTGGCACCTAAAAGACACCCACCATGAGCGCACACTAAATTTGCCCAAGAACAGTCAAACAAAATAAAAACCCACACCAAACTTAAAGACAGGAAACAAACCAAAGAGTGGAGCAAAAGAAAACAGGGAAGATCAGATAAAGGATAGTTCAAATATGAATAATCAACCAGGGAGTGTCAACTAAAGGTGTTAACCCTCCAAATATTTAAAGACCACTGGAGCACTGGGCCAGCCGCTCTTAAATATCACCTGTCGGCACAGATAAAACACCTTCTGAGTAGCGAGATGACAAGCTAGCACAGCTGTAATACATACTGACGATGTGACACCAATCGGTGTGGTCCGATACATAAACCTCAATAGTCGAGTAATGTCTTTCATATGAGACCATTTTCTTTTAAAAGTACCCCACAGGGTGCTTGCTTAACATTGTTATCGTCACTCTGTAGGAGCACAGCCCCTGCTCCTACTTCGCTGGCATCAGTGTACAAAGCAAAAGGACGACAGAAATCTGGAGCAGCTAGCACTGGTGCAGAGAGCAAACGGGTCTTTGTCTTCGCAAAAGTCTCCTGACAGTCGGGGCTCTTTCGGAGAAACACTTTCAGACTGGTCAAATCTGCAAGTGATGCAACAACCTGGGCAAAGTTCTTACAAAAAGCCTGGTAGTAACCAGCCATTCTCAGATGGAGAATGCTGGTACCGGAAGGTTATTGATGACCTCGACTTTTGCCCGGACCGGTGAGACTTTCCTGTACCCCACCACCTTCCCGAGATATTTCACTGTTGCTTGGGAAATGTTGCTCTTTGACAGGTTAACTGTCAAGTTGGCAGCTGCGAAACGCTCGAAAAGACACCTAATTAACCACCACATTGTACAAATATGCCTCAGAACATTCCAAACCCCGTAACATGATGTGCATGAGTCTTTCAAATGTGGCTCCGGCATTTTGTAACCCAAACGGAAGACGATGGTGGGAAAATAAACCATCAGCAGTGACAAAAGCAGACAGCTCTTTGGTGCACTCAGTTAGAGGGGCCTGCCAACATCCCTTCAGCAGATCGAACTTGCTAACGTAGTTAGCAGTGCCAACACGGTCCAGTCAATCATCAAACCCGGGCAAAGGGTACGAGTTCGACTTAGTAACAGCATTGAGTTTCCGAAAAAATAATGAACAGAAAATGTAACGCAATGAAAATAACAATTGTGCCTTTTTTTTTTAAAGACCTAGGCCATGCTGTTGGTTCATTGATTGTGCAGGGTGGCTTACAGAGTTAGCCTACAATTATAGTTAATTTGTATTTGATTTTGAATAGCAATAGGGCATTTTTTCTATTTTCATTATTAAAAGGCTGACATATTACCTTAAGCCATAGAATATCTCACCACTGTGCGATTCCATCTCCTCCTCTCTCTCCTCAATTCAAGCGCGCAGAGAGAGGGGCTGTTAACAGTTTAATGAAATATGTTTCATTGTGAAAACATGTTACCGTTGATGTTCCCGAACAGATTTCACTTGGTATCCCAAATTAAGTACGGGGTACTTGCAGGAACAGGGTTGGAGAGCCCATGTCATAGAGTTTGGTCGGAATATAACCTGTAGCACAGCAGAGTCTGCGTGCTCCTCAAACAGTGGTTGCTGGGTGGAGTGAAATAACCGGAGTAGCCTACCTTCATGGCCATTTGTTATTGGAGTGAATATGTCTGACATGTATTTTTTCCACTGCCCCTTTTCCTGTCCATTTGAATATAAGCCATTCTAAATTGAAACAAATTTGACATATTAGTAAAGACAAGAAAACAATTGATAATAGTCTGATGGGGGAAAATATGATAACTTGATGAGAGAACAACAAGTGCAAGGAACAGAGCACAAACTTTTTTGTGACTTTCTCAAATCTATCATGCACCGCCTGCAACCGCAGGGTTCTAAAGAGGGTGGTGTGGTCTGCCCAACACATCACCGGGGGCACACTGCTTGTCCTCCAGGACACCTACAGCACCCGATGTCACAGGAAGGTCAAAAAGATCATAAAAGACATCAACCACCCGAGCCACGGCCTTTTCACTCGACTATCATCCAGAAGGCGAGAGGTCGGTACAGGTGCATCAAAGCTGGGACCGAGAGACTGAAAAACAGCTTTAATGTCAAGGCCATCAGACTGTTAAATAGCCATCACTGGCCGGCCTCCACCCAGTACTCTGCCCTGAACTTAGTCACTGTCACTAGCTGACTACCACCCGGTTACTCTACCATGCATCTTAGAGACTGCTGCCCTACGTACATAGACTTTGAACACTGGTAGCTTTAATAATGGAATACTGGTCACTTTAATAATGATTAGGTATTGTTTTTCTCATTTCATATAGATATACGGTATTCTAGTCAAGGCTATCCTATTCAACTTTTGCTGTATATATGCTATCTACCCTACTTATTCTACAGATATACTAAATATTATATCCACATACTGTCCATAATGTCTATACATCCTATCCCATTTATATTTAAATATATATATATATCTGCCTTTATGTTCTTTCTAAAAAAATGTTTGGACATGTAAGAAGTGTCTGCAGACGAGAGAAGCCGAGATGTGGGATGTGTGGGAAAGACGTCAATGAAGGAGATTTTAAATGTTTAGTAGAAGAGAATGGACAAGGAGCAAAATGTTGCAACTGTGTTGGGGAGCATGAAGCGCAATCATTGGAGTGCCCGTGTAGGGTGAAAGAGACTGAGGTTGCTAAAATCAGGGCAGTTGAGAGTCTCCTATGTGGGGGCTGTCAAAAGGGTAGAAAGAGTGAGTATATTTGAAGGTCCGGCGGTAGTGAAGACCGGTATGCCTACATTGGAGACTAGACCACAGCTGGAGAATCCACAGCAGGACCCAGAAATCCTTCATGTGAAGAAAGTGGACTTTGTGTCATTTATGGGAATGGCGACAAACAGAACTGGACAAGGTGAAAGGAAGACAATATCATTGTTTCTGCAGCTGAACTATTTCTGGGAATTAAAATATTTTACATCTGAAGAGCTGCATGGAGTACTGTCTAGTGCAGTCCCACCTTCTCAGACCCCAAAGCCTGAGCAGGGTTTATTTGTTATATATATATATATATATATATATATATGTGCGTTAAAGTTTCTCAGTTTTCACCCCTCCCAGTAGGTGGCGGCAATACACAATGTTTGGATGTAGTCCACCAATAAAACCTTGAAGAAGAGGAAGGGGACGTCTGTATTACTGGATCATGGACTTCCTTTTCATTCGGGTCATACCAGTGAGAGTGGGGTAAGAATTGTCAATGTGGTTTGAAGTGGACAATGGTACTCCCCAGGGAAGTGAGGTTAGCCGGATGTTGTTCACCCTGATGATAGATTACATATTTAAGGTGGGACAGGGACTGGGTCCAGCCGTGTATGCTGGTGATGGGGCCATATGGAAGAGAGGTGGGAAGGTGAAATATGTGATGAGGAAGATGCAAGAAGCTGTGGGAGCTGTGGAAGATTGGTCTCTAACATGGGGGTTTAGGATGTCTGTGGCCAAGTCCTGCTTTATGGTGTATTCTAGGAGGAAGGTGTTAGGCTGCAAATATACGGTCAGGATATAGGTAGGGTGTCTGAGTTTAAGTATTGGAAGGGACATGTTTAGTATATGGAAATTAAGTGCAGCAAGGCGCCGCACCTCATGGGGGCAGTGGCAGGATATGATTGGGGGTCGGATAGGCAAACACTGTTGTATATGTTTCAGGCTTTGATCAGATCATCTTCGGATTATGGGTGCTTTGTATATGAATCAGCAGCCATAACAGTACGATAGTTCCTGGATAGTGTCACGCCCTGACCATAGAGAGCCCTCAGGGTTCTCTACGGTGTTTTAGGTCAGGACGTGACTAGGGGGGGTTATCTAGTATTTTGTATTTCTATGTTTGTTGGTGAGTATGGTTCCCAATTAGAGGCAGCTGTTTATCGTTGTCTCTAATTGGGGATCATACTTAAGTTGTCATTTGTTACCACCTGCTTTGTGGGATATTGTTTTGTGTGTGTGTGCATGTTGCACCACGGCTTTCACGGTCATTGTTTATTTATTGTTTTTGAAGTTTCACTTTAATAAAATATATGGAACTCAACTTACGCTGCGCCTTGGTCCGTCCTTTTCGACGATCGTGACAGATAGGATACAGTCAAGGGTCCTGAGATTGTGTGTGGGTGCCTTCAGGCCGACACCTGTTGAGGCATTGCAGGTGGATAGTGGGAAACTGCCACTGAGGATAAGGCCAGACAAACTTGCATTAGCGTACTGGGTCGAGGTTGAAAGAGTTCAGAAGGACATCCTGCGGTCATGGCAACTGGGGAATGTTGGGAGCAAGGAGTGGGCAAGCAGAGGGCATACGGGTGGACAATTGGGTAGAATATGGACTGGGGGAGAGGGATAGGGCCTGCAATTGCATTGGGGAACATTCCTCAGTGACTCTTTCTGAACAAAGTATAGATGTGGATATGACTGAGGGTGGGAGAGAATGGGATGAGGACGTGAGATGTGGTATGGAGAGATATATTGATAATAGTTTTTATTTGTTTAAGGATTCAGATGGTTCAAAGGATCCAGTCAGTGGTAGGGTGGGGGCAGGGGTGTATATCCCAGATTTCAATGTTTGAGTATGTAAGCGGTTAACTGATTGTGTCAGTTTATGCAGCCGAGTTGATGGCCATAATTATAGGTTTGAGATGGGTGGAGGAGGTTAAACCACTCTGAGTGGTGACCTGCTCTGATTCGACTGCAGTGTTGAGTAGTGTGAAGACGAGCAGGTCGGATAGTGGAGACTTGTTTGTGTAAATGATGGTGCTGTTAATGGGATGGGAGTGGTGATAAGCTTTTGCTGGGTTCCCGCCAACGTGGGTGTGGAGGGTAATTAGAAGGCTGATGTGATGACTAAGAGGGCAGTGAGGAGAGAGGGGTTAGATATTCAGTTCCCGTTGGGCTGTAGGGAAGTCAAATCCTTCATTCGGGCAAAAGGGCTCGATCTTTGTCAAAGGAAGTGGGATGCTAGTAGTAAGGGGAGGCAATTTTATTGCATTCACCGGTCAGTTAAGGAAGAGGTGGGCAGTATGGGATGTAGGAGAGAGGAAGTTGTGTGGAGTGGACTGCGGTTTGGACACACCAGGTTTGAATGCCACATTGTGGATGATAAGGAGACATGAAACAGGTCTGTGTGATGAGTGTTTAGTGGAGGAAACTGTAGAGCATGTGTTGATATTTTGTGAACTGTATGACGTAGATAGAGAGAGATTGTGTGAAAGGGTTAGAAAGGCTGGACGGGGTTTGGGTGGTGTTGTGAGGGAAGTCAAATCAAATCAAAGTTTGTCACGTGCGCCGACTACAACAGTGAAATGCTTACTTAAAGGCTCTAACCAATAGTGCAAAAAAAATAAGAGTTGTGTAGGTAAATAAAGAAATAAAACAACAGTAAAAAGACGTTTTGAAAATAAGTAGCAAGGCTACAGTGGGGCAAAAAAGTATTTAGTCAGCCACCAATTGTGCAAGTTCTCCCACTAAAAAAGATGAGAGGCCTGTAATTTTCATCATAGGTACACTTCAACTATGACAGACAAAATGAGAAGAAAAAAATCCAGAAAATCACATTTGTAGGATTTTTTATGAATTTATTTGCAAATGATGGTGGAAAATAAGTATTTGGTCAATAACAAAAGTTTATCTCAATACTTTGTTATATACCCTTTGTTGGCAATGACAGAGGTCAAATGTTTTCTGTAAGTCTTCACAAGGTTTTCACACACTGTTGCTGTTATTTTGGCCCATTCCTCCATGCAGATCTCCTCTAGAGCAGTGCTGTTTTGGTGGCTGTTGTGGGCAACACAGACTTTCAAAGATTTTCTATGGGGTTGAGATCTGGAGACTGGCTAGGCCACTCCAAGACCTTGAAATGCTTCTTACGAAGCCACTCCTTCATTGCCCGGGCGTTGTGTTTGGGATCATTGTCATGCTGAAAGACCCAGCCACTTTCATCTTCAATGCCCTTGCTGATGGAGGGAGGTTTTCACTCAAAATCTCACGATACATGGCCCCATTCATTCTTTCCTTTACACTGATCAGTCGTCCTGGTCCCTTTGCAGAAAAACAGCCCCATGGCATTATGTTTCCACCCCCATGCTTTACAGTAGGTATGGTGTTCTTTGGATGCAATTCAGCATTCTTTGGCCTCCAAACACGACGAGTTGAGTTTTTACCAAAAAGTTATATTTTGGTTTCATCTGACCATATGACATTCTCCCAATCTTCTTCTGGATCATCCAAATGCTCTCTAGCAAACTTCAGACGGGCCTGGACATGTACTGGCTTAAGCAGGGGGACACGTCTGGCACTGCAGGATTTGAGTCCCTGGCGGCGTAGTGTGTTACTGATGGTAGGCTTTGTTACTTTGGTCCCAGCTTTCTGCAGGTCATTCACTAGGTCCCCCCGTGTGGTTCTGGGATTTTTGCTCACCGTTCTTGTGATCATTTTGACCCCACGGGGTGAGATCTTGCGTGGAGCTCCAGATCGAGGCAGATTATCAGTGGTCTTGTATGTCTTCCATTTCTTAATAATTGCTCCCACAGTTGATTTCTTCAAACCAAGCTGCTTACCTATTGCAGACAGCCTGGTGCAGGTCTACAATTTTGTTTCTGGTGTCCTTTGACAGCTCTTTGGTCTTGGCCATAGTAGAGTTTGGAGTGTGACTGTTTGAGGTTGTGGACAGGTGTCTTTTATACTGATAACAAGTTCAAACAGGTGCCATTAATACAGGTAACGAGTGGAGGACAGAGGAGCCTCTGAAAGAAGAAGTTACAGGTCTGTGAGAGACGGAAATCTTGCTTGTTTGTAGGTGACCAAATGCTTATTTTCCACCATTTGCAAATAAATAAATAAAAAATCCTACAAATGTGATTTTCTGGATTTTTTCCCCTCATTTTGTCTGTCATAGTTGAAGTGTACCTATGATGAAAATTACAAGCCTCATCTTTTTAAGTGGGAGAACATGCACAATTGGTAGCTGACTAAATACTTTTTTGCCCCACTGTATATACAGACACCGGTTAGTCAGGGATATTGAGGTAGTATGTACATGTGGGTCTGGTTAAAGTGACTATGCATATATGATGAACAGAGAGTAGCAGCAGCGTAAAAGAGGGGTTGGGGGGAGGTACACAATGCAAATAGTCCTGGTAACCATTTGGTTACCTGTTCAGGAGTCTTATGGCTTGGGGGTAAAAAAACTGTTGAGAAGCTCTTTTGTCCTGGACTTGGCACTCTGGTACTGCTTGCCATGCAGTAGTAGAGAGAACAGTCTGTGGCTGGGGTCTTTGACCATTTTTAGGGCCTTCCTCTGACACCGCCTGGTGTAGAGCTCCTGGATGGCAGGCAGCTTAGCCCCAGTGATGTACTAGGCCATACGCACTACCCTCTGTAGTGCCTTGCGGTCAGAGTCCGAGCAATTGCCGTACCAGGCAGTGATGCAACCAGTCAGGATGCTCTCGATGTTGCAGCTGTAGAATCTTTTGAGGATCTCAGGACCCATGCAAAATATTTTTAGTTTCCTGAGGAGGAATAGGCTTTGTCGTGCCCTCTTCAAGACTGTCTTGGTGTGTTTGAACCATTCTAGTTTGGTGTTGATGTGGACACCAAGGAACTTGAAGCTCTCAACCTGCTCCATTACAGCCCCATCGATGAGAATGGGGACGTACTTGGTGCTCCTTTTCCTGTAGTCCACAATAATCTCCTTAGTCTTGGTTATGTTGAGGGATAGGTTGTTATTCTGGCACCACATGGCCAGGTCTCTGACCACCTCCCTATAGGGTGTCTCGTCGTTGTCGGTGATCAGGCCTACCACTGTTGTGTCGTCGATGGTGTTGGATTCGTGCCTGACCATGCAGTCGTGGGTGAACATGGAGCACAGGAGGGGACTGAGCACGCAACCCTGGGGAGCTCCAGTGTTGAGGATCAGTGTGGCCGATGTGTTGCTACCTACCCTCACCACCTGGGGGCGGCCCGTCAGGAAGTCCAGGATCCAGTTGCAGAGGGAGGTGTTTAGACCCAGGTTCCTTAGCTTAGTGATGAGCTTTGAGGGTAGTATGGTGTTGAATGCTGAGCTGTAGTCAATGAATAGCATTCTCACATAGGTGTTCCTTTTGTCCAGTGGTGTGGTGTCTAGGACTCTATTTAACTTTCTTAGAGGAACAGGACTAATGAAGAGAATTTCATGTAGGTAGGCCGTGACTGGCCTCACACTACAGTATGGTAGATGGTGGTGTATGCATCTTAAATGTTGGATGCGATCCGCCAACCCATTCTCGAAAAATATTATTATTTTTGTCTACCAGACAGTGCAGCTCCCGCTGAGTCGAATTACTGAGGGTTTTTTGGGGAAGTGACTTCTGCTCAGGAAAAGATGGTGGAAACTGAGGTTTTGTTTGAAACTGCTAGTGAGTCGGTGAAGCTAATGGTACAGAAAATGGGAAACCTGAGAAATAAAGCTGTGGTGGAAAATAGGAAACCACTAGACTCGTTTTTAGTCGGAGTAAGGGTTTTCGATCAATGCTACTTGAGAAATCCGTTTAACGTCTTGAGAAAAGTCTGGAAAGTGTGGAGTCGGTGAGAGTCATGATTTTCCCACTTTCCTGCAATGTATTTTTTGTTTCTTATTCAATACCCCGTCCGGTGGCGTTAATACACCATTTACATTGGATGCCAACAGCTGTTAAACCCCATCGAAGAAGATTGGAAATACTTTTCGACTGACACATGGGCAAGGCGTTGTGGCTGACCAAAAACTGTGAGTAATAAATTAGCTAACAAACATTACTTATTATCCATTCAGGTTAAATAGACCCAGCTATATTAATTACATATTATTTCAGTCGTTGACAATTTTATATAATGTTAGCTCGCTAGATAGCAAACAACCCCATTCATACTAGCTTGAGCATTAGCTAGCTAGTTACTTAGCTAGCGAGTGCCTGTAGGACTGGTGCACGTTGTCTCACTCTCCTCCCTACTGCAGCAAAAAGGCACCACGGCACAGCAAGTTTTTATTGCACTGTCCATGCTGAAACTGCAACATCATTTCAGCCATTTAGTTTATTACTTGTTTCTGACTGAAAAGTTCTGTTACCAAAATCAATTTTTGGGGGGAGAAACATTTCCTATTCCTTCAACCCTTGCACTCTTTACGTGAAACATGTAAGCATTGCATGCATGTGACCAATAGGGCCTGACCAATAGCCTATAATAATCACATCAATAAATTGGTTATCACAAGCTCCGAACAGAATAACATGTGACACCAAAATGGATGCGGAGGACATGAAAAAGAAACTTGAAATTGGCAAATGTTTACTGGTTGCTCAGGAGGGAAAGGGGAAGTCGTGGAAACTACTGGAGATCAAGAAAAAAGGAGGGTATAGGAGCAAGTGTTGCGTGTGGATTATGTGTGACATAGAGTTGCTGTTTGAGTACAATATTATTACTTTTTCTGACCATTTGGAACAGTGTAAACAAAACGAAATAAGTACAGTATATGGAGTGTATTTGGAAAGTATTCAGACCCTTTGTCTTGTTTCACATTTTGTTACATTAGTCTTATTCTAAAATGGATTAAATAGTTTCCCACCCTCAAATCTACACACATTTCCCCATAATGACAAAGCAAAAACAGGTTTTTAGACATTTTTGTGTATGTGTGTGTGTGTGTGTGTGTGTGTGTGTGTGTGTGTGTGTGTGTGTTATATACTGTATATATATGACATTTACATGCGTTTTCAGACCCTTTACTCAGTACTTTGTTGAAGCGCTTTTGGCAGCAATAACAGCCTCAAGTCTTCTTGGGTAAGACGTTACAAGCTTGGCACACGTCTATTTGGGAAGTTTCTCCCATTCTTCTCCGCAGATCCTCTCAAGCTCTGTCAGGTTGGATGGGGAGTGTCGCTGCACAGAAATTGTCATGTTTCCCCAGAGATGTTTGATTGGGTTCAAGTGTGGGCTCTGACTGAGCCACTCAAGGACATTCAGAGACTTGTCCCGAAACCACTCCTGCATTGTGTTGGCTGTGTGCTTAGGGTTGTTGTCCTGTTGGAAGTTGAACCTTTGCCCCAGTCTGAGGTCCTGAGTGCTCTGGAGCAGGTTTTCATCAAGGATCTCTCAGTACTTTGCTTCATTCATCTTTCCCTCGACCCTAACTAGTCTCCCAGTCTCTGCCACTGAGAAACATCCCCACAGCATGATGCTGCCACCACCATGCTTCTCCGTAGTGATGGTGCCAGGGTTCCTCCAGACATGACGCTAGCCATTCTGGCCAACAAGTTCGATCTTGGTTCCATCAGACCAGAGAATTTAGTTTTTCATGGTCTGAGTCTTTTAAGTGCATTTTGGCAAACTCCAAGCTGGCTGTCATGTGCCTTTTATTGAAGAAAGGCTTACCATAAAGGCCTGATTAGTGGAGTGGTGCAGGGATGGTTGTCCTTCTGTAAGGTTCTCCCATCTCCACAGAGGAACTCTGGAGCTCTGTCAGAGTGACCATCTGGTTCTTGGTCACCTCCCTGACCAATGCCCTTCTCACCCGATTGCTCTGTGTGGCCTAGCGGACAGCTCTAGGAAGAGTCTTGGTGGTTCCAAACTTCTTCCATTTAAGAATGATGGAGACCACTGTGTTCTTTGGGACCTTCAATGCTGCAGAAATGTTTTGGTACCCTTCCTCAGATCTGTGCAGACACAATCCTGTCTCGGAGCTCTACAGACAATTCCTTCAACCTCATGGCTTTGTGTTTTCTCTGACATGCACTGTCAACTGTGGGACCTTATATAGACAGGTGTGTGCTTTTCCAAATCACGTCCAATCAATTGAATGTACTACAGGTGGACTCCATTGAAGTTGTAGAAACAGTTCAGGTATGATATATGGACATAGGATGCACCTGAGCTCAATTTCGAGTCTCATAGCAAAGGGTCTGAATACTTTTGTAAATAAGGTATTTATGTTTTTTGTCATTATGGGGTATTGTGTGTAGATTGGTGAGAAATGTTTTATTCAATACTTTTTAGAATATGGGTGTAACGTAACAAAATGTGGAAAAAGTTAAGGGGTCGGAAGACTTTCGAATGCACTGTATATGCTAGCTAGGCCTATTCACTGTCTCTGAGTTAATTTAACATAGTTAGTGGCATAGTGGCAAGCATATTACTCCTCCTTTTATGGTGGTTCAGTTACTGTATGTTTTTTTTCCTGAATTGTTTCTGAGTTAGTGAGGTAGTTAGTTGGCTTTGTCTAGAGGCAGACCATTACTTTAGGTAGCTATAGCTAGCTAGCTACATGTTGAAATGAAAGGAGTGTCACAATTGTTCAAGCCTAGTTTAGGCTATGTATTTTGACTCTCCACTTAAACTATGCTAATGTCTTTGTCCCCCACTGCCCAGACACTATAAGCTGCATGACCCTGAGAGTGCTTCTCCCACCACCAGCGCATCAAATGCATGTAGCTGATGTCACATATTGAAATTAAAATTGTTTCTCAAATGTTTATCCATTTTGACTGTCCCCTTAAACCTTGTTATGTCTCTTGTCCCCCAGATACTAATCAAACACTTTTTAGATACCTTTCCATTAATTCCGTTCCAGCCATTACTATTACCAAATAAGGTGCGACCAACCTCGTGACCCTGAAAGTATTTCTCGCACCACCAGTTTCCCGAGTGCAGGTAGCTACATATTGAAATCAAAGTAGTGTCTCCAATGTTTATCCATGTTGTCTGTCCTCTTTAAAGCTTATGTCTTTGTCCCCAAGATACGAAAGACGACCTGATCCTGAGACTGATTCTCCCACCACAAGTAACGAGTTGGAAAGAAGACTGCCCGCCCAAGCTTTGATGAGGCCTGAAAGTCATATTGTATCGTAAGTATACATGTGGAATACTGAATACGATTTAATATGCAACACTGTAAAACAGGATGTGGGAAGTAACGAATTACAAATATTATTGTTACTGTAATTGAGTAGCTCTTCAAAGCACTATTTTTCAATGTCAGTCATTTTACTTCTACTTGAGTAAACCACGCACAAAGTGGCTGGACTCAAATCAATGCAGATTGACACCCGTCACATGCCAATGGACTGTATATGAGTACTGCACATTCTGAGCAAAAGGAAAGGCCACAATTTGTGTATGTGTGAGTGTGTGGGCTTGTGCAAGAGTGTGATGAGTGCCTTGATTATTGTTCAACTTTTTATAATCATATGTTATCATCCCCAGGTTGCAACCAATATGGCTGAATATCTTCGCCAGGCGACCAAAAGGACAAGAGGAACCGAACCCTTTGCTCTGACTCTCGTGGGACAATCACCCCTACTCCATGGCATTCACTATCATGACTGAGCAGGCTCTGGAGCAGAGGACATTATGTTTAGCTGTTTTACAAGAATTCCTATGGAAAATGGATACCTGGTAGGGGTTTGGGGGAGTAAAGGGTAAAGTGTTTACTTTTCTTCACCCCCTTTCCTCAGCTTTAATTGCTGGGGCTCCTGTGATTTTTATTTTTTTATTTGTGTGTTCCGCATTTGTTTATCTTTTGCATGACTTCACTTTGGAGCTGAAATGAATCATTCAAAATACACATTTTGTATTTTATCTACAATTTGTCATGATTGGCCATATGTCATTTTAAGAATTTCATAGACGGTGTCGAAATGTTGTAACATTGATTGTTATGGTTATACATATTTTGTACATTTTAGAGAATTAACAGATAATAGAGAAGTAGAATAGAGAAGTAGAAAAATAACCCAGCAATAAAGTAAGAAATAACCCACTGCTGGGTCAAAAATACACTAATAAAAATAACCCAGCAAAAGAGTAAAAAGCAACCGACTGCTGGGTCAAAGTAATCGCATTTTGTGGTAAATCAAGAAACCCAACGTGTTGGGTCATTCACGTAACCCAACAGTGCTGGATTAAAATAGTTTTTGTGTGTAAGGAAAAGGGATGACTATGACATTGAACCTCTGTAGATAAGATATACTGTAGGTGTATGTTATTCCCAACCTTAAAAGTTTGGGGGATATTAATGTTTACATAAGGAAGATGACCTTGGATTAAAACCTCTACAGGATTGGTGGGTCCCCCACGGGACGGTTGAGCTAACGTAGGCTCATGCGATTAGCATGAGGTTGTAAGTAACAAGAACATTTCCCAGGACATAGAAATATCTTACATTGGCAGAAAACTTCAATTCTTGTTATTCTAACTGCACTGTCCAATTTACAGTAGCTATTACAGTGAAAGAATACCATGCAATTGTTTGAGGAGAGTGGACAGTTATGAACTTAAAGTTATTATTTAACCAATTAGCCACATTTGAGCAGTCTTGATACAAACGTTTGAGCAGAAATGCAATGATTCATTGGATCCATCTAAAACGTTGCACATACACTGCTGCCATCTAGTGGCCAAAATCTAAATTGTGCCTGGGCTGTAATAATACATTATGGCCTTTCTCTTGCATTTCAAAGATGGTCAAAAAAAACGCATGTTTTTTTCTTTGTATCATCTTCTACCAGATCTAATGTGTTATATTCTCCTACATTCATTTCACATATCCACATCCTTGTTTCAGGTCCTGAGCTACAGGCAGTTAAATTTGGGTATGTCATTTTTGGGCGAAAATTGAAAAAAAGGGACGGACGGATCCTTAAGGTTCTTTAAGCACAGCATTAAAGACAAAACCCACAATTTGCAAAAACAGAACAATGTATGATTCATGCTACCAGCTTACATCAATGGACATGACACCACATGACAAGACACAGCCATTGTTGTACGAAAACATTGTGGTGCCACTTGGAGACTGACATCATCGATCAAGTCATTTCACCATTTGACTGTCAAGAGTTGCACCATTGTTTATGGTCATCTGAAGTTATTTTATTTCATGCATGGGCCAATGATGATGTAGAGTTACACAACATGTATCACAACAGTGCACTCATATGAAGAGTATAACGAACCTCCTTCAAGTCGATATTGTATTGATTAGTACATTAATAAGGGGTACATGAAAGACATCTGAATGGGATTTTAAGCAAAACGTTGCTTCTCGTCACACAAACACAGAACATGGGTAGATATATACAGATAAATAGAATGTAAATATATTGTAGAACTGCAAATAGGATATTAGTGCATATCCTACCTGAAAAAAACGAGTGAGACAGGGGTTGGAAAAAGGTTGCGTAGGATCAATGAGATATAAGGTCCCCGCACTGCCACCTTAAGCGATTTGTCAGAAGTACCTCCCTGCACATTCACTCCCAATTCTCACGGCTGGGCAGGTCACCGGGCGGCTGGCAATTAAACGAAATTCTCCGTTTTGGGATGAAGCTATTCGCGTCCGTGACATCCACTCGCAGTGAAGCGTATAATACAGGAGGACGCAGTATGGGTTGAATGAAATTGGAAAAAGGGAGTCAGCGGTGTAGTCATAATTTATACTACAATGGACGAGCCAAACATTCTCAGACGTCGTGGGCTGCAGGTAAGAAACTCAACAATAAAACAACATCAGCATAGCTATTGAAGATTGAAATGATAATGCTTTGCAGTTGTGTTCTGGCATTAGAACATTTTAATGATAGGCCAACACAAACAATTGTTGACCCACGTTAGGGCAAAGATGCATTTCTCTCTTTCTCTAGGGTTATTTTGTGATTGTCAATTGCTGTTTTACTAAACAAAATAATCTGTTTACATTGGGCGCAGTTTTATGGCCAGTTCTTGTGATCACAAATTCTGGAAATCTCAAAGCAATTTCGCTTCCCATGTATTGTGCCACCTTGTTTTGCAATGGTCATGGATAGGTTACCGTATCGATCCATTCTACACACATGAATGCTGCGTGCGTTGGCACTCAAGGGCAAGCTTGTGGATGCGAAGGTGTAGTTAATAAATCGTTTGTTTCTACAGACAGTTTTCTACAGATTGTCTTATTATTGTCAACACTAGGTTTCTGTGGTGATATGGGCGTTGAGGTCAATTACATTTAGGGGTGGATGATTGGTAAACATCCCTTTTTTATGTTAACCTAGCTGTCTTATATCCAGTATAGATGACTCAATTCTTGTCCTTGTTTTCAATTCCAACCAATTACTCAGATGGCGGCTTTGCTGTTAAAATCCCTTTAGCATTGTTAGCTCTAAACCTATTCTAAAAGATGTTGGTGTGAATGTGCTTGCCCCCCATACCCAAAATAAGTTATATTTATTGATTGATACCTTCATCTTACATGAGCCTGCAATGAGAATGTGATTATGGTTGTGAAACGACCCGCTTTTATCTTTGAAAATACAGCGCACTGAGGCACATCATTTTCGGGATGCGTATGCTCTGTCTGTAGACTGTGCATGATAATGTACAAGGGCTTAAGAATCTGAGCAAACAGAACCTACAAAATGACTATGAATGAGAGAACCAATTGAAGACCTACAGAACTAGGCCAGAGCTATACTATCTTTACATATAGCACGGGAAATGAACAACAGGGGACATAGCTGTCATAGACTAAGTTCATAATCAAACAGCCTTTACCTTTTTGCAAGACTATCTTTACTGTCATTGTCACCATTTTAATGAGCCACTCTCTCAATTCCAGAAAGAGCTGAGCCTTCCACGAAGGGGGAACATGTAAGTATCACTAAAGATCAGCACTGGTTATCTCTGCTCTCCTTACACCGTTTGATACAAAACCAAAGGGTGTCACGAGGTGTTGTTTGTCGTAGCTGACATTTACTTGGAACTTCCAGGAGGCAACACCTCTTAAAAAGCTGCTTGTGAATTGTCTTGTAGGCAAATGTGGTTTCACACCCCAAACCAGTTTTGCGAGTGGTAGTGCCTTGAGGTGGCAGATAGGCCTTACGTTAATAATATATTTGGACATGTTAACAAACAGTGGTAGATTGAATGAGAATATAAACCTGAGTGTACAAACATTAGGAACACCTGCTCTTTCCGCGACAGACTGGCCAGGTGAAAGCTATGATCCTTAATTGATGTCACTTGTTAAATCCACTTCAATCAGTGTTGATGAAGGGGAGGAGACAGGTTAAATAAGGATTTTTAAGCCTTGAGACAATTGTGTGTGTGCGTGCCATTCAGAGGGTGAATGGGCAAGACAAAAGATTTAAGTGCTGGGGCCTCTTGAGTGGCGCAGCGGTCTAAGGCACTGCATCGCATTTCTCGAGGCATCACTAAAGATGAGTTCGAGGCGTGTTACAAGGTGTCGCACAATTGGCCCAGCATCTTCCGAGTTAGGGGAGGGTTTGGCCGGCCGGGATGTCCTTGTCCCATCGTGCTCTAGTGACTTCTGTGGCGGGCCAGGCGCATGCACGTTAACACGGTCGCCAGTTGTACGGCGTTTCCTCTGACACATTGGTGTGGCTGACTTAAGGGAGCAGTGTGTCAAGAAGCAGTGCGGCTTGGCAAGGTTGTGTTTCGGAAGATGCATGGCTCTCGGCCTTCGCTGCTCCTGAGTCCGTACAGGAGTTGCAGAGATGGGACAAGACTGTAACTACTAATTTGGATATTGAGATCATTATATTTAAGTGCCTTTGAATGGGGTATGGTAGTAGGTTCCAGGTGCATCGGTTTGAGTGTCAACTGTAACGCTACTGGGTTTTTCCACGCTCAACAGTTTCCTCTGTGTATCAAGAATGGTCCACCACCCAAAGGACATCCAGGCTCCTTGACACAACATGGGCAGCATCCCTGTGGAATACTTTCTACATCTTGTCGATTCCATGCCCTGTCAAATTGAGACTGTTCTGGGGGCAAAAGGGAGTGCAACTCAATATTAGGTATGTGTTCCTAATGTTTTGTACACTCTGTGTATAGATACATCTAATCAAACGTACCCCCACACATTTTATGAAAGGACTGTACGTATGTTTATAGTATGCGTGCATGCACATCCAATGCTTTGAGGTCTTGTCAATTAGTATGGAAATAAAATCTGTATGTGTGATTCAAAATAAATAACTTCACATATCCTGCAATGAATTCTACATATTTCCTAATGACATGTCAGTCAGAATTAGTGTATTTCCCTAGTGACCCTATCATAGCCTATTGCAGAGCTCCAAGATGAAGCTCTGGCATATTCCATTGGTGTGCAATAAGACAGATATTGTTCTGTTGTGGGCTTCTTATTGACATAGTTGGACAGTAATGGGTGTCATCAGGGCCGGCTCTAGCCTTTTGAGGGCCCTGAATGAGATTTTGCCATGGGGTGGAGTTTTTTTTTAAACTTGGGTACGTGTCCTTGGGCCCTTGGGTATGTGTCTGGTCTGTATTCAAATCAAATGTTATTTGTCACATACACATGGTTAGCAGATGTTAATGCGAGTGTAGCGAAATGCTTGTGCCTCTAGTTCCGACAATGCAGTAATAACCAACAAGTAATCTAACTAACAATTCCAAAACTACTGTCTTATACACAGTGTAAGGGGATAAAGAATATGTACATAAGGATATATGAATGAGTGATGGTACAGAGCAGCATAGGCAAGATACAGTAGATGGTATCGAGTACAGTATATACATATGAGATGAGTATGTAAACAAAGTGGCATAGTTAAAGTGGCTAGTGATACATGTATTACATAAGAATGCAGTCGATGATATAGAGTGCAGTATATACGTATGCATATGAGATGAATAATGTAGGGTAAGTAACATTATAAGGTTGCATTGTTTAAAGTGGCTAGTGATATATTTACATCGTTTCCCATCAATTCCATTATTAAAGTGGCTGGAGTTGAGTCAGTGTCAGTGTGTTGGCAGCAGCCACTCAATGTTAGTGGTGGCTGTTTAACAGTCTGATGGCCTTGAGATAGAAGCTGTTTTTCTGTAGTCGATGAACAGCATTCTCACATAGGTATTCCTCTTGTCCAGATGGGTTAGGGCAGTGTGCAGTGTGGCTGAGATTGCATTGTCTGTGGACCTATTTGGGCGGAGTGGGTCTAGGGTGTCGGGTAGGGTGGAGGTGATATGGTCCTTGACTAGTCTCTCAAAGCACTTCATGATGACTGAAGTGAGTGCTACGGTGCAGCTACGGGGTAGTCGTTTAGCTCAGTTACCTTAGCTTTCTTGGGAACAGGAACAATGGTGGCCCTCTTGAAGCATGTGGGAACAGCAGACTGGTATAGGGATTGATTGAATATGTCCGTAAACACACCGGCCAGCTGGTCTGCGCATGCTCTGAGGGCGCGGCTGGGGATGCCGTCTGGGCCTGCAGCCTTGCGAGGGTTAACACGTTTAAATGTCTTACTCACCTCAGCTGCAGTGAAGGAGAGTCCGCATGTTTTCGTTGCAGGCCGTGGCACTGTATTGTCCTCAAAGCGGGCAAAAAAGTTATTTAGTCTGCCTGGGAGCAAGACATCCTGGTCCGTGACTGGGCTGGATTTCTTCTTGTAGTCCGTGATTGACTGTAGACCCTGCCACATGCCTCTTGTGTCTGAGCCGTTGAATTGAGATTCTACTTTGTCTCTGTACTGACGCTTAGCTTGTTTGATAGCCTTGCGGAGGGAATAGCTGCACTGTTTGTATTCGGTCATGTTACCGAATACCTGCCTTCAGCCATGATAGCTGGCTAGACTAATTTACCAATCTAAAATTGGTAAATGGCGAATTGAGTGACTGTCAGTGACTGACTGACATGAGAAGACTGAAATCTGAACACTGACTGTAGGCTTATGTAGCGTAATATATTAACTACTGCAGAATGATGCATTTCTTGCAGTAAAAGGATACAACAAATGTTAATTTTGTCTTGAAAAGGTCGTGGAGAAATGTGTACATATAAAAATATATTTTCTTGAGAAAATGGGAATGGGCATGTAATGTGTTATCTTTGTCACTTATGCAAGCAGACAGTACTTCAACCACATAAAATAGGCACCCAAGACGAACAGACGTATTATCAGAAATGTGTTCAATCGTTTTCTCAGCTTTTCATTTCCTTAAAAAAAAACAGTCAAACTGTTGACAGGACCAATCATTCCACTGTTTTGGAGTTATTGCATCTTCTCACGGGCCCTAAATGAAACGGACTTACCTACACTGAACAAAAATATAAACGCAACAATAAAATAAAAATAAAATAAAAAGATTTTACTAAATTACAGTTTAATAAGGAAATCTGCCAAATAAATTCATTAGGCCCTAATCCATGGATTTCACATGACTGGGAATACAGATAGTTAAAAAAAAAGAGGGGCATGGATCAAAAAAACAATCAGTATCTGGTGTGACCACTTCCCTCATGCAGTGCGAGTTGATCAGGCTGTTGATTGTGGCCTGTGAAAAGTTGTCCCACTCCTCTTCAATGGCTGTGCGAAGTTGCTGGATATTATTATTATTATTATTATTATTATTATTATATATTTTTTTAAATCAAATGTATTTATATAGCCCTTCTTACGTCAGCTGATATCTCAAAGTGCTGTACAGAAACCCAGCCAAAAACCCTGAACAGCAAGCAATACAGGTGTAGAAGCACAGTGGCTAGGAAAAACTCCCTAGAAAGGCCAAAACCTAGAGAGGAACCAGGCTATGAGGGGTGGCCAGTCCTCTTCTGGCTGTGCCGGGTGGAGATTATAACAGAACATGGCCAAGATGTTCAAATGTTCATAGATGACCAGCAGGGTAAAATAATAATAATCACAGTGGTTGTAGAGGGTGCAACAGGTCAGCACCTCAGGAGTAAATGTCAGTTGGCTTTTCATAGCCGATCATTAAGAGTATCTCTACCACTCCTGCTGTCTCTAGAGAGTTGAAAACAACAGGTCTGGGACAGGTAGCAGGTCCGGTGAACGGGTCAGGGTTCCATAGCCTCGGGCAGAACAGTTGGAACTGGTGCAGCAGCACGGCCAGGTGGCCTGGGGACAGCAAGGAGTCATCATGCCAGGTTCACCTTCACACTCCTGGGCCAGACTACACTCAATCATATGACCCACTGAAGAGATGAGTCTTCAGTAAAGACTTAAAGGTTGAGACCGAGTCTGCATCTCTCACATGGGTAGGCAGACCATTCCATAAAAAGGGAGCTCTATAGGAGAAAGCCCTGCCTCCATCTGTTTGCTTAGAAATTCTAGGGACAATTAGGAGGCCTGCGTTTTGTGACCGTAACGTATGTGTAGATATGTATAGCAGGACCAAATCGGAAAGATGGGTAGGAGCAAGCCCATGTAATGCTTTGTTAGCATATTGGCAGGAACTGGAACACGCTGTTGTACATGTCGATCCAGAGCATCCCAAACTTGCTCAATGGGTGACATGTCTGGTGAGTATGCAGGCCATGGCAGCACTGGGACATGTTCAACTTCCAGGAATTGTGTACAAGTCCTTGCGACATGGGGCCGTTCATTAACGTGCTGAAACATGAGGTAATAGCAGTGGATGAATTACACAACAATGGGCTTCAGGATCTCGTCACGGGACGTCTGTGCATTGAAAATGCTATCAATTAAATGCTATTGTGTTTGTCTGTAGCTTATGCCTGCCCATACCATTACCACAACGCTCTGTTCACAGCGTTGACATCGGCAAACTGCTCTCCCACATGACACCATACATGCTGTCTGCCATCTACCTGGAACAGTACCGGGATTAATTCATGAAGAGCCCACTTCTCCAGCATGCCAGTGGCCATTGAAGGTGAGCATTTGCCCACTGAAGTCTGTCACGACGCCGAACTGCAGCC
The DNA here is from genome assembly GCF_057628025.1 of Oncorhynchus mykiss. Classification (NCBI taxonomy): domain Eukaryota; kingdom Metazoa; phylum Chordata; class Actinopteri; order Salmoniformes; family Salmonidae; genus Oncorhynchus; species Oncorhynchus mykiss. The sequence goes on from NC_143029.1 coordinate 55,825,711, forward strand.
AGTGCAAGACCATGGTGAGGATGACAAGCAACGCAGATGAGCTTCCCCGAGACAGTTTCAGACAGTTTGTGCAGAAATGTTTAGGTTGTGCAAGCCCACAGTTTCATCAACTGTCCGGGTGGCTGGTCTTAGACGATCCCGGAGGTGAAGAAGCCAGATGTGGAGGCCCTGGGCTGGTGTGGTTACATGTGGTTTGAGGTTGTGAGGCCGATTGAATCCTTCTGCCATATTCTCTAAAACGACGTGGTAGAACATTAAATTCTCTGGTAACAACTGTGGTGGACATTCCTGCAGTCAGTATGCCAATTGTACACTCCCTCAAACTTGAGACATCTGTGGCATTGTTGTATGACAAAAATACACATTTTACAGTGGCCTTTTATTGTCCACAGCACAAGGTTCACGTGTGTAATGCTCATGCTTTTTAATTAGTTTATTGATATGCCACACCTGTCCGGTGGATGATTATCTTGGCAAAGGAGAAATGATCACATTAACAGGGATGTAAACCAATTTGTTACTCATATTTTGTGCACAATCTTTTCTTGGGAATCAAACATTTCAGTTCATGAAACATGGGACAACACTTCGTTGGGTTTACTGATCAAATCACATTTTCAAATCAAATTGTATTTGTCACATTTGCCGAAAACAACAGTGAAATAGTTACTTACAAGCCCTTAACCAACAATGCAGTTTTAAGAAAAATAAGTGTTAAGTAAAAAATAAATAAGAATAAAAATAAGAAATAATTAAAGAGCAGAGGTAAAATAACAGTAGCGAGGCCATATGCAGGGGGGTACCGGTACAATGTGCGGGGACACAGGTTAGTCGAGGTAATTGAGGTACTATGTACATGTAAGTAGAGTTATTAAAGTGACTATGCATAGATAATAAACGGAGTAGCAGCAGCGCAAAAAAGAGGGGAGGGACAATGCAAGTAGTCTGGGTAGCCATTTGATTAGCTGTTCAGGAGTCTTATTGCTTGAGGATAGAAGCTGTTAAGAAGCCTTTCTGGACCGATATAAGACATTATTCTGGTGAACACTACTTTATTTAGTCTTCTGGGACAACAATTTATAACAGAAGAGAAGCTGCGTGTATTTAACTATAGCCTAGTTGACAAACAAATGGACTACCTAATGTTGGAAATTATAAGTGGAAACTTAGGCTACTTTCACCCCTTATTTATCTAAGCTAGTAGGCTGTACGGTGTCTCAGAAAATACATTATTATGGCGGATCAAACTGCGGCATGTATAGCCTACTTTTTTTAGTGATTTGTTCGACAATCCGATGACAACTCATCACACCACACCCATGATATGCGAAACTGAGCCTGCGCAGACCGTGAAAAACAACAGTAAACGGGATAAGGTGTCGACATGTCACAGTATCCCGTCTAAAATCAGCTTATACCGGGCATCTTATCCGAGTTTCTCAAACGGGATTCAAGATTGTTTCGGGTTATTGTAAACGGGATAAGATGTTTTATACGCGTCAACTCAAACATAATACTTTAGTATTCCGAGTAATAACTGGATATTGGTATAGATGTAAACGTGGTCCATGACATTCAAATCGATGTAAAACCCATGATCAAACTTTCATGTGAGCGCAACAATCCCCAAATGACAACTTCCTCCCATCGGCGGCAATCCCTCCTCCAACCGATGGGCTGACACAATTATCTGTACAATTATTAGCTGTTTCTGGGAAGTTTTTTAAAAATCAGTTTACGCGTTTTGGTGATTTGGAAGTATTGATGATGTGCACGAAAGTCTTGTAATGTAATGCGCGAAAATTCACAGGGAAGAAATAAAGCGATGACGGCATCATTTACGGTTGCTTTCTTGCCTGAACTGCCACGGGTATGCAGTCAGATAGTGCTAACCATTGTCGGAGTTTTTGGTTACGGACTCCGAGTGCTTTCCGAGGAAATAACAAATATGTTTCTCAAGAGATAGTGGACATTTACGACATTTGATTCAAAGTATCACTTTGTATCGCTTTAATTCATCATGTCTGATCAGAATCACTACTGGACAGTCTTGCCCAGCTACAAAACAAGTTTTGTGACTGGGGCCATGATGAAAAGATCGAGAAGGTAATCTGATTTTTTTTTAAAATTATCATCTGATTTGTTAAACTATTTAAATCAGTGGTAGTGTAGGACTTAAAATGGGACCCGCGCAGTTTAGCTTATTGCTTTGACTAAGACAATTGAAATGCAGACCAAAATGATGTCGCTTATTTAAAAAAAAAAAAAAAAAATGGTGAAGATTTTCTCTAACTTTCCCCATTCACGACAATATAACACATTGGTCTTTGATTTCATGTTGTTCACTATGGTTTCGCGTTATGGTCTCAACTACCGTATTTGTCGGTTTACATCCGCCCTAGTGTTGTTTTTCCGATAGAGAAACGTGGCCATTGTAGACTATGCGGTTAATGTTGCCTATGTATTGTCTTATAGAAGCAGCAGCTGTGTTGTTCATGCAGAAGGCTCACAACTTGTTCATTACAGTATAGGCCCCACAAACTCAAATCTTGACATCGAAGCCAGCTCCACTGCTTTTTTCAAATTGTTCCCCTCTACAGATTTTAGACCTGGGACACAAGGTGGGTGCAATTATCAGGTAGAACAGAAAACCAGCAGGCAGCTGAGGGTAGGAGTTGAGTGCAACTGGTATAGGTTATACTATAGTCGAGCTAAAAATGCAACCTGGACTCAGGGGTAGATGTAACATAGTAAATGGAAATACGGGATACTCAAATTAGTATATGTAGTGCTGAGCGGTCAACCAACATTTAATTTTTTTGGTTAATTGACCAACTTTAGATCAATTATTTGAATGCCATTTCTGTAGAGAGAAATCAGATCAAGCCTGAGTTGTGTGATGTAGTAGGGAGTTGTAGTTTCCAACAGGCAAATATTCTATGTAGTTTAGCACAGAACATGGTAATTAACTACAATGACCATAATCCATTTTTTTTTTTTTTTTAACCTTTATTTAACCAGGCAAGTCAGTTAAGAACAAATTCTTATTTTCAATGACGGCCTAGGAACAGTGGGTTAACTGCCTGTTCAGGGGCAGAACGACAGATTTGTACCAGATTTGTACCTTGTCAGCTCGGGGGTTTGAACTCACAACCTTGCGGTTACTAGTCCAACGCTCTAACCACTAGGCTACCCTGCCGCCCCGTGCCCCCTTAAACTTGCCGTTCTGTGCGGCGCAGACACAGAATTAGAGAACGCAAGATCTAGAGGGATAGAAAACAGTTGCTTTGTGAGCCTGAAAATACATGATCTAAGTGATTTGATAGTTGGTATTCAGTCGTCATAAAAGTATGCCTTATTGCCTTATACTGAACTACTAAAATGATTTTGTCAGACTGCGTAGGCAACAGCTCTATAGAGATGATGACCTGGAATGAAATCATATAATCACCAAATTAAATGAAGATTTTATTAAAGTAATGTGAATAAATGATGGATAATAAGCAGTAATGGGCAGTCATGTTTTATTCAGTGTTACAGCATTCATCCTACAATGCATAGTGCATTTAATGTTTCAAAATAAATTGCGAAAGGGAAAACGGATAATTTAAAAAAAATGTAAACTGAACTGACCTCAGCACAAAGGGAAAGGAAAGGGGGATACCTAGTCAGTTGTACAACTGAATGTGTTCAACTGAAATGTCTTTCACATTTAGCCAAACCCCTCTATGTTAAAGTTTGGTATGGTATGTATTAATTTGTCGACGTCATCTATTTTATATGGAATGTTAAGAATTTGGACGTTCATCATCCATTTTGGGCGGCAGTGTAGCCTAGTGGTTAGAGCGTTGGACTAGTAACTGAAAGGTTGCAAGTTCAAATCCCCGAGCTGCCCCTGAACAAGGCAGTTAACCCATTGTTCCTAAGCCGTCATTGAAAATAAGAATTTGTTCTGAACTGACTTGCCTAGTTAAATAAAGGTAAAATTCATAAAATATGATATGAATTTTTGATACTGTATGATATGTTACGAGTCCAAATTTGTTGTGGCTAAAGTTGGCTTGGTGGCTAACGTTAACTAGGCTAGTGGTTAGAGTTAGCTTAAGGGTTAGCTAACATGCTAAGTAGTTGCTAAAAGGGTAAAGATATCCATGAGGAGATTCAAACACAACCTTTGCATTGCTAGACGTTTGTGATCAACGCCCACCCACCCAACTTTTTTTTTTGTTGGCTTAAGTAACCTTCTGTCTTACGTAACCATATCGTACTAATTTCCTAGATTCTCATTTATGTTACGTCTAGTGTTTGAGACCAGGCTGAAGTATAAAGCAAAACTGTATAATTGACCCTTTAATAGCTGGGCAAGGGCACACATTTCAACAAATAAACGCCAGGTCTAAATAAATTGTTTACGAGGTTACCATGATTTGAGGTTTTAATGTTTAATTTGTTCCATTAAACAATTCGCTACGCAAATGAGCAAAAGCTGTGTGCATTAAAGCTGCAATATGTAACTTTTGGTGCGACCTGACCAAATTCACAGAAATGTGAGTTATAGACATGTCATTCTCATTGAAAGCAAGTCTAAGAAGCGGTAGATCTGACTGATTTAGTGCCTTTTTTGAGGTCAGTTCACAGATCTGTTCTGTGACTTTTCTACGCTTCCTGTGCTTAAGTTTTTTTTTTTTTTTTTGTGTCTAACGTTCTGTTTTGTACACCAGCTGAAAATGCAATATCATTGGTTATGGTGAATATATTTCAGTGGTTCAGATAGTACAATGATTCTCTTCGCTATACTTGCTTGTTTTGTCTCCGTAATCTGAAATTAGGCGACCTATTCGAATTTTAGCATCCCGGAGAAGCAGAGCAATTTCTGCATAGTGAGTCCATCTTTTAAGCAAAAAAACACCCTGGCTATTCATGGAAGTTCTATGCTATTCACATGAGTTCTCTATTTAGTGACATGAACTTAATAGAAAAAGCAGGGTTGGCACTGAAATATGTATTGGCACTCAAAATGTCCTTAAATATTTTAGTATAATTTTTGTAACATTTTGTAGAAAAGGTATTTCACTACAGTAGCTTACATTGGCGATTCAGTAAATGTCTGTAAGCGGCATGTTTGACCATAGCCTACTACGTTTTGTTTTAGAATCCTGCCGGTGGATGGGGAAAAACCTCAAGGTGTGCCTGACCGCTAATAGCAGCAGTGTCAACAGCCAAGCATTCACCCGCCTAATTTTTTTTAAAATTTGATTTTTAACTTCGCTTCCTTATGCATGGAACTGGGTGAAGTCCCTACTAGCGATACGGGTTGTTGATAAATTGAGACAGAAATCATTTCCATTGCCTCTAAGTGTTTTGGTTGTGATTTGATTTCCACAAAGTTTGATGACTTAATAGATTCATGAAATTCATTTTATTACAAGGGGCATATTTTGTAATCCGATCTCCATGCCAACCCAGAAATGTCAGACTCCGTTGTCGTCTGAGCTCCTCAATTATTTTAGCTCACTGCCAGCGAGATGGGCTGCCACTGTAATATCAATACCAACGTCAACAATGGGGGCTGGGGATCCGTCATCTCCGAAAACAAACAAACTGAAAATGAGTTCCTTCCATTCTGTAAATCTACCACACCCTGCAGGCACTGTAGTCCTCTAATAACAGAGATGGTTTTTAACCAATGGACTGCTGAGCTCACTAATTTGGGTTTATCTAAATTGTTCAATTCAACCAAATTAGATGGTTGTTACTGCCCTGCCTAGATTGTGATGGGGAACTATAAGGCAAAAACAGAAGGTCCCAATTTTTTTCCAAAACAATTTGAATGGTAAATCTGCTGTATCACGAGTTCTTAACTTGTGGTGGAAGTATGTACTGTATCATACAGGAAAAATATTCATTACACCTGCATGTTGCATTCAAGCCCCAATATCACAACTGTTTATGTTCCACTACTTTAATGTGTCAAAAAGCAATTCTCTCCCTTTTTTTTCCCCACACAGTTGCCGTAACAACAAAAGGGGTCTGGCGGTCGGGACCCCCTCGCCCTCACTCTCCCGACCACTCTCACCTCTCCCCCTTGCCACAGGTAGGCGTTGTGAGCTGTCTCTGCACTGCACTCTGTACGCGATAGAGATACCAGACCAGCATGCGATAAACACATAGCAAACCAATCAACATGTGACATTAGAGACAGCAGACCAATCAGGCCTTTCCAGTGCATTGTGCCAGCAGAGCACAATGCACACAGACACAGCTAACCACATGATACGTGTTCAGGGTATCCTCAGACAGACAAATTAAAACGCAGCAGCTGAGCTGACGAAGTTCAAGTTACTGTTTGGCTTCTGTTTTGAAGCTGAAGTTACCGAAGACGTTCACGTACAGATCACGATCTCCTTACTGCGAAACCGGGGGGGGGGGGGGGGGGGGGGTGTGTATTTGTAATCGCTTTAGGGGACATGAAATATACTTCATATGAAAGAAAGGCTTCATTCATTGTTATTGGTTGTGAGCCAGTGGGGGACTTAGTCAATCTGAGACTTGTTATCCTCTTCCATTGTAACAAGCGGGACAGTCAAGCTTATTTGCATCCCAGCAAATCCGGATGGCCAGACGGTTAATAAAAGTTCAATGCTACGGATGGAGTTGCGCCTTATCAAGTGAGCGTGAGTTAGGAACGTCACAAAAAACCCTGTCCTCTCCAGACCACACGGTCGTAAATATGTCTAGAGTTCATTGAATTCAGTTCCACCTGAGACCGATTTGTGTCCTTTACTTGTGCGTCATCAGCTCCCAAGAATGACAGCGGACTACAGTTACAGCAACATGTCTTATTTCTTCAGAATGAAAAAAAAAACATGTCCCAGTGATAAAACTCTGACAGTCTGATTGTTGTGTTTCAGCTGGAAGTAGTCCCCAAGAAAGCCCCAGAAATGTCTCCGCCAGTGCCTCTGCAAACTCCCAGTTTGCGCGCAGGTAAGAAGTCCTATCTTCCTTTCAGTAAATTCAGTTTAATAGAGGCAATTTAGTTTAATTTGGCTGTGTTATTGAAGTTCTGAAAGTATTGGGTCCGTGACAAATGGTTTGTTGTTTTGGCTCTGTACTCCAGCACTTTGGATTGGAAATGATATAATGACTGAGGTTAAAGTGCAGACTGTCAGCTTTAATTTGAGGGTATTATATCGGGTGAACCGTTTAGAAAGTACAGCACGTTTTGTACATAGTCCTCCCATTTTAGGGGACCGAAGGTATTGGGACAAATTCACTTATGTGTATTGAAGTAGTACAAAGTTAAGTATTTGGTCCCATGTTCCCAGCATGCAATGACTACATCAAGCTTCTGACTCTACACATTTCTTGGATTCATTTGCCGTTTGTTTTGGTTGTTTCAGATTATTTGGTGGCCAATAGAAATAAATGGCAAATCATATAGTGTCAAAAAGGATAGATCCTCCCATAATTGCATAGGAACAAGATGGTTTGGTTTAGTAGGTAACCTCCATCCATCCCATGACCACAGCCAATGCATCAAAAACCTCCTATTAACGAGGACAGTGCTTTAGAACGAAGCCAGCCGACTGGCTCTAGGGGCACTCGCGGGACATGGGACTTGTTATTTATCAGTGCAATTTTAAAGGGAGAGTGCCCATGCTCATTATTCGTGGCTGCCATTATGATATGTTACAAGCAGAGCCTCGTGTCGAGTCTCATGCGTCACATTGTATCCAGTGGTGGGCTTGCTCACAGTCAATCATCCACTTCAGTGGTTAACAGTGCAACCCAGTCAGGCTTGAGGACGGTGAGGTAGAGCCTTGTATGGTATCACTGTACCGTACCATAAGCCTTAAAGATACGTGGGGGAAATCACACGGAACATTTTAGCCGCGCGCAAGTTTGCGTTAACGTGCATGACACCGATAAATTTACTGAGGTTTCCGAGATGCCGACGTGGACAGATGCTGGTGGCTGCACTATGTAAGGTGTTGGGCTGGGATAGTTGTTGTCGTCCTCATAGATTGCAGTCTGTTGTGCATGCAATTATTTGGGCCACGTAAACATCACCATGCGAGTAATACTGCCACACAATAAAATGGTTGCCATGGGTATCTGTCAATCAAAGCTGTTTCCGGGACTTTTATGGTGGAAAGCTCCTAAGGTTATGTCCACATTTTCCAGGTGCTGCAACCAAGTGTGTTTTTTGATTTAATGTACTAAAGCAAATGTTTAACCGTGTGAAACAAGAAGGGACTCTCAACTGTACACTAGGCTGTCATTGTAAAGAAGAATTTGTACTCAACTGGCTTGCCTAGTTAAATAAAATTTTAAAATCGAATTACATAATTCTCCCATTTGTTTTGGCTTACCCGGAAACCTCTGTACATGGGTATTGATTTAAAATAATAATAATGAGCACTTCAAAACAGCCTCCCTTTCCATTCCTCTCCAGCGGTATGGTACCTTAATTTGAAATAATATCACTATTATTAACCCCTTACGCTTGTGGAAATTGGCCAATATCAATAGAGCCGAAGTGAGATGTTTCCAACACGATTATAAAAAGCATACGCATGACTATGGTAGCAATTGAAAGGGAACACTTTGGAGATAGTGGGGAGAGAATAAGGTCAGAAAAAAACATGACGGGGGTTTGAGTAATAGTGTGGCTACACACCTCATCAAACTGCAAAGTTCCTAAGTGATTTCAATGCACCTTTTTGTTGCACGCGGTGCTCAAGTTTAACGTCTGTCAGTCAAAACCCATACAGCACTGTGAAGTGGATAACTTGAGTTCTGACTTCATGTATAGCCACTGCGTTCCAATTTAGGTGCTTATCAATGACAAAATCAGCCATTTTCAACCCGTGTACCCGTGTGAGATATGAAGCGAGAGGGACGTATTCCAGCCGACGAATCCTTGCCCTGATACCCACAGAAACCCCAATCTCATTAAGTCAGACCTGATTTGTCGACATGGCAGTCAAGCTGGTTGTACAGGGCGCTAACCTGACGCATGAGGAATATTGTGGCACACATACCATTATGGATTGACTCCATCCTTAAACTGGGGAGGGGAAATGGGGAGGGGAAATGGGCCCCAAAGTTACATGTCTATCAACATGGCGTGTCACATTTTGTAAATTAAGAAGTTTCAGTGAGTTGTGGTGAGGTGTGAGATTTGGCTAGGAGGTAAACCAAAGTGATTGAGCTGAAGGGGTAGTGCAGTGTGTGTGTGTGTGTGTGTGTGTGAAATGACTCATTAGGCAGGTGCCAATGTGTTCATAGCATTGTTGCCTGATATCAGCTGTTCAGATGTTGCCTGATGTTCAGAACCTTGACTCCAGTCTGAGCTTCTGACTGCTTCACCGTCTCACTTGACTGACTGTTTGTTTTTGTCTGTCTCTCTGTCTGTCATAATGTGATGAACCAGTCACCTGGCCCGCACTGAAAGGTAGGAACACATGTCTCCTTCCCCCTCCCCCTTCTGATGATGATACTTCATTTAAACATGTTAAACAACTTTTGGTAGTGCTTCGTGATTAACATCCTCTTGAGAGTGTAAGATTGAAACGCTCACAAGCGCCATGTCTTTCCAGAGCGGATGGGCGGAGATGGTCTGTGGCCTCCGTCCCCTCGTCTGGCTATGGCACCAACCCCCCCAGCTCCTCAGTGTCTGTAAGTGGTCCCTCTCTTCCTCATTTAAATATTTAAGCCCTTCTTCTTCGAAGACCAGCAAGGGAGTGTTTACATGTATTTATTTTTTTAAACATTTGTTGGAGCTTGTCGTCAGTACTCCAATATAGCTGTCAATCAAATGTCTATCTAGCAACACCACCTTGTACAGTAAACCCATAGAACGTGTGGCTGTTAAATTCAGTATTTTAGGGATAATAATAGAAAGTAAGTCCAGGTAAGACATTTTATACAGTAGAAGACCGCGAAACAGGAACCAGAGAAGATGAGGCACTCGTCTGGGATATTCTCTGTCCTTTTGGGGCTTGGGTTGCATATTCTGTTTTAGGCGCTTGTCTGGGATATTCTGTGTGTGCCTTGTTCCAGGGTTTAAGTCTCCTGGCCTTGACGTGACTGTAATGGTTCACCACAGAATGGGTTTAATGTTCATCTCTATATTGTCTGTTGGACACTCAGCTGTTTATAGGGGACACTGCCTTTTCAGCACATCTGTGAATTAATGTAAACCAGCTGTGGGACAGCCGTAAGAGCAGGACTCATGAGTCACCTGACGGGAGAACAGTAATACTGATGAAGCCCTCCTCCGTCTTAAGCTTTTTGTCAGTGTTTTGGCTTGAGGGAGATATGGTAGAGTGGAACTTAGGAAAATGACTACTTTGTCGTTTTTGTACAATGATTTATTCATTAACCCCCATGATTAAAAGCCCAAAATAACCTCATTTGAAGTGAAATCCTCACTTATTGTTTCAGTTGCTCGGGGCATTGTTGGTTTGCTTTGCACTGCTTAACGTTATTTCTGTAAGGTTGTTATAGTTTGGTATTTTTATATTTGTTTTTATTCCCATTTGTTTTCTAAAATTAGCAAATCATTTTATTTTTAGTTTTCAGACCTGATTTGCTAGTTTTTATTCCGTTTTTAGAGAGATATATATAAAAAGTGTCTCTTAGTCAATGTATTATTACAATTTATAAAGTCAATCTCAATGTGTCTTAGATTTACTAGGAAGAGTGCTGAGACAAGTTAAAAACATATGGTGGAAGGTACCTCATCCATGTTTATATCAATCTAAATCCTTTAGAATTTTAATGGTACATGTAAGAAGAATCAAGTTAGATACCTGATGATAGTGATGCACAAGCTAGGTGTGAGAAGCTTGAGGCCATTTCCTGGTTGCACTCACCAACCACATTCAGTAAATCCTCCAAAAAGCTTGAAAACCTCAACCTTTTTTTTTTCTTAAATAGGTTTTTATTTTAATTTGTTTTGGAGTCCAATATTATAGTTTGTTTTTCCAAACAGGTTTCTTATTTTATTTCAGTTACTAAATAGTTTTTTCTTGACTAGTTTTGGATTAGCCTTGTCTCCCAGCACCATTTCAGTGTGTCGGAACCCTTTTTTCCCCCTAGCTATATATCCCCCCCCAGCCTAAGATAATTTGTCACCTATTGGTTAAACCCAGGTTAACAATAAACCCTAGACCTGTGGAAAAACAGTACATCACCAGCCAGACAAGTACCGGATGACGTAGCACATTTCCTCGTACTGCACTGTATACAGGAAGTTAAACCGAGGGCAACTAAATATGTCAGCTGTGTCTGTCTCTAGGTCTTGTGGCATTGTTTTCTTCTTTTGGAGTTGTCGAAAGACACCCCAGCCGGCGGACAAACGAGGCCCATTCTATTCAGGCCGCTATGTCTGGGCTGTGATTCTATGGCTAAATGCATGGCTTAGGCAGTGAGGTCAGTCCCTCCCCTCCCACACAATACCCCATTCACTGCCCGGTGTCAGTTAACTCATTATGTAGTGCTCCGGTTCCCTCCTCTGAGAAAAGGTCAGATGATCCTCCTTCAGGGAAACACAAGCTTTTGGACGCTAATAAATTCCACTGTCTGCGTGTTGCGCATTTTTGGTTTTAAATGAAAATACACACAGTCATCTGTGCCTCGGGCTACTGTGGAAACAAATGCTGGTTCTGGTGACACACTGAAAGCTCACGGAATCCTTTTTGAAGACCAAACTGGATGCAGGATGTCATTGGCAGTCCCACAACATCCAATTTAGCGTAGACATTTAGTTGGCTCTATAGAAACATCCAAGACAATTCAGCTACTAAGCTAAGCATTATGCATTGCCTTATAATACGTGGCACGGCGATGTTATAGCTTGCTTATGGAAAGGGAATTCTTTTCAGCCAAATCTCATTTATCTTCAGCGCTGAGTTCACCTGAACTTTTTTCAGCACTTTAAAAAAAAAATCAACTCAAATAATGAGTTCACAAAGGGCGTTGCTTTGATTGCATGTACACATATTGTTGGTTGTTGGTGTATCAAGGCCTCGGGGCCCCATCTTATGAGAAAACAAAACAACTGTCGAAACGCATACTGAGCTGTCTTGTTCACACCTCTTTCTTTCCTTTCCTTCTTTTACTCGATCTTTCTCTCCTTCTTTCTCGCTCTCCTCCCCCAGTCCTCCTCCTCCTCCCAGGAGCTCTTGCACCAGCTGCCCTTCCAGCCCACGGCAGATGAGCTTAATTTCCTGTTTAAACACTTCCGGAGCACCGAGAGTTTGGCGGACGAGGAAGGGCAGCCCTCATCCCTTGTGAGGCTCCGCTCCCGAAGTCTTAGGTAGGCACGCCACCAATCAGACCACCAACACATTTAAAGGAACCCTTCGCCCCCCCCCCCCCAGTTAAACGTTTTTCAGATGTTCCTAATGCATTTATGAATCTGCACAACAGTTGAAGTGTTAAAAGAAAGTTTCCAAATAAAATTGTATTGGTCCCATGCGCCAAATACAACGGGTGTATACTTTGCCGTGAAATGCTTACTTAGAGTCACCTATTTTGAATGTTATATTGTTTTTGTGCATCTCTCATTTGATGTTTTCATTTGTATCTGAGCCATTGCCGTTCAAGCAGCCAGAAATCCATCTGGTATGATGTAGCGTTGCGATAAACTGCACTGGAAATGAATAGGAATGCTACTTTCAGATCGAAAACGTCTATCATGCATTTAAAATTCCAGTACTGTCCAATGTCATAACGCAGAAGGTTGTCTTCTCTCGAATGAGCCCTTCATCATGTAACTAGCTACTTCACATGCTGATGTTGACTTTGGTATTGTTGTGTGTAGCTACGTCTGCTTGCTAGCTCGCCAGCCAGCCTAAAGAGAGCATTGCATTGTTGGTTTTGTAGTGGAGTTGAGCTACGATTTTCACGTTGCTACCAACGTTTATTATCACTACAAAATGAAACATTTGTTCACCGAAAGTATTGTTCTCTCATATGTTATTTAATACTGTAAATGATAGGAATTTGTGTTTTTTTTGCGAGGTACCGTGAGCTTGCGCTAGTCCGGCTGTACCTGTGCCAAAACTCTGGCATTGTTCATCCTATAGCTTGCTCGACAACGTATTTTTAAATAGTTAGCCACATGTTTTCTGCACTTTTATTTTCATGACTCATTTTCTCATGCTTTCGCTTGTTTCTCTGCAAATCTAATTTTATTTGTCCCATGCGCCGAATACAACTGGTGTAGACCTTACTGTGAAATGCTTGCTACAAGCCCTTAACCAACAATGCAGTTTTAAGAAAGTGTTAAGAACATATTTACTAAATAAAAGAGTAACAATGAGGCTATATACAGGGGGTACCTAGTCAATGTGGTAATATGTCAAAAATAAAATTGGGGGAGCCGTCAACCAAACTAGTCTGGGTAGCCATTTGATTAGCTTTTCAGCAGTCTTATGACTTGGGGCTTGACCCCAGTGATGTATTGGGCTGTATGCACTACCCTCTGTAGCGTCTCTGACCTCAGCCAATAGGGAGGTCTCAACTTTGTTATCGGCAAACTTAATGATGGTGTTTGAGTCATGCCTGGCCGTGCAGTCATGAGTGAACAGGGGGTACAGGAGGGGACTGGGGACTAAGCACGCACCCCTGAGGGGGCCCCGTGTTGAGAATCAGCATGGCAGATGTTGTTACCTACCCGTACCCCCTGGGGGTGGCCCGTCAGGAAGTCCAGGATCCAAGTTGCAGAGGGAGGTGTTTAGTCCCAGGGTCCTTAGCTTAGGGATGCGCTTTGAGGGCACTATGGTGTTGAACGCCGAGCTGTAGTCAATGAACAGCATTCTCACGTAGGTGGTCCTTTTGTCCTGGTGGGAAAGGGCAGTGTGGAGTGCAATAGAGATTGCATCATCTGTGGTGGTGGTATGCAAATGTGAGTGGCAGCAGACATGCAGTGAGCAATATGTTCCCAGATAGCACACATCTGCCCAACGTAGACACGATGTCTACAGGATTCAATGAGAAGATGCAGTTTAGACGGCGTTTGTTCAAGATGTCTTGCAGATGTATGTAGAATTCCAACATTCTAAGTTCTACATTGTTTATACTGTACGTTGACCAGACATCACAACTCTATTCTGTCTCACTGACGTCTTCCCAAGGTGCCAACCCTCTCCAAATGCCACATTCCCCACGCAATTTGATACGTCGGCCAAAGTTGTGCGTGTGATCTAGAATCATGAGAAATCGCAATACTTTACATCAGTATTGCTATAATATTGTATTGTGAGGTCCCTGGCAATTCCCAGCCCTTGCAAATAGATATCCACTTTTTCGATAAGCCTTCGTTTTTTACTGAGGGAAAACATACTGGAAAATGGATGTTATGATTAATCTCTCGTGGACTGACGAAACGGCGAGATCCTGTCAAGGCTCACATAGAATTATGTGATTACGAGCAGCAGTCGTTTCTGGTTTGGGGTTTTTGTTATTTATTTGGACGACTCAAGATTGAGCAAAGGCGGTGCTTATACTGGTGCAGTGATTTTCAAACCCATGTGTGGATGATAAATGGTTTCCACTAGATTCCACAGCCACAAAGTCAAAATTGGCTGTATCGTAAAAAATGTATGAAAACGATGTGCTTTTGGCCATGATAAACACGTGTGAAATATAGTGAAGGGAGGGGATTGGCTGAGAGTTTCTGTTTGCAAGGGAGGAGACTTTGCTTCTTTCCTTTGCAAAAAGGTCATCACAATTGTTCACGGCATTCTCCCCAAGACGTAAAACAAGAAAAGACAGACTTTCGCAACATCATTTTACTTCTGGGTTACTGAGATTGTCATGATTTGCTTAGTGACTTGCTTCTCACTCTCAATTCTTCCACATAGGTTTAGGTTCGTGTCTATGCACAGGGGTGAAGGCTTTTGCATCTGCTATGCATAAAGCTATTGACGACTGAGATTGGATGGCTGGATGTAGTCACAAGTTTCTGCCTGCATCAATTTACAAAAACGTTTGACCCCCCCCCCAGCCCTTTTTGTACACTGCTGCTACTCGTGTTTTATTATCTATACATGGTCACTTCACCCCCACCTACATGTACAAATTACCTCAACTAACCTGTATCCCCACACACTGACTCGGTACTGGTGCCCCCCTGTATATAGCCTCGTTGTTACTTTACATTTTAGTCGACTTGGTAAATATTTTCTTAACTCTTCTTCAACTGCACTGTTGGTTGAGGGCTTGTAAGTAAGCGTTTCACAGTAAAGTCTGCACTTGTTGTATTCGGCGCATGTGACAAAGTTTGATTTTGAAAAAGCAAAACGTGTCAGTCAGCTGCAATTCTGAAATGGTGTTCTGGACAAATGTTTATTTTTAACGGTTATGGATCCCCACAACCTTACTATTTTTAACTGATGCGACGGTCTTGGTTTATTAAAGGGAAAACTCTACTCCATATTCATCATCTCCAGCACCACATCAACATACAGCGCCTTCGGAAACTATTCAGACCCCTTGACTTTTTCCACATTGTTACATTATAGTCTTATTCTAAAATGAATGAAATTGAGTTAAAAAACAATCTACTCAATACCCCCCATAATGACAAAGCAAAAAAGGTTTTTCCAAGTTTTAGCAAATTTATAAAAAATAGAAAAACAAAATCGCATTTATATAAGTATTCAGACCCTTCAATAAACTACTGAGTTAAGCACCTTTGCCAGCGATTACAGCCTCGAGTCTTCTTGGGTATGACTCTACGAGCTTGGCACACCTTATATTTTGGGAGTTTCTCCCATTCTTCTCTGCAGATCCTCTCAAGCTCTGTCAGGTTTGATGGGATGTGTCGCCGCACAGCTATTTTTAAATCTCTCCAGAGATGTTCCAACGGGTTCAGGTCCAGGCTCTGGCTGGGCCTCTCAAGGACATTCAGAGACTTGTCCCAAAGCCACTCCTGTGTTGTCTTGGCTGTGTGCTTGTGGTTGTTGTCCTGTTAGGTGTACCTTAGCCCCAGTATGATGTCCTGAGTGCTCTGGAGCAGGTTTTCATCAAGGATCTCTAGTCTCCCAGTCCCTGCTGCTGCAAAAACATCCCCACAACATGATGCTACCACAACCATGCTTCACCCTGGGATGGTGCCAGGTTTCCTCCAGACGTGTTGCTTGGCATTCAGGCCAAAGAGTTCAATCTTGGTTTAGTCAGACCAGAGAATCTTGTTTCTCATGGTCTGAGAGACTTTAGGTGCCTTTTGGCAAACTCTAAGCAAGTTGTCATGTGCCTTTTTACTGAAGAGTGGCTTCCAGATAGCCTCTGCCATAGAGGCCTGTTTGGTGGAGTGCTGCAGAGATGGTTGTCCTTCTGAAAGGTTCTCCCATCTCCACAGAGGAACTCTAGAGCTCTGTCAGAATGCCCATTGGGTCACCTCCCATTGGTCACCTCCCTGACAAAAGGCTATTCTCCCCTGATTGCTCAGTTTAGCCAGGTGGCTAGCTCTAGGTAGAGTCTTGGTGGTTCCAAACTTCTTCCATTTCTAAGAATGATGGCGGCCCCTGTATTATTGGGGACCTTCAATGCTTGCAGACATTTTTTGGTACCCTTCCCCAGATCTGTGCCTCGACACAATCCTGTCTTGGAGCTATACGGACAATTCCTTCGACCTCGTGGCTTGGTTTTTGCTCTGACATGCACTGTCAACTGTGGGACCTTTTTATATAGACAGGTGTGTGCCTTTCCAAATCATGTCCAATCAATTGAATTTACCACAGGTGGACTACAATCAAGTTGTAGAAACATCTCAAGGATGATCAATGGAAACAGGATGCACATGAGCTCAATTTTGAATCTCATATCATAGTGTCTAAATACTTAAGTAAATAAGTTACTTTTTTTTTTTCATCCAAAATGTCTAAACCTGTTTTCGCATGATCATTATGGGTTACTGTGTGTAGATTAAGGATTTTTATGTATTTAGAAAAAGGGAAGTGGTCTGAATACTTTATGAATGCACTGTATGAAAATGGTGCGTTTCTATGTGTAGTAGTAAAGTAGAATAGTACATGTTTTTAACCTTTTTTTAAAAATTGAACTAGGCAATTCAGTTAAGAACAAATTCTTATTTACAATGAAAGTGCGCTGCCCTATGGGACTCCCAATCACAGCTTGTTTTGATACAGCCTGGATGGAATATAAGTGTTTCTAATGACACCAGTGTGCGTTGTGATTTTTGATCAAATGGGAGTAGGCATTGTCTACTGATTTGGTTGATGTCATTGGGAACACGTGTATCGTTATCTTTTTTTACCTCAAAACATAGAAACGTGCCATTTTAAACACAGTATGTTGATGTTAGGTTGGTGCTGTGAGTCCCACACTTCTGGACACCCATGTAATCGAGTCCAAGCCAAGACAGCAATGTTGTCATAAGTGTCATTTGATACGTTTGATGTGTTTTCTCTGCTTCCCGTTGAACTACTAGTCAGTTTATAATCGTCCTATAATGAAGAAATTGAGTTTAATTTTTTAAATTTAATGTAAAAATGTTTTATTAAATGTCTTCTTCCTCCAGCCCTGGTCGGACATGCGGCAGCTTTGATAATGAGATTGTAATGATGAATCACGTTTACAAAGAGCGCTTTCCCAAGGTAGGTATTATTATTTTCTGACTAACCCCCCCTAGCACATCAATAGATTCATCCTCCTCACAAAATACCTTCATCGTCCACTTTTTTATATGTAGCTTTTAACTGCTTTTTATTTGCCATTTTTACGATCTTCTCTTTCAATCGTCTATGATGTGCGTTGTTGTTTATGGTGCACACTTTAAAGTTGATCGTAACAGTTGCTGTGATCTCCAGGCCACAGCTCAGATGGAGGGGCGTCTGCTGGACGTCCTCGCCGACTGCTCCCCAGACAGCACCCTGCCTCTGGCTGACGGCGTGTTGGGCTTCATTCAGCACCAGCTAGTGGAGCTGGCCAGAGACTGCCTGGACAAGTCCCAGATGGGGCAGGTCACCTCTCGCTACTTCATGGAGCTGCAGGAGAAACTGGAGAAACTACTGCATGAGGTGAGGTTCTCTCCAGAACGACTTGGCAAAAGTCTAATGCAATATGTCTGCATCAGGTAGGCTCTCTCATAGAAATAGATTAACATGAGTGTATTCGGGGATGGAGCTTTTTAGCACTGTCAAATTGCTGTGGTCTGAAGAGCGGCTCTCATTTCTATTGGCTTTCTCCTGAATGAGTCAGTTAACTCTGACGTAGTATGCGGGCTGTTCCATGAAACGGGTACCTTTTTTTTGGGGATATGCACGTTTTAAGAAATTAACTTCAATGCCTGTTCTTTCAACATTCAGTTGCATGGAGGATATGTTTAGCCTATGGGACTCAGGCTCAGTTTACATACACTAAGTTGACTGTGCCTGTGGATGTATTTCAAGGCCTACCTTCAAACTCAGTGCCTCTTTGCTTGACATCATGGGAAAATCAAAAGAAATCAGCCAAGACATCAGAACAAAAATTGTAGACCTCCAAGTCTGGATCATCCTTGGGAGCAATTTCCAAATGCCTGAAGGTACCACGTTCATCTGTACAAACAATAGTACGCAAGTATAAACACCATGGGACCACGCAGCCGTCATACCTCTCAGGAAGGAGACGCGTTCTGTCTTCTACAGATGAACGTACTTTGGTGCGAAAAGTGCAAATCAATCCCAGAACAACAGCAAAGGACCTTGTGAAGATGCTGGAGGAAACGGGTACAAAAGTATATCCACAGTAAAACGAGTCCAATATCGACACAACCTGAAAGGCCGCTCAGCAAGGTAGAAGCCACTGCTCCAAAACGGCAATAAACAAGCCAGACTACGGTTTGCAACTGCACATGGGAACAAAGATTTTACTTTTTGGAGAAATATCCTTTGGTCTGATGAAACAAAAATGGAACTGTTTGGCCATGACCATCGTTATGTTTGGAGGAAAAGGGGGAGGCTTGCAAGCCAAACACCATCCGGACCGTAAATCACGCGGGTGGCAGCATCATGTTGTGGGGGTGCTTTGTTGCAGGAGGGACTGGCGCACTTCACAAAATAGATGCCATCATGGAGGAAAATTGTGGATATATTGAAACATTTTGAAACATCAAGCCATCAGTCAGGAAGTTAAAGCTTTGTTGCAAATGGGTCTTCCAAAAGCATACTTCCAAAGATGTGGCAAAATGGCTTGACAGCAAAGTCAGGGTATTGGAGTGGCCATTACAAAGCCCTGACCTCAATCCTATAGAAAATGTGTGGGCATAACTGAAAAAGCATGTGCGAGCAAGGAGGCCTACAAACCTGACTCAGTTACACCAGCTCGGTCAGGAGGAATAGGCCAAAATTCACCCAACTTATTGTGGGAAGCTTGTGGAAAGCTACCCGAAACATTTGAACCAAGTTAAACTATTTAAAGGCAATGCTACCAAATACTAATTGAGTGTATGTAAACTTCTGACCCACTGGGAATGTGATGAAAGAAATAAAAGCTGAAATGAATCATCTACTATTATTCTGACATTTCACTTTCTTAAAATAAAGTGGTGATCCTAACTGACCTAGGACAGGGAGTTTTTACTAGGATTAAATGTCAGGAATTGTTAAACTCAGTTTAAATATATTTGGCCAAGGTGTACAGTGGGGCAAAACTATTTAGTCAGCCACCAATTGTGCAAGTTCTCCCACTTAAAAAGATGAGGCCTGTAATTTTCATCATAGGTACACTTCAACTATGACAGACAAAATGAGAAAAAAAATCCAGAAAATCACATTGTAGGATTTTTAATGAATTTATTTGCAAATTATGGTGGAAAATAAGTATTTGGTCACCTACAAACAAGCAAGATTTCTGGCTCCCACAGACCTGTAACTTCTTTAAGAGGCTCCTCTGTCCTCCACTCGTTACCTGTATTAATGGCACCTGTTTGAACTTGTTATCAGTATAAAAGACACCTGTCCACAACCTCAAACAGTCACACTCCAAACTCCACTATGGCCAAGACCAAAGAGCTGTCAAAGGACACCAGAAACAAAATTGTAGACCTGCACCAGGCTGGGAAGACTGAATCTGCAATAGGTAAGCAGCTTGGTTTGAAGAAATCAACTGTGGGAGCAATTATTAGGAAATGGAAGACATACAAGACCACTGATAATCTCCCTCGATCTGGAGCTCCACGCAAGATCTCACCCCGTGGGGTCAAAATGATCACAAGAACAGTGAGCAAAAATCCCAGAACCACACGGGGGGACCTAGTGAATGACCTGCAGAGAGCTGGAACCAAAGTAACAAAGCCTACCATCAGTAACACACTACGCCGTTAGGGCCTCAAATCCTGCAGTGCCAGACGTGTCCCCCTGCTTAAGCCAGTACATGTCCAGGCCCGTCTGAAGTTTGCTAGAGAGCATTTGGATGATCCAGAAGAAGATTGGGAGAATGTCATATGGTCAGATGAAACCAAAATATAACTTTTTGGTAAAACTCGTCGTGTTTTGGAGGACAAAGAATGCTGAGTTGCATCCAAAGAACACCATACCTACTGTGAAGCATGGGGGTGGAAACATCATGCTTTGGGATGTTTTTCTGCAAAGGGACCAGGACGACTGATACGTGTAAAGGAAAGAATGAATGGGGCCATGTATCGTGAGATTGAGTGAAAACCTCCTTCCATCAGCAAGGGCATTGAAGATGAAACGTGGCTGGGTCTTTCAGCATGGCAATGATCCCAAACACACCGCCCGGGCAACGAAGGAGTGGCTTCGTAAGAAGCATTTCAAGGTCCTGGAGTGGACTAGCCAGTTTCCAAAGATTTTCTATGGGGTTGAGATCTGGAGGGAGTTGAAAGTCTGTGTTGCCCAGCAACAGCCACCAAAACAGCACTGCTCTAGAGGAGATCTGCATGGAGGAATGGGCCAAAATACCAGCAACCGTGGGACCTTTTAGATAGACAGGTGTGTGCCTTTCCAAATCATGTCCAATCAATTGAATTTATGACAGGTGGACTCCAATACGTATTTAACGAAGTTATTTCTTTTTAAAAAGTTTTTAATACATTTGCAAACAACATTTCTGAACCTGTTCACAATGTCATTATGGGCTATTTTGTGTAGATGGGTTTTTAAAAAATCACATTTTTGAATAAGACTCACGTAACAAAAAGTCAAGGGTTCTGAATACTTTCCAAATGTATGTACTTTATGCACATTAAAAAGTTGCCTCGAATCCTGGTTATTGATTTACACTTTTTTAAAGCCTCCTGTGTATTGAGAACAATAGCTTGGAATTGGTCATTTGATACTGTAGGTTCTCGCTGTGCTTTGATTCTAGACCATTAGTTGGCGCCTGCCAAATGGATCTCTCCAGTCTTAGATGTAATTGCGTAAGTAGGGCTCATTGCCTAACTTTCCATAGGACCAATGCTTAATAATCATTGCTGTCCATACAATGGCTTGCTTTTATTTTCTGCTATGTTAGTTTTTTGGCAGAGTTTTCCCTTGTATGTCATTAATTTTTCAAATATAGGACGCATCAGAGTTCATTCAGTCCTCTTATGGTTTGTTTTTGTCCCAAGACCAAGGATGTACCCTCTCTTCAAAAAAAAAGGCGTCGCATCCTAGACGGAATTACAGTATTATGCAACCCTGTCATTGTTCGTACACGTTGTTGTACTTTCTCGTTAGACGGTGTTGCAGGCTCCTCAGTATCCCCTATCACAATCACCATTTGTCAAAGCATCGACTACAACTTTGTAACTTAGATTTTTCAGAAAGATGATTGCCGGTCTCATGCCTTACACATGATTCAGAGCTATTTCTGCCACATTTGAAATAACTTGAAACGGTGAATACTAAGCCAACTACCAACCGATTTTACTAATAAGGAGCAGTCTTGTTGACCCAAATCTTTAAAGGGTCAATCTGCGGTTCAAACAATAACGAAGATCAGGAATGGGACTGGAGAAATGTAACCACTTTAAAATTCATAAACGGAGCTATGGTTGCCATGACCTCACAATTGTTTTCAATATGTTTTGACGCTATACAGTGGTTTTGTTTACAATTACATCATTTAAAGAAAAGACAATTACAAACTTAGATTTTGGCTTCTGATGGGGTGCAACAGTTGAACTAAGCTCATGAGGCATTCACAAGTTAGTCTTCGAGAATCGATGGCTATATATCGTTAATTTATAAGTCAAGAAATAAATGAATGTAGCAATTGCAGCTTGACCCTTTTTTTAAGCGAGAACAGTCTGGTTATTTGATTATGAAAGAATGAGTTATACTGTAAGTGTTCTATTTGATGATCGTTACTATACAGACTAAGCCACTGACATTTATAACAGATTATTTTGTAACGCTTCATGGAGTTCCATACCAATGTATCGCAGTGGTGTCATAATAACCTATTGTGTTTTGCTGGGTGCTTATGTACAAGTTTGTATTATACGCATGTGTCAATTTGTTATGTTTTTTTTTTTTGTTGCATATCCCAACACCCTGATAGTGCTGCCAGGGTCAGACATTATCAACAGTGACCCTGGAGCATTTAGGGTTAAGTATCTTGCTCAAGGGGACAGATTTTCACCTTGTCTTCTCAGGGATTCGAACTAGTGACCATTGGCTCAACGCTCTAACCGCTAGGCTACTTTTTAATAATTGTTTCACTTTTTATTTGGTAAATATTTTCTTAACTCTTTCTTGATCTCCACTGTTGGTTAAGGGCTTGCAAGTTTCATGGTCAGGTCTACATGTGACAAATATAGTTTGAATTGATATTCCTGCTGCCTATGGCATATACCAGGCATATAAGGTTCTGTATTGTTCTTGTCATGGTCATCAGGCGTATGAGCGGTCAGACAGTGAGGAAGTGACCGTCATCATCAAGCTAGTGAAGAAGATTCTCATCATTATCTCCAGGCCAGCCAGGCTACTGGAGTGTCTGGTAAGATTCCAACAATCATAAAGTTTTTTTTTTTTTCTCTCCCATTTCAGGAAGTGGCGCTCCTAAAGCAATTGCTAACCAACACAACTAATATGATGCGTAACATCCACGATGCGTTTTTGTCCAGCCTCTGATGTTAATAGATTTTTCGTAGGTTAAGTACATTGAGCGCTAGACTTAAGTACTCCGCCACTAAGTGTACTCACTAGCTTGTTACAGGGTTATAACGCTAAAAACCCTGGGGTACATCGACCTATGTAATGTGAATCGTAACAGCCAATATTCCTATGGTCTTTACACCACCAATAGGAGTTTAACCCAGAGGAGTTCTTGCACCGTCTGGAGGCAGCAGAGGACCATGCCAAGGTGGGCCAGGTCATCAAGACAGACATCCCCCGCTACATCATCAGCCAGCTGGGCCTCACCAGGGACCCTCTGGAAGGTACAGTACCGTGGGGCTTCCTCTTCCCCCATCTCTTTTAATATGAAGCACTTTAGGGTTATTTTAAAACCTAGCCAAGTGGCTACCTGTTTTTGATTCTCCCATGTTGTCTCTGAATATAATGTGCAATAGATCAACTTGTGATCGCACAGAGTTGCGGAAGGGTGACTTTTGTGAGGATGGCATGGGTCATATTCATCTGGGCATGCACGATAAAACGTTTTAAAACATTTGCTACAGTAAAGGAGTTTTTCGCATTGTCCAGGTAACCTTAACAGGTTTCAGTCTTGTTTCCTTTTGTTTGGTGCCTGACCATTCTCTAACTCCCAATGTTGTACTGTAGACATGGTCCATCTGGAGCAGACCTGCCCTGGTCACGGAGCGGCCTGCAGAGACTCTGACGACACTGGGGAGGTAAGGCAACCAAACACTTTCACTGCAGGATAAGTTCCGCTAAGCTATGTATTAGCGTAGTGTACTGTGTAGGCCTATAGCATGAACGTGCACATTATAGAATTAGCTTGGCTTTAGATGAGATGCATAGAAGACAGTTAAAGTTCTTTAAAAGAAAAATGATATAACACATACTCTGGCAAATACACGGCATGTTTAATCGTTTGGACCTGGCAAATGTGTTCAGGAGAAATTGCTTTGTTCTTCAATTTTGTGTCTCAGAACCGGGCAGCCTGCGCTCCTTCTCGCAGGAAACCAGTTGAGAGCGACTTTGACACCCTCAAGCTCATCAGTAACGGGGCCTATGGGTGAGTACGAGCCCTTCGTTTGTAGCGGTCTGTCTTTTTTTGAGGAAATCTGAGTGTGCAGAACGCAGAAGTGAAACAGAAAGAGGATATCTTGAATGCGTGTGCTGCCATACAGTTGGCTAAAATGCCAGAATGACATTTCTTCAACAAATACCACGCAATGTTTATGACCAACTGGCCAAATGCCTGTTCAAATATGTTGACAGTGGACCAAATGCGCCATATTAAGCTGGGTGTACACTATGATTTTGGCCCTGATATAGCTATCCCAGACAAGTTTTTGAGATCGGAGACAAAATACCCATGTCGTTGCTTACTTGAGGCATGCGGCCGTCACAGACGCTCGTTTATTGTGAGCGGGTCAGAGACCCAATCTGAGGGCTACCAATCCCGTCTTTGAGCAGTCCCGGACTTCCCGATGTTTATTTTCAAACGCGTTTGATTTATCGGCACAAAGTCCGCAATGTTCTTGTAGGGTGAGATGTGCAACGACAAGTTTTGAGAACGGTGATCAGCAATAGCAATGAGAGCTCACCAGTGAAATGATGATGATATTGTTTCGCATCTCCCAGAATGCGTAGACGCAGGAGCGACGACTATAACTAGTGTGCGTCTGCACTTGCCTTTTGCCAAAGTGTCAAATCGTTATAGCTCTGATGTTCACAAGCAAATGTTATTCAATAAGAAATATTAGCTAGAAACGTTTACTCTGTATGGCGAGCGTGAATGTCTGACTGAAAACGTTTTGAGGCCGCTTCGAGCCACCGCTCGTTCTAGCTGCATTTAATGATGTGATTCGATTGTTTTTCGCGAGACCGCGCGGTATTGACAATCCTCACGCTCAAGTGAGGAATCTTGTGGCGTCTGACGCCGTCTGTGCCACATCGTTGAGTGTGCGCACTGCTACGTTGGCGAGACAAAAAAAAAAAAAAAAACGACCGGAAAGACAGTTGTTTTAATGTGAGAGGCTCAGCGACGTTAGGATTTAGAAAGTCGTGTAGTGTACACCCTGCATTGCTTACCATTGTTTGTCCAATCCTCTCAGATCTCCAAAAGTGACCAGGGGCTGTTTCTGAAAAGGGCCTGTGTCTTTTTTAATAGTTTTACAGAAGACCGCTTCCTCTTTCATCTCCACTACACAATATGGCAAAAGCAATACGATTGATGCTTACTGGTCGTACTCTCACTTCAGTGCAGAAGTCATTTAAGACTGTTATAAGAAGCACGGAAGTAACTGACTTTTTTTCTTCTCATTTTCTTTCTCTCTCCCTCTCTCGGTCTGCCCTTCGCTCTCCTTTTCCACGGCCGCAGTGCCGTGTTCCTGGTGAGGCACAGGGAGACCCGGCAGCGTTTTGCCATGAAGAAGATCAACCGTCAGAACCTGATGCTGAGGAACCAGATCCAGCAGGTATTTGTGGAGCGGGACATCCTGACCTTCGCCGAGAACCCCTTCGTCGTCTCCATGTTCTGCTCCTTCGAGACGCGCAGACACCTCTGTATGGTCATGGAGTATGTAGAAGGTAGGTTCTTAATGTAGATGTACACCTCTGCAGACTCACACAGACATAATGTATATGGAAGGGTAGGATCCACTGGAATGACATACAAGATGCACACGGTCACACACACACACTGATTTTTACACACTCAGATGCTACATATTGTTTTAGAGACGGTACTACTTTATGGTTCTGGAGCATGACCGCACGTCAGAACACCACCTTACCCTCCCTCGACCCACATATTCTAAACGTAATGAACTCCAAATTCACTCTTGGGTGTCGAAGAAGCCCAAGGCGGAGATGAGTTGAAATGATTGTCAGACCACAAACTGTTATAGCAGCTGTAACTCTGCTGCCTTGCAGTTCAAATTCAAGTCTCGGCAGCACACATCAAATCAGGTTCCCATGGTCGTTGCTTGCCAGCCTTTTACACAGTCTGTTGGCATGCCGTCTACCTCCTCAGGTGGGGACTGTGCCAACCTGTTGAAAAACATTGGCCCGCTGCCAGTGGACATGACCAGGATGTACTTTGCAGAGACTGTCTTGGCACTGGAGTACCTCCACAACTACGGCATCGTACACAGAGACCTGAAACCTGACAAGTGAGTCTGGAACCTGACTAGCCAGGTGTCCTGCTCATATTATACATTAATGGCAGTGTGTATTCTACTTTGTGTTCATGTGTATAACATACATTCTGGATTTTAACAAAATATATATTTTTACACCAAGGCTTCGTTCTGCGTTGTTCACTATCCAGCATCAACTTCTGTTTGTTCGTTTTGTAAACTATTGTTTTCTAATGCATTTTCTTCCTGTGTAGTTTGCTGATCACATCCATGGGCCACATCAAGCTGACTGACTTTGGTCTGTCCAAGATTGGCCTGATGAACATGACCACCAACCTGTATGAGGAACACATTGAAAAGGACACAAGGGAGTTTATAGACAAGCAGGTGAGCTCTCCATTTTTCTCTGTCCTCTTTCTCTAAATGTTTGTCTTAATTGGTTTCTAATGTCCTCTACAACTGTCTTGTCAGTCTCATACCTTCTCATTCGGTTTAGCTACCTGACTTATACTCTCTCTCTTGTCCATTCTTAAATCCTCCCTTCCGGTTCTCTGTCCCAGGTGTGTGGTACACCGGAGTACATTGCTCCAGAGGTGATCCTGAGGCAAGGCTATGGGAAGCCGGTGGACTGGTGGGCTATGGGCATCATCCTCTATGAGTTCCTGGTGGGCTGCGTACCTTTCTTCGGAGACACACCCGAACAGCTCTTCGGACAGGTGGTCAATGGTGAGAGTCATCTCCTGAATGGGGGAAACGTTAGCCCGGTTAAATTAGACTGAATGCTATGTTTACTGTTGTTTTTTAATCGTTCGCTCTGGTTTATCCAGGCTAGGTTAACATTGCTCTGACTGGTCAAGTTAATTCAATGAATAGGCTCTACAAGCACCTCCTGTCTTTTGCCATGGATTGCCTCTGTTGCGTGGTGCAAAAAGACTGATCCAAACACACCCTCTAATTGTTCTTACTCTGGGATAGGCAGATGTCTTTCAAACATCTAGTCACCAATGTCAAGATGAAGTTCCCATTATCAATATCACAGTTCCCACCTACCAGTCCGTTTTGAATCATTGTCAAATGTTTTCATGTTGTATTGTGTGTAATTCAGATGATATGGTATTCAGGAAATGTGTGTGTTTCACAGATGACATCATCTGGCCTGAGGGGGAGGACGCCCTGCCTGCTGATGCCCAGGACCTGATCACCAGGCTGCTGAGGCAAAGCCCTCTGGACCGCCTCGGGACTGGTGGGTGGCCTCTTTATTGCCTCCTTCATTTGTCATTTTGGAGTCACGTTTATTGTAAATAAGATTTAGGAATATGTTTCGAGAGCATTTCTACGTCACCGTGGATGCATACAAATCATTGTATTTTTCACTGAAATGTATTTCAATGTTATGATTGTTGTTTTTATTAGATGGTTTGCTGAGATTCATCAAAAAAGCACCACCTAACGTGATGTGGGTCTGACTATATTGGCCATATTGATTACTTGGTTTGATTTAAATCATTTATCCCTATGGTACTCCCAGGGGGGACACCAGAGGTCAAGATGCACATGTTCTTTGTGGGTCTGGACTGGAACGGACTGTTACGACAGAAAGCTGAGTTTATCCCTCAACTGGAGACTGAGGACGACACCAGCTACTTTGACAGTAGGTGGCGACCTTTACCACTCTCATTTGGGAGTATTTAAATGTTGTTGTGTAATACCGTGAAGGTAGAAGTTGCCTGTAAACACGGCTCTATGATCCTTACCCCCCCCCAGCCTAATCTTGGTCATAAGGGCGGTGTACATAAACCTTCTCTGCGCTTGATGAGTGTGTGGGCTACTGACTACTGTAATGTATGTCTGTGTTGCTCTCCAGCCCGATCTGAGCGGTACAGTCACCTGGGCTCAGATGATGATGACGAGACCTGTGATGAAGACACGTCCCTGGAGCTCAAGCAGTTCTCCTCTGTGGCACATCGCTTTAGCAAGGTGGTATATGACCCAATGTTTGTTCATATCGCTTAGATTTAGAGTATGCCGAAGAAATATTTTACTCAAGAATACTCCTTGCAACACTGCCCCTTGTAAAATCATCATGTTTTAGTTTGTCGGGACGAAATACAAAAGATATTTGTAAACTGGAAAGTAACTCTTCACTTCGTGCAAAAGTCTCACTGTAATGACTTCCCCTTCAAACAGCTCTACTGAAATAACGTGTGATTTTTGTTAATAAGCATTATTATTATTTTTAATTAGGTCATGCTTGTTTTTTGACCTCTGACCTCTTTGTGCCCCCCAGGTGTACAGCAGCACGGAGCACCTGTCCACCTCCACGCCATCCAATC
Organism: Oncorhynchus mykiss; assembly: GCF_057628025.1. Taxonomy (NCBI): domain Eukaryota; kingdom Metazoa; phylum Chordata; class Actinopteri; order Salmoniformes; family Salmonidae; genus Oncorhynchus; species Oncorhynchus mykiss. Next base: position 55,854,280 of record NC_143029.1, read on the forward strand.
ATAGCCTGTCGTCGTCAGAGCGCAGCCACAGTGAGGAGAAGGTGGGGAGGTGGGAGGGGAGGAGTTTCCTATCCCCAGAAGAGGGACACAAACAGGGGGCCAGCGGGGACCGGAGGACTGAGGGACACCGAGGAAGGTGAGCGATGAAGGCCCTTGGTATAATAACACAGCACTCAGACTACACTATGTTTTGTGTGAAGTTGTGAGCGTAGTCTAGCTTTAGTTGGAACAGCGGCAAAATTCACTAAACAGCGTTATTTGCCTTTTTCTATGGTTAGAAGGGAGATATCGTATTCAACTCCAAATAACTATTGAAAACATGCACATTTTAAAGTTAAATATGAATTGGTGGGCAGCAGGTTTTATTCTTCCATCAATTTTAGCATAACCAGATCGCAACTGCCCCCTCTCTAAGTGTATCCTTCCATTCAGTCCCCCTCCCCTCATGTGCTCTAGCCTGCGTCCCAGGGCCTCCTCCGGTTCGTCCCAGTCAGAGAGGAGTGCCAGTCCGCTGGTTATGAACAGCACCCAGAGCCTGGACACCATGCCACGCTTCGCCATCTCAACTGAGGAAGAGGGTGAGTTGAGACTACACACAAATGTGTTTAGGGCTACACACGCATACTTAGAGACATAGACACACTGTCATAAAGTAAACATACACACAGGTATTTTGTGTGTGTGTGTGTATACACAGGATATTTTTACTGTGCTTACATTTCTAAAAGACAAGATTGCACACTCCAGCCAGCACATTGACTTAACCCCCACCACCCCCCCCTCTTTCTCTCTCAGATGGTGTAGTGTCCAACTTGCGGCGTATCCGTCTTCGTAGTAACAGCACGGGTACGCGGCCCTCCTACAGGCGCGGGGGGTCCCGCCGCTTTGGGCACCAGCTGGACACCCCCGAGAAGCCTAGGGCACCAGCGGGCTGCATGGTCCCCAAGTCTGCCTCCGTCTCTGGCCTGTCCCTCATCATCACCCCAGGTTGGTAAACCAACTGGAGCTAGCTATCGTGTACTAGCCCACTCTGACATCATTAAGAGAGTGTCTGGTCTCAAATGGTACCTTATTCCTGGTGCATGTGTCGCTTCATAGAATTCTATTTCTGTGAATTGCTTTTGTCCAGAGCTATGACTAAAAGTAGCATTTTTATATGGGCCATTCATTTGCGATATAGTCACTGTCTCTAGGTTAGCAAAATGCTAGCAACAACAACACACCTAGTATTGTACTGTATATATGCCCTGCAAGCCTGTGTGATTTGATATGCTTGTTACAGCTTCATAAACAGACTATACTTTGATAAATTCCCCAAGAAATTCCTCAGTCCTAGCATACCTCTCCATACCCCCCAGACACTGCGGACGGTGCCCCCGCCAGCCCCAAGTCATCCCTGTCCTCCAACCCCTCGTCCCGGGACTCGTCCCCCAGCCGAGGGGACCTGTCCCTCAGTAGCCTGCGCCCCCCCGTGGTCATCCACAGCTCTGGGAAGAGGTTCGGCTTCGCCCTGCGAGCCATTCGTGTCTACATGGGTGACTCCGACGTCTACACTGTGCACCACATGGTCTGGGTAAGTGTCCCTACCACAGAATGAAATAGAACACTAGAATGGTCTTTGGCACCCCGGCAACTTAACTACAGGACGGCCATCTTGGTCAGGGAAATCGGGCTATTCAATCTTAGTCTTACAGTTTATACTTAAGCCAACATGTTATTTTGTCTTGTTGTACATTTAGTTACGTATTTCAAGGCTGCGTTGAAACAATGACTTTTCAATGATCCAAGACCACTCAGTTAATCCCTACCATTGTGACAATGAGTCGTCAGTATTGGGGCGGCAGGGTAGCCTAGTGGTTAGTGTTGGACTTGTAACCGAAAGGTTGCAAGTTCAAATCCCTGAGCTGACAAGGTACAAATCTGTCTTTCTGTCCCTGAACAGGCAGTTAACCCACTGTTCCTAGGCCATCATTGAAAATAAATAAGAATTTGTTCTTAACTGACTTGCGTAGTTAAATAAAGATAAAATAAAATAATGCTGCATCAAATGTACCTGATCCAAGGGGCATTGGCAAACACAATGCACAGTGGCTTGCGAAAGTATTCACCCCTTGGCATTTTTCATATGATCTTGCCTTACAACCTGGAAATAAAATTGAATATTTGGGGGTTTGTATCATTTGATATACACAACATGCCTACCACTTTGAAGATGCAAAATATTTTTTCTTGTAAGACAAGAAATTAGACAAAAAAACAGAACTTGAGCATGCATTACTATTCACCTCCCTAATGTCAATACTTTGTAGAGCCACCGTTTGCAGCAACTACAGCTGCAAGTCTCTTGGGGTATGTCCTCTATAAGCTTGGCACATCTAGCCACTGGGATTTTTTGCCCATTCTTCAAGGCAAAACTGCTCCAGCTCCTTCAAGTTGAATGGGTTCCGCTGGCGTACGGTAATCTTTAAGTCATACCACAGATTCTCAATTGGATTGAGGTCTTTGCTTTCACGAGGCCATTCCAAGACATTTAAATGTTTCCCCTTAAACCACTCGAGTGTTGCTTTCGCAGTATGCTTAGGGTCATTGTCCTGCTGGAAGGTGAACCTCCGTCCCAGTGTAAAATCTCTTGAAGACTGAAACAGGGTTCCCTCAAGGATTTCCCTGTTTTTAGCACCATCCATCATTCCTAAAATTCTTCCCAGTCCCTACCGATGAAAAAGATCCCCACAGCATGATGCTGCACCCACCATGCTTCACTATGGGGATTGTGTTCTTGGGGTGATGAGAGGTGTTGGGTTTGCGCCAGACATAGCGTTTTTCTTGATGGTCAAAAAGCTATTTTTTTTTGTCATTTTACCAGAGTACCTTCCATATGTTTGGGGAGTCTCCCACATGCCTTTTGGCGAATACCAAACGTGTTTGTTTTATTTCTTTAAGCAATGGCTTTTTTTCTGGCCACTATCGTAAAGCCCAGCTCTGGAATGTATGGCTTAAAGTGGTCCTTTATTTAACTAATTATCTGACTTCTGAAGGTAATTTGGCGCACCATATCTTATTTAGGGGCGTCATAGCAAAGGGGGTGAATACTTAACGCACCACTGTTCCTTTGAAAAAAAAGCCTCACCAGTCTGGACTATTTTGTGTATGTCAATTACATGAAATCCAAATAATAATCCATTTAAATTACAGGTTGTAATGCAACAAAATAGGAAAAACGCCAAGAGGGATGAATACTTTTGCCAGGCACTGTAATTAACTTAATTGATGTGCCCCTAATTGCACCGTATACCTTTTGTTTATCCTACAGATATTGTATGTAGTAATCATGAGCCAATGAACAGGAGTTACACCACTGTTGGCACTGAGGCGGTTTGCCCTATTGGGAAGACCACTTTGTGCCGCTCACCCTGCACTATCAGCTCTAATATAAATAACATGAGCAAGTCTACTTCTGATAAGCTTCCCAGTAAAGCGTTAAAAACAATCAAGCAACCCAGAAAAGTGATTTAAAAACAGCTCGTATTAACATATGCAGCCTGAGAAACAAGATCCATGAAGTCAATAACTTGCTTGCAACGGATGACATTCATGTTCTGACTATCTCTGAAACGCACTTAGATAATACCTTTTGATACAGTGGTAGCAATACATGGTTATAACATCTACCGAAAAGACATGGATGGTGTTGCGGTCTATATAAAGAACCACGCTCCAGTAAAGCTTAGACGATCTAATGTTAAATACTGTTGAAGCAAAATGGCTACAGCCTCACCTAAAGCCTATTCTTGTGGGAAGCTGCTATCGACCAAGTGCAAACAGTCAGTATCAGGATAATATGTGTGAAATGCTTGATAATGTATGTGATAAGAGAAGTATATTTTCTGGGTGATTTAAATATTGACTGGCTCATCAAGCTGCCCACTCAAAAAAGTGCCTGCAACCTGGTTCAAGTTGTCAGTCGACCTACCAGGGTAGTTACAAACGGCACAGGAATGAAATCAATATGTATTGTTCACATCTTTACTAATGCTGCATAAATTTGCTTTAAAGCAGTATCCAAATCCATAGGCTGTAGTGATCACAATATAATAGCCATATCGAGGAAAACCAAAGTTCCAAAGGCTGGGTATAGTGTTAGTGTGTCATACATTAAGTTTTGTAGTGATTAATATGTTGATGTAAAGAAATATTTGCTGGTCTGGTCTGTAATGAGGAGCAACCAGTCACTGCATTTCACACATTTATGAAACTGCTTATTCCAGTTACTAATAAGCATGCACCCATTTAATAAAATTCCTGTAAAAACTCTTAAATCCCTGTGGATTGATGAGGAATTGAAACATTGTATGGTTGAAAGGACGAGGCCAAAGGTATAGCAAGTAAGTCTGGCAGCTCAACTGATTGGCAAACGTACTGCAAAATAAGAAATCATGTGACTAAATAAAAAGAATTATACTATGAAACAAAGATTAATGATAGTAAAAAGCTTTGGGGCACTTTTAAATGACATTTTGGGGGAAAAAAGCCAACTCTGCTACATCATTCATTGACTCGGATGGCTCATTCATCAAAGCCCACTGATATTGCCAACTACTTACTTTTTCATTTTTTTAACCTTTATTTAACTAAGCAAGTCAGTTAAGAATTTGTTTTTATTTTCAATGACGGCCTAGCAACAGTGGGCTAACTGAGGCAGAACGACAGATTTCAACCTTGTCAGCTCGGGGATTCCATCTTGAAACTTTCCGGTTACTAGTCCAATGCTTTAACCACTAGGCTACCTGCCTCATTGGCAAGATAAGCAGACTCAGGGATGACAGCAACAAACGCTGACGCTGCACAGCCAAGTATATCGGACCAAATTATGAAAGACGACTTGTACTTTTGAATTCCGTAAAATCATTGTGGAAGAGGTGTTAATATAATTTTTTTTTCAATGACAAGCCACCGGGGTCTGACAATCTGGATGGAAAATTACTGAGGATATTGCCGCTCCTATTTGCCACATCCTTTGATTTAAGCCTACTAGAAAGTGTGTGCCCTTAGGCCTGGAAGGAAGCTAAAGTCATTCCGCTAGCAAAGAATAGTAAGGCCCCATTTACTGGCTTAAATCGTCGACCAATCAGCTTGTTACAAACCCTTAGTAAACTTCTGGAAAAAAATTGTTGGACCGGATTCAATGCTATTACACGGTAAACAAATTGACAACAGACTTTCAGCAAACTTATAGGGAAGGACACTCAACAAGCACAGCACTTACACGAATGACTGATGGTTGGCTGAGCGAAATTGATGACAAAATGATTGCGGGGGCCGTCTTGTTAGACTTCAGTGTAGCTTTTGACATTATCGATCATAGTTTGCTGCTTGAAAAACATGTTATGGCTTTACCCCCCCAGCTATAATGTGGATAAAGAGTTACTTGTCTAACAGAACAGAGGGTGTTCTTTAATGGAAGCCTATCAAACATAATCCAGGTAGTATCAGGAATTCCCCAGGGTAGCTGTTTAGGCCCCTTGATTTTTGTTCAATCTTTACTAACGACATGCCACTGACGTTCAGTAAAGCCAGAGTGTCTATGTATGCAGATGACTCAACACTATACACGTCAGCTACTACAGCGACTGAAACACAAAGAGCTGCATTTAGTGTCAGAATGGGTGGCAAGGAATAAGTTGGCCCTGAAATATTTCTAAAAGCATAGTATTTGGGGCAAATCATTCACTAAACCTCAACTAAATATTGTAATAAATAATGTGGAAATTGAGATGACTAAACTGCTTGGAGTAACCCTGTATTGTAAACTGTCATGGTCAAAACATATTGATACAACAGTAGCTAAGAATGAGAAGTATGTCCATAATAAAGCACTGCTCTGCCTTGACAACACTATCAACAAGGCAGGTTCTACAGGCCCTAGTTTTGTGGCACCTTGACTACTGTTCGTGTGGTCAGGTGCCACAAAAAAGGACTTAGAAAAATTGCAGTTGGCTCAGAACAGGGCAGCACGGCTTGCCCTTGGATGTACATAGAGAGCTAATATTAATAATATGCATGTCAATCTCTCCTGGCTCAAAGTGGAGGAGAGTGACTTTTTGAGAGGTATTGACATGTTGAATGCACCGATCTGTCTGAACAACTGGCACACAGCTCGGAAACCCATGCATAGCCCACAAGACATGCCACGAGGTCTCTTCACAGTCCCCAAGTCCAGAACAGTCTATGGGAGGTGCACAGCACTACATGTAGTCATGGCTCTATGTAACTCTATTCCACATCAAGTAACTGAAGCAAGCAGTAAAATAAAAAAGCATATTATGGAACAGAGAGGACTGTGAAGCAACACAAACATAGGCACAGATGCATGCACACACACACGCACTAGACACATGGATTTAGTACTGTAGGAATGTGGTAGTAGGGGCCTGAGGGCACACAGTGTGTTGTAAAATCTGTGAATGTAATGTTAAAATTGTATAAACTGCATACATTTTTCTGGACCCCAGGAAGAGGCAGCAGCTAATGGGATCCATAATAAATGCAAATGCCAAAGCAGTCAGGGTTACGTTCTTATTGGCTCATATTCATGTGTTCCTGTAGTGTGTGGAGGAGGACACCCCGGCTCATGAGGCAGGGCTGAGAGCTGGTGACCTCATCACCCACGTGAATGGCGAGTCGGTCCAGGGGCTCGTGCACACTGAGGTGGTGGCGCTGCTGCTCAAGGTGAGACCCACTGAAAGAGGACAGTCTTAATACTCCTCATTCCCTTCCATTGGTCTTTGCTTCTCTCTCTCCATCTCTGCTAATTATGCTACCTGTAATATTCTTGAGCCTAATGATATAGGCCTAGGTGTAAAACAGCTGAGGTGATAGACCAACGACCCTGGAATTAAAAGCAAAGTGTGGGTGAAGAGGGTTGGTTTTGCAGGTTTACTCCCTCTGGATTATCAGTACAGCGTGTATTCTTGGCTATCGTTCCATGTCTGTCATTCGATTGTTAGTTAAACTTGAAAGGAATACCAATGGGTAGTGTGATGCCTAAGACCAATCTTTATTTGTAGTCATCTTCCTGTTGAGTAAAACAGGATATAATGACAAAATGAAATATGTCTTGCGTCTAATGGACATAGATAAATAGCAAAACCAGTTCTTTATCTGTTTTTATTTTATTTTTATCGAACAACTGAATCCAATGAACTGAGCAGGTTGGGCTGACATGCTTATAGCCTTGCTGGGACTTTCTAAATTATGAGTATGCATTTATAAGACTGCTGTTATTTCTATAATTTTTTTTCGGTCTGTTTTCCATGTTATTTGGTTAGTTCTCTTAAGCACACTCAGAGATATTTATGTTACCATGAGACGGCCCATATTTCCCTCTGGCCTACGCCAATTGGTGGCCAAGGGTTTGCCTTAGGATGTAAAGGTGTGTCATGAGTCAGGAAGATGGTATGATGGTCTTAGTGACAACAGATATGGGGGGGGGGGGGTTAGTGGGTGGAATATTGGGACAATTGGAGGCTATGAGGACACTTAATCATCATGGTAAGTTTATGAACATTGGTTGTGGTAAGTATAATTGAAACTTGGTTGTCATTATGGTAAGTATAGCCGGTTATAATTGTAATGGCTTAGCAGATCATAAAAAAAAAGATACATTTTTAGAATATAATATCTATTGTTTACAGGAAACTCATTCTACAAATATAGATGAGGTTGGGTGTAAAAAGGACTGGGAGGGAGAAATATACTTTTGTCATGGTCAAAGGGGGCCAAATAATGATGATCCACGAAGAAATAAATATATATAATAATCTCTTGAGCTCATAAGCAACGAAATAATCTATTATTATGGTGGGAGATTATAATACGGTTTTAAGTACCTCAATGGATCGTAAAGGAAATCACACTGCAAACTATCACCCTCGAGCACTTAAGGAGATCACAAAGATCATGGATACATTAGAAATAGTGGGTATATGGAGGCTGAAAAAACCCTGACCTAGTGAGAAAAACATGGAGGCTTCATCAAGCTAGCCGTCTTGATTACTTCCTAGTCTCATTCTTGCTGGCATCAAAAGTAAAACATAAAATAAAAAGTGTTAATAGGAGACCGAATGCGATCGGACCACCATATAACTCTTACAGAATTTCCACGCGAACGGGGATATTTAAAACTGAATCAGCCTATTGGATGGCAATTTGTTCTTAACGAAGACAAAATAATTCATAATGGACTTTTTTTTGCACATCATAGGTACAGCAGATCCCCTTATTGTATGGGACACTTTTAAATGTACTTTTAGAGGCCATTCAATACAATACTCATCATTAAAACAATAAGTTTAGGTGAAAAGAGATTAGTTTAATTAAGGAAAGTGACAGTGCAGGTAGATGGTAATGGAAACTACTATACAGGCACAAAATAGGTTAGAGGAAAAACCAAAAGAAATGGAGGTACTTATTCAAGAACAATCACGTGTAGTGTCTCACAAAAATACAGCGAATTGGACCGAAAATGTTGAAATGTACAACCTTTTTTCATACAAATGCTCTCTTAGAATTTACAGAAATAGTTAAATTATGGAGTCATAAATTATTCACCAAATGTTTTCTTTTCAGTCTCCATTTCCACGGCATGATGTTAACTGTAAGGAATTCTCCCCCCCAAAATAATATAAAATGATCAAATTTCCAAAAAGACCTGTGAAGCCCAACTTACAGAAGAGGAACTTTCTGAGGCAATATCTTTTCAGTCTGGAAAAACACCACGGCTTCATGGTAAATCAGACCTTTTTTTTTTATGTACTCAAAGATCCATTATTAGCATGTTTTAATTACTCCTATAAAAATTGCCGACTTTCAGGTACTCAAGTTCTGATTTCAATACTACTAAAACAGGAGCCAGGTGGTAATTATAAATATCCTGTCCATTTAAAAATAGAGGCCTCTTACACCGTTGTGATATGAAAATCCTGGCGAAATGCATAGCACATGGAATTTAAAAAGGTTTAACTAGATATTGTTCATCCTGATCAGTTTTTTTTTTACATGGACGATATATTGGAGATAATATACAATTACTTGAAACAATTGAACATTATGAAACATCCAAGATACCAGGCCTGGTCTTTGTGGCAGATTTTGAAAAAATGCATTTGATTAAAGTACAAAAGTATCTGTATGCCGATGACAATTTTTTTTTTCTCCTTAAGTCCGCAATGTGGATCCCTGCACAGTTTCATTTGAAGAGCTTGATCACTTTTCTAGCCTCTATGGACTGAAATGTAATTATGACAAGTGTACAATGTTATGTATTGGATCGTTAGTGTTTACACTACCTTGTAGTTTACTGATAAAATGGGTGGATGGTGAAGTAGACATACTTGGTATTCACATCTCAATAAATATAATTGAACTTACCACAATTTCAATAGAAAGTTAGCAAAAATAGATAAGATTCTGCAACCATAGAGGTAAATACTTGTCTTTATGGAAAAATGACATTGATTAACACTTTGGTCCTATCACAGTTCACTTACTTACTCCAGACTACTACTTTTTTTTTTATCATATGAGCAAAAAATATTAAATGATTTGGAATACAAAGCCAGACAAAATTAAGTGTGCCTATTTGTGAGTTTGGGGGCTAAAATGAAATATTAAAGCTTTAGACCTCACTAAAAGCTTCACTCATATTAAGAAAAGCTCATCCTTTGTTCAAAAATGGCTTTTTTGCCTTTATACAGATTACAACTTCTCCTTTCGGACTAATTGATAATAACATTTTCATACAAAGCTGGTTACAATTTCAGTTTTATCCTCCAGAAAATATATAACAAATGTAATGGTTAAACGCAAATATACTAGTAATAAAATAAAACATTCTTTATGGATTATTTTTTTTAGAATTGTATTATTGACATTATGAATAGAAACGGAGGAGTTATGTCACATTTGCAGCTATCGAAAATATATGAGAATAGCTGCTCAATCCAGATTTACAACCAACTGATTGCAGCATTTCCACAAAAATTGAGGAGACAAGTGGAAAAGGGAGAAGGTTGGGAAGTTGTTTGCCTGCCATATATTAAAGATACAAATTGGCTGAAAGGAATTGGCATAAATAGAAAAATATACCAGTTTCATTTGAGGACAAAAATGTTGACCGCTGCGCTATACAGGTTGCAAAATAATGGGGAGAGATTATCGACGTACCGATTCCATGGCACATGGTTTATGAACTGGTTAAAAAAACTACACTTAATTCAACAATTGAGATTATATACAATTCTTGCCACTAACTGTGTATGTTATTTATATATATATATATATATCAACAAAAAAAATTGATGTAGCTTGTTTCTGGTCACAGATTCAGGAATGGTTAAAAAAATCCCAACATGCACTTAAAATTTACCTTACAAATAGCAGTGTTGGGTGATTTTGGAAAGCCATAGTCAATAAAAAAATGGAATAATACTCGTAGGAAAAGTGTTTATCTTGAGCTCACAATCTGTGGATATTATACGATTTTAGAAAGGTAAAAAAAAATATGTAAAACATTGAAAAATATATGGCACATGGAAACCAGATGAGGGTGGTCTTTGGTGATAGGTGGGCTGGGAGTGGCTGAGGGTTAAAGAGCTTATATTTGGCAATGTGTTATATTTGGCAATGTGACTCCTTTTATATAAAAGTACCATGTCTTTATGTAGCAGAAAAGCTTTTAAACATATTTGTCTTCCGAAGAAGACAAGGCGGATTGGGTTAATAAAAAACACACTAATTTCCTTCTGTTGGTTGTTCCTTCGCTCCCTCTCTCGCTCTGGCCTTTTTTTGTTGTTGCCTTTTATCACTTGCCACCTTCCAAAATATGATCACGAAACTGACAAGTGGCCAAATTATACCATAGTTTCACTTGTCCTGTATTTGAAGACCAGTAAACCAATAGCCCTTCTATTCACAGAGTGGCAGCAAGGTGATGCTGCAGACCACAGCCCTGGAGAACACCTCCATCAAGGTGGGCCCAGCCAGGAAGACCAGCAACAAGAGCAAGATGGCCCGACGCAGCAAGAAGAAGAGGAAGGATGACCAGGACAGGTAAAGAGCAGAACATTTTACAAGGCTCTCCATTATATGAGGAGCAGTAACTCCAGTCACAACGAGCAATGTGTAGCACCTACAGTGAGGCGACCCATACAATGACCAATTAGATTAAAGTGCAGACTGTCAGCTTTCATTTGAGTGTATTTTCATCCATATTGGTAGTGGTGAACTGTTTTAGAAATGACAGCACTTTTTGTACATGGTCCTCCTCGATTTTAGGGAACCGAAGTGATGCTCACTTATGTGTATTTAAAGTATACTGAACAAAATGTTCCATATCTACAGAGAATATTTCTTGAAAATTTGGTTTGCGCATTTCTCCTTTGCCAAGATAATCTATCCGCCTGAGTGTGGCATATCAAGAAGCTGATAAACAGCATGATCATTACACACCTTGTGCTCGAGAGAAAATGCCACTAAAATGTAGAGTTTGGTCACACAATGCCACAGACGTCTCAAGTTGAGGTAGTGAAATTTACATACTAACTGGAGGAATGTCCACCAGAGCTGTTGCCAGAGCATTGAATGTTAATTTATCTACCATAACCCACCTCCAACATCGTTTTAAAGGATTTTGCAGTATGTCCAACCGGCCTCACAACTGCCGACCACGTGTAACCACACAAACCCAGGGATTCCACATCCGGCTACTTCACATGCGATATTGTCTTAGACCAGCCACCCTGATTTTATCAATGCCATTTTAATAAACTGAGTTACCGTGACGAGATCCTGAGGCCCATTGTCGTGTCATTCATCCGCCGCCATCACTTAATGTTTCAGCATGATAATACACAGCACCATGTTGCAAGGATCTGTATAGAATTCCTGGAAGCTGAAAATGTCCCAGTTCTGCCATGGCCTTCATACTCACCAAAGGTGTCACCCGTCGAGCATGTTTGGGATGCTCTGGCTCGACAGCATGTTGCAGTTCCTGCCAATATCCAGCAGCTTCGCACAGCCATTGAAGAGTGGGACAACATTCCACAGGCCACAATCAACAGCTTGACTAACTCTATGCGAAGGACATGTGTCGCACTGCATGAGGCAAGATGTGATCACACAAGATACTGACTGGTTTTCTGATCCACGCCACTACTTTATTTTCTTAATTTTTTTATAAAGGTATCTGTGACCAAACGATGCATTTCTGTATTCCCTGTCATGTGAAATCCGTCTTAGGGCCTAATGCATTTATTTAAATTGGCTAATTTACTTCTATGAACTGTAACTCTGTAAAGTCTTAAGAATTGTGGCGTGTTGCTTACATTTTTTGTTCAGTGTAGTATTTGGACCCATATTCCTAGCACACAATCACTGCATCAAGCATGTGACTACAAAGTTGTTGGATGCATTTGCAGTTTATTTTGGTTGTATTCCAGATGTGCCCAATGGAAAGGAATTGTAAATAATGTATTGGGCCATTTGAGCAACTTCTATGATATATAAGAACAAGGAAAAATATAGAATTCTGTGCCGCCTAATGCTAATATTGCTGTCTTTTATAGCCACAGAATTTGGTGTATTATCACGTCACATGAAAAGGATTGCTGAAAATATCCACTTAAATTGAATCCCATTTCTCTCCTGTAGTAGACGACGTAGCGTCTTGAGGAAGATGGCCAAGCACACCCCTCCTCCCATGCAGAGCAGTCGTAGTTTCTCCTCCGGCTTCCAGCATTCTGTATCCTCCAGTGACAGCTTGTCTGGCTCCCCCACCCAGAGCCTCTCGCCTGGACCCAGCACACCCTGCCCCTCCCCCGCCCCCGACCAGTCTGGAGGTGAGTAGCTAGCCTCTATTGGATGGAAACTGTGGTTCGATAGTCGGCCATTTTGTGATGTACATATTTTAATGTAATAAGGTGGGTGTGTGACCATGTTTCAACCGTTATGATATACCAAGTCAATTGGTATCGGAATAGAAGATACCTGGGTTATGTAAAAGCTCTTGGTTTTCATGGTACATGTCATACAGAAATGCAGGCAAAAGTTGATTCTCATTATTTTCAAACCATTTAACAGCACGACAGCGAGAATTCTTTCTTTGTCACTGAATAAATCAAAGGCTTATCTACAGCATGTTCTATCTCTTCTCAGACTCCAACTCCCCCCAGAGCTCCTCTCCCTGCTCCAGCTCTCCCAACTCCCCCGTCCCCCAGGCCCGTCCCAGCTCCCTCCAGGTCCTAGGCCGCTACACCAAAGCAGGCCGCTGCAAGTCCACCAGCAGCATCCCCCCCTCCCCGCTGGCCTGTATCCCCCCTCCGCAGCCCCTTTCCTCCCAGTGCTCTCTGTCCTCCCTCCCTGGCCTGTCCAAGGGCCTCCACGGCAAGACCCTGTCCCCTCCCACCGTTACCCGCCACTCTGTCCGCCCGCGCAGCGCCGAGCCGCCCCGCTCTCCCCTCCTCAAGAGGGTGCAGTCGGCTGAGAAGCTCTCCGGGGCGTACCACGGTGACAAGAAGGGCTACGCCACCCGCCGACACACCATGGAGGTACCTCTGTCGGAGGGGGAGGGGCTAGAGGACCTGGATACGGCCAGAGGGTTTGTCTGTGTGGGGGAACAACATGGCCGCCAGGGCCTGTATCTGGGCGGTCAGAGAATCCACAGGGAGTCGACAAGCAGCGACCACCGCAGTGACCACTGCTCCAAGGAGTTGGTGATGAGGAAACTGGCCCTGTCTGAGAGGAGGGACTCCTTTAAGAAGCAGAAGGCGGTGCAGGAGGTGAGCTTTGACGACCCAAATGAGAAGGAGCCAAGAGCCACCCTCCCCGTCAGGCAGCCGCGGTTTAAGGCATCGTGGATTAACTTGGCTCAGTCCGACTGGAGCCTGGAGGCTGCGGGGAGAGGAGCACAGGGTACAGCAGCACAGAAATCCAAACCAAAAGAGAGGGAGGGGTTTTAGCCTAGCGTTGCTCCAAAAAGGTGAAAGGTAGAGTCTTTCTCAAGACAGCAAGACTCTAGACTAAGGTTACATACTCTTATCGACTACTGTACAGTATTTGAAGGGCTTGCATGTTTATCCGCAAGTATATACTCAAGTTGTGCCAATCGAGGCAACCGGAGGGAGAGAAGAACAAAAATAAAGTTGTTACATAGTCGAGTTAACGTTACAGTATGCATCCTACCACACTAAACAAACTTTTGAGTGCCAAAATTGGTTTACATCCTATTTTTGGTTTCCCCCTCCTTCACCCTTTGGTTTTAGGTTCACTGTAGCACCTGTAACATGTTTGTACTTTGTAAATATGTTTTAAATTTGTTTTTCTTTTTTTTAACTGAAATAACCTATTCATGACTTTTTAATGTTCATTTGTTTTTATTTCAGGGCTGAATATGACGTCATGTATTATTGGCCCTATTTGTGTAAATCGCACAAATGAGGTGCAGCCATTCTGTTGTGTGAATTGATAGGGACTTGAGGAAACTAAATTAAGAACAAATGTTTTAGATGTGGTTTCTAGATGGAGACAGAGGATGAAGCAATTTCTTTGTCCATTATCTCTTAAATTTTAAGTTGGGTAACATTTTAGTATTCCAAAAGTGTTTAATTTCTTGGAAAATGGCTGCTGATTTTTGTCTGATCAAATATGGCCTTTCAAACACATGTTGAATGTTTATGTACTTACTGTGTCCAAGCCCTTTTTAATTCAGTGCTGTCTTTTAACACACTAGAACAATGTGTTTGGTAATGATTTGTAGTCACTATCTGGACTGGATCCAAGAGAATCAGGGAAAGTGTGTCACGTTTTAAAAGACCTGGGCACAAGTATGAAAGGTATCTACATTCGGTATGCTTTGAAATGGTGCCCCCATGCCAAAGCGGGGATTTCTCATAGGAACCCTTCTAAAAAAGAAAGAGAAGAGGTAGTGTACATAGGAGGCTTTAGGAATGGGGCCCTGCTGCCATGCCCTGTCAATCATCCAGTGAAATCATCAAATGGATTCCACCAATTCTCTCATTGGTTTAAATCACAAAATGATTGACAAAATAAATTAAGTTCTGCCTTTACTACCTTTTTGATACTAGATTGTTGGCGATCCTGCAATGCCGTACTTACCTGCTTGTTGAAGCAAGCTACCCTACAATCTAATTTAGCAGGAGAGCGTTTGTACAGGTTAGGCATTTCCTCTTAACGCAGTTCTCGTTATTTTTCAGAACCCTGGTTTAAGAATCGTACAGTGTATGTAGGAACTGGCTCTCTTTGCGGTTTTTAACCATGTTATATGAATGTTTACATTTTTTGGGGTCAAGTGTACTGTATTTGAAGTTTTTCCATCTGCTGTTAAATTACTACAACCAATGACGGTAAACGGCAGGATTCCAACAGAAGCCCTGAGGGACAAATTGAAATGTTTTTTGTGTGTGTATATTTTGACATGGAAGCAGTCTTGTTGTATTGCTGATTCGCCTATGCTATTCACACACACCCCGTAACTAATCTAAACGGCAGTTGGAAATGATTAAAAAGTGACTTGGGGGGGGGGGGGGGGGGTGAACAGCAGACTTGATAGAATGACAGTGGTTTGGTGAGAGATTTGAAGATGGTTTTGCTCTGAACTTTGTATACTCTCATTGGCACATTGTTTTCTTCTGCAACTATGGAATTAACAAATGCTTCCACTCTCGCTTATTTCAAATAAGCTGTAATATCAGGATGAACTGTCATACTCTGTCAGATGTTAGGAACACGTGTTTCACGGTGGGAATATTGACAAGGGTTAAAATAATAATTTAGCACCAACTAATACTTGAACAACTGGAACGAGAGAGGATAGCGCAAGGTCAAATTTAAAACTGATCTACTTGTTTTATTACCCAACATTGTTTACTTAATTAGTACTTGAAACATGTGTTTCTTGAGGATATAATCAAATAAGTAATTCAATTTACAATGTATTTCCCAGATCTTGATTATTGTCAATGTGGTCCGTTTGTTGGAAATACTGCATCTTGCTACGGTGTAATCATACTAGACATTTTTACTGAATAACTACATGTTCAATTTGTCAGATATTTCCATGGTCTAGCTTGCTAGAGAATTTGTCTGATTCTTACAGTATGGCTAAGCTGACCACGATTGTGAACATAACCATTCTGCATTTCTACACTGTTCAATGTTACACAAAAAAAACACTGGCACCCAAATTTGTTTGTGTACATTGTTTACGTCACTGAGTTGTATTCATTTTTTTTCCATTTTCTTTTCCAATTCGACTTCAATAACACTTAAGAATAAAGGGGGTAAAGTATGAGGTGCACACGGTATACAACCAGCTGATGATACTCTCACATTTTTCCTGATACTGTATATGGAAAAGGGGACATCTAATGTTGATTTCGTCACACGGGTGGTCAATTGTAATTCATATAGATAATTCACATTGTTTTGTTCTGTCTTTTACCTTGGTGGCCCTCGAACAACTTCATTTCATATTTCTCAAACTGGTTTCTGGTGAAAGTTGGTGTGAAATCCATTGCTTTATACGCTCTAACAGCATTTTGAAATAAATTAATGGCAGAAGACTAATATGAAGTGGACCATTTATTTTGGGACTTATGAACTACAATTTTGATAAACACATTCACAACACTAACTACTCAAGGCTCATTGTGATCCAATGCATATTTTTTCCATTCAAAACAATTATATACAGTGGGGGGAACAAGTATTTGATACACTGCCGATTTTTCAGGTTTTCCTACACAAAGCATGTAGGTCTGTAATTTATCATAGGTACCGGTACACTTCAACTGTGAGAGACGGAATCTAAAACAAAAATCCAGAAAATCACATTATGATTTTTAAGTAATTAATTTGCATTTTATTGCATGACATAAGTATTTGATCAACCGACCTGTTTTTCTTTAAGAAGTCCTCCTGTTCTCCACTCATTACCTGTATAAAAGACACCTGTCCACACACTCAAACAGACTCCAACCTCTCCACAATGGCCAAGACCAGAGAGCTGTGTAAGGACATCAGGGTTAAATTGCAGACCTGTACAAGGCTAGGATGGGCTACAGGACAATTGGCAAGCAGCTTGGTGAGAAGGCAACAACTGTTGGCACAATTATTAGAAAATGGAAGAAGTTCAAGGTGATGGTCAATCACCCTCGGTCTGACGCTCCATGCAAGATCTCACCTCGTGGGGCATCAATGATCATGAGGAAGGTGAGGGATCAGCCCAGAACTACACGGCAGGACCTGGTCAATGACCTGAAGAGAGCTGGGACCACAGTCAAAGAAAACCATTAGTAACACTACGTCGTCATGGATTAAAATCCTGCTGCGCATGCAAGGTCCCCTTGCTCAAGCCAGCGCATGTCCAGGCCCGTCTGAAGTTTGCCAATGACCATCTGGATGATCCAGAGGAGGAATGGGAGAAGGTCATGTGGTCTGATGAGACAAAAATTGAGCTTTTTGGTCTAAACTCCACTCACCGTGTTTGGAGGAAGAAGGATGAGTACAACCCCAAGAACACCATCCCAACCGTGAAGCATGGAGGTGGAAACATCATTCTTTGGGGATGCTTTTCTGCAACAGGGACAGGACGACTGCACCGTATTGAGGTGAGGATGGATGGGGCCATGTATCGTGAGATCTTGGCCAACAACCTCCTTCCCTCAGTAAGAGCATTGAAGATGCGTCGTGGCTGGGTCTTCCAGCATGACATCGACCCGAAACACACAGCCAGGGCAACTAAGGAGTGGCTCTGTAAGAAGCATCTCAAGGTCCTGGAGTGACCTAGCCAGTCTCCAGACCTGAACCCAATAGAACATCTTTGGAGGGAGCTGAAAGTCCGTATTGCCCAGCGACAGCCCCGAAACCTGAAGGATCTGGAGAAGGTCTGTATGGAGGACTGGGCCAAAATCCCTGCTGCAGTGTGTGGAAACCTGGTCAAGAACTACAGGAAACGTATGATCTCTGTAATTGCAAACAGGTTTCTGTACCAAATATTAAGTTCTGCTTTTCTGGTGTATCAAATACTTATGTCATGCAATAAAATGCAAATGAATTACTTAAAAATCATACAATGTGATTATCTGGATTTTTGTTTTAGATTCCGTCTCACAGTTGAAGTGTACCTATGATAAAAATTACAGACCTCTACATGCTTTAAGTAGGAAACACTGCCGATTTTGCAGGTTATCAAATACTTGTTCTCCCCACTGTACATTGAACAAAAATATAAATGCAACATGCAAAGTTTTCAAATATTTTACTGAATTACAGTTTACATAAGGAAATCGGTCAATTTGCAAAAGTTAATTAGGCCCTAATCTATGTATTTCACATGACTGGCAATACATATGGATCAGAAAACTGGAACACTGTCGATCCAGAGCATTCCAAACATGCTCAATGGGTGACATGTCTGGTGAGTATGCAGGCCGTGGAAGAACTGGGACATTTACAGCTTCCAAGAACTGTGTACAGATCATTGCGATATGGGGCTGTGCATTCTCATGCTGAAACATGAGGTGACGGCGGCGGATGAATGGCACGACAATGGGCATCAGGATCTCGTCACGGTATCTCTGCATTCAAATTGCCATTGATAAAATGCAATTGTTTGTTGTCCATAGCTCATGCCTGCCCATACCATAACCCCACCTCTACCAGTGGGCACTCTGTTCACAACGTTGACATCAGCAAACCGCTTGCCCACGCTATGTCTGCCATCTGCCCACTACAGTTAAAACTGGGATTTATCCGTGAAAGCATATTTCTCCAGAGTGCCACTAGCCATAGAAGGTGAGCGTTTTCCCACTGAAGTCGGTTATGACGCCAAACTGCAGTCAGGTCAAGACCCTGGTAAGGATGACAAGCATGCAGCATCCGGTTTCATCAGCTGTTGACTAAGCCTGATGTAGAAGTTCTGGGCTGGTGTGGTTACACGTGGTCTGCGGTTGTGAGGCTGGTTGGATGTACTGTACTGCTAAATTCTCTAAAATGACAGAGGTGGCTTATGGTAGAGAAATTAACCAATTATCTGGCAACAGTTCTGGTGGACATCCCTGCAGTCAACATGCCAATTGCACACTCAAAACATCTGGCATTGTGTTGTGTGACAAAACTGCTAATTTTAGAGTAGCCTAGTTATTGGCCCTTTCTAAAACAGTGTACAAAACATTAGGAACACCTTCCTAATATTGAGTTAACTGCTGGAAGATGTCTGGGGTGGGGGCGCTGCGAATTTCATCCCCGGGGTGTGTGTGTGTGATCTAGGACTAGTAAAGGCCCAGTGCACTACTTTAGTAATAAAAATACATTTTCTTTCATTCAGATTTTTCAGGCAGTGCTTCCCGCGGCTATGGTCGAAAGCATTCCACAGGGATGCTGGCCCATGGTGATGCCAATGCTTTCCACAGTTGTGTCAAGTTGACTGGATGTCCATTAGCGGGTGGACCGTTCAAAATCTAGTTTTAATGGTCTTGTATACATGTTTAGCAGATGTTATTGCGGGTGTAGTGAAATGCTTGACACAGACGGGAAACTGTTGAGCATGAAAAAGCCAGCAGCGTTGCAGTTCTTGACACACACACCGGTGCGCCTGGCACCTACTACCATATCCTATTCAAAGGCTCTTTTGTCTTGCCCATTCACCCTCAATGGCACACATACAGTACACATTCCATTTCTTCTTCTGTGGGGTTTAACGGCAGTTGGCATCCATATTGGAGGTTAGTTGGAAGGGTGTTATTTAATGCAAGCATTACCATCTCCAACTGGACTATAGTATAAATCCATTATACTGTGATACCATTTTTTTTAAATAACACCCTTCCAACCAACCTTACACTCATTAAAAACCCACTAACCTGTTACACTACTTTGATCCCATCTGCTCCTGCACCATGCCAATGCCCTGAGATTACAGGACACCATTGCTATGAACGCGAAGAAGCCAACCTTACTGAAGCATACATTATACAAGTATCACTCGTTGACCTCAGAATCCCTCACCCATCCTCCTCTACTTTCTTCACTGTCTCAACTTCTGCATTACTACTACTCCTCATCTTCCTCAGCTTCTGCACTACTCTGGCCACCTCAAGCTGCCTCTCTCACACCGGACACTTCCGATCCCCAACAACATGGGACAATCCATGTACCAAGGCTTAAAAATAACCTGTCTCCCCATCATCTAAACTGATTGAAGTGGATTTAACAGGTGACATCAATAACGGATCATAGCTTTCACCTGGTCAGTCTGTCATAGAAAGAGGTGTTCCTACTGTTTTGCACACTCAGTGTATTTTACAATTATAATAAAACACAGTTGTGAACAAGCATGATCAGGCTGTACTGTCAAGATGCATTTTTAGCTGAAATTCTTCAATTCAGGAGAGGTGAACTATTTGGGACTCCCTAAAAAACGCCACCAAGATACAAGTGACTTTGTAACAGGTAAGGAGGGCATTTTTGCTAATACTAACCCTTTTCCTAACATTGACCTAATTATCCTAACCTGCTACGTTAATTCTCCCAATCTGCTGCGCAAATTCTCCTAACCCGCTACGAAAAAAAGTCGTGGTCTGTATCGAAGGGGCGTGATTTTAGGAATCTCGAAATATGTATAATGAGCATATGCGTCTTGTCCTGCAGGGATTCGTGCTTTTCCGTCTGGGTTCGTTTATTTTCGAGCTGTTCATATTAGTTCCCACGCATTCTCCTGTTTCATGCGCGGTGCTGTGCTGGAAATGGCTGTGTAGGGAGCTGAGAGTTATGTGCGGCAAAAGAAAGAAAGGGAGAAAGAAAGAAAGCGGATCAGGAGTGAACCGGGCAAGTGGAAGACTTTAAAGCATTGAGGGAAAGAAACGGTGAAAGATAAGGAAATCAGCTGTCTACATTTCGACGTGTTGAACAGTTAAAGTGCCGCAACAGCGAGATTTGGAAGAAATATCTGCGGGTGAGTTTTTCCAAGTTCTTGCACATTTCCAGTGCTGGCCACTGAACAGGAAAATGGTGGAAGAGCGTGAAGTGCACTACGCACACAACGCAGTACGAACTTGCACATGTTTATAAACTTGTCAAAGAACACTGCAACAAGTCGTTTTCTGTATTTTATAGCACGCTAAATGTTAAAATAATAGCCTCTATTGACATCTCAATTGGCATCTAGTGTGCCTCTTGACATCTCAATCTAGCAAGTCGAGCTACTGTAACCATATTTTCCAGAGTTCCCATATGGTGCATGAATGTTGCTTTATTTTGTTGGCTACATTTTTTTAAATGCAGTATCGAAACATGGCTACAGCTGCGAATTTCTCGAACACGACAGCTATCGCTGGAAGCTAAAGTGTTTCATGTGCTAGTTTTACTTGCTACGTTGTTGCGAGAAAAAATATCTACTCTAGCTGACAGCACCCCATATTTTGGACAGTTCTATTATTTGTTAATTCACATAGTTGGTGTTTTTTGTTAAGTGTAGTTTGTTTTGCACATTTGTTGTTTTTAGGTCTCTATGCCAAATCATCACCAGATTTCTCTTGGATTCATTCCAGAATTTGCAGGATCAGCCATGTCTGTGGCAACGATGCCTATTCAGTTTTGGACAAATGTCCGTCAAACTTTACAGTTGCTAAAATACAGTAATGTAAGTTTTGTATTAACTCATTGCTACACTGTACTTGGGGCAAGGTAAATGTTACTAATGTACAGTAACAATGGGTAACTATTACACTTAAAAATAAAGAAATAACTAGCCTACATATAACGACATATTTTGAATAGTTCCAGTTAGGACATCCTCTGACGTCTCTCGTTTTTAAAGAAAATATAGGAACCCCTTGAGGTGTTATGGCATGTCCGTGTTTATTCAGCTTAATGGAGCTACTTACACTCATTATCGAAAAGTCCCTGAAGCCCCAAGTCGCTTTTTCATTTTGACTGGAAAAACTGGTCAAAACAATCATTAGCTTCCTCCATTACAGCAAGTTGATGGCATTCCAGTTATGCAAATATTTTCCCCCCTTTTTTTTGATATACATTATATATGTGCCCTGATAGGGCCAAGCCCTTTCTCAACCAGGGTATTAAAAAAGCACCCAAAATGCTGCTGCTCACGCCAATTTTGCATTCTACCTACAAACAGTTACAGATCTGGGTTAGGTAAGCTGATCCCTGATGTGCACCTAAGGGCAACTGTCTCTTAGCAAGCACCGCCGCTCTATGTAGGCCTACCTTACAATGTGCAGATCTTTTGTTGCTGCATTTAGCTATAGAGGCCGGTTTTCTGCAATCGTCTTATGCAACATATAGGCCTAGTGCTGTTCCTTATGTTGCTACAATATAACATGGATTAGATTTCAGATATGCTTATGCGATATTACTAGGCTATATCATGTTGTAGACTGTTGGCATTCACAACTAGCATATGGTGTCCACCGGCGGACAGATGGCCACAAGGTTAATGTATGTCAATTTTAGTTTAGGCCTACATACTAGCTGCATTTTGGGGCTCAGATGTGCATTTAAATATTAGTTGCAGCATTGGCTGACATTTTAAAGTACTTACACTGAAATGGCTGTCTCCAGAATGATAATTTTCACTCAAAGAATTGGGTGAATGTCCATTATGAAAATCAATGATAAATCAATGATGAACAAACAGAACTTGTCTCCTGCACTGAAAGTTGGTTCAGGCTTTGATGTGTAATTTTTAGGAAAGTATTACTGCAGTTTGTCTGTCTGTCGTCATCCCCATGCAAAGATTAATGTGTCTGACTGTATTGCAGTATTAGTGCATTTCCATCTACACTGAGTGTACAGAATGTTAGGACCACCAACTCTTTCCATGAAATAGACTGACCAGGTGGAAGCTATGATCCCCTATTGATGTCACCTGTTAAATTATCTTCAATCAGTGTAGATAAAGGGGAGGATTTTTAGGTCTCGAGACAATTGAGACATGGATTGTGTGTGTGTGCCATTCAGAGGATGAATGGGCAAGACAAAAAATCTAAGTGCCTTTGAATGGGGTATAGTAGTAGGTGCCAGGAAGTTTAAGTGTGTCAAGAACTGCAACGCTGCTGGGTTTATCACTCAACTGTTTCCCGTGTGTATCAGACATCCAGCCAACTTCACAAAAACTGTGGGAAGCATTGGCGTCATCATGGGCCAGCGTCCCTGTGGAATGCTTTCGACACCTTTTGGAGTCCATGCCCCGACAAATTTGAGGCTGTTCTCAGGGCAAAAAGGGGTGCAACTCAATATTAGGAAGTGTTCCTAATGTTTTGTACACTGTGTATGAAATGAATGCTCACACTCCAGATCAGAAATTAAAACATCACACCACTGAGATGTGTATTTTTATTTTATGAAATATGAAGCATGTTAATGTTAAGTAGGCCTATTTGTGATTTCCCCTTGTCTGTATTGTTTTACAGTAAAAACACATTAAGGGAATAGCTACAAAGATATTTTGCTTAATGAAATGTAATTAGAAAATATTATGCAAGATGTTGCACCCATTTGTTACTGATGTTTATGTCAATAACATCTTTAATATATCATAGCTTAATATTATGTCATGGCCCTGTGATAAGGGTATTTATTGTCTCTTTTCACCCCCAGTAACGGTTCTGTACAGCAGCCTGAATGGGGACTGGGAGGTAGCATTGAGGTTAAGCTGAGTACTAACGGGAACTGTAAACAGTCAGCTGGAGCCAAAGCAACCCGTATTTGATCAATTTAGGACCACTTTACATATGGGAAGGGCACGATTATTATAATATCCGAATGGATGTTAGTATTCAATTATTGAGAGAAATTATAGGCGTATTTTTAACAGTGAAAAGGGGCCTTTTTCTAAATTGAATTCAAATATCCATGTGACATTGTTACATAAGGATATACCATGACACTTCAAATTCATAATTCATTAAAAAAAATGTTACCTTTGAATATATTTTTTCTGACGTGCGCCTCATAAAGCCTGTTAGCCTTTACACGTGTAGTTTGTTGTTTTTGTTGGCCAACCAAAGCGGCACTACAGTCAACACGGTTCCATGTGTAGCAGTAAAGTGAGAGTTCACTAATGCAAAATGGAATTAAAAGGTAGATAAATGAAAAAGACTAGGCTATTACACGCAACCAACTAAACTAACGTAGCAGGCATAAAAGAAACGCCTGAGCGGGATGCCCCACATTCTGGTCATGACAAGAGAAAATAATTGTCAGGAGGTTCTCTTCTGCACTGTTCAACCAATCAAGTAAATTTGGAGGAGGAGTTAAGATGAAGTGTCGACTTTGTTTATATTCCGGATGGAAACCATTTCAGAGCAAGCTAGCACGTGCTGTAGCTAGCTGCTAGACAGATATTAGATGGCGACAAAAGTTGTCACGAACAAAATTGGTATGTGGTGTCTGTCGACTTTGTCAAGAACTTCATCTGGAAGAAAGACTGGCACTAGGTATAGGCATCTGCTTTGTATTTCACCGGGGACTGTAAACAGCGGGGCGCACGACCAAAAGCAGAGGTCACGTCACAAGCTCTCTTCCTTTTCCCCTAAAAAGGAAGAGCGCCACTGAAGGTAGGCTGTTTAATCTGAATGTTGCTGGGATACGTCTCGACCCAATTTGAAGTTGACATTTTAAATTGTTAAACTAAGGGTTAAAACTACAATATGTAACTTTTTGGACAAGCTGACCAAATGCACATGTGAGTTATAGATTTGTCATTCTCATTCAAAGTCTAAGCGGTAGATATGTTCTATGCTTCCCGTTAAATTTAGTTGTCTTACTTTTGGTTTTGTACACCAGTTGAAAATCCTATATTTTTGGTTATGGAAAATATATTATACAGCAGTTTAGATGGTTAAATTATTCTCTACGCAATGACTGCTTGCATTGTCACAAACTGAAATTAGGTGAACTATTCCAATTTTACCAATCAGGAAAGGGCAGAGCGATTTCAGCATATTGCATTTTTAAGGTTAGGTTAGGGTTATGGTTTAGGTTAGGGATGACCCAAGGATCCCAGATAGCGAAGACCATCCTCGATTAACCTAGCTAGATATAGATAGATAGCATCTCTAGGCTACTCCAGTCAAGACAGTCACTGTTATATGTGATTATAAACGACAGTGGCTGCTACTAGTTAACTAGTCTTTGACGTAGCAAAGTTACAAATATACATTTACAAGCAAATAAATCAACAACAACAACAAACTGATATTCGAATAGTGAATTATTTCAAACGCCCATCCATACTTTACGGTGGTATTATGTTTGACTGTTTTCTTATTTTGGGAAAACTGTTTCAAAATTGCTCAGAAGTAGCAATGAATATGTACCAAAATATATTGGCTTGCAGCTCCTCTGACGTCCCAGAGCTTTTGTTTCATTTAAACAAGTAGTTTTGAAAGTAGTGCCCAAGCCAAAATGGGTCCCGAAAATTGTGCACATCCATTTCGTATAATATATTACATCCTGCAAACATGTTGCAATTCTTATTGGTGTTGCACGGTATACCAAAACGTTTGTACTTTTTCGATACTAGAACATGAAAAACGGTTCAGTACTAGAATTTTTAAAAAGTGTCATGTGTATCATGCCATCTACTGATTTGAGAGAGGATCAAGTCTGTCTGTCAGCGTAGCCGATGTCCCCTTATAGCGTGAGAGCACTGTGCCTGCTCCACTTACCCATTGCTAGCTTTAGCCCGCCTTGAGGAACCATTGAACTCACTTGGAGTGTGGGCTGCATCACCACATATGCTGCACAGAAGTTAACACACTTGAACAATGCAACACGGCATGTAGCAATATTGAGACGGCTAATTACTGCTCCCAAAACAATGTCCAGTGCAGACTAGAGCACTTCAATGCAAGTCCGGTAGCTTTCAGCTTTGCAGGCTAACTTTCCTTGCTAGCTTACAGCTGAAGCCAGCATCAATTCACGACCCTAGTACCTTGTTTGTGATAATATGCTAACATAATGCAAAATATTGCTGATTTATAAAGCTGATTGCGTTCAAAAATGTCCAATGTAATGATATTGAACTCAAAATATCTGTCCGGCTCAAGTGCCATTTTGTGACTTTGGCTAATACGCCTTTTTTTGTGTGCCGTGGAATCATTTTGGTATCAACACTAATTCGAATTAAACACTAATTGTTATGAAACGTTACGAATTCCAATTTGTACAATATGTGACAAATGTGTAAGTGCGAAGGGATACTTCTTGATTTTGGGTGTGAAGCCCTTTTATCTACTTCCCCAGAATAACCTGTGTTAATTTTGGTGGTCCTTTACTGGTAATGGTAAAATATAGCTTACATTATATTGCTGCACCAGACAATAATTGTCTGTATAATAAAAAACAATCATTGATATATATTTGATCATACTGCATATATTTTCATTAAATGACCGAGTGTCTTTGAGGATGCAAAAAATAGTGCCGTGTAAAAAAGGTGAAGTTGTTTGGGTCAGGAGCTTGATCACTGCCTAGATACATTTTCTAATATTAGAACATTTCCTTGATTTGCCTGAGCTTCTCTGACTCCGGAGCACATGGCCAAACAGCAGCCAATGAGAGGCCAGGCTTAGTTTCCCTCTCTCTAGCAACAGTGAGTTTATTGCCTTTTTTTTTATTAGTTCATTATTTTCTGTGGTCTCCCTCAGCCGTTTGGGCTCTCCTGATAGCAAAGTGTGTCATCTCTTGACTGAATAAAAGTGTGGGGGGGGATGGATCCAGTGACGACCAGCCTGCCAGCTGCTGCCTTGAAATGTGGGCTGCACTCCATGTGTAGGATTGTAACAGAGATGATTCTCCATTCAACTGGTATTAGTTGTAGCACTTTTTTTTTGTTGCTGTGGAATAAAATGCTGACGTGGACCACCACAGAGTGCGGGATGATTGCAGTTGTCTTCTACAAGATTGTGAATATAAATAAACAAAATGGCAGAGGAATGGATTTTTTTTGGCAGGGGGGAGACGCGAGGGGAGGGGGGGAGATGCGAGGGGAGGGGGGGGAGATGCGAGGGGAGGGGGGGGAGACGCGAGGGGAGGGGGGGGAGATGCGAGGGGAGGGGGGGGAGACGCGAGGGGAGGGGGGGAGACGCGAGGGGAGGGGGATTGCCGGCTGTGGTTGGGTATGCCAGTGCCACTTGTCTACCCTGGCGACTCTTCTTTTTTTTTTTTGACACCGGGGATGTCAGACAGAGCCTTGGTAAGTCTCTCCAGTTTCTCTCTGCCCAAAAGTGGGGTGAGTAGTGTTGCCCAACGGTACGTCCTGTAATCATGATAACTATTTAATGTTTTATAGCGGTGACATTAGGACAGACTATTACGAGAATGTTTGCTTGCATATCAAATGGGAAGTTTGTCTGAGGGTTGAAGTGCGCGTACCCCCGGATATGAAGAGAGCGGTGTACAGTTTGAATTTTTCCTGTTATTTAGGTTTTAGCCGCAACCTATCATATCCACTCAAAACATACTTTACTGCTCTAAACCGGGCTTCAAAAAGAGTAGTTTATTTGGACGTTTTCGAGAGATGCCCCAAAAACTCTGGGGGCTGCTGAGCTCTTATTTCCTGAGTCACAAGCCCAACCCCTCCATTACACCCCCTCCTGTCTTTGGATTTTATTTTTGTCATCAATTCATCCAGGGGGGAAAAAGGAGATTTAATCTTGCCTCAGACTGAAAGCCGAATGTCTCTCTGAGGCACAGTTGCCGTTTTTGACTTGGTCGCTTTAAAAAAATATTTTTGCTTCACTCTTGCTGAAGCTACAGTACGCATAAACAAAGGTAATTGACCATTTGTCTTTGACTGTGGATAGAGTCATCTAGGTCTTCATGTTTTAAGATGGGATTTTCCTACTGTGGCTCTGAATTAACTGATCAAATGTAAGATTTTGACACTTAACTAGTCTTGAATAATTTATTAGGCCTAGGTGAGACCTGAAAAACCGTGATGTAATGGTGGGTCTACATAGCCGTTGAGGACCTTATTTACCATATTGACTGGAATGAAGCAAGTATCAATGAATGCATGGGAAAGATGGTTTTTCTGCAACGGATTATATCAGATTATAAGAGAAAGGCGCGTCTTGCATCGAAAGGTCTTTTTTTCACTCTTGTTGCGTTGAAGGGTTTTGGCACGATTGGGCAACTTTTCGAGAAGGCTGACAAAATATTTCTTAGGCAGCAGAACAGTCTTAAGTGGGTCATAATAGCCCACTTTCCCCTATCTAAAAACGGTTCCAAGTGAAACTGCTTTCTTTGATTTTGATGCTTTAAAACTGTAAGGCTCGTCATATTTCCTGACTCTAACGTTTGCTATTGCACACATATTTATCCATATGATCCTCTTCAGAGCATCACCAATTTTATTGAGAGCGCTGCGGTATAGTGATGTGACTTATTTCAAAGTAGTTGTTTCAAATTGAGATTCGGAAATGTGATGCAATCTGATTTGGGGGGTCTGTGGAAAGTTATGACGCAGTAGCATCATCCGATCCTTCCATCCCAAACAGGATTGCACAAACGCGTTGCTCTGCGTTTTCATGCTTTGTGCTTTGCGGCGGTGACACGGATGCTTTGCTTATTGTAGGCTACTGCGTGTCTGTAGAATACATAGTGTAATGTCTTAAATTTAACGCATGTATTCTTTTTTACATTATCAATGTATTTTTCCCTAGAAGCCCACTTTTTGTATATTTTTTTTCTCTCTGTGCACTGCAGGTTGTCACTGTCCAGAATGTGAGGAGCCTGAGAAAATCAACGACTGTTGGACTGTCCTACTTTGCCTCCACCCCCACAGACGAGAGGTTGACTGAAGAGACCAACACTGGGCCTCAGTTAGGTTTCGAGCTGTCTAGCTTGTTTTTGCTGCTTGAAGGAGCATGTTGCCAATGCTGTCCCTCTGCTCCATCATTTGGTTAAACCGGGGTATCAAGCTGAGGAAAGTGCTCCACTGCGCCAACACCGGCCAGCTCTAAGACAGGAGCACCCTACCTACCTTGCTGTATAGACTCGGCCATTTCAGCAATGCTTCTAAGCTTCAGTTGATAGTTCTTTGGCCCTAAACGACCACTACTCCAAGCAAAATCATCATCATCATCATCATCATCGTTTCCTGGTTGCCGTAGCATTGGGCCGATTTTCGCATCCTCTCGGCGTCTTCGGCAGCTTTTATCGGTTTCTTAAAATGGCGGTCGATGGTTTCCAGTATCGTGCCCTCTACATCTACACCAAGAACTTGGAGGAGGACATTGACCTGCAGCCCGGGGACATTCTGACCGTCAGCAAGGCCTCCCTGGGCTTCAAGGAGTGGGATGAGGAGCGTCCTGAGCTCCTGGGCTGGCTGCTGGGCTTCAACGAACGCACTAAGCAGAGGGGGGACTTCCCGGGGACATATGTCCAGTTTGTGGGCCCTGTGAGGATGGCACCGCCGCCCAGTCAGCCTCGCTCCCAAAGACCCCTCCCAGCAGCCCCGGGGCCTGAGCCACAACAAGGTAAAGCCTGAAGCCAACATATTTCACTGGATTTTTCATATTCTGTTTTATTGATTCATTGTTTCTTCAGAGATATGTGACCAGCATTTTAGTTTGTATTAATATTTTCTGTCCCCAAAAATATTTTTGAGATGTTGATTGATACTCCAATGAGGTTGCCCTTTAACGTCATGGAGAGTTGTGCTTTCCTCTCGAAGTTGTTTCAAAAAACAATGCTGGAGATTGTAAGGGAACATAAATCATTGAATGCAAAGCCCATATTTGTTAGGAAATGTTAATATTTGCTACTAATGCTATTTGTCTGGAAGAAAGTGTTGGTTTGCCCTGCTCTTAGCTTATTGTTTTGGGAGTTGTCGAAAGCTTTCACATTTTACTCTGACCGCACACTGACCCTTCTAATCTACCCTAAAGAGCTGTCATAGGCCTTTCCCTCATTCCAAACACAACTAACAAATTCTCATTTGAACCTAATCCAGTTACTGACCTGACTCTCTTGGTCAATTTTTCTTCAGACTGTCTTGTATATTTTGCCTTGACCCTCCATTCAACTCTCCTGCGAAGGACAGGATTGAGTTGCAGTCAACCGTGTTGTGACCCAGAGCCCATTACTGACTTTATTTGGATAGTATGTCGATGTTCAATAATGGTCAACATTTTTCAACTAACTATATCCACCAACCCTAGCTCTATGGTGCTACGCAAACTTTTTATATACCCATTACACTGATTTAACTAAACTCCCTATACACATATGAGAGGTTATTAAGTAATTTAGGAACTCAGTTTGCATTTCTAACGGGCTGCTCCTGAGTAGAGGAATGTTCCAGTTTAATTTTTTATGAATAAGCCAAATTGTCAGGGAACATAATATCACATTGTTTCACCAAGCGAAAAACTCTCCGGCCATTTAATCTCTGAACTACTATATTACTGCGTAAATATATGGATGATTTAATATAAATTCATGAAGTATTTTTTTACTGAGGTGCTGGCCAACTCAAATATACCCTTGGCTTTGGCCCTTCCTCGGCAAGGCCAACTTATGCATTTACTAGTTCTTCTCCACTCCTAGTTTTCTCTCTCACTCCCTCGCATTCATTCTTTATTAGGAATGCCAGCGGTTCATTGGGCCAAAATGAATTTAAAAAAAATGATATCTGGCCAATTACGTGATTTTGTGTCTGGATGAAAATACACATTCCTTCTCTGTCAAAAGGAATATTCCCCAAAGCTCCCTTCTGCCCTTTAGTGAAAGATGTGCTTAGCACCATCTCCCAACACATAATGAACTTTGAATTGCCTGTAGTTTTGGCGATTAGGTTTTCATCGCTTAGGCTGTACAGTGACTCATTTGTAATTCATGTTCACTCATTTGGTAAGCATGCCAGTGCAGGCCTATTTAGCCCAAGTACAGGCCTGTTGCAAACTCATCTGTCTTGCATGACATTTTAACTGGAATTCTGCAGGCGTTTATTATGCTACCTGGAAAGGAACACGGTGAATGTTTTACCTGGAAAGAAGCAATGGTAGAGCTTGAGGATAAGCTGGAGTGAACGTTAGTGAGGGGTCGGGGGGGTATAATTTTGGACGATATTATATTGATACTTTGACTCCAAGTATCGATTTGTTATATATATACACAGTACCAGTCAAATGTTTGGACACCTACTCATTCAAGGTTTTTTCTTTATTTGGTCTATGTTCTACATTGTAGAAAAATAGTGAAGGCATCACAACTATGAAATAACACACAAGGAATCATTTAGTAACCAAAAAAAGTGTTAAACAAATCAAAATATATATTTATATTTGAGATTGTTAAAGTAGCTACCCTTTGCCTTGATGACAGCTTTGCACACTTGGCATTCTCTCATCCAGCTTCATCTGGAATGCTTTTCCAACTGTCTTGAAGGATTTCCCACATATGCTGAGCACTTGTTGGCTGCTTTTCCTTCACTCTGCAGTCCAACTCATCCCAAACCATCTCAATTGGGTTGAGGTCAGATGTTTGTGGAGGCCAGGTCATCTGATGCAGCACTCCATCACTCTCCTTCTTGGTCAAATAGCCCTTACACAGCCTGGAGGTGTGTTGGGTCATTGTCCTGTTGGAAAAAAAATTATAGTCCCACTAAGCTCAAACCAGATGGGATGGCGTACCACAGTATTCTGCTTGTTAAGTGTGCCTTGAATTGTAAATACATCAGACCGTATCACCAGCAAAGCATCATCACACCTCCTCCATGCTTCATGGTGGGCACCACATATGCGGAGATCATCCATTCACCTACTCTGTCACAAAGACATGGTGTTGTAGCCAAAAATCTCAAATATGGACTCATCAGACCAAAGGACAGATTTCCACCGGTCTAATGTCTGTTGCTCGTGTTTCTTGGCCCAAGCAAGTCTCTTTTTCTTATTGGTGTTCTTTTAGTAGTGGTATCTTTGCAGCAATTTGACCACAAAGGCCTGATTCACACAGTCTCCTCTGAACAGTTGATGTTGAGATGTGTCTGTTACTTGAACTCTCTGAAGCATTTATTTGGGCTGCAATTTCTGAGGCTGGTAAATCTAATGAACATCCTCGGCAGCAGAGGTAACTCTGGGTCTTCCTTTCCTGTGGCGGTCCTCATGAGAGCCAGTTTCATCAGAGTGCCTGAGGGTTTTTGCGACTCCACTTTAAACCTTCAAAGATCTTGAAATGTGCCTATGCCCACCCATGGCTGTGCCAGTCATGTGAAATCCATAGATTAGGGACTAATTTCTTTATTTCAGTTGACTGATTTCCTTATATGAACTGTAACTCAGTAAAACTGTTGCGTTTTTATATTTTTGTTCAGCACATACATACATACATACATACATACATAATAGTAATACTTTTTTTCTTCAAAGTTAGGGGTCAAAATTGTCACTTTTTCTCAAACGCTTTATGAGATTGGAGAACACATATTTAAGAGGGATCAATTCAAACCACAGGTTTTAAATGAGTTTCAAGTCCGGAGACTGCGATCGCTGTATCAAAATGTTAGATTTGTGGTCAATTGAACCATTTCTTTGTGGTTTTTGATGTGTGCATTGTCTTGCTGAAAGATCAGCCAGGTTTCAGCCTCCTGGCAGAGGCAACCAGGTTTTCTGGCCAAAATGTCCTGGTACTTGGTAAAGTACGCTTAACGGCATTGTCACCTGGATTGAAACTGGTGCTATGGTCAGATGACATGAAATTAGAGCTCTAATGCCACGCACCCCATTGGTGTGTTGGGGAAAAAAGAGGCTTTATGCAGAAAAAGTACTTCATACTTACTGGTGGTGGATCTTTTGTTATGGGGCTATTTTGATTCTACTGGGTCCCCCGGGGCCTTGTTAAAGCCAGCGGCATCATGAACTTCACCAAGTACCTGGACATTTTAGCCAGAAACCTGGTTGCTTCTGCCAGGAGTATGAAACTTGGCTGCACATATTGGAAACAGGGGTGGGAATAATGCACAAATATTTTATTTATTTTGTATTACTCGTTTAAACTAAATATAAACTCAGCAAAAAAAGAAACGTCTTCTCACTGTCAACGGCGTTTCTTTTCATCAAACTTAACATGTGTAAATATTTGTATGAATATAAGAATCAACAAATGAGACATAAACTGAACAAGTTCCGCAGACATGAGACTAACAGAAATTGAATGATGTGTCCCTGAACAAAGGGGGAGGGGGGGTCAAAAACAAAAGTAACAGTCAGTATCTGGTGTGGCCACCAGCTGCATTAAGTACTGCAGTGCATCTCCTCCTCATGGACTGCACCAGATTTGCCAGTTCTTGCTGTGAGATGTTACCCCACTCTTCCACCGAGGCACCTGCAAGTTCCCAGATATTTCTGGGGGGAATCGCTGGCCATGGCAGAACACTGACATTCCTGTCTTCCAGGAAATCACGCACAGAACGAGCAGTATGGCTGGTGGCATTGTCATGCTGGAGAGTCATGTCAGGATGAGCCTGCAGGAAGGGTACCACATGAGGGAGGAGGATGTCTTCCCTGTAACGCACAGCGTTGAGATTGCCTACAATGACAACAAGCTCAGTCCGATGATGCTGTGACACACCGCCCCAGACCATGACGGACCCTCCAAGTCGATCCCGCTCCAGAATACAGTCCTCATGCCTCCTTGCAGCATGCTTAAGGCATGTTCACGCAGGTGAGCAGGGACCCTGGGCATCTTTCTTTTGGTGTTTTTCAGAGTCAGTAGAAAGGCCTCTTTAGTGTCCTAAGGTTTCATGACTGTGACCTTAATTGCCTACCGTCTGTAAGCAGTTAGTGTCTTAACGACCGTTCCACAGGTGCATGTTCATTAATTGTTTATGCATGGGAAACAGTGTTAAAACCCTTTATAATGAAGATATGTGAAGTAATTTGTAAAAAATACAAATAAATATTTGAAAGACGGTCCTGAAAAAGGGACGTTTCTTTTTTTGCTGAGTTTATAATTCTCTGAGTAATTGTATAATATAATTTGCCTGTTTTTTTTTTCATAGAATATAGCTTAGTGTTTGTATTTTATACTGTTTTTTTGTTGCTCATCTTTATCAAGGGAGTCAATCATTTTGGATACTTTTTTTGTTGTTGCTAGGTGGCGTTATCTAGGGCTAGTCAGCCATTCTTGTGCCATAAATCCAGTATTTTTTTTCATCCTTGAGCTTATTCTTTATCTTTTTCTAAATGCTGAGCTAACATGTTTTCAGCACTTTTATTTCAATGACTGATCAAAACTAATTTTCTCGTGCTCTCTCGTCTCTCTACAGCAGACCGGTCTTGCCCTACCAAGCAAAAAGGCAGTAACTTCTCATTTGGTTGAAAAAGAGTTAGTAATTTTTGTTACATTAAATACATGATTAATCATGTGGACAAGTATCCTTCCTCTATTGTGTTTTGAAGAAAATGGGGGTCATGTTAGCAGTAACTGCATAAAGTTACTGTGAAACCAACGTAAATAAAACCCATTTTTCTCAGTTCCACACTATGAGCAATTACTCCCTTTTTGCTTGGCAGGGCAGCATAGTGAGCCATATGTTTGGAACATCAAATTGCAATAAAATCGCAGTATCAAATCACATTGAATATAGAATCGTGGGAATCACAATACATAAGTATCCCGATAATATCGCACTGTGAGATCCCTGGCACTTCCCAATCCTTGTAAACGTATAGGCCTAGGCCAGACTGGGTTGTCGGGAGAGGTCCTTCTCAGAGTTGATGATCGGTGAGAGAAACCAGTTGGGCAGCAGAGATTTCTCTGATTTGGGTAGAGCTGGGGAAACATGCCAAATGCTCTGCCAACAGAGACAGTGGAGCCAGAAGAGAGGGAGTAGGGCTTGGCACAGCACCAACAATGTATTGTAGATTAGGAATGGGTAGGTTCACATTTTTACAGATATAATCTTTATCTTCCTCAAGAAATGGAGGCCCTAGTTGTTGTGTGAATAGATTGACCGAGTGTAGCCTACTCGTTGTGTACACTTTTTTTTTTTTTTTTTTTTCTCTCATGTGTTCATGCCTTCAGAAAGTATTCATACCCCTTGACTTCACACATGTTTACAAATTTAATTAAAAGTGAAAAGCTGAAATGTCTTGTCAATAAGTGTTAAACACTTTTCTTATGGCAAGCCTAAATAAAATGTGCTTTAAAAAGTAATCGGTTACATCGACTCACTGTGTGCAATAGTGTTTTTTTTTTTTTTTAATTTAAATGACTACCCCGTGTGTGTGTACACACTACTGCTCAAACATTTGGGGTCACCTAGAAATGTCCTTGTTTTTGAAAGAAAAGTAAAGCACATTTTTTTTGTCCATTCAAATAACTTTTGCAAGTTTTAACCCCACGGTCTGTGTCGGCAGTTTTGTTGAGCAGGCGTTTCAATGCCATGACAGAGTGTATTACGTCTGCTGCAAACGCAGTTGATGAGCTTATTTCTCGAGTCAGTTGTTCGAATGGAGCAAGGAGTGTTCATGTTTCAAACATGTTCTCAAATGACATTGAAATGGCAGCAGCGGTATGAGAACCAGCACATTCTTGAGCATGCAGTACTGCTTTCCTCAGTACAACATCCTCGTCGACCCACTGTGCTGTCAGACTCGGCATGCTTATGACATCGCTGATCCAAATGTCAGTCGTGACGCTAACAGCAGTGACGCCCATAGCAAGTAGCTTATGGATGTGTATTTCAACAATACTGTGTAACTCTGGTAGGGCAACAACTGACATATAGCGCCTACTTGGTAGTGTGTACAGGGGTTCCAGGTGCTCGACCAGTCGGCGAAAGCCAACATCATCCACGACAGAGAAATGTTTATTGTCAAGGGAAATGCAATTATCTTGGTGTTAATGGATTTCGCCTTTTGAGTTGTCTCGCTGAAATGTTCTTACTCTTTCAAAGGACTACTTGCCTTGAACTTGTTTAGTTGTTGGAAGTGTGCACTTAGTTTTCTGCTTTTTGTTCTAAGTAGTCGCTGAACGTCTGGGGTTGATGCACTTTCAAATGAGTAATTAGGTTTGTGGTATTGAAAGGTTTCACTTTCTCCCCCTTGGGAAATAATGGCAGCACAAACGTTGCATATGGCCTTTCTGTTATCTTCCTTTGAAACTTCAAAATAGATTCACACAGCAGACATTGTGGGCCAGGTTAGGAATACCCTGTTGCACGTGTAGCGCTGTATTTTTTTTTTTTTTGTGGTGTCATTACTTCATCTACCTACGTTATACAGGTATGCACATCGGTTTTACACATCGGTCGTTAAACTATACATAGAGCCAATGCCGATGTTAGCATTTTTAGCTAATATCGGCTGATTCCGATATTGTGCATCCCTAATTCAGACCCTTTACTCAGTACTTTGTGGAAGCAACTTTGGCAGCGATTACAGCCACTAGTCTTCCTGGGTACGACGCTTCAAGCGTGGCACACCTGTATTTGGGTAGTTTCTTCCATTCTTTTCTGCAGACCATCTCAAGCTCTGTCAGGTTGGATGGGGAGCATCGCTGCACAGCTATTTTCAAGTCTCTCCGGAGATGTTCAAGTCCAGGCTCTGGCTTGGCCACTCACGGAGATTCAGAGACATTGTCTTGGCTATGTGCTTAGGGTTGTTATCCTGTTGGAAGGTGAACCTTTGCCCCAGTCTGAGGTCCTGCACGCTCTGGAGCAGGTTTGAATTAAGGATCTCTCAGTACTTTGCTCCATTCATCTTTCCCTCGATCCTTACTAGTCTCCCGGTCCCTGCCGCTGAAAAACATCCCCACCGCATGATGCTGCCACCATGCTTCTTCGTAGGGATGGTGCCAGGTTTCCTCCAGACATGACGCTTGGCATTTAGGCCAAAGAGTTAAATCTTGGTTTCATCAGACCAGAGAATCTTGTTTAGAGTTCTTTAGGTGCCCTTTGGCAAACTCCAAAAGGACTGTCGTGCCTTTTACTGAGTGGCTTCCATCTGGTCACTCTACCATAAAGGCCTGATTGGTGGAGTGCTGCAGAGACAGTTGTCTTTCTGGAAGGTTCGCCCATCTCCACAGAGGTACTCTGGAGCTCTCGGAGTGACCGTCGGGTTCTTGGTCACTTCCCTGACCAAGGCCCTTTTCCCCTGATTTCTCAGTTTGGCCGGGCATTTCTAGGAAGAGTCTTGGTGGTCCCAAACTACTTCCATTTAAGAATGATTGAGGCCACAGTGTTCTTGGGGACCTTGAATGCTGTAGAATTATTTTGGTACCCTTCCCCAGAGCTGTACTGCGACACAATTCTGTCTCAGCGCAATACTGACAATTCCTTTGACCTCATGGCTTGGTTTTTGCTCTGACATGCACTGTCAACTGTGGGACCTTCTATAGACAGACAGTTGTGTTATTTTCCAAATCATGTCCAATCAATTGAATTTACCAGGTGGACTCCAAGTTGTAGAAACATCTCAAGGATGTTCAATGGAAACAGGATGCACCTGAGCTCATTTTCGGTTCTCATAGCAAATGGTCTGAATACTTATGTAAATAAGGTATTTCTAAAAACCTGTTTTTGTGTTGTCACTATGAGGTATTGTGTGTAGATTGATGTGGAAAAATGTTTTATTTAATCCATTTTAGAATAAGGCTGTAATGTAACACAATTTGGAAAAAGAGAAGGGGTCTGAATACTTTCCGAATGCACTGTAAACTCGGAGACAAATTCACCTTTTAGCAGGACTATAACCTAAAACACATGCCTATACATGGAGTTGCTTATCAAGATGACGTTGAATGTTCTTGAATGCCTAGTTACAGTTTTGACTGAAATAATCTTGAAAATCTATAGCAAGACTTAAATGGCTGTCTAGAAATGATCAACAACCAATTTGACAGATTTTGAAGAATTGTACAAATAATCATGTGCAAATGTTGTACAATCCAGGTGTGGAAAGCTCTTATTGATTTACCCAGAAAGACTCACAGCTGAAATCACAGCCAAAGGTGATTCTAACATGTATTGCCTCAGTGGTGTGAATACTTATATAAATAGATATTTCTGTATTTAATTTTCAATACATTTGCAAACATTTCCAAAAAATGCATTTTCACTTTCTGATTATGGGGTATTTTGTATAGATGGGTGAGAATCAATTTTGAATTCAGGCTGTTACACAAAAACGTGGATTAAGTCGAGGGGTACGTATACGTTTTAAGGCACTGTACCTTCTTTTCTTTTAGAGATTCAGCATTTAGCCTTGATTTTAATGTTTAGTTGCATTGTTAAAACAGAACCTTTTTATCTGATGGGCTTATTTTGTATGGGCTGAATTCTTCATGCATTTCAAGATGACTTGGTTTTGTATTCTAGAATGCACAGTCTAGGCATATGTTACGAGTACACTCTAGTTTCTTCCTCACCTTTCACAGGGAAACGTAACTTTGAATAAAATGGCCAATTGAAAGAATCCCTTGACTCAATGCTTTTCAAATTCGCTCAACTTTGGTCCTGACTGTTTTAAGAAACAAGTATGCCTAGGCCTTTTCTTTACAGATAGTTTTTACAGATACGTCCATTCACATAAATGTGTGTTATTTGCCAGAGAAACACAGGCACTTTGGGAATTACATCAGATTTGAAATCAAAATCCGACTGAAGGCCCCACTGTTGTCCTTTTTTTGACATTTTTTTTAAATGAATCGTTTCTCGTGTTGCAAAAATAATTCTGCGAACGAGGA
The DNA here is from genome assembly GCF_057628025.1 of Oncorhynchus mykiss. NCBI lineage: Eukaryota > Metazoa > Chordata > Actinopteri > Salmoniformes > Salmonidae > Oncorhynchus > Oncorhynchus mykiss. The sequence goes on from NC_143029.1 coordinate 55,893,070, forward strand.
GGGTTTTCTCCTCCTTCCTCTCCCTGGCCTCACTTTTTTTACTGCCTGCTGAAGTGAACCATGGCTTGGCATTTCTGCAAACTCCTCCTCCTCATCTCCCTGGTTCACATACACGTCTGATACTGTCTCCAGGCAGCTATAAACTATCCACCCGCCCCAGTTCTCAGAAAGGAGAGGCCTTTCTCTACTCTGCTCCATTCTCCTTACCAGGAACCCGCTTTCAAATAACCCAACGAAGGGAAGGGGATGCTATGCCAATCCAGTCCTAGGCAGCAGATGTAGGGACCAGCTGGAACTGTGCTCACTTTTATTTGCAGGCTTTATATTGCTTTGTGAATATACACTGAACAAAATATAAACGCAACGTAAAGTGTTGGTCACATGTTTCATGAGCTGAAATAAAAGATCCCTGAAATGTTCCTTACACACACAAAGCTTATTCCTCTCATGTTTTGCACAAATTTGTTTACGTTCCTATTAGTCAGCGTTTTCTCTTTTGCCAAGATAATCCATCCACCTAATAGATGTGGCATATCAAGAAGTTGACTAACAGTATGATCATTACACAGGTGCACCTTGTCCTGGAGACTAAAAGGCCACTCAAAATTGTGATTATTTGTATTTATTTTTTTACAATACAATAGCCACAGATGTCTCAAGTTGAGGGAGCGTGCAACTGGCATGCTGATTGCAGGTATGTCCACCAGAGCTGTTGCCAGGGAATTGACTGTTCATTTCTCTACCATAAGCCTCCTCCAACGTCGTTTTAGAGAATTTGTCAGTACGTCCAACTGGCCTCACAACCACCTGGATTGTGCAACATTTGCCCAGTATTATTTTCAAAATTATTCAAGCTCTGTCAATTTGTTTGTTGCTAGACAACCATTTTCAGGTCTTGACATAGTTTTTACTTAAATCAGCTTGAAAGTTCTGTCACTCAGGAACATTCACTGTCTTCTTGGTAAGCAACTCCAGTGTATATTTGGCCTTGTTTTAGGTTATTGTCCTGGTGAATTTGTCTCCTAGTGTCTGTTTTGAAAGCAGACCTGAACCAAGTTTTCCTCTAGGATTTTTTTTTTCTATGCTTAGCTCTATACCATTTATTTTTATCCCAAAAAACTTCCAATCCTTGCAGATGACAAGCATACCCATAACATGATTCAGATACCACTATGCTTGAAAATATCAAGGATGGTACATTTGCCCCAAACATAACGCTTTGTATTCAGAACAGAAAGTTTATTTCTTTGCCAGATTTTTTGCGGTATTACTTTAATGCCTTATTGGAAACAGGATGCATGTTTTGGAATATTTTTATTCTGTACAATCGGTCTTCTTTTCACTTTGCCATTTTGATTAGTATTGTGGAGTAACTACAATGTTGTTGATCCATCCTCAGTTTTCTTCTGTCACAGTCATTAAACTCTGTTTTAAAGTCACCATTATGACATCATTGAGCGGCTTCATTACACACCAGCAACTGAATTATGAAGGATGCCTGTAGTATCTTAGCAGACCAAACCAAAGTCAAATAAAAAACCTCACCACACTCAAAGGGATATTCCATTTTTGACTCTTTAAATTTGACCCATATAGGCTTGAATACTTATTTTCTGAAGACATTTCATCTTTTTCATTTCTAAATCAGTTGTAAACATTTCTAAAAAACAATTCCACTTTGACATTGTGTGTCACACAATATCCCATAATTTAAATTTAATTCATTTTAAATTCAAGCTGTAACACAACGAATTGTGTCAAGGGGAACGATACCTAGTCAGTTGAATGCATTCAACTGAAACATGTCTTCTGCATTTAACCCAACCCCTCTGAATCAGAGAGGTGCGGGGGGCTGCCATAATCGACATCCACGTCTTTGGCGCCCGGGGGGCAGTGGGTTAACTGCCTTGTTCAGGGGCAGAATGAGAGATTTTTACCTTGTCAGTTCGGGGATTCGATCCAGCAACCGTTTGGTTACTAGTCCAACGCTCTAACCACTGCCGCCGGTACTGCATGTTGGTGTTCTAGCTAGGTAATAAAAGTCAAATATGTTATTTATTTAACTAGGCAAGTCTGTTAAGAACAAATTCTTATTTACCCCGGATGACACTGGGTCAATTGTGCGCCGCCCTATGGAACTCCCTATCACAGCCGGATGTGATTCAGCCTTGATTTGAACAAGGGACTGTAGTGATGCCTCTTGCACCAAGATGCAGTGCCTTATACCCCTGCGCCACTCGGGAGCCCAATAGATTGCCGTCACTCCTAGTGTACAGACTAAGTCCTGTCCCGACGACAGTGGCCCAGACAAATAAAGATAATTTGTATAGTAAACTGAAAGACTCAATACTGCTCTGGCCAAGAGAATGGGGGAATAGGCCAAGGTAATACATTGCTGTCACAATGACAGCGGTTCATACCAGGCATATTTCATGGCTCCACCTATATAGTGTTCTATCTAGAGCAGGGATGGGGGAGCCACAAAAAACAGAACTCATGAGGGGCCATGGTGATCAATGGGCCCCACCCTGGTCTGCTAGACCAATTTAGCAATCTAAACATTTTTAGCTGACATGGGCTTATTGAGCGACTACTGATGCACAACCAAATTTCTCAATTGCACCTTGTGTATTCATTAATCTAACTCTCAACAGTAAGTAGGCCCCGACTTGAGTCCCTAAAAAAAAAATATATTTTTGTCAAAGGTTTAACCTGACTAATGCGATCTTAAAGCTGGAATCCTTATCGACGAAACGGCCAAGTCCGTTTGGCATATTACAACAACAAAGAAGTCACTGCAAACAAGCACACGCAATTAGAGCACAATATGTACTGAAATTGTTTGATCATGCTGCACGACAGCCGTCAGATAAGCCCCTGAAAAATGAACGGTGTTGGGGGGCGGCCAGTGGTATCGTTTTCCCCTACTTCGTATTCCATCTTTTTAAGAATTGAATCTCCATGAAATATCCTGGGCTGAATGGCTCTAAAGCCCTCATGAGTAAAGAGAGGGACACAGAAAAGGGAGGGAGGGAATGAATGTGGGAGAACTAGCCATGTCTTACATAACCAGACTGATGGAGGGGATAGCGCAAATATTTTTTGCTTCAAATAGCAAGGCCTTATCCAATCTGCGTCGGCCGTGCCACTGCCTGCTTTCCACAAACCCACTGTGAGAAGATGGTAAGCAAAATGCAACATTTACACTTGATAATCTCGTAGTTAAGTGAACATGGCTGAATGTCAATATGATTTTTATTTGGTGTAGAAGTCTAAAAATAGGCGCTAGCCGGAGAGGCTCGGCTGGTGAGCCTGTGAACAGACCTTTTAAACTTCTACACAGCCTACCGATTCCAGCGTGAATAAAGCTGTTGGCAGTCTGCGTGCTCTCACCAAAATCTCAAAGATAAACTCCAGGGCCACAGCTGTTTATCAAAAAGAAGATAATTTTTTTTATTTTATTAAATCTGCAAGAAAACCCAAGTGTGAGGGAGAGTTGGAAGAGAGGTATCATTCTGGAGGAGTATAATGGTGATTCCTCACGAAACTAAACCAAAAACATTAAATGTAATCCATAGAAAGTCATTTGGAAGAAACTGTATACAGTGCCTTCAGATGGTATTCACACCCCTTGAATTTATCCACATTTTGTTGTTACAAAGTGAGATTCAAATGGATTTCATTTTCTGTCAACGGGCTAAACAAAATACCATTTTAATCTCAGTGGAAGAAAAATTATAACACAAAACCCCACATTAAACCAAAATATAAACACAACATGAAAAGTGGTCCTGTGTTTCATGAGCTGAAATTGGGGGAAAAAATCCCAGAAATGTTTCATATGCACAAAAAGAGTTTCTCTCAAATGTTGTGCACAAACATATTTACATCCCTGTTAGTGAGCGTTTCTCCTTTGCCAAGATAATCCATCCACCTGACAGGTGTGGCATATCAAGAAGCTGATTAAAACAGAATGGTCATTACACAGGTGCACCTTGTTCTGGGAACAATAAAAGGCCAGATGTGCAGTTTTGTCAGACAACACAATGCCACAGATGTCTCAAGTGTTTTGAGGGTGCATGCAATTGCCAAGCTAATTAATTGCAGGAATGTCCACCAGAGCTGTTTCCAGAGAATTGAATGTTCACTTCTCTACCATAAACTGCCTTCAATGTCGTTTTAGAGAATTTGGCAGTACATTCAACCGGACTCACAACCGCAGACAATTTCAATTGACTGATTTTACTTATATGAACTGTAACTCAGTAAAATCTTTGAAATTGTTGAGTTTTATATTTTTGGTGTGTGTGTGTGTTGAATGAATACATACAAACACCTTGGCTGTGTTCGAATACCCATACTAACATACTGTGTACTACATAATGAGTGTACAGTATATACGGCATATTATTAGTTCATTTTAGTATACTGTAAACTAACGGTATCCTTTCAGTTGTGCATACTAACGCTATGCCTGTCTACCGGAAGTTGATGCTGTTGCAACCTCTCGCTAGCTTGTTAACATAACATATTAACGTAAACTCACTGACTTTTGTACATCGCCTTGGTCCGTACAATTTACCTTATTTTATCGCCCCCAAAAACATAATACTTCCAGATCAACTATAATGTTAATACCATTTGTAAAGCACAATTTCTCCCCTTTCCAACAAAATCAATGGCATGAGCTCCACGCTGCCTGTTTCTGCATAATTCAACAAGGCAATGAGCTCCGTTGGGTCTTTTTAAAAATGGCAGGTGGGGAAGCGAAACTAATGCGTGATAGTGAGAAGGACAGATATCGTGTGGGAAAACTTATTTTCTTCACTCGATCTATCCAACTTATCACCTTATCGCCTCTAAAATGTAAATAAAACACTAAAAAGAGTAATGTGTCATTACATACCTATTTGAAGGTTTGTGTCGAATTTGAATTGGGTTTTTAGTGCGGTGCTAAAGTGATCTTCAGAAGTTAACAGCGGCTTTGAGAGTCATGATGCTTGCAGTGATGACAAAAAATAAAAATGACTAGGTATCCCCCCCTTACCCCCGTCACTGTCCATTTCTTGTTTTTAAAGGATGAGAGAAGTGCTACACCTGGTGGAGAGATTGTAAGATGGAAATAGTTGCTTTATGCGAGCTGTACGTTAAGGCATGACACGTCATGATGTAACGGAGGGTCCGTTTTTTTCAACTTTTCTCCAATACTATAGTCGTTACCATGACGATCAACGCTTGAATAGAAACGTAGTTCACACCCCCGATTTTGAAGTCAACACAGTCGCTACAGTCCCATTCGTTTTCTTTGCAGCCTCGTTTGAATGTCACGGTTGCGCATATTTGTATGGAGTGAGTTTACGTTACTAGCTAGACATTTTACCACTCTAGCTCTCCAGATTGAATTTACAAACACACCCAGAGTCTGCGCGTTGGACCTTTTTTGTAAATTCAGAACGTTGTCCAATTGTCTATTCGGAAATTCTGAGCGTTTCCCTCTCGGAGCGTTAAGAGCACACACTCTGGCCGAGGAGTAGGGTTGATCCGAGTGTTCTGACCATCACAACGGCAGTCAAGCACACAAGCTAACTGGATAGCTACTTCCAGACACAAATGAGAAAACGCCTCACTCGGACCATTTTACACGCCCCAGCAGAGTTGGTTAGGCTGTTCTAATGTTATCCAGTGCATTGGTGAATAACTGTGCAAAACTTTTTTTGTTTTTTTGTCTCCCCAATTTTGTGTTATTCAGTTGGTAGTTACAGTCCTGTCCCATCACTGCAACTCCCGTTCGGACTTTGGAGACGCCAAGGTCGAGAGCTGTGCGTCTTCCGAAACACAACCCAGCCAAGCTGCACTGCTTTTTGACACAATGCCCGCTTAACCCAGGAAGCCAGCCGCACCAATGTGTCGGAGGAGAAGACACCGTGCACCTGGCAACCGTGTCAGCGTTGCATTGCACCCGGCCCGCCACAGGAGTTGCTAGTGCGCGATGGGACAAGAACTTCCCTGCCGGCCAAACCCTCCCCTAACCCGGATGACGCTGAACCAATTGTGCGCCTCCCCATGGGTCTCCCGGTCGCAGCCGGCTGCGACAGAGCCTGGACTGGAACAAGGATCTCTAGTGGCACAGCTAGCACTGTTATGCAGTGCCTTAGACCACTGCGCCACTCGGGAGGCCTGGTAAAATGAGTTATGCTTTTTGGCCGAGGTTTACTGACACCGGCCATATTCAACAGGTGATGAGTGTTCGTAAATTCATCCGTTATTCTGCGCTCTGGCACACTCAGACGAGAGTGCTCTGAAATCGGAGTAGATAGTTAAGCGTTAATTTATGTGCATTGAGAACGCACAACGAGTATAGCACTTAGCTAAGAATGGCGTGAATAATCAAGTCAAAGGTTGGGTAGTTAGGTATCATATAGTTAATATACTGGTAAGTTCAATGTATTAGTAGCCAACTAACGTTAGGTAGCTAGCTAACATACCGGTACCTACTGCTCTAATGATATGTGGTTTGTAAGGATAGCGTAGCCAACAAATTGTCAGCCAACATAATGTGTAGCGTAACTTATTTGAAAAGTCATTACTTTATTCCATTGCTGCCCATTTTCTTAACATTTGTCATTAATTAGATAAAGTAATGAATTTGTATCCGCTTTCGTCGGACTTCTGCTGCATATTTTCCACCATTTCCCTCAAATGTTATTATGGGCCCTAACTTTAATTTAGGCGAATGTAGTAAGACATCTGCTAACTTTTGGCATACGAACTCTATCCATACTATGACCAATAAACATACTATTTGTGATGTACATGTGGTATGTAGTATGGTTAGTGCGGTTAGGAGGAGTATTTGAACACAGCTCTGGATTGTACAATATTTGCCCATTTTCATCGTTTCAAAATCCTTCAACTGCTGTCAAGTTGGTTGATGACCATTGCTCGGCAGCCATTTTCAAGTTTTGCCATAGATTTAAGCCAGTTTTAAGTCAACTGTAACTAGGTCACTCGGGAACATTCAATGTCGTCTTGGTAAGCAACTCCAGTGTATATTTGTCTCCCAGTGTCTGTTGGAAAGCAGACTGAACCAGGTTTCCCTCTAGGATTTTGCTTAGCTCTGCCATTTATTTTTTTTTATCTGAAGGGCCTTGATACACTGGCAAAAAATAAATAAGTGGGGGGGAAATATTACTGGCAGCGGGATGTTGCCAGCAACGGGATGAGACACTGGTGCAGTCATCAGTGTTGTCAACTGAAATGGAATCTTGGATGATCTACATTTTAATATCTGCCAATCGGCGCATAGTCTACAGTAAATTCAGTTGGCAGAGACAGTGAAGATGGATGCTGAAACCCTTTGTGCTTGTTTCAGCTTTCATTTTGCTAAGGTAAATATTATTACTAGTATTACTTCTACTTACATTTATCTCTACCAATTCATTATCCATGTGACGGATACAATGTTAAAATCATTTTATACATGTTTCCTAGCAAAGACGAGAAAGGGAATGTTGCTGGAAAAATAGAGGACATGGACCAGGTGGTTGTTGCTACAGTGACAGGGGAGATGCTACAGCCAGCTGCCGAGAGAACTGGATGAAGAGGACTCTCCCGCCTATAGAAGCTGGTTGAGGATGGACAAGGATGCCTTCAATTTCCTGTTGAGGATGGTGGAGCCACAGACCAGAGGTAGAGACGCACAAGTCTGCGAGACTATTCCTGCAGGGTAGCGCCTAAAAGTAACCCTGAGATACCTGGCTACTGGGTTTACTTTCTCCGCTTTAGAATAGACCTTCCATGTGAGTCAACACAGTATTTTAAGTTGTTATTTAGACCTGCAACGTCCTGTGTGAGATCTTCAGGCAGGAATACATGAAAATGCTGACGACTGTGGAGGAGTGGGAGGCCATTCCAAGGAAGTTTGGGGAAAGCTGGAACTACCCACTGTGTCTTGGTGCCCTAAACGGCAAACACATCACCACCTAATGCTGGTTCCCATTTATTATAATTACAAAAGGACCCAACTCCATTGTGCCTATGGCACAAGCAGATGCCGATCTGCGGTTCATTTATATAGATGTTGGTACCGATGGCAGGGTCGGCGAGGTGCGGGCCAGGTGCGGCCTGATCGGCACACTGGAGGAAAATACAGTGCACATGCCACCTCCAAGAAGTCTGTCAGTAAGAGAGGTCCCCGTGTCCTGTGGTGTGGTGGCAGGTGAGGCGTTTGGCCTGAGGCCCTACATCATGCAGCCTTTATCCTTGGACACAGCTGGATGAGGAAAAGGAGATCGACAACTACCGCCTCTCCAGAGTGAGGAGGTGTGTGTGGAGAATGTCTTTGGAGTTCTGGCAAACCGGTTTAGGGTCTTCAGGTAGCCCATTTGGCTTAATAAGCCGGTCAAAGTGGTGACCATCACCAATGCACCATGTGCGCTGCACAACTTCCCCAGGTCTCTAACCCCCTTACCCGTCATGTGTGCACATTCCATGGCCTCTGCTGCACGCTCTTCCGGTTTGGCTCGCTTCCTGCTGGGTTGACTTGGAGGTTTGAAGGGGTTGCCAGGGAAAGTTTGGCACCAGGGTTGTCAGTACTCACACTGGTTTCTATAGAGTCCTGTCGAAACATGAGCTGACTGTAATATTTCCATTTGGAATTATACACATCTGCTCCTGATCCAGATCACTTGGCACAGACCATCTTGTGCTTGCAGTTCTTTCAGCTCTTCCACAGCAAACGCAAAGAATGTATTACCATGCGAGCTGTATATCTGTGTTGGTAATAATACAACCAAAACACTATACATGGGAATTGAAATTCTTGTTGTATGAATTGAATGAACTAGATACTTTGCATCAGTATACATAACCCACTTCCTAGATCAGAAAAGTGGGAGCCCAGAATTGATATCCCATGACTAATTAGGAACTATCATCACATTCTGTTTACATACCTGAGAAGGGCACCTCTGTGCTCAGCCTGTGCAGGCATTTGAGCCACTTGTCCCTGTTTTTGTAGTCCTCATCTCGACATGTAGTCATCTCGAGGATTCCAGAGATGAGGGTTCCCTGTTGGAAAAAAGTGCAAGGTGTGAGCAATGAAAGAATGGATAACATACAGGCAACTTTGTTCACCTATTTGTTTTTTAGCTAGCTAGTATAACAAATTGCTGCTGGCGCTGCAAGCCATCAGAGCTGCAGAATTATCTACAGTGTGTGGCTAACTGCACCGGCTAGCTTGATACATAGTCAGCTAGGTAGCCAACTGTGGTTACTGTACAGCAAATAGTACAGCTAATTATTAGCTTGCTATAGGCTAATAACATAGGGAAAGGCACCAATTATACAGCGCACTGAAGATTGTTTCAGAACCATGGACAGCGACCATATCCAACGTGGGAGGGTGCATTTGTTAGTATTTGATTTATTAGTGTTGCACCACTATTTGTACATCATATAACGATATACAATTTCAGTATCGCATGTTTTAGCGTGATGGACTGTGCAATCCCAGTGACAGGTGTCTTGTGCACCATTAATTATTATAATTTGTTTTGAGACGAATCAACTACAGAAACTTTTGTTGACCAAACAGCCCATCAACCAAACAATTGACCAGTCAAGGGTGGTCAGACCTAATAAAAACATATATATTGTATATACAATACCAGTCAAAAGCTTGGACACACCTAGGGTTTTTATTTTATTTGTACTATTTTCTACATTGTAGAATAATAGTGAAGACCTCAAAACTATGAAATAACACACATGGAATCATGTAGTAACCAAAAAAAAGTCTTAAACAAATCCAAATATATTTTAGATTCTTCAAAGTAGCCACCCTTCGTTTGATGAGCAGGTGTCATGTAGTGTACCTTTTTTTTATATAAAAAGGGTACAGGCGTGGATCAGAAAACTGGTCAGTATCTCCTTCGCATAGAGTTGATCAGGTTGTTGAATGTGGCCTGCAGAATGTTGTCCCACTCCTCTTCAATGGCTTCGCGAAAGTGCTGGATATTGGCGGGAACTGGAACAAGCTGTCATACGCGTTGACCCAGAGCATCCTAAACATGCTCAATGGGTGACATGTCTGAGTATGCAGGCCATAGAAGACTTGGGATACATTGTGTACAGGTCCTTGCGACGTGGGGTCATGTAATATCATGCTGACAAAGTGATGGCAACGGATGAATGGTAAAACAATGGGCCTCGAGATTCTCATCACGGTATATCTGTGCATTTAAATTACCATTGATAAAATGCAATTGTGTTCATTGTACGTAGCTTATGCCTTCCCATATCATAACCCCACCGCCCCCATGGGGCACTCTGTTACGTCAGCAAACCACTCGCCCACATGACACCATACACGCTATCTGCCTGGTACAGTTGAAATCGGGATTCTTCCATGAAGACCACACTTCTCCAGCGTGCCAGTGGCCATCAAAGGTGAGCATTTGCCCACTGAAGTCGGTGACGACGCCGAACTGCAGTCAGGTCAAAGCCCTGGTGAGGATGACGAGCACACAGATGAGGCCGCTTATGGTAGAGAAGTGAACGTTACATTCTCTGGCAACAGCTCTGGTGGACATTCCTGCAGTCCGCATGCCAATTGCGTGCTCCCTCAACTTGAGACATCTGCGGTGTTGTGACAAAACTGTAAATTTTAGAGTGAGTGGCCTTTTTTTTATTTTCCCTAGCACGGTGCACCTGTGTAATGTTCATGCTGTTTAATCAGCTTCTTGATATGCTGCACCTGTCAAGGGATGGATTATCTTGGCAAAGGAGAAATGCTCACAAATTTGTGCACAGAATTTGAGAGAAAAGCTTTTTGTGCGCATGGAACATTTCTGGGATCTTTATTTCAGCTAGTTAAACGTGGGACCAACACTTTACATGTTGTGTTTTATATTTATTATTCTGTGTATGTATGTATGTATGTATGTATATGTGGATATACAGTTGGGAGAACAAGTTTTTGATACACTGCCGATTTTGCAGGTGTTCCTACTTACAAAGCATGTAGCGGTCTGTCATTTTTATCATAGGTACACTTCAACTGTGAGAGACGGAATCTAAAAAGAAAAATCCAGAAAATCACATTGTATGATTGTTAAGTAATTAATTTGCATTTTATTGCATGACATAAGTATTTGATACATCAGAAAAGCAGAACTTAATATTTGTTACAGAAACCTTTGTTCGCAATTACAGAGATCATACGTTTCCTGTAGTTCTTGACCAGGTTTCCACACTGCAGCAGGGATTTTGGCCCACTCCCTCTCCATACAGACCTTCTCCAGATCCTTCAGGTTTTGGGGCTGTCGCTGGGCAATACAGACTTTCAGCTCCCTCCAAAGATTTCCTATTGGGTTCAGGTCTGGAGACTGGCTAGGCCACTCCAGGACCTTGAGATGCTTCTTATGTAGCCACTCCTTAGTTTCCCTGGCTGTGTGTTTCGGGTCGTTGTCATGCTGGAAGACCCAGCCACGACGCATCTTCAATGCTCTTACTGAGGGAAGGAGGCTGTTGGCCAAGATCTCGCGATACATGGCCCCATCCATCCTCCCCTCAATATGGTGCAGTCGTCCTGTCCCCTCTGCAGAAAAGCATCCCCAAAGAATTATGTTTCCACCTCCATGCTTCACGGTTGGGATGGTGTTCTTGGGGTTGTACTCATCCTTCTTCTTCCTCCAAACATGTCGAGTGGAGTTTAGACCAAAAAGCTATTTTTGTCTCATCAGACCACATGACCTTCTCCCATTCCTCCTCTGGATCATCCAGATGGTCATTGGCAAACTTCAGACGGGCCTGGACATGCGCTGGCTTGATCAGGGGGACCTTGCATGCGCAGCAGGATTTTAATCCATGACGGCGTAGTGTGTTACTAATGGTTTTCTTTGAGACTGTGGTCCCAGCTCTCTTCAGGTCATTGACCAGGTCCTGCCGTGTAGTTCTGGGCTGATCCCTCACCTTCCTCATGATCATTGATGCCCCACTAGGTGAGATCTTGCATGGAGCCCCAGACCGAGGGTGATTGACGTCACCTTGAACTTCTTCCATTTTCTAATAATTGTGCCAACAGTTGTTGCCTTCTCACCAAGCTGCTTGCCTATTGTCCTGTAGCCCATCCCAGCCTTGTGCAGGTCCACAATTTTGTCCCTGATGTCCTTACACAGCTCTCTGGTCTTGGCCATTGTGGAGCGGTTGGAGTCTGTTTGATTGAGTGTGTGGACAGGTGTCTTTTATACAGGTAACGAGTTCAAACAGGTGCAGTTAATGAGTGGAGAACAGGAGGGCTTCTTAAAGAAAAACTAACAGGTCTGTGAGAGCTGGAATTCTTACTGGTTGGTAGGTGATCAAATACTTATGTCATGCAATAAAATGCAAATTAATTACTTAGAAATCATAGTGTGATTTTCTGGATTTTTGTTTTAGATTCCATCTCTCACAGTTGAAGTGTACCTATGATAAAAATTACAGACCTCTCTACATGCTTTGTAAGTAGGAAACACTGCCGATTTAGCAGGTTATCAAATTCTTGTTCTCCTCACTGTGTGTGTGTGTGTGTGTGTTTATATATTTTAAATTGTGGGATATTTTGAATCAGTCAGCAGGTAATGTCAGTGGGAAAATGTCCCTTTCTGAGGGTGGGGGGGCTCCCCTCAACGTATATTGAAACGTGCCGGATTGCCCTTTTTTTTAATATTTTTTTTTGGGGTGTGTTGATTTCTGAATGTCAGTACGCCCTCCCTTATATCTTTATCGGGCACACGCATGAAGTATGTACATGCCCCCTTTCTCTTTCCCTCTCTCGCTTTCACATATGCGCACACAAACACAATCTCCTGCAACCATGACTTGTGGATGCGTGCATGTGTGTCTCAAATTCTTTGAGGGTGTTTTTAAATTTGCATATGTTAGAGCGAGTAGAGGAAGAGCTTTCGTGTACTTACTGCATGCGCTTGCCCATTCTCGAGAGGTGAGGGAGGGAGAACTGACAATCGAAAATCAACCCACTGAAAATGCGCGCTGCTGCGTGCTAGCGCAGGCTAACGCTCACCATTCACCCTCCGAAAAGCAGGCAAAGTTTCCATGTTTAATGTGCAACGGATAGAGCGAGCGAGAGGGGCGGAATGTGCTGACGCAGTGTTTTTTTGTCTTAACACCCCAAATTAATAATCAGTGCGGTTTAGCCGTGCACTGCCAGGAGCAGAAGGCTGCCAAGCTCTGGCCTCGCGAGCGGTGGGCCCGAAAAGGAGGCCCTGGCAGCCGGCCACAGAGCTTTTGCTTGTTCAGGATTTTTGATTCAATCCTTTATTGTGCTCCACTCAGGCAAAGGGCCAAGGCGAAACAAACGCAAAGAAATGACTGGAGGGATGGAAAAAGGAGAGGGAAAATGGAAATGGGATCCTTTTTTTCTCTCTCTTTTGCCTTGCTCTGTTGCCCTTCCCTCTCTCTCTTCCCTACCTCTCTCCTTTACCTTTTATTTTTTATATATTTGTAAAAAAATAAATATTTAACCTTAAACTAGGCAAGTCAAGGATAGAGGGAAAGGAGAGGTCTTCATTTATCCCCATATCCTTTCCCTCTAACCCCCTCTATCCCTCCCTCTCTCCTTTCCCTCCATCCCTCCCTCTCTCCTTTCCCTCTATCCCTCCCTCTCTCCTTTCCCTCTCGCTCTCTATCTCCCCCTCTCTTTCTCCCGCTGTGACTGAAAACATATTTGGTTTACTGTGTGGTGAGGGTGAAAAGTCGACAACTCTGGTTTTGTGTTGTCTTTCTTCCCCTTTGTCTCAATGGCAAATTACTTCTCTGAGTATTTGTATTTTGAACACTGTAAAAGCAATGTATAAGACAATAGTCTTGTGGGCTGCCTCCAACTGCTGTTTATGGGCTATGTGGTCTTTTTTGTGCAAATATGAAATGAAAAGCACATGCATTGTAAAGGACAAGAAATAGTCTGGTCGTGCTCCTATGTCAATGGAGGCCTCCTGGAGTCCCGTTTTTAAGGTCTTGTCAGAAAATGTAACCATCATTTGTGTTGTTTCAGATGTTTCTCTTCTGGATTTGACCGAGCAGTTCACACCGCCAGAAACTGCTCCCCACACCCTGGTGAACCTAGTGGAGGCCATTGAGAAGAAAGGTACACACCAACCAACACACAGCACCATAAACATGCATACACAGTAAACATAAATAGTAGTGGCCATTCAGAGGAGAGATACTATGGGAATGCAATAAATTACTCCTAGGTTTTGGAGTAATGGAACACTGTCTCATACCTCCACAGACTGCACGGCACCGTTACTCTGTTGTGTTTATTTGTTGCTGACAGATTTATTCTCACCTGTGCGCTGATAGTGCCATGCAGTGTTGCAGGACAGGGGGCTACATTCACACTGCATTATGGAGGTCTTCATTCACAGTTTCTCTCTTTCACACATTAAATGCACACACACACACATTTCCTCCCACTCTAACCAATTTCACAACATTGTGTGAAATATACATATTTTAGACAGACGTGTCAATTTCACGGTTCAGGCCATAGTGTAAATGACACATTTTCATTTACATCCTACATTCAACAATTCCACTCTTTCGAGAACACATTCAGCCCTACATTGGGCTCTGGTCAAAAGTAGTGCACTATATAAGGAAAAGGGTGCCTTGTGGTATGCAGACTGAAATACTTCCTCTAACATTTTCTTCCACACAGGTTGCACAGATTGGTCTCTTCCTCTATCCTGCATCATAGCTTCCCCTGAGTGTATTCATAATCACATCCCTAGTAGGGATGGGCATGAGTAATCAAGTCCTCGAACTGATGTCAAAACTCAATCTTTACCAGAGATTTAAATAAAACATATAAATCTAATATTGTAAAACTATTTGGTCGAAATGTTGTCTTTAAGACTAAGTTAATTTGCTTTGACTCTGGTGTTCCATTTGTACATGTGCATTTGCGGGCTCCTTAAATTCTCTTTCGTGTCTCACTCAATTGCGTTCTGACCGCTCCTTCTACACACTCGTGCTGAGTGCGACTACAGAAATAAATGCCTATAAAAACGTATCTTACTGATAGGATACACACGCTATATTCCTTACCAAATAACGACAGTTTTTAAACCAATTCTAAATGGACTGGTTGACTAAATGAGGAAATATGTGTTCCAACAATGACTTGCAGTTTTGGAATAATTGTCATTTTCCTACTTTGCTGTTGACACTGGTTACCCCAGCCACAAAGTCAAAATGGGCTATATCGTAAAAATTCATGAAAACCAACATTTGCATTTTGGTCTAAATTGAAGGTAGGGGCTAGGCATAAGGTCACCGGTGTGGTTAATGTTAGGGTTAACGGTTAGGTTTAAAACCGGATTCTAAGAAATTGTAGAAACAGCCCAGGGTGTATGATTTTGTAGCTGTGGTAACTAACGTTAGTGACGACCGTACTTTGCGAGCTGCTAGTGACATTTTGAATTGGTACGACTCGGCTATTACCCCGGTAAACACAGACTGGTTCCACACTGAAAATAGGCAACAACATTAGTTTGATGAAGACAGAGCGTGTTTTCATCAGAATCCTGGCCATAGTTCATCTCCATGCAGTGTTAAATGTAGAAAAATTCCAAGGAACAGGCATAATAAACTCAATCGAACGTCTGTATATCGAAAAGAACACCGATTTGTGTTTTGTGACCCTGAAAAATGTACTTCAACTGCCAAATTGAGCCACGTTTCAAATGAGCACTCGTTGAGAATAACTTCCAGACACGAGATGCGAATCCCACTTTACCCTTTTTATTTTATTTGACATGTTTGTTTGGTTTTTTTTTACTATAAAATAGGTGTCTTGATTGTAATAAGGCTGTGTAAATAGCAGCTACATTATCATAATTAGGTACTGTTTGCATATAGATAAATGCACACACTCCAACTGTCAAAAAAGTTCAAATGCCAGGCCCTAATCCCTAGGGTCTTTACATTTTAATGTGACCATCTGTCTGCGTCTGTCATGCCAAGTCAGGCAGTCATGCCTACTATAGAGGGGCTTTTTTTTTTTTGAAGGCTGATGAGCTATTGTCTCGATTCGTCTGCAGGTCTGGACTGCAAGACACTGTACAGGACACCTGTGGCATCCTCCAACTCGGAGAGCCCAACACAGAGCTGGAGTGGTGGTGAGTTACTCCTGTCACGCTCCAGCTGTATTTGTTCTGTTAGAATTAGTATGGTAATGCTCGAAGTGAAGTGACGTGTTTTGAATGAGTGTTAAATACGTGAGTTATCTTAATAGATTTCCACTGTAGTAGAAGGCCATTTTGTATCCAATTTGGGCTAACAACACTTACTTTGTACAACCTCTAAATAATACATGTATACCTTTTCTCAACCCCATAGTGCATGATAAGACTTGCTACACTATTAGCATATAAATGTAGGTATATCATGCACGTAATGCATTCAAAATGCTCCCAATGCTTTTTTCCGTGTGGCAAACCTGGCTGAATGAAATGCTGCTGGCCGGACCCACTGACTGTCTCTCTCCCCCCAGAGGTGGAGTCGGGTAGTGACGTGGGCGCCTTGTCGGAGTGTGTGGTCCGCTACCTGAGGGAGCTGCCGTCCCCCGTCATCCCCCCCGGTGTTTACCCAGACCTGCAGGCTGCGCTGCAGCACGGCACCGCGGGTACATGCCACATTTCACTGACCCCTGTTTGTGCTCAACTGTCCGCCCCCCACCAACCCATCCCTATCCCAGACGATACAGACCTAGGCTATAGAAAGTCACAGAATCACATGAAGCTGATTGTGTGGCGTGTCAATCGCGTGCCCCCTCCTGCCTGTGAGAATAAGCCAGTAATGGAGTGCTGGGGATATGCTAGTCACAGGCATCCCAAAAATATTGTAACTTATAAAGCTACCCTGGTCCCTGGGGATGCCAGGGACTTTGTGTGTATGTGTGCTGAGAGCGAGTTCCTTGTTGTGTGTTCACACTTGCTTGTGTGAGTAAGGGGCTGTGGTAACATGTGGTCTGCCTCTTCTCACAGACTTGGTGGCAAGCAGCAGCGGAGGCAGGGAGCTGAGCCTGGTCCTGGAGAGGGCCACTAGTGTGCCCCTGCACCATCGCCTCACTCTGCAGTACCTACTCACACACCTGGGCAAGGTGGGCCAGGGCTCCCAGCTCAACGGCCTGGACCCTCACACCCTGGGCCTGGTCTTTGGGCCGCTGCTGATCCGGCCCAGCTCTGCTACTGGGTGAGTAGGAGAATACATGATCTAACATCTAAGGATACAAATTAGCTAAGTATTCACACCCCTGAGTCAATAATTTGTAGAATTACCTTTGGACAGCAATTACAGCAATTTGGAATTTCCAACACATTACTGTTTCTTATAAAAAAAAACAAGAAGTCAGTTTTTGTTGGTCGTTGTTTTTACAATGTTCTAAAGCCACATTCACACCACCCAGACATATGCCAACAAACAACAGAGTTGGGTCAGTGTACGCCGCTCGTCTGTGCTAGCTAATTTGCCATTTTGTTTGGTAATATTTTGTCCAATTCGGCATGTTCAATCAGCATTTGGTGTCAGGAATGGGAGTATTGTGTTAGCAGTGCGCAAACATCATAATGGATTAAATTCATACTGTATAAACCGTTGCTTTTCACTAGTTCTCAAATTGCTTTACATTGGAGTAACTAAACTCAAACCCCACCCTTGTGATGCACAGCAGCCATTTTGTGTCAGATTGCGTAGTTACCACACAGCTAGTGAATATCCTACCACATAGCTAGTGATCTCCTCCTGAGATGGACAAGTGAGGGCTCCAATGGCACTGGTTTAGTGGAAGAACATGTGATTGTTAGTGCTCTCTCCCTCGTGTGACTCAAGAGGAAATCCCTAACGCTAAAAGCTGTTATTACAGACTGTAGCTGAGTACTTTTCCCCTGCCTCCTCAGCACCATGTGTTTGAATGACCTGCCGCTGACTGAACATCTTATGACTATGTGTCTTACTCCCTGCTGTTGTTGATTGACAGGTGGGAGGTGGGGGAGGAGTTTCCTGCACTAGCGCTGGAGAGGCTGCTGATGGAGAGGGCCATGGGACAGGAAGTCCCGCCCCCTGGTATGGATGGGTAGATGCAGTGCTCTAAATTTGGAGGGCTCAATAGAAATTAATATAGAACCTGGACTGGATGGAAATCGTTTTTTTGTTTTTTGAATGGTTTGCACAGAATAATGGATTGTACTATTTACTGTGCATAACTTAGTGCTGATTTGTACAGACCAATAAGCACACACGAAACATCCCCAACTAAAGATGATTTGGCTCGTGTGTCAGGATCTGTATGTGTAAATGAGACTTTTTCTATTGAAAATCTCTTGTGATGTTTGCTTGTCCAAAACATTCTAATCTAATGGGGTTTTCGGTTGTATCCGTGTGTTTTGTATAGCTCTACCAGTCAAGCCAATGAAGGCCAAAACCACGACTCCAGCCATGACTGAGACTCGCATACTGAGTGATTCCGAGTGGTACTGGGGGGAAATCTCCAGGTAAAGAGCCACTCGTGTATCAATAACATTTCTAAATCCTCAATTAAATAATTTATTATGTCAACAAAATAGTTTTGGCACCCAAGTTTTCTGAGGCGGGAAAAAAACACTTTATTTTTTATTGTTAAACTGTGTTAAAACTCCAGCAAATCAGCTCCAAGTGATTTTAATTACAGATTGCCTTCGGAAATTATTCAGACCCCTTGACTTTTTCCACGTTTTGTTAGGTTACAGCCTTCTAAAATAGTTTTTTCCCTCATCAATCTACACACAATACCCCATAATGACTAAGCAAAAACAGGTTTTTAGAAATGCTTGCAAATGTATTAAAAATAAAAACAGAAATACCTTAGTTACATAAGTATTCAGACCATATGCTATGAGCTCGGGTGCATCCGGTTTCCAACTGAACTATTATATTTACATAAGTATTCAGACCCTTTACTCAGTACTTTGTTGAAGCATCTTTGGCAGCGATTACAGCCTCGAGTCTTCTTGGGTATGACGCTACAAGCTTGACACACCTGTATTTGGGGAGTTTCACCCATTTCTTCTCTGCAGATCCTCTCAAGTTCTGTCATGTTGGATGGGGAGCTGCACAGCTATTTTCAGGTCTCTCCAGAGATGTTCGATCAGGTTTAAGTCCGGGCTCTAGCTGGCCCACTCAAGGACATTCAGAGACTTATCCCGAAGCCACTCCTGCCTTGTCTTGGGTTTGTGCTTAGTGTCGTTGTCCTGTTGGAAGGTGAACCTTCGCCCCAGTCTGAGGTCCTGAGTGCTCTGGAGCAGGTTTTCATCAAGGATCTCTGTACTTTGCGCCGTTCATCTTTGCCTTGATCCTGACTAGTCACCAAGTCCCTGCCACTGAAAAACATCCTCACAGCATGATTCTGCCACCACCATGCTTCCCAGTAGGGATCGTGCCAGGTTTCCTCCAGATGTGACGCTTGGTATTCAAGCCAAACAGTTCAATCTTGGTTTCATCAGACCAGATAATCTTGTTTCTCATGGTCTGAGTCTTTAGGTGCCTTTTGGCAAACTCCAAGTGGGCTGTCATTTGCCTTTTATTGAGGAGTGGCTTCTGTCTGGCCCCTCTACCATAAAGGCCTGATTTGGTGGAGTGTTGCAGAGATGGTTGTCCTTCTGGAAGTTTCTTCCATCTCAACAGAGGAACTCTAGAGCTTTGTCAGAGTGACCATCGGGTTCTTGGTCACCTCCATGACCAAGGCACTTCTCCCCCGATTGCTCAGTTTGGCCGGCCAGCTCTAGGAAGAGTCTTGGTGGTTCCAAACTTCTTCCATTTAAGAATGATGGTCTGAATGAAAGTCAAAGGGTCTGAATACTTTCCGAAGGCCCTGTATGTGATCATATTCAAATGTAAGCAAGGTCTGAAGTGGTTATGTTTTAATCAAATGTTATATCTATTTGGGTTTCTTGCGGTCAATTTGGAATAATGTTCCGGACCCCTGACTATCCGCTCAAGACAAAATCGTCCCGTGGCTGAATGTAGTTGATGATCCCTGGCCTATAGAATTTATTTATCCAGTAACCACATTTTTGTGTGGATTAAAACTGGATTATAGTAAAAAACTATTTGTAGATTATGGTATACGATAATCAGCTCTCATGAAACAGCCTATTGTCGTCATGTGCTAGTCGTTAAGTTGTATTGTGTGTTAAAGTAAAAAATCTTGTGTAATTTGGTCAGCTGCGTGATTAACTACTTTGTTCATTCGTGTTAGAAATTGAGAGTTCCGGCAAAAGTTTCCACCCTCTCAAAAGGAAACTCAGCCAGAGTCGAGGCAGTTTTAAGCACCTCCTTCGCCAAATCCTAATATGTCCAAATAACCAGTGACGAAAACCCCAAAATCTGAGCTTCTGCTGCTAGTTGTCTCACGCATTCCATTTAGTCCCGGAAGATTATTTGGTCTACGAGTAGAATCTGCCCACGGAAGATTTATATTGTGAAGGATGTGGTGCTTTCATGAATTCACAATCCCCTTCAACTGTGCCATTGTTGTTTCCAGGGAGGAGGTGAACGAGAAGATGAGAGACACCCCTGACGGGACGTTCATGGTCCGCGACGCCTCCAGCAAACTGGAAGGAGAGTACACACTGACCCTCAGGTGAGAGGCTACTCCTAGTATCAAGTAATATAGTATACAGTGCCTTGCGAAAGTCTTCGGCCCCCTTGAACTTTGCGACCTTTTGCCACATTTCAGGCTTCAAACAAAGATATAAAACTGTATTTTTTTGTGAAGAATCAACAACAAGTGGGACACAATCATGAAGTGGGACGACATTTATTGGATATTTCAAACTTTTTTAACAAATCAAAAACTGAAAAATTGGGCGTGCAAAATTATTCAGCCCCCTTAAGTTAATACTTTGTAGCGCCACCTTTTGCTGCGATTACAGCTGTAAGTCGCTTGGGGTATGTCTCTATCAGTTTTGCACATCGAGAGACTGACATTTTTTCCCATTCCTCCTTGCAAAACAGCTCGAGCTCAGTGAGGTTGGATGGAGAGCATTTGTGAACAGCAGTTTTCAGTTCTTTCCACAGATTCTCGATTGGATTCAGGTCTGGACTTTGACTTGGCCATTCTAACACCTGGATATGTTTATTTTTGAACCATTCCATTGCAGATTTTGCTTTATGTTTTGGATCATTGTCTTGTTGGAAGACAAATCTCCGTCCCAGTCTCAGGTCTTTTGCAGACTCCATCAGGTTTTCTTCCAGAATGGTCCTGTATTTTGCTCCATCCATCTTCCCATCAATTTTAACCATCTTCCCTGCCCCTGCTGAAGAAAAGCAGGCCCAAACCATGATGCTGCCGCCACCATGTTTGACAGTGGGGATGGTGTGTTCAGCTGTGTTGCTTTTACGCCAAACATAATGTTTTGCATTGTTGCCAAAAGGTTAAATTTTGGTTTAATCTGACCAGAGCACCTTCTTCCACATGTTTGGTGTGTCTCCCAGGTGGCTTGTGGCAAACTTTAAACAACACTTTTTATGGATATCTTTAAGAAATGGCTTTCTTCTTGCCACTCTTCCATAAAGGCCAGATTTGTGCAATATACGACTGATTGTTGTCCTATGGAGAGAGTCTCCCACCTCAGCTGTAGATCTCTGCAGTTCATCCAGAGTGATCATGGGCCTCTTGGCTCCATCTCTGATCAGTCTTCTCCTTGTATGAGCTGAAAGTTTAGAGGAACGGTCAGGTCTTGGTAGATTTGCAGTGGTCTGATACTCCTTCCATTTCAATATTATCGCTTGCACAGTGCTCCTTGGGATGTTTAACGCTTGGGAAATCTTTTTGTATCCAAATCCGGCTTTAAACTTCTTCACAACAGTATCTCGGACCTGCCTGGTGTGTTCCTTGTTCTTCATGATGCTCTCTGCGCTTTTAACGGACCTCTGAGACCATCACAGTGCAGGTGCATTTATACGGAGACTTGATTACACACAGGTGGATTGTATTTATCATCATTAGTCATTTAGGTCAACATTGGATCATTCAGAGATCCTCACTGAACTTCTGGAGAGAGTTTGCTGCACTGAAAGTAAAGGGGCTGAATAATTTTGCACGCCCAATTTTTCAGTTTTTGATTTGTTAAAGTTTGAAATATCCAATAAATGTCGTTCCACTTCATGATTGTGTCCCACTTGTTGTTGATTCTTCACAAAAAAATACAGTTTTATATCTTTGTTTGAAGCCTGAAATGTGGCAAAAGGTCGCAAAGTTCAAGGGGGCCGAATACTTTCGCAAGGCACTGTATGTCTTATGTAAAGAGTGGAGGACGGTCAACATTACACATTTACCAAACGTCTGTAAATGAGTGATTTTTGATCTCCTTTTAGAATGTGGAATGTAAGTTTGCTATTGTGATACTTGGGTCTTGGGTTCACGTTTGGAAAAAGAGCAAATGGTTCAAAAGGATCTACAGAATGAATCTAAATGAAAGCAACATTTAGATTCAAAAAAGCAATCACCGAGATTTCAAATGTATTTCTCGCCATTGACATTGATGTCTCACCGTTTCTCCACCACAGGAAAGGAGGCAACAACAAGCTGATAAAGATCTGCCACCGGGACGGTCGCTATGGCTTCTCCGAGCCGCTCACCTTCACCACGGTGGTGGAGCTCATCAACCACTACCGTCACGATTCCCTGGCCCAGTACAACGCTAAGCTAGACACCCGGCTCCTCTACCCCGTCTCCAAATACCAACAGGTACCTACTTTACACTACATGTACATTGACAACGACAGACATCTTTACTGTGCATCGAAATTGAACTTTGTCCTATTGCTGGCCTGCCTTTCTAACCTTAGGATTACCACTACCGCCACAATCTTCTGTAGTCTATGCCAGGACCACAGATGCATATTTCAGCCAACTCTTGAGATGTATACATTCCGTTTTTTTTTCTTTTTTTCTCTCCACTCCTCGAATTCCAAAACATTGCCGGTTAGAGTGCAAGTTAGAATGACATTTTCACGGAACGGTTTGATTCCTGCTCAATTTGTATTGCAGCATCATTGTCCTCCCGCTTGATTGGCTGCTTTGTGAATATTGTCACTGACAGTTGTATAACGTTGCTTTCCTCAGGAGCAGCTGGTGAAAGAGGACAGCATTGAGGCGGTGGGCGAGCAGCTGAAGGTGTACCACGAGCAGTACCAGGAGAAGAGCCGGGAGTACGACGTGCTCTACGAGGAGTACACACGCACCTCACAGGTACTATACTGCTTCCTGTACTATAAAGGGCGTACTGGGTCCATACTTCTGGAACACACTTCTGTCTCAGGCTCTGTCCCAATACTCTGAAATTAGATATTTTTCTTGTATCCTTCTTTTATCCTTGCTCTCTAACCAATGATCTGAGAGGACAGGTGAAAAGAAAATGGTGGAAATTCACATCCCTCCTAACTGCCATTGCCATGAGTGGAAAAGCGAAGAAGATAAGACTCCATTTCAAAGTATTTCAAAGTCCTGTGTGGTTTAGTTGGTAGAGCATGGCGCTTGCAATGCCAAGGGATGTGGGTTCGATTCCCACTGGGACCACCCATACGTAAAATGTACGCACGCATGACTGTAAGTGGTCGCAAAAGGAGAGGAAACAAACAGGAGGATTGCATTGGTCCCATCATGCGCCATGCTGACTTGTGTTCCCCTGTGTGTCTCTGTCAGGAGCTCCAGATGAAGCGCACGGCTATCGAGGCCTTTGGCGAGACCATCAAGATCTTCGAGGAGCAGTGTGAGACCCAGGAGCGCTACAGCAAAGAGTCCATCGAGAAGTTCCTACGCGAAGGCAACGACAAGGAGATCCAGAAGTAAGCATTTTGCCTGTCCATAGTGACATGGGTATTTAAACCACAACTTGTGTTAAACTAGTACCTCTGTATGTACGTAGGCTGTATTTTAAGACTATTTAAAACATCAGTCAATGTATTGTAAAGAACAGTCAAACCAGACCACTACCAATGAACCCCAGAGGTGATTTGTTATGGGGCTCCCCCCCCCCCCCCCCTCTCACTTCAGGATCCAGAGCAACTCAGAGCGTCTGAAGTCTAGGGTGACGGAGATCCACGACAGCAAGAGAAAGCTGGAGCAGGATCTGAAGCAGCAGGCCACTGACAACCGAGAGATTGACAAGAGGATGAACAGCCTGAAGCCGGACCTCGTTCAGCTAAGGAAGATCAGGGACCAGTACCTGGTGTAAGAGAAGGCAATATACTATAGAGAATTTTTTGTTTACCATGAAACATTATTTTCGAGTGACGTGCACTCATCCCGACATCATCACAAAGCTGTGTAGCAGGATAGCTAACGCTGATGACTATGTATATATATATATATACAGTGCCTTGCGAAAGTATTCGGCCCCCTTGAACTTTGCGACCATTTGCCACATTTCAGGCTTCAAACATAAAGATATAAAACTGTATTTTTTTGTGAAGAATCAACAACAAGTGGGACACAATCATGAAGTGGAACGACATTTATTGGATATTTCAAACTTTTTTAACAAATCAAAAACTGAAAAATAGGGCGTGCAAAATTATTCAGCCCCTTTACTTTCAGTGCAGCAAACTCTCTCCAGAGGTTCAGTGAGGATCTCTGAATGATCCAATGTTGACCTAAATGACTAATGATGATGAATACAATCCACCTGTGTGTAATCAAGTCTCCGTATAAATGCACCTGCACTGTGATAGTCTCAGAGGTCTGTTAAAAGCGCAGAGAGCATCATGAAGAACAAGGAACACACCAGGCAGGTCCGAGATACTGTTGTGAAGAAGTTGAAAGCCGGATTTGGATACAAAAAGATTTCCCAAGCTTTAAACATCCCAAGGAGCACTGTGCAAGTGATAATATTGAAATGGAAGGAGTATCAGACCACTGCAAATCTACCAAGACCTGACCGTCCCTCTAAACTTTCAGCTCATACAAGGAGAAGACTGATCAGAGATGCAGCCAAGAGGCCCATGATCACTCTGGATGAACTGCAGAGATCTACAGCTGAGGTGGGAGACTCTCTCCATAGGACAACAATCAGTCGTATATTGCACAAATCTGGCCTTTATGGAAGAGTGGCAAGAAGAAAGCCATTTCTTAAAGATATCCATAAAAAGTGTTGTTTAAAGTTTGCCACAAGCCACCTGGGAGACACACCAAACATGTGGAAGAAGGTGCTCTGGTCAGATGAAACCAAAATTTAACCTTTTGGCAACAATGCAAAACATTATGTTTGGCGTAAAAGCAACACAGCTGAACACACCATCCCCACTGTCAAACATGGTGGCGGCAGCATCATGGTTTGGACCTGCTTTTCTTCAGCAGGGACAGGGAAGATGGTTAAAATTGATGGGAAAATGGATGGAGCCAAATACAGGACCATTCTGGAAGAACCTGATGGAGTCTGCAAAAGACCTGAGACTGGGACTGAGATGTGTCTTTCAACAAGACAATGATCCAAAACATAAAGCAAAATCTACAATGGAATGGTTAAAAAATAAACATATCCAGGTGTTAGAATGGCCAAGTCAAAGTCCAGACCTGAATCCAATCGAGAATCTGGAAAGAACTGAAAACTGCTGTTCACAAATGCTCTCCATCCAACCTCACTGAGCTCGAGCTGTTTTGCAAGGAGGAATGGGAAAAAATGTCAGTCTCTCGATGTGCAAAACTGATAGAGACATACCCCAAGCGACTTACAGCTGTAATCCCAGCAAAAGGTGGTGCTACAAAGTATTAACTTAAGGGGGCTGAATAATTTTGCACGCCCAATTTTTCAGTTTTTGATTTGTTAAAAAAGTTTGAAATATCCAATAAATGTCATTCCACTTCATGATTGTGTCCCACTTGTTGTTGATTCTTCACAAAAAAATACAGTTTTATATCTTTATGTTTGAAGCCTGAAATGTGGCAAAAGGTCGCAAAGTTCAAGGGGGCCGAATACTTTCGCAAGGCACTGTATGTGATATATATATATATATATATATATTACTATTTGTTGACTGAATTGAAGTGGACTTGTGTGCAATTCTGTTTCTTTGGTCTTGCAGATGGTTGACACAGAAGGGGACGAGGCAGAAGAGTATAAATGAGTGGCTGGGCATAAAGAACGAGGCAGAAGAGTAAGTGACAAAGTTGCAACATTTGGCAAGTGTTTAGATTGCATGTTATAAAGCTATACCTGTTGGGTGTGTCTGTAAAATGTGAATTTGAAACTGTTGCCTTGTATTTTGTATGGATGTCATATTGATGTATTTTCGGGGGAGGTATTTTATTAGGATCGCCATTAGCTGTTGCGAAAGCAGCAGCTACTCTTCCTGGGGTCCACACGAAACATGACATAATACAGACCATTAATAGACAAGAACAGCTCAAGGACAGAACTCCATACATTTTTTAAAAGGCACACGTAGCCTAAAAAATACATGCATGCATACATACATACATACATACATACATACATATATACAGTGCCTTGCGAAAGTATTCGGCCCCCTTGAACTTTGCGACCTTTTGCCACATTTCAGGCTTCAAACATAAAGATATAAAACTGTATTTTTTTGTGAAGAATCAAAAACAAGTGGGACACAATCATGAAGTGGAACGACATTTATTGGATATTTCAAACTTTTTTAACAAATCAAAAACTGAAAAATTGGGTGTGCAAAATTATTCAGCCCCTTTACTTTCAGTGCAGAAAATTCTCTCCAGAAGTTCAGTGAGGATCTCTGAATGATCCAATGTTGACCTAAATGACTAATGATGATAAATACAATCCACCTGTGTGTAATCAAGTCTCCGTATAAATGCGCCTGCACTGTGATAGTCTCAGAGGTCCGTTAAAAGTGCAGAGAGCATCATGAAGAACAAGGAACACACCAGGCAGGTCCGAGATACTGTTGTGAAGAAGTTTAAAGCCGGATTTGGATACAAAAATATTTCCCAAGCTTTAAACATCCCAAGGAGCACTGTGCAAGCGATAATATTGAAATGGAAGGAGTATCAGACCACTGCAAATCTACCAAGACCTGGCCGTCCCTCTAAACTTTCAGCTCATACAAGGAGAAGACTGATCAGAGATGCAGCCAAGAGGCCCATGATCACTCTGGATGAACTGCAGAGATCTACAGCTGAGGTGGGAGACTCTGTCCATAGGACAACAATCAGTCGTATATTGCACAAATCTGGCCTTTATGGAAGAGTGGCAAGAAGAAAGCCATTTCTTAAAGATATCCATAAAAAGTGCCGTTTAAAGTTTGCCACAAGCCACCTGGGAGACACACCAAACATGTGGAAGAAGGTGCTCTGGTCAGATGAAACCATTGAACTTTTTGGCAACAATGCAAAACGTTATGTTTGGCGTAAAAGCAACACACCATCCCCACTGTCAAACATGGTGGTGGCAGCATCATGGTTTGGGCCTGCTTTTCTTCAGCAGGGACAGGGAAGATGGTTAAAATTGATGGGAAGATGGATGGAGCCAAATACAGGACCATTCTGGAAGAAAACCTGATGGAGTCTGCAAAAGACCTGAGACTGGGACGGAGATTTGTCTTCCAACAAGACAATGATCCAAAACATAAAGCAAAATCTACAATGGAATGGTTCAAAAATAAACATATCCAGGTGTTAGAATGGCCAAGTCAAAGTCCAGACCTGAATCCAATCGAATCTGTGGAAAGAACTGAAAACTGCTGTTCACAAATGCTCTCCATCCAACCTCACTGAGCTCGAGCTGTTTTGCAAGGAGGAATGGGAAAAAATGTCAGTCTCTCGATGTGCAAAACTGATAGACATACCCCAAGCAACTTACAGCTGTAATCGCAGCAAAAGGTGGCGCTACAAAGTATTAACTTAAGGGGGCTGAATAATTTTGCACGCCCAATTTTTCAGTTTTTGATTTGTTAAAACAGTTTGAAATATCCAATAAATGGCGTTCCACTTCATGATTGTGTCCCACTTGTTGTTGATTCTTCACAAAAAATACAGTTTTATATCTTCATGTTTGAAGCCTGAAATGTGGCAAAAGGTCGCAAAGTTCAAGGGGGCCGAATACTTTCGCAAGGCACTGTATATATATATATATATATATATATATATATATATATATATATATATATATATATATATATATATATATATATATATATATATATATATATATATATATATATATATATATATATATATATATATATATATATATATACACACACACACACACACACACACACACACACACACACACACACACACACACACACACACACACACACACACACACACACACACACAAACTATCTAGGCCAAATAGGGGAGAAGGCGTTGTGCCGTGAGGTCGTGCTTTAGCTGTTTTTTTTAAACCAGGTTTGCTATTCATTTGATAAATTTGAGAGAACTCGGGGGTTTTCTTTAATGGAAGCTTCTCTTATGTCAAACGTGTACTGGGGGGGGGGGGGGGGTGTGGGAGGGGTCTCGAATGGTTGAGAGACAGCTATTGGGGAACTGTGGGGGGATCTTTTCAGGGTTCGGGTTCACGTTTTTTGGCCTGGTGGTAGATCGGTCAACATGCCCTTGAGCAGGTCATTGACCCTGGTTGCTACTGTGTGTCGCTCTGAATGGGAATCTGTTGGATGACTGGTATGATGTAGTTATTGAGCGGTTTCACTGCAAGTAAATAAAATCAAATTCATTTATATAGCCCTTCTTACATCAGCTGATATCTCAAAGTGCTGTACAGTAACCCAGCCTAAAACCCCAAACAGCAAGCAATGCAGGTGTAGAAGCACGGTGGCTAGGAAAAACTCCCTAGAAAGGCCAAAACCTAGGAAGAAACCTAGAGAGGAACCAGGCTATGAGGGGTGGCCATTCCTCTTCTGGCTGTGCCGGGTGGAGATTATAACAGAACATGGCCAAGATGTTCAAATGTTCATAAATGACCATTATGGTCAAATAATAATCAAAGTAGTTGTCGAGGGTGCAGCAAGTCAGCACCTCAAGAGTAACTGTCAGTTGGCTTTTCATAGCCGATCATTAAGAGTATCTCTACCTCTCCTGCTGTCTCTAAAGAGTTGAAAACAGCAGGTCTGGGACAGGTAGCACGTCCGGTCAACGGGTCAGGGTTCCATAGCCGCAGGCAGAACAGTTGAAACTGGAGCAGCAGCACGACCAGGTGGACTGTGGACAGCAAGGAGTCATCATGCCAGGTAGTCCTGAGGCATGGTCCTAGGGCTCAGGTGCTCCGGGAGAGAGAAATAGAGAATTAGAGAGCATACTTAAATTCACACAGGACACCGGATAAGACAGGAGACGTACTCCAGATATAACAAACTGACCCTAGCCCCCCGACATAAACTACTGCAGCATAAATACTGGAGGCTGAGACAGGAGGGGTCAGGAGACACTGTGGCCCCATCCGATGATACCCCCGGACCGGGCCAAACAGGAAGGATATAACACCACCCACTTTGCCAAAGCACAGCCCCCACACCACTAGAGGGGTATCTTCAACTACCAACTTACCATCCTGAGACAAGGCCGAGTATAGCCCACAAAGATCTCTGCCACGGCACAACCCAAGGGGGGGCGCCAACCCAGACAGGAAGATCACGTCAGTGACTCAACCCACTCAAGTGACGCACCCCTCCAAGGGACGGCATGAAAGAGCACCAGTAAGCCAGTGACTTAGCCCCTGTAATAGGGTTAGAGGCAGAGAATCCCAGTGGAGAGAGGGGAACCGGCCAGGCAGAGACAGGAAGGGCGGTTCGTTGCTCCAGAGTCTTTCCGTTCACCTTCACACTCCTGGGCCAAACTACACTCAATCATATTACCCACTGAAGAGACGAGTCTTCAGTAAAGACTTAAAGGTTGAGACCGAGTCTGCGTCTCTCACATGGGTAGGCAGACCATTTCATAAAAATTGAGCTCTAGACGAGAAAGCCCTGCCTCCAGCTGTTTGCTTAGAAATTCTAGGAACAATTAGGAGACCTGTGTCTTGTGACTGTAGCGTACGTGTAGGTATGTACGGCAGGACCAAATCAGAAAGATAAGTAGGAACAAGCCCATGTAATGCTTTGCAGGTTAGCAGTAAAACCTTGAAATCAGCCCTTGCCTTAACAGGAAGCCAGTGTAGGGAGGCTAGCACTGGGGTAATATGATCAAATTGTTTGGTTCTAGTCAGGATTCTAGCACTAACTGAAGTTTATTTAGTGCTTTATCCGGGTAGCCGGAAAGTAAAGCATTGCAGTAGTCTAACATAGAAGTAACAAAAGCATGGATTCATTTTTCTGCATCATTTTTGGACAGAAAGTTTCTGATTTTTGCAATGTTTCGTAGATGGGAAAAAAAGCTGTCCTTGAAACAGTCTTGATATGTTCGTCAAAAGATGAGGGTCCAGAGTAACGCCGAGGTCCTTCACAGTTTTATTTGAGACGACTGTACAACCATCAAGGTGAATTGTCAGATTCAACAGAAGATCTCTTTGTTTCTTGGGACCTAAAACAAGCATCTCTGTTTTGTCCTAGTTTATAAGTAGCAAGTTTGCAGCCATCCACTTCCTTATGTCTGAAACACAGGCTTCTAACGAGGGCAATTTTGGGGCTTCACCATGTTTCATTGAAATGTACAGCTGTGTGTCATCCGCATAGCAGTGAAAGTTAACATTATGTTTTCGAATGACATCCCCAAGAGGTAAAATATATAGTGGAAACAATAGTGGTTCTAAAACGGAACCTTGAGGAACTCCGAACTTTACATTTGATTTGTCAGAGGACAAACCATTCACAGAGACAAACTGATATCTTTCCGACAGATAAGATCTAAACCAGGCCAGAACTTGTCTGTGTAGACCAATTTGGGTTTCCAATCTCTCCAAAAGAATGTGGTGATATGATGGTATCAAAAGCAGCACTAAGGTCTAGGAGCACGAGGATAGATGCAGAGCCTCGGTCTGACGCCATTAAAAGGTCATTTACCACCTTCACAAGTGCAGTCTCAGTGCTATGATGGGGTCTAAAACCAGACTGAAGGATTTCGTATACATTGTTTGTCTTCAGGAAGGCAGTGAGTTGCTGCGCAACAGCTTTTTCTAACATTTTTGGGAGGAATGGAAGATTCGATATAGGCCGTTTTTAGTTTTTTCAATATTTTCTGGGTCAAGGTTTGCCTTTTTCAAGAGAGGCTTTATTACTGCCACTTTTAGTGAGTTTGGTACACATCCGGTGGATAGAGAACCTTTTTATTATGTTCAAAATAGGAGGGCCAAGCACAGGAAGCAGCTCTTTCAGTAGTTTAGTTGGAATAGGGTCCAGTATTTGAAGGTTATTGAAAACAAGTATATTGTATGTTTCAAATATTCAAATAATAAAATATTAATTAAAACAGTGTGGTGTACTGCAGGGAAGCTCTCTAGACCCTCTACTCTTTTCTATTTTTACCAATGACCTGCAACTGTCATTAAACAAAGCATGTGTGTCCATATTCTTGTTGTAAAAAGGCAGTTACACAATGACAATTATGGCCTTGGAACCAATTCTGCCCACTGAGAATAACCAGGTTGCCTTTCCGTAAAAGCTGCAATGCCTTTAAACTCTGCACCAGATGCCCAAAAGTAATCCTAACACCTTTATAAAGAATTTTGTAAAACATCCAGTGAGGCGATGAGTCATTAACACCCTCTCTCCCTCCTACAGCTCATACTCGCTGGTGGAGGAGGATGAGGGCTCGCCCCACCACGACGAGTGCACATGGTACGTGGGCGACATCAAGCGCACCCAGGCAGAGGAGCTGCTTAGGGACAAGTGTGACGGCACCTTCCTCATCCGAGAGAGCCAGACGCAGAAGGGCTCCTACGCCTGCTCCGTGGTGTGAGTGTTTATTTCAGTGTGTTACATGTCAGTCAAAAGGGCTAAGATTATTCTATGATGGGTTGAACTATTTTAAAACGGGCAAAGAAAATGTATGCGGTTTTACTTCCCACCTGTTCTTGGCCTTCCCCCAAATGACCATTGTACACTGTGCCATTTAATAAAGAGGATTCCAAAGGGGGGAGACCAAAATAGCTTCTGGGGAGGTCAAAGCTGTGTGCTGGAAAACCTTGGCAGTGTTGGGGCTTCAGACCAGCCCTAACATCTCACTTAAAATGTCGTTTTTAGTGTTTAATTACAAATGAAATGTCTATTAGTGAAAACATTTTTACATTTACTTTGTTTCTGTAAAACATTAAATGAGGTTGTGCTGTCTCCTCCAGTGTGGACGGCGACGCCAAACACTGCGTCATCTACAAGACGGATAAAGGCTACGGCTTCGCCGAACCTTACAACCTGTACGGCTCCCTGAAGGACCTGGTGCTCCACTACAAGCAAGAGTCCCTGGTCCAACACAACGACCAGCTGAATGTAACCCTGGCCTACCCAGTCCTCACCCAGACCCTGCAGCAGCACCCTAGATGAAGGGCAGTGTGACACAACGACCCCCAACGGTGACCAGCACTTCCAAAGCATATGGGGGGGGGGGGGGAGCACACTCATTACGTACCACAGTACCAGCCACAGTAAACATAAGATGAAAACCCTGTTTGTAGACTGAAAACAACATAAGCACACCGTTATGATGGAAGCTTTCAGACCATAGTTAGAAGAGCAAGAAGGAGTGAGAGTAGAGGGGAGAGAGTCAGGGAACTGGAGGTTAAAGATACTGGATGGAGCTCAGCTTTTTTTATTTTTTTTGCCTTGGCACCCACTTACCCTTCTAGGCAAAGGCCTGAGCTGTCATCCCCAGTAAGGACTTGGCTAACCTGGCTGCTCACCACACTACACTTCACAACAACGAAATCTAAGAGACGGAGGGGGGCAATCCAGCATTCAGATACATGGTCCTGGAAAGGCGGGGTGAAGTGGCTGGACAAGCGAGTTACTTTCTATTAAAAGCTTGCTTAAGTACCATAGAAAGAGCCTTGATTGACCACAAGCCTGTGTTGGGAAAGAGGGGAACTATGTACGGTGGGATGCTGGGGTAGGGAGAGGGGGCATGACAGAAAGCTTTAGAAAAATATATTTTTAAAAGTTCAATTTACTCGTCTCCTCCAGTTTGTTGTAAGATCAACATTCTTTCTAAAAATAGACATGGTATATTTGTTGTATTGTGAATAGATATTCACAATAGATCAATATATGAATGCAGTTTCTAAAGGGATTCAGGTTTCCCTTTCCGTTTCCATTTAATCATGGGTAGTGGAGAAATCCCTGCAAGCTCGTTTCTTATTTCAAATGTTCTCTTCAAGTGCTTTCTTTTATACTGTAGCCTATAGCCATGATGGACTAAGGTATTACTGTTAGTATTCTTGAGATGTTCTCATTTCTATGCTAATACACTCGCAGATCATCAACCTATCAGATCTTAACTCTCAGTAGTGAATGGCTTAGTCTCTAGGAAGCCTATGCAGTGTTCTTTTCACAAGCGCTTGCTTTTATGTCGCAGCGTCACTACTACTCACGGTACTTCCTCTTTTGAGCTTGACTGTTGTTTTTATTTGACACGAGCTTGATTCACAGAGCTGTAGAACGTTGTTGTACAAAATGAAAAAAATATATATTATCGTTTATATGATCCATATATCTACCGACAGTAACAGGCAGTGTGACTGTCAAACAGAAAGTATTGAATGGTTTTCTTTTCAACTGTGTGTGTGTTGTCGCCCCCCCCCCCCCCCCCCCCCCTCCCCTGCTGGAGGACACATAGTATCCAGCTAAACGTGATCCCAAATGAAGGATGTCTTGTCATGTAGCAAAAAAAAGATTGGATCCTTTTTGACAGTAAGCATGACCACGGAGGTCCGGGGGATTTTCCATAAGTACCATATGCATGAAAATCCTTCTTTTGTTTAGTACCTAGACAACTTGCTCTAGTACTTGTGCTGTTTTAAGTGCATACGTCTTGTGTACTAGACCTGTATAATGCACAAACAATAGTAAGTGAATAAGAATACATATAGATTTACAGACACACTGTCGAGGTGAATTCCCTCCGCGGGTACTGAGCTGTACATTTGTCGTGCGGCTTAAAGGACTTCCTCTTGCCGACTCTTTCTATCCCTTTTGCGTAGCACAGACTTTGTTCGCGTGAAGACACTTCAGACAAATTTATACCGTTGATTCGTTACTAAAAGAAGCCTCATGTAATGAAACCGAGGATATTGAGGATTTTAAACGTGGTGGCGCTTTTTAGATTTCTTGAGAAAGCGGAAACTTCCCAGAGAAAAGGAGTTTTGTTCTTTTTTTTTTGTAGAATGTGCATAAAAACATGTCTCACATTGGGCCCTCCTTTTGGGTCGTTTTAAACATGATCATTTGCTCAGAGCAGATGTATTTTTCCCATATTGGTTTAAGTACGATACATGGATACTGCAACTGAATAGTCATGCTATTGGATTGGTTGACTAGTTGAAGGAAATTGGGAGTCATTTGGTTTGTAATTGTCACATTTTAATTGGAAGTTGCATATTGGCGAGAGCATTTTGTGTTCAAAATTTATTTTTGGTACAAATATTAGTAGAAGAAAAATAATGATCTAAAGGAAAAATAGCTTGGTACTGTATGTGTTTTGCACAGTTCTTGGCCAGAAGAATAGCCTAGAATTAAAATCGAAGTGGCAGTAGTGAGAGGCCTATAAAAGAGTGATTCACAAAGTTAAGAAGTGCCTTAGCTCTTCTCTTGTCATTGTTGGAGGAGCTTCTCTCCTATAGACCGTGCTACCGCATACTGTATGCTTTGTTTAAAAAGCATTTGCCAATGATCTAATGTCAAACCCCTTGAAGAGAACTGGCAAATGCGCGTAGTTGTAGTCTCTCTTGTAGTGTGCGAGGTCCGAGTTATGGAGATTGTGTAAGTTTAGTTTAGTTATGCTTCTCTTTTGTTACATCGTTTTTAATAAGTATTTTTTTGTGACGGGGCTATAGCTTGGTGCTCTTCAGTGAGCGAGGCAGTTTCCTTTGGGGTTTTGTTGTATAGTTTATTGAATCACACCTAGAGTGGATAGAAATGTGAATACACAGTCGTAGCCCAACACGTAGCGTTTGTCCTTTTTTAATAAGCCGAATCTCATTCAATAAGCTCTTAAGTGAATGCATGCAGTACTTCTCACGGTGTTTTCATGTCAATTCCCTGTGAATTCATATCCTGTTTACCCATTTACTGACTCATGTATTTACTCAGTCCATCGGACCAACATTTTGCAAATGCACTTTTTCCTTAAAGAAAATTCCACCAAAAATGTTCTTTTGCTATTTGCTTATGATGCAAAATGTAGCATCATCTGATGCAAAATGCCTCATACCCAGTTGTTGTTTTTTTTGTGTTTTGAAAGTCATCCATCTCGAAAACTGGATTGCTGACATGGAAAGAAATGTAGGACTATATCACAAGTTAGTCCTATATATATTTTTTATATATATAAAACTTCAACAGGGGACTAAAATAAATACCAAAAGAGAGTTTTTGGGTGGAGTTTTTCTTTAATTGAGTCTCCAAAATGAGTTCATTCTAAACTGCATTAGTGAAGCTCAGTAGGCCATGATAGTATTGTTTGTTTTATTAAGTGTCATGTCAGGGATGTTTTAGTCGGACTTTCTTTGTGAAACAGTGTGTGGGGGGAAAAAAACCTTCAGTGTTCCCCTTACTCGATACATTTGGTGGAGGCTTCACGAACTCTGAAATTGTAAGCCAGTATTGGGGCAAGTAGGACAAATGTCCATTTTATTGCTGTTTTTCATGATTTTAATTGTTTAACTGTGTTATAAATCTGTGTTTGGTTTTGATTGTGCCAGGCCCACCCATTTCCCATTCGAAAATGGGTGACTCGTTTCAAACCAAATGAAAGGGAAGCTAGACAATATGCAATCGGCATATTTGGTTGGTCCTCAACGCTCCAACGGTATGGATGTCATCGCGTCACATTAACGTCACTTGCATTAACATTAATAACACATGTGCAGTGATAGTGTTTCGGCGGTGGTGCCCAATGAGATGACTTGGAGCAGGGTTAGCTTTGAGTTGTCCTTTTAACCAGTTATCGTGAAACCACGTGTTCTAGCACCCTCCCAAATGTTCAGGTGAATTATCCAGGCCATTACTATTGCTTATCTTTGGTACAAAACACCTGTAAATAGTGGTGTCATACTTCTACCATATCAGTTACCGAATACAAGTAATTAACATTTATTACGTTTGAATATTTAGGTTTGAAGCATATTTGAAAGAAATATATTGAAATATATCTTGACGTATTGTTTTGGGTTATATATTCTGATTTTAATTATGCTGGAAATGGATCCGAAACAGACGCTGACTAAATGAGCTTAGATGTGAAACACGTCTATTGACAAGTGCCACAGCAGCTTTGCATCAGTGGGCCAAGTCATTTCTAGTTTTCATGTTAACGCCCTGATGTGTAAGTAATAAGCTAAGCTTTATCATTATCACCAGCAAGCGTTCCTTTCTTTTATTCGTTTTAATTGACCCGCAATGATTGAGGAAGAGGAGGCAGGCTCATCTACGTTTTAAAATGCAGCGCTGAACCTAGTTGTCCATGATGACATACTGATTGGCCAACCTTGGCCCCATTCACCTACTCACACAGAAGTGTCTCTGTCAAATTTGAGTAGAGATGATCAATAGTCTTGACACAAGTGTCTTTCAGCAAAGCTCCATTGTTGCTACCCTACCAAGGACGGTGACGACAGAGTTGACCAATACTGGGACTGACTGGTGTCTAGACTACAGCCTGTATATTTTAAGATTTATAAAATGTATTATCTGAGCAGAAAATAGATTCCTATACAGATATGCTTTATCCATAGGGATGGGGAAAGCACTTTTTTTTTTCTCCATTTATTTGAAATCATGTTGGCAAAATTACATGAAAATATATTCTCAGCTTGGAGATTCTGGTTCTGTTTTTTTTATATTGCGAGAGGAGGCAGTTTGAAAGTGATACCAGGGGAGTGTTTGAGGTATGAAAATAATGTATGATTCGAAGAGAGGGGCATTTTAATAATCGGATAAAAGTCCCCCAAATGCACTAGACAACTCATGATACTTCATACCGGCCAAACGTTGCCAACAAGTTAAGGAACAAATGTCAAGAGTTCAGAAACACTCCTTCAGTGAGTAACCAACCGTTTGTAGATGGAACAATGATGTCATTGGAAAGTGTTCCTTTATGGTGCCTAGGGTTTGTTTTTAATTAGATCTTTTTTTTTTAAGCAAATTGATTTGTTTGTCCAAGTGTTTGTTTGTTTTATCTTTGTTAATGATAACCTTACAGAATCTATAAAATAAGCTAGCTTGAATATTTTCCTTCATACAGAAAAGTACAAATGTTTACGATATCTAATTAACCAAATAGCAAGTATGCGTTTGAGAGTCAATCTGTCTGTCCCGAAAAGGGACTCCGATAGATTGATTTGATTTCTTTTTTTCCTTTGTCATTTTAAACTTGAAAATGTTATGACTGCTTGTTCTTTTGTTTTTGATTATTTTTGTACTTGTCAAACAGTGCTCCCTCTAAAAAAAAAAAATTGAAAAGAGGAAAAAAAAGAATTGTTACCGTCTTCTGCTTAGAACAGAATCGACTAAATCATTTTTTGAATGGCCCCCGGGCAGAATGGTCTGCAATGGGCCCTCTTCCCTGAGTGGCTTAAAATCCTTGATCTCTGTTCCTTTACTTTCTGTACTGCCGACTACTTCATCTTAGACTGAGCCTTGTGTATCCACGGCTGAATCTTAACTTTAGATAAAGGCTTAACTTTGCGTTTTTTGATGTCAATGGGACATTTTGAGTTGCTCTTGCAGATCTCAGTTAGGATTTGGCCGTAGATTGCACCCTAGATGATTTGGGAGGATTTAGTTTTTAGGCTTTTCAAGTTTGAAAGAGAGGGAGGTGCACACTACTTGGTGAAAAATGTATGTCTACAGTCTTGGGTTGAGTCAACTATTAAATTAATTTGGAAATGTGTGAAAGTGAAGAGGCATGTATTTCGATTTTGCACTAAGTCATTCTCGTCTCACTACACTCTAAGATAAAGACGTTCCGTGACTTGCTCTCTGTCATTCAAAACGTTTTTTTATTTGTTCAGTCTTATTTGTAAAATGGGTTGACTCCATTTAAAAGTATGCTTTCATTTACTTCTAAAAGTTGATCTAATCTATGTAACCCTTCAATCAGGGTTGGGTAGTAACGGATTACATGTAACGGGCATTGCGCAATTAAATTACAAATATATGAAGTAGGCCTAACTGTAATCAGCCCGGATTACATTTTTTTTTAACAATAATAATGTAATCAGATTACAGTTACATTATTAAAAACATCTGATTTACATTTGGGATTACTTCATCTAATATCAAGAGAAAGAAAAGGATAAAGCTTTGTCAGCATTGCTATCATTTAGCACACCCTCAAGACTTCTCCCATGCTCTCAAATGTGCTATTGTTCTGCTGATCGCCCATCAAGGGTGGCTTCTTTTGTATTCAAACGGGTTTAGTGACTAGGTAAGGCTTCCAAAAGATTTTCCACCTAGCTTTCTGGTCAATCAGACAGTCGTCTGGACTCAACAGTGTTGAGTGTAGCTTTGTAGCAGTGCACTTTGACTTCGTGTGCTCCTAGCGGGAGAGAGAGATGCTCTCTGATAGCTGTCTGGGCAATAAACAAAAAAACACAGTCTTGAAAGCAACCACTGTTGTTACTCTAGACGAGAAGAGGGTCCCAGCTTTCTGTAGGTTTACTTTTATTGATCTACTCTTAATATTGAACAAAGAGCACTCACGTCGGCGATTCAATTCCAAGGTGATTGCGTAGGCTTACTCATCATTATAATTATTCATGAATTTACTGATTTAATAATCAATTACACAGGTATAATTAGAATGTAGATTTAGCAACTAGCTAACCACGTCATCGGGTGTTGAATGAGCCCCAAATGATTTAGCCTAAAGTGCCCAAAATGATGTATACAAATGTAATCTCTATTGAACAAAAAAAAAAAATGAAGATTCGGGAACCCTATTGTAAACTAATAACAATTGCCTATTTGTCAAACTCAAAATTCATCATAATGACTGGTTTAGATTGCACATCAAAATATCTGGAATCATGCATTCCTGCTTGGACATGTTAGATTAAATAAATGTATTTCTTGAATCATACTAATACACCTCCTTTTTAATTAAGCATTTTGAATGACTAAGTTAATTAGGCTACACATTCTCTCTCTTGTGTGACCAAATCATAGGTGGGTGCCCCAACTAAAACCATTAGCATGGAGCCTATTGACTCTGCTCTAATACATTAGAATATAGAACTTGTGAATTACGGTCCCCAATTTGGAAATAGTCATGTTGCTAAATGTAATAATGTATGCTATTTAGCAGACGCTTTTATCCAAGCGCCATGCTCTACCAACTAGGTGCACTTTAAACATAAAAAAAAAAAACATCTGGGTGTTAAAATATATTTTTTAAACTGTCATCTGATTACTCAAAATGAGTAATGTAATCTGATTACTGATCATTTTTCATGTAACTGTAATCCATAACTGATTACATTTTAAGTTATCTGGCCAACACTGCCTTCTATGTAGAGTTCATCCTAAGTGGCTGTGTATGTGATCATGTGACTGTCATTAGAATGCAGGTCCGGGACAGTACATTTTGACAAACCTTTCTTTGGAGAAAACAAACTACAGTATGATATGATTCTTATTGTTCTGAGATGTGGTGTGAAGTTTTTCCCTTTTTCAAAACGGTGACTGGAAATTAACGGGACAGTCTGATAAAGCTACTCTACACCAAAGTGCAATTGAACTCAGAGGGAGCACTGTCTGTGAACCAGTGGGAGTCTACTGGTTGTGATGTGCACAATCCTTATGTATGTAAAATGATTATTCTCTCTTCTTTCCCCAATCTGTCTTAATTCAGATGCAACATTTTATTTCTTTTGTTTTCTGTGTACAGCTTGCTTTGGAGTTGTTTGTCTCAAACAGGTACTCTTACTTCTGTACTGTTATTTCCTAAGGTTGATGAAATGATTTTAAAAAAAAATCTATAAAAGATGTAAGAAAAAGAAAGAAAAGGTCTTGTGTATTTTTGTCAGTACGTTTCAGTCAAACCTGCGACAAGAATAAATGGGAAGAATTCCGAGAGTGGGAGCCTTTCCTACTCTGAGGATAGTTTTGAGTCAATTCCTTCTTGAATCCCTGTCAGTTGAAGGCTATGGTAGACGTGTGACGCAGTTGGTATTGAATTTAAACCACAGGAGGGTGCCATTTTCTGGATGAATTTAAACATGTGTGGGCCGACACACACATTAAGGGTTGGAATCAATCAAACCTGTGACTGTATTTGAGCCAAATTTCAGAAGAATCACTTATCTCATGTTCAACGAAAAGCATATTTGTTATTACTATATGTTCAATTGCGGTGGGGGGGACTCTGTTTGGGTTACATTGAAACATGCATTTCCTGGGGTTTTAAGTAGACAATTCCATAAGGAGTTTGCAAGAGAGCAGAGACAGACTGAGGCAACAATCGATCCTTAGAGGAGAACCGACTGTACAGAAGAGTAGTCCAGTCGTAAACCGTCAACTGTCACAGCATCCTCATAAAGTCATCCTCCTGTCCTGTTTGTCTCCGCACTGAAGATTATGAGACAGCCCTAAAAGGATCCCATGACACTAGGTTAATCTTTAACAGTAAATGAGTGTTTTTTTTGCTGTGGTGTGCATTGCCCATGAGGCCATGACTCTTGAGTAAGAACAGTCAGGTGGTACGAGGAACAGTAGCAGGGTTTCTAATCATTAAGGAGGAACTTCCAAGATCTTTGAGCAAAGACAACACTGACTCAACAGTGGCATGATTGGTTGGAAGTTACAATTGAATACTGCCACTGATAGACTGATTGTGCAACCCAACACTACTACGAACATGTTGACATAAACCTCATATTGCCTCATTCTGATTAAAGTAGTTTTTAAGGCTATGTGAGAAACTTGCTTCGTAAAGGACACTTAGTTCATTGCAAGACGTCAGTGCTCCACACAGTCAATAATAGGCCCTTAAAGCTATAGAAGAATGCAGTAATGTAACAGGCTGATTTGGAAAGAGTGAGTTGTAATCCATGGATCCGACAGGCTCAGAGGAGTAGTGCTCTTGCCTCTGCATCGCAGGATCGGCTCACTTTCCACATCAACCTGTTACAGTGATGTAGCAATGGAAAGCATGCCTTGATGTGAATATCTAGAACAATATACAGTTGAAGTCGGAAGTTTACATACACTTAGGTTGGAGTCATTAAAACTCATTTTTCAACCACTCCACAAATTTCTTGTTAACAAACTATAGTTTTGCCAAGTCAGTTAGGACATCTACTTTGTGCATGACACAAGTCATTTGTCCAACAATTGTTTAGACAGATTATTTCACTTAATTCACTATATCACCATTCCAGTGGGTCAGAGGTTTACATACACTAAATTGACTGCCTTTAAACAGCTTGGAAAATTCCAGAAAATTATGTCATGGCTTTAGAAGCTTCTAATAGGCTAATTTACATCATTTGAGTCAAGTGGAGGTGTACCTGTGGATGTATTTCAAGGCTTACCTTCAAACTCAGTGCCTCTTTGCTTGACATCATGGGAAAATCAAAAGAAATAAGCCAAGACCTCAGATCTTTTTTTTTTTTTTTAACTCCACAACTCTGGTTCATCCTTGGGAGCAATTTCCAAACGCCTGAAGGTACCACGTTCATCTGTACAAACAATAGTATGCAAGTATAAACATGGGACCACGCAGCCATCATACCGCTCAGGAAGGAGACGCGTTCTGTCTCCTAGAGATGAACATACTTTGATGCAGTGCAAATCAATCCCAGAACAACGGCAAAGGACCTTGTGAAGATGCTGGAGGAAACGGGTACAAAAGTATCTATATCCACAGTAAAACGAGTCCTATATCGACACAACCTGAAAGGCCGCTCAGCAAGGAAGAAGCCACTGTTCCAAAACGGCAATAAACAAGCAGGACTACGGTTTGTAACTGCACATGGGGACAAAGATTGTACAATATATCATGTGGATATATTGAAGCAACATCTCAAGACATCAGTCAGGAAGTTAACGCTTGGTCGCTAATGGGTCTTCCAGATGGACAATGACCCCAAGCATAATTCCAAAGTTGTGACAAAATGGCTTAAGGACAACAAAGTCAAGGTATTGGAGTGGCCATCACAAAGCCCTGACCTCAAACCTATAGAACATTTGCGGGAAGAAAAGAAAAAACGTGTGCGAGCAAGGAGGCCTACAAACCTGACTCAGTTACACCAGCTCTGTCAGGAGGAATGGGCCAGAATTCATCAACTTATTGTGAAAAGCTTGTGGAAGGCTACCCGAAACATTTGACCTAAGTTAAACAATTTAAAGGCAATGCTACCAAATAATAATTGAGTGTATGTAAACTTCTGACCCACTGGGAATGTGATGAAAGAAATAAAAGCTAAAAGAAATGATTCTCTCTACTAGTCTGACATTACACATTCTTAAAATAAAGTGGTGATCCTAAGACAGGGAATCTTTACTAGGACTAAATATCAGGAATTGTGAAAAACAGAGTTTAAATGTATTTGGCTAAGGTGTATGCAAACTTCCGACTTGTATGTAAACTGTATATGTATCTGGGTAAAGCTTGCAGGTATGATGCTTAACTTGTAATAATTCTGTACATGTATGAGCCTTTAATGTTCAG
The DNA here is from genome assembly GCF_057628025.1 of Oncorhynchus mykiss. Taxonomy (NCBI): domain Eukaryota; kingdom Metazoa; phylum Chordata; class Actinopteri; order Salmoniformes; family Salmonidae; genus Oncorhynchus; species Oncorhynchus mykiss. The sequence continues at coordinate 55,935,938 of NC_143029.1, forward strand.
TTCATTATAATATGTATTATAAGGCTTATAAAATGTTTTGTCTATATATCAACTTTTCAACTGGCTCAGAATGTTAGGTATAAGTAGTAGGCTATAAAAGGTATGGTATCAATATTTAGTCAGGATAACGATTACATTATTATAATACATTATAAACAGTTAAGTTATGCTCGTTTTACAACACGGTAATGAATCTCTATGAACAGCAATAAGAGTTGCATGAAACAAAGCTCCAAAATGATCTCCAGGTGAATAACAACTCGTGACAACGTAAGCATTTTCAAGACAATTCCCAACTCGTGATGTGGCACAATGTTACTCGTCTCTAGATATCTGTGTTTTCAAATGGTCCCGATAGTCTGTTTTTTTCCGGGCTACAATGTTACGCCACCGTTGTTTTTTTATGGTGCTAATTTGCCGGTGCTTAGTGACGTTGTTTGTGGTCACGTGACTTAGAGAGCCAATCACATAATCGAACATCTTTTTAACAAGGAAGAGGGCAAGCGACGCAATTTAAATGACTTTAGATATTTGCTAGTTTTTTGTGGGTGGCGGCAGAGTTTGTCATCTTGTGCTGGAGGAAAGATGAACGGTATTATTCTGCTCACACTTTTGACCATTTGGTCAAATGTAGATTGTACGCCGTGTTCATATTCTCCATCGCAGTGGTGTATCTCTGTGGACTCAGCCATCGAATGTGGGGTAAGATACATTCACGAGTTTCTTCTCGGGATTAAATGGATGTTTTGGTAACACTGCATTAAAACTTTCATTTTGATTACATGGATCGTCAGTCCTTGCATCCATAGCTATGTCTATTAATTTGAGTGTGGTTTAATTTCTCCAGCCACATCCCTCAGCTTTTTCCTGAAACGGGTGCGTTTCAACTCCTGATTGCTTCTTTAATAGAGAATGGACTGAGAGAATGAGAAACTTGTGGTGAATCTTTTTGTACATGGAAAAATAATATTAAAATATAACATCAACACCCATCAACTTTTTCTCTTCCGTAGGTCCTGATTGGCATATCACATTTAGGACTACTAAACATTCAACCTAACTCATTCTGTGTGTGTGTCGTTTTACTTTTCTTGTGGCAGGTTCTGAAGCAGTGCCTGGAAGCCAATGCCACCAAGCCCAACACACAGGTGCAGCCCGTGCAGGTGGAGTTGTATTTTGAAAGTCTGTGCCCAGGATGCCGGTTGTTCCTTACCTCACAGCTCTTTCCCACATGGACCATGTTGCAGGACATCATGAGTGTCACACTGGTGCCCTACGGAAATGCACACGTAGGTCTTATACAGTAGGCTAGAAATGATGACGCTCGTCTCATGTATTATGACACTTTATTGGATATCGCTTAGACAACGTAGTTAGCAGTGATTGGCGTTGAGGGATTCTGTGTTTAGTTTGAAATAATTTTTGTTTGTCTCACTACAGGAGTCTTTTGATGGGAAGCAGTATCAGTTCACCTGCCAGCACGGTGAGGAGGAGTGTCTCGGCAACATGATCGAGGTGAGATTTTGGTAACACTTTATTTGACAGCCCACTGTTTACCAGGTTGTAAATTACTGATTTAAAACTGTACTTCTCTAATAATTGCATAGTGATAACACTTTGGTTTCTCTGCGATTCATGGACACAAGCTTCACTTTGTAAGCTGAATTGTTTGATGTAAGTATCAGAAAAGTATCCAGTGTCACCACATCGCTTCCTAGTTAATAGCAGGTAAGTACCGGCTTAAACCGGGCTGTAACAAGAAGCGTTCCGGGGGGGGGGGGAGCGACATTGTTTTACACCGTTTAAAAAAATATAAAAATGTTTCCTTCTCTCTCCAGACCTGCATATTGAATGCTACAGGAAGCAAAGCATTCCAGATTGTCTACTGCATGGAGGCCTCCACTGATGTTATTAAAGCAGGGGAGAAGGTGAGTGACATATTACCTCTTACCTTCTTTCTCTCAATACAAGACCATGAAAAGACCACGCCTCAAACAATATACAGCAACCCCCTTATTTTTTTTATTCAAATGCTCCTGAGAAATACGAACAAAGAGGCTGAAATTAAATCCAAAAGTGTATAATGCCGAATCACTTTTTTGTGCTTGGTGATTAATGATGAGTTCTGCTCTCATGTGGTAGTCTATAGGGTATGGCTGGAGGGCAAGACAAGAATGACCAGATGGCATTGTAAATATGATACTTGGAAATATTGACAATAATAATGTTTCTGACCACCTGTCCCCTTGGCAGTGTGTGGCACTCTATGACCCGAACACCAAGTGGGACAGCATCATGACCTGTGTGAAGGGAGACCAGGGGAATCAGCTGATGCATCAGAACGCAGTGAAGACTGGTGCCTTAAAGCCAGCCCACGACTATGTGCCTTGGATTGTCATAAATGGGGTTAGTTCACTGAGGCGAAATATTTTTGTTGTATGTGTCAGCAAGTTTACCGTATTGCTGATGGCTTCTAGTAAAGTCTGTCACATTCGACAAAGTTTATTGCCTCGATTTGTAATATCCGGAATCTTCTTTCAGGAACACACCGATGACCTTCAGAAGAAAGCAACGTCTTCACTCTTCACTCTGATCTGTAGCATGTGGAAGGTAGGTTTTGGCGAACATAATTACCATTCCAGTTTTAAGTGTTATGTCCTATCCATCTTGTCCTTTCTTCCTTCCTTGTTTCTATACAGTGTATTCGGAAAGTATTCAGACCCCTTCCCTTTTCCACTTTTTTTTAACGTTACTGTGGGAAAAGTCAAGAGGTCTGAATACTTTCCTGTCTATTAAAAACCACTGACTAAGATCACATGATTAGAATGAGTATAGACTAGCCTTTGCAAGATACTGTGCTAAAAAAAATAGGTCATTCAGTCACCCTCTGAAGTTGGAATTTGTTGACGCCTTTCTCCACTAGAGTGTGCTGTGAGGAAAAAGAAAGAGAAGCGTGCCATCCTTTGATTTCTGAAGTATACTATGTCATACTATCCTTTAGGGGCCCAAGCCTGAAGCCTGCGGTGCAGCTCCAATGAAACGACACAGAAGTTACTGCTATGACGAGTAAATAATCGACATCTTACCAATACCGCCGTATGCCTTTGTGTTCAACTTCAATTGCCAAATAGGGATGGTAAATCTGAACTTTTTTGACACACTATCAATAATGTTTTAAACTGGTCTGACTGTCGGTATCACATAGTTCTTCCGATATTCAAGAAAAGGGACGTCGTGTATTGTGTCACATTGCTCCGTGAATGAGCCTTCTGTGGAATGAGCTGTGTGAAATAAACTCTCTGTCATCTATTTTTAATGAAGGGACGAAATTAAAGCTAACTATTTTAAAATGACTCTGTCTTCACTTAATCTGCATTTTATGTTGAATGTGACAGGTGTTTACCCTATGAGAGCAGATCTTTTGTTTTTTGACGTGGTGTAATGGAGATGAATACCTCATTGAGTGAGGGCTCTTACAGTAGAAAGGCTTTGACGTGGTTGTCGTGGTTCTGCATGGCCTCAGTCTTGCCTAGGAGAGACCGCAGTCAAACCATTGATAACAAGCCTCTTCCCTGGTGGTTTAATAGAACTGCCTGTGCTGCATTCAGTAGTGTTAAAGAGCCATGTTCTTCTATATAATGCTGATTATGAGCTAAAGGGTTGTGTCCTTCAAGATCATTTGGTTTGTCTATTGGAGCACAATTTTAAAAATGTATACTGGTAAGAAAGAAAAATGCAAGATGAGATTAAAGGTATGATGGCTACAAGATTTCAGGCTTTTTGATTATTCTTCGGTTGGTAGTAGGGGTTCACAGTGAAATTATTTGACTGTTAGGAAAGACACCTACATACAAGGTCTCTGGGTTAAACAGGGCAGTGGATAGGAGGGTTTAAGTGAGACTACTTATAACAGTGCCACTTCTAGGCCAATCAGTGCCAATCTTTTGACGTCTTTCCTAATGCTGAACACATTTTCCTCGAGGACCCATAAGGTTCGTCTGGATAGATTTTCCTCCATCTTGGACATTTTGGAAAAACCTTTTGAAAAATGTCATATGTTTGTTAGGCCCATGGTGCATCTCTTGGTTTGTGCATCTTAGCTTTTGTCAAACTAAAGGATTAGTTAAGGGATGACTGAGTTATTGATCAATCAGATTTTACATGTCCAATTAAATATTCTGTTAATACACTTCCTATCATCTTGAAACTCTGTAGGGACATCAGCCATTACCATGATGGACCATTTTAAGTTTGGCATTCATATATTTAAGACAAAGGAACCTACAGTATTAACAATTCACATTTTGACTATGTAACGCTAATGCTTAAAATAATCCATTAAAAAATCTTGTTCTCATGGACTAAAAGTCAGATTCACTCCAAATGTGTTATTTTGACTAATCACAATAGTCTAAAGAGTTTGAGAAAATAATATTGATGCATTGAAAGACGGCCACACTTTACTAATAGATGCATATTAGGACATAGGCTAATATGCTACAATATGCAAAAGAACTTCAAAAATCTTCTTCTCATGAACCATAGGACCAAATGACACAAATTTGGAATGTAGGCCCATTTTAATGGCTTAACTTTTGTTTGAGAAAAGCTCAGGGATTGGTCCAAAAATGGCTGAGTTATTGACAAGTCAAACATCAGATTTGACCTGTTCAAGAATGAGTAGCATACTCACAGGCCTTACACACTGATCTAAAGCTGGAGATGCTTGTGTTGCGTAGGCCCTACCTAGTTTTAGATGGATGCACCATTTTTATTGAGACATTTGGTTGTTTAAAACAAACCACCTTTACACAATACGGATTAGGATCCCTAGTGAATCAGTGACAAAACTGTGAAGTATGGATTTCTGCTTCCTCAATGTCTTTCTAATCAAAGCAGACATATGACCTTTGTTCATTTTCTATGCATTGTTTCTGGTGTGTTTTATAGTAGGCTAGGCATACAAAGTTATGTCAAAACAGTTAAATGTTGGTCTATTTATGGATTTAATTTGTCAAGTATTTTTTATCATACAAATGATTTGATGTGTAATTTAACGTACATTTTTTTGAGAAATCCGAATTCGCGCTTCAGTTGTTTTTTGTTGTTGTTGCGCAGCTTTAGCGAGTATGATGTCCTCAAACTCCTCCCTGTTACGCATTTGACACATAACCAAATTGCGCTTGGCAAGGGCAGGTAGGCTTAGTCAGGGGACCTGATGAAATAAACTGATATAGCAGCCTATATAAGTATGGATAGCAGCAGTCTTCAATAGTACTGCAAAAAAAATATATATATACGATATTGAACCTTTTATCGTGCCGTAGGGGACCAGTTGAATTGGATTTACGTCGTTGGAATAAGAATCATGATTCCTCAGTCGAGCAGAGCATTTCTCTTCAAGATTGCTGGTTACTGGAAGCCGCTTTTCAAAGGCAGGTTTCTAATTGTAACCAATACTGTGAGCTGTGGGTGTATGCTTGCCGCCGGCGACATCATTCAGCAAACCAGAGAGACACGGAGGGTCCCGGAGAAGGCACGTGACTGGACGCGAACAGGTAAGGTCCACGACCAAGGACAGCAGCCGATAAGAAGCCCGGTTTCCACCTTGGTATGAAATAAGTTCTGAAGCGAAATGAACCATGTGCTAGGGGCAAGAGAGCCAATCATAGTCATAAAGTAGCCTAGCCGGAAAAAAAATGCAAAGCATACACAATGAACTTCAACTATAATATTCCAAACCGTAGGTATAAATGATATGCTTTATGTGGACATGATTTTTGCTTATTATGTTTTCCAACATCCTATACAGTAGTTATGGGTTTCACTTAACTGCAAAGAACGTTTCATTTAGCTGTGTTACTGCTGCCCTCTGCAGGTTGCATGTTTGCAGTGGGATGCTCAATGGGGCCCTTCATGCACTACTGGTACCAGTGGCTGGATAAGTTCTTTCTCGGCAACGCTTTACCTGCTGTCACCAAGAAAGTCCTCACTGATCAGCTGATTGCATCACCGACCATGGGAGCATGGTATTTCATTGGTGAGATATTGATGTTTTTTTTTCAAGAAGTCAGCATTTCAGTATACTGAAATCAATGTGTACTTGGACAGTTTGCAGAGAACGGGAATTTTCGAGGCAAAAAAAATAAAAAATAAAGTGTTTTTCTTTATGTATTTCGTCTTTATTGTCACTTTCTTTCTCCAGGTATGGGAAAGATGGAGGGCCAAAGTCTATCTGAGGGGTTAGAGGAATTCAAAGAAAAGTTCTGGGAGTTCTACAAGGTTAGTGGAACAGTTTGGCTAAGAGTATGAGAAACAGTTTGATTAAGAAACCAAGCCTATTGTACTGAATATTGCTGTCCCGGTTGATGCTCCTAGTTCTCAGAGTTTGTTTGTGCTCCTTTTTATTCAAGGCGGACTGGTGTGTTTGGCCCGCGGCACAGATGATCAACTTCTACTTCTTGCCTCCTAAGTTCCGTGTCCTCTATGTCAATGTCATCACCCTGGGGTGGGACACCTACCTCTCCTACCTCAAACACCGTAAGAGCTGCTCTGACGCCATTTTGTTTTTGTCTATTCAACATTACACCGCCAATGATTCAGATGTTCTTTAACAGTAATAGTACCGTCTCTGTTGTTCCAGGAGACAATGTTGAAGGAAACACTGCATATGTCACTGAGTTGAATGAGCCAGAACTGGAAGTGTCAGGGTCAGCAACCAAACAGTTGAAAGAGAAGCTCTAACATTGGATTGATGTCATTTGAGAGCATCGCCGGACTTGAATTCGTTGTCAATGTCACTGACCATGACCATGGCAACATTCCTTATGTGTGCCTTAAAAGCACTACCTATTTCAACAGTTTTATACTAAACTATGGTGAAAAATGTTGCGCCCAGACAATGCATACCACATGTACTGTATAGTGCATGCATTTTCCACTATAGCCTAAAGCGTTGTCTGGTTGTTGTTGTATTTAGTGTCTAGTTGATTAGTATACAAAGGCAATGTCCCGGTCATCATCTCAGTTGCTAATCTACCAACCTATTAATGAGAGTGAGACTTGTTTCAGGTGTGCCACAGTTTACTTCTACTACTATAATGTAATCTATGTTGTTTACCCAGTCAAACCTGTTTAAGGAATGACTGATGTGCAGAAAGTTACACATATCATTCTTGTGTAATAGGCATAGGCTAATATATGTCTAGTAGGTGACATGCACTACTCCCCTGGTGATATTTAACGATCCTATAATTTATTTATAGGAATAGCTTTTTCGAGCATCTAAAAATAGTTATACAATCTTGATAATCTTTTATTTATATGATGTCTTTTGATATCAACCGATTTCTTTACTGGTATGGTTTGAATGTATTAATATCGAATATTATTTTTAATATGCCTGTAGATTTCTTAGGTTTATATTGAGGTTGAATAAATGCCTTATAATACAGTATGTCAAATGAGTCAATCCAATACTGTAGCTGCAACTGATCAAAGATAATGTTAATCTCCAAACAAAATGTATGTTTATAATTGCATTGTAACAACATAAACTCCAGGGCCCAGATTCACAAAACTTTCTTCAGAAGAAATGTCTTAACTGCCATTTATTTCCTTAAGCAAAGTTGCTATTTTCTCAAAAAGGTTATTTGAAATGTTATTGCGTTATTTCCTATGTTTCTCCTTAAGCACAAAGTTAAGAAGAAATTTGATTATTGAAAATAAAGTTCTTGGATTTGTTCTCGGAAATGTTCTCAATTTCAAGATGGCTAAACCTTTGTCTAAAACTCTGGGCAGTAAGAGAATAAGCTAATGAAAGCAATTGAACACGTGTAGCCCTTTTCTGCAGTCACTGGACAAATTGCCCTCTTGTGGCCTCATAGGTGGAATGTTATTAATATTTTTTATAATTATTTCAAATGTATTTATTTTAAATGGTGTTTCTATGTCAAACGGATTTGTTCCATTTCAGTTATCTGTCATGTATATTAAGTTTAATATTGGGATGCAAACTCCAAATGAAATACATTTGAACTCTATATCTAACATGGTACAGGTGTCGTCTTTTGTTTAAGCTCATAACCATGTGTGTGAGTGAGGTGTATACTTTTGTTTCAAAGTAGATTTGTTTAAGACTACCAAGAAACACTCTGTGTGACCCAGATTTAACCCAATGCTAAAGAATGTGCAAAGCTGTCATAAAGGCAAAGGGTTGCTACTTTGAAGTATCTCAAATATAACATATATTTTGTTGTTTAACACTTTTTTGGTTACTACATAATTCCATATGTGTTATTTCATAGTTTTGATGTCTTCGCTATTATTCTATAATGTAGAAAATTGTAAAAATAAAGAAAAACCCTAGAAAGAGTAGGTGTCCAAACTTTTGACTGGTACTGTATATATGGAGAGTCTGTGGTGTGGCGTTGGTGGATGGAGCGAGACATGATGTCCCAGATGTGCTCAATTGGATTCAGGTCTGGGGAACGGGCGGGCCAGTCCATAGCATCAATGCCTTCCTTTTGCAGGAACTGCTGACACACTCCAGCCACATGAGGTCTAGCATTGTCTTGCATTAGGAGGAATCCAGGGCCAACCGCACCAGCATATGGTCTCACAAGGGGTCTGAGGATCTCATCTTGGTACCTAATGGCAGTCAGGCTACCTCTGGCGAGCACATGGAGGGCTGCCACCCCACACCATGACTGACCCACCGCCAAACTGGTCATGCTGGAGGATGTTGCAGGCAGCAGAACGTTCTCCACAACGTCTTCAGACTCTGTCACGTCTGTCACATGCTCAGTGTGAACCTGCTTTCATCTGTAAAGAGCACAGGGCACCAGTGGCAAATTTGCCAATCTTGGTATTCTCTGGCAAATGCCAAACGTCCTGCACGGTGTTGGGCTGTAAGCACAACCCCCACCTGTGGACGTCGGGCCCTCATACCACCCTCATGGAGTCTGTATCTGACCGTTTGAGCAGACACATGCACATTTGTGGCCTGCTGGAGGTCATTTTGCAGGGCTCTGGCAGTGCTCCTCCTGCTCCTCCTTGCACAAAGACGGAGGTAGCGGTCCTGCTGCTGGGTTGTTGCCCTCCTACGGCCTCCTCCACGTCTTCTGATGTACTGGCCTTTCTCCTGGTAGCGCCTCCATGCTCTGGACACTACGCTGACAGACACAGCAAACCTTCTTACCACAGCTCGCATTGATGTTCCATCCTGGATGAGTTGCACTACCTGAGCCACTTGTGTGGGTAGTAGACTCCGTCTCATGCTACCACTAGAGTGAAAGCACCGCCAGCATTCAAAAGTGACCAAAACATCAGCCAGGAAGCATAGAAACTGAGAAGCTGTCTGTGGTCACCCCCTGCAGAACCACTCCTTTATTGGGGGTGTCTTGCTAATTGCCTATAATTTCCACCTGTTGTCTATTCCATTTGCACAACAGCATGTGAAATGTATTGTCAATCAGTGTTGCTTCCTAAGTGGACAGTTTGATTTCACAGAAGTGTGATTGACTTGGAGTTACATTGTGTTGTTTAAGTGTTCCCTTTATTTTTTTGAGCAGTGTATTATTACACCTACCACCGTGTGCACATTACTGCACTTAAAATGTGAAGAAATAATAGTTTAGCAAAAAAAAAATGAAAACAGGACAAATCTGAGGGGGCACATGTCAATGTACCCCCTATGGGCATGACACCGCTACGACATACATTTGATGTGGATTTGTCCATAGCATTTTCACTTCTCCAGTTCTCCTGTCATTTGCAAGCACTTCATTCAGTGGGAGAGTTAGGCATTCTGAGACTATTTTCGGAAAGGGACTACAGTAGAATGCCTGCCTAATTTTGGTCCAATTTATTTAGTTTGTGGTAAAATTCTCATATGTGTGAGAACTATGGATGACGAAGAGAAGACACGCAATTAGGCAAACAGGTGAGTCAAAATGATCCCACAAACATTTAGTATTTCTATAGCACATGCTTTGCACAGACACTTTTCAAGAAGTAATCAATTTGTAGGGTGGCTTGGGTTTAAACGCCCCCTGCCTCCCTGGGTTAAACACAACTCCTGCCTGTAATTCGCACAGAAACCACTCTGTCACCACATTTTTTTCAACACTTTCCCTGGCTGCCACTTCTCTTGCTCAACTAAAAATGTAATCTGTCTCATCTCAACTTTTTAAGTCAGTCCAACAAAACAATTTAGAGGTGGATTGTGTATGTTCTTTTGAGTAAATTTGGGGCAAAAAGCTAAATGCCCCAGGGCAATCCAATCCAAGTCAATGGTACCTATATAAACATTTTCCAAATCATGTCCGAATAATCTACAAGTAACTTCCTTGAGTTACATTATCAATGTTGAGATACTTTAGGATGGTTTGAACAGGAAGCGTGAAAATGAAGAGGGACCGAGTGAGATGTGCTCAGTCATAATTGAAAGACAATTTTTATTTTATTTTAATTGTGCATGTGATTTTGTTTCGTTATTTGATTTATTTAATTAAAATAAGGTACCCGGACTTTAGCTTTTATGTCAATTACTCCAAAAAATCACAAAAAAAATGTCACAAAAAAAAAAAATCACAAAGAAAATGTATATCACTATTCTTAATTTTGCCCCATGGGGGGGGGGGGGGGGGGGGGGGGTTTGTCCCAATAGCGGTTTCAGTTTTTATTGAACAACAAAAAACAATTCATTCTGCCCTCTTAGTCACTGAACTTTTTTCTGCCTAAGGATAGCCAGTATGCACACATCTAAATCTTACCAAACGTAGCTTTTTTTGTTCTCAGAAAAAAAATGTTTTCCTTAAGGGTGGAGTTGCACCCTAATTACCATTTTTTGGAAGGAAAACTATTCCACTCATATTGCAATTAATTATATTTCACAGAAAACTGGAAAGGCTGGACAGTTACTGTACACACCGAGTATTGCAAATGTTTAACCTGCATGAAGAAAATGTTCTATCCTCAAGATGCCATTATTTTCCAGCCTTTTTTAGAAGGCCTCAAAGTGTAGCACATGTAACCTGAGCTACCTACTGGCATAGGCATAAGGATAGCCTATCCTGCAGGCAGACCTGGTGATTTTTAACATTGGCGAGGGTCATTTCTTAGCTTTTTCAGTATTGGAAGCCTTTCAAAGTCAAATTCAGATGCGGTCAACATTTCATCAACATTTCATCAGTTCATCTGCTCAGTGGATAATCAGTGGATAATATAATGTGACGTATGAATTCTAACCCTCCCAGGCCTGCCAAACTAGTAGGTCTAGCTGGGGATTGTGGAGATAGACAAGTATCTATTTCAAACCAGCATCTCTATTCTGATCTCTTGCTCTGCAGTTGAACTGGAATGCTCTCTGAACTCTTCCCTTTGTACACTTCAAATCCGATTATTGGCCACATCACAGGTTGACATGCATATTTCGAGCTCTGAATCATCTTTTTGTGAAGGAGAGTGAACGAACACAGACCGGTTGCAATGGAGTGCAAAAGGCCAGTTCAGGCCAATGTCTTTATGGATATTATAAAAGATCTATGACATCATGGTACTCAAATCATTTCTGTGGGACTGTTTCACAGCTTGGCTCATCGTGTAGGACCTGTGGTAAGCATGAAGAAAGACTCTTCATCAAGGTTTTTCAGTTTAACAACAGAGATTCCCATTGGATTGTTATACCTTTAAATGACATCTACTGAGTCAGTTCCCACTGGGCACAGACGACAGTTCAACGTCACGTTTTCATTTATATTTGGTTGAGTTTGTCAACTAACGGTGAATTCAACAAAACATTTCACCATGATATAGGATTTAGTTACAAGCCCAATGCTCTAACCACTAGGCTACCCTGCCGACCCAATATTGAGGCGCACCTGATTTTGCCCTCAGAACAGCCTCAATTCGTCGGGGCATGAACTCTACTAGGTCGTAAGCTTTCCATAGGGATGCGGGCCCATGTTGACTCCAATGCTTCCCACAGATGTGTCAAGTTTGCTGGATGCCCTTTGGGTGGTGGACTATTTTTCAAACGCACAGGAAACTGTCGAGCATGAAAAACTCAGCAGTGTTGCAGTTCTTGACTCAAACTGGTGCACTTGGCACCTACTACCATACACTGTTCAAAGGCACTTAAATCTTTTGTCTTGCCCATTCACTCTCTGAATGGCACACATACACAATCCATATCTTAATTGTCTTAAGGCTTAAAAATCCTTATTTAACCTGTCTCCTCCCCTTCATCTACACTGATTGAAGTGGACTTAACAAGTGACATCATTAAGGGATCATAGCTTTCCCCTGGATTCTCCTGGTCAGCCTATGTCATGGAAAGAGCAGGTGTTTTGTAATGTTTTGTACACTCAGTGTATATTCACTTTAATACAATTTATCTTGTACAAGAGTACAACATTTCAGGTATTTTATGGCAATGTATTCAGTGGTCTTATAAATATGACAATAGTGAGTGTATTAGCATAGATAGCTTTCCTGCTATTGTTGTTATTGTTTATGGCAAGGTAACATTCTGTCATAGATGGAAAATGAAGTCATGGGATTGAAGGGGTTTTGTTTGCTTCAACCCTCTGAAGCTTTATTAAGAGATGGCCTGAAAGACAGACCTAGTTTCAAAACAGTGACCTGGAAAATTGTGCTAAAGGTGATACAGTCCCAGGAACAGCCAGATGACTCACACTAATGGTGCTTTCAAGACAACTGTGAACTCTGAAAAAAAACCTGAGATCAAATCATGACGTCAGTGATCGTCAGGTTGAAAAGTCGGTGCTCCAGTTGGATTACTGTTCAAAACATTTTTTTTTAGTCAGAGCTCGTTTTTTCAGAGTTCCCAGTTGACGTGAACTCACTGAAGTCGGAAGTAGGAGATTTCCCAGTTCCGAGTTCCGAGTACCCAATTGTTTTGAACGCGGCATGTATTCTTCCATTGCTGTCAGTGGTCGTGCCATAGCAAGTCTGGAGTCTGGGTGGTTGCAGCCTGGTCTCACAGACAAGACGTAACATAATACATGTAAATTCGGTACTTTCTAATTAGTATGATATGTCACGTTTGCTATGGTTACATAAGACAGTAGCTTACTTAAGACAAAAACGAAAGTGGTGGTCGGACAACTTGAGCATTTTAGCTGATCAGCAACTTTGCAACTACTTAGCATGTAAGCTAACCCTTCCCCTAAACCTAACCCTAACCCAAACTGTAACCCTTTCAGTTAACCCTAACCCTAACCGTAACCATTTAACCATGTAACCTAACTCCTAACATTAACCCTAACCTTAACCATAACCCAGGGTTTCCCAAACAGTCCTCGGGACCCCAAGGGGTGCACGTTTTAGTTTTTTTGCACAGCTGATTAAAATAATCAACTAATCATCAAGATTTGATCATTTGAATCAGCTGTGTAGTATTAGGGCAAAAAACAAAACAAGCACCCCTTGGGGTCCTAACCCCTAACTCCTAGCCTAGCTAACGCTAGCCAGATAGCTAACGTTAGCATTAGCCAAATAGTCACCTAGTTATTGTTAGCCACAACAAATTGGAATTTGTAACATATCATGATTTTCGCAAATTCGTAACATATTTGGTTTTGCAAATTCGTAACATATCATAAGAATTGTAATTTGTAACATATCATACGCAATGGAGGGACTGCGAATTTACATACAGAATTATACTAAATGCTCTGAGACCAGGTTGGCAGGTTGGCAGGTAGCCAGGCAAAGGAACAGAGCCTATTTCCAAGAAACAGAGCTTAGATGGCTTTGAAGATTTGAAGATTTCATCACATTTCCAACATTCTCATGAAAACACCAAAGTCTTTGTAGACCAATTTAGAGTTTCTTATCTACTATTGTCATCGTTCTCCCAGTCTTCAAATTAAGTACAACATACAGACATTTAATGTCTTGTGTTTGATTCTATAGATTTGTTAGGTTTATTTCCAAATAGCGGAGTAAAGGAATACATTTGGTTTGAAGGTATTTTGGTATATAAATTATATTTTTTGTTATTGTTATGTGGTGGCACCGTTTGAAAATGGAAAACCGTTTAATTAAGAGATTTCATTTGAGTTTCTGAGACGGTCATATTTTACATTGAGGAAACGTATATTAAATGTTGGCATTGTGATGTAGGCATATTGAGCTTGACGGGTGGACAAACACCAAACAACCCCAAAAATGTTAACAAACAGTCAGATATAAGTTTTGTCCACAGAGTCGCAATCTCAGGCCTTAGGTGGCCACTGCTAGTGTTCTAATGTGTTTTTCACTCCCATCCAGGGCCAGTGGGAAAATGCTTTACCTGCATGAAGAACATTCAGAGGAGGACTCCATGGAACCCATACTCAAGCCTGACCTCCCCTGTACTGTCAAAAGCCTCTTCTCTGGGAGACTGCAACTCCCCCTTCTGTCCCGCTGACACTCCCCCCAGGACGTCAGAAAGAGGGCAGAACAAGCACAGCCCGTCTCCAAGTCCTCCTCGCTCGGCCTCCAGTTCGCTAGGAGCCTGGAAACCATCACCGGCAGCTTTTCCAGGGCTCTCAGTAAGTGAAATGTTGTTGGGTTTTTTTGCTCTTGGGCCCAATTCCAAAACAATTTATACCTCTTTCCTCATAGGTCTTTCGTAGTCTGGTTATTTGTTTGGAATGCTGGGGCTTTCCAACCCTCTTCTCCCTGTGGTGTGGTGCAGAGTGAGTGGGAAAGGTAGCAGATGAAGGGGGGGGGGGGGGGGGGCTATATTTAGATGTTTAGTTCCTCTTAGTTGGAGTAGTGCTTTCTATATATTTCGTGCTATGCTTGCCTCAACCTAAAAAATTAATTACAATATTTTGATACTTTGAAATAGTAAAATGGTCCTAATACAAGTCCTTGCTGACTCCCGATAGCATATTATTGGATGCAATATGCACAGGAAAGAGCCCTACTGAATAATTAAGGACATTGCTTGGCTCTGTTGAAAGTCTGGTATGAACAAGCTATAGAAATATCAACTTCATTCTTGACATGACTTCCTCATTCAATGGAACGCCATTTTCCCAATAATGATCTATGACAACTCTGCAACTGCAACTACAGAAATTAAATGTAAATTACAGGGCCAGCTCCAGGCATAAGCAACATAAGTGGTCACTTAGGGCCCCAGGTCACTAGGAGGCCGCCAAAGCCCCAAAATAAAAAGAATAATAATAATATACACTGAGTATACAAAACATTAAAAACACTCAGCATTGACAACAATGCCTCACAGTCTTTATATGCTTCTCACTGTGACCATATTGTCTGGTGAGACGGCCATGTGCTTGCATGTTAAGTTGCGAGTGCAGTTTTGATGCAGTGCCAGGGGAATTGAAGTGACTGGGTTGGAAGCTACGATAAACTCTCAAACTAGTATGTAGTTCAATGGAATCTAAACAAAACTTGATCAATCCTGTTAACGTCAAACCTTTAGAACTGGGCGTTAAGAGTGTAGTACTCTTAACAGTTGGCACTGTGCATTTCTCTTAACTGTATGGATTGTGGCTATGTATAGCCTTTATGTTGACCTAACTGCTGAGATCTCCAGTCATCGTCCTCATGCTTGTTCTCATGGGAAGCATTACAAGATGCTGCTTTCTATCGAAAGCAAAAATATGCCATCATGCGTGTCCTGCTAATATCCCTGTATATGGTCAGGTCATTTTGGTCTGGTTAACACTGAAAACCAGCTGTGTTTAAAGGGATAGTTTGCCCAAATATAACATTGTTATTATATTTTCTTGGAAGTAGTCCAGGGGCCAGGGGTGACTGCAACCCAAAATGATGCTTTCACTGGCTAATATTAGCGTTGATTATCCTCCCCAAAAATTGGGTTAATTTGTGTCCACTTTAGCATTGTCTGAATTGCAAGCCAAAATCAACTTCAGCTAAAAAAATGTAAAATTATTTTCACGCAAAAAAAGCATTTCAATTGAGCTGTATTCAATACTTTCTTAAAACAAACCTTGGTGATCTATTGAAGGCTAATTTGAAACATTACTCTTGTTTACGAAATAACTTTAGAACAGCAGGTTGGTTCAGACATTTAATCATTTACCCTGAGATGGTTGTCTGTGGCTGTTAGAAAGTGATGTGTCGGTCTCTCCTAAAGGGGTCAATTAGCTCTTTTCACCACTGTCCCATTGTTAAGGATTGGTGTTCTTTAATAAGGACACTCATTGACAGTTGCGAGAGAACCAAAAGAGCCTGTTTTTAAAAGGCAACACTGTCTTAGCCTCTACCCGGCTGGCTGTCATAGGTTCCTCCTGCGTCAGATGTTCTGACTCCTAGGTTATTCTGGGGAGCGCGGTGCTCAGCTGCAAGTCGTAAGATCGCAGGAAAACCTTTTCTCTTTTCCTCCTGATAAACAAAGCCCCCCAGGGAAGCGAGTACCCTAGTCACAGATAGAGAGAGCCATCGTGACAGGGCCCATGCTCTTTATAATTCTATCTACCCTCACTTTTTTATAGTCGCGGGCCCTTCATGTGACTTTTCCTGGTAGACTTGTGAGCATGTGAAAGGCAAAATGGATAGCAATAGCGCTGGGACTTAGACCAGAGTAATGTTAAGTTGAGCAGGGTTAATGTTTATACTCAGAGAAATTGAGAGAGGAAGTTATTATGGAGCATAGTTTGAAGTGGACCAGTGCTATGCTCTGGCAAGGGGAGGGGGAGGGGGTGATCTGTCATGCCTCTCGTTCACTGTAAATCAGACATCCATATTTAGTCGGGAGGGAGGGAGGGAGGGAGGGAAGGCCTAGCAGTTATGTAAACAAAAGCCTGGGCAGGCAGGGGAGGGATTGCACTGCGCTAATGTTTGAGTCCATTAACCACGACTATGATCTTTGGAGAGAGACAGGGCTGTTAACAAATAAAGGACAGGGTCAGATAGAGCGCTGTCTAGCTTTTTCAGGTGCTCTTATCAGAGCACTTTCTAGAGTCAGTTTTAGTTGTATCCCTGACTAATGGAGCGATAAATCCAGGTTTTACTGGCCTCTGCGCTGACCAGTCAGTTTTGTGAGAGGAGGATTAGAACAGCCAAGCTTCAAGGTTGATCAGATTCACCAGGACAGCACAACCAAGCCAGGACATTTCCATTTTTTGCATTTTAGTAATTTAGCAGACATTTTTATCCAGAACAATTTACAGGAGCAATTTGTGTTAAGTACCTTGCTCAAGGGCACATTGACAGATTTTTCAGGGATTTGAACCAGTAACCTTTTGGCCCAACGCTTAATCTCTAGGCTACCTGCCACCCCCAGGACGAAGGGACAGGGGGAACCAGGATCAAACAACTGAGTGAAAACGGCTGACGCCATGAGTGAAGCATGCTCTGAGAGCTCTGAGGAGGAGCGGTCTGAAGAACAGTCTGAGGAGGTGTCGGTCAGCAGGCTTCCGGTCATCCAACTCAAGCCCAGATCGCCAGGCACATCCCCCAAGATGTCCCCCCGTGACTCCCCGCGTGGGTCACCCCGAAACTCCCCGCTGCTCTTCAGGAAGCTGCTGATGAACCGGAGCATTAGTCTACAGAGACGCTTCACTCTGGCCCACACTCCCAGGTAGAGACCTCCTTGTGTTCCATGCCTGTTTTATCTGAGCTTGGGGTCCCTCAGGGTTGTGTGACTACCCCGTTGTGTTTCGAGAGCAAACTTTCAAAGGTGGTAGAAGAAAAATCTTCGAGACCCTTTCTAAAGGTGATATGAAGTTTAAGTCAGCAGTGAGGGTTTTTTATACTGCAGCTAACAATTACTTTTGAAAGTACTGACTTGTGCTGTGCTTGAATAGATGCCTTTGTTGTGTATGAGCAGAATTTCCTCTGGCCCGAGGTGGTCTAAATTAGTCGGAGCCTTGTTTCTTTGTTGTGTTTTGCACATAGTAACTGTTGATTTGAAAAAATATTATGGATTCTTTAAAGTTAGGAGCTTTTATGAAATGGTTTTACAAGGTCCTCTTCATACACTAGAGTTGTTGTAATAAACAGATTTACACTCAATATTATGGAGTATAAAATATTTGTTCTCTGGATTTTGCTTGTTTAATTTTTAAAAATCTCATCCCCTCTTTAATCTGCACACGTGTCTTTGTTTTTCTTGTGGACTGACAAAACAAATTAGATTAGGTGACCATGATATTCTTCAAGTAGGACTCCTGAGTGGCGCATCAGTCGAAGGTACTGCATCTCAGTGCTGGAGACGTCATTACAGACCCTGGTGTCACAACCGGCAGTGATTGGTAGACCAAAAGGGCGGTGCACAATTGGCCCAGCGTCGTCCGGGTTAGGGTTTGGCCGGGTTACGCTGTCATTGTAAATAATAATTTGTTCTTAACTGACTTGCCTAGTTAAATAAAGGTTAAAAAAAACAACTCCCAAGTAAATTTGCATTTAGTCCGTTTTTGGTTGGTCTGCCAAATACTTATTCGTTGGGTGCTCTGCTGAGGTGAAAAAAATATAGGCCAATTATGTACATTTGCATTAAGCCTACAACATACTATATACATTTACTGAAGAAGTGTTACATTTGTGTGACCGGAGTTTTATTTGTAGTTCAATATACAGTCCTTGAACATGGGCTCACTAATGACAAACTTGCCATATTTCATTTTTATTTGTATTTGGCAGTTATTAAGGCAGTTATATACCATTTCAAATATTACATGACATTACATTTCACAACACTTTACCAAACACATTGTGTTCCTTCAGTCCACTACTCTAATAACACATACCTACAATACAAATCCATGTGTACATGTGTGTAGAGTGCGTATGTGTGTCTATACCTGTGTGTGTCTCTTCACAGTCCCCGCTGTTCCATAAGGTGTATTTTCATCCGTTTTTTCAATCTGATTCTACTGCTTGCATCAGTTACCTGATGAGGAACAGAGTTCTATGTAGTTATGGCTCTATGTAGTACTGTTCGCCTCCCATCGTCTGTTCTTGACTTGGGGACTGTGAAGAGACCTCTGGTGGCATGTCTTGTGGAGTATGCATGGGTGTCCGAGCTGTGTGCTAGTAGTTTAAACGGACATCTCGGTACATTCAGCTTGTCAACACTTCTTACAAAAACAAGTAGTGATTAAGTCAATCTCCCCTCCAATAACCTGGTCAGGCCTAAGTTTAAGACTCTCTTTGAAGTGGAGTCATACAATATACTCAAGTTCTTCTGCGTTGTCAAGTACAGATGTGTTTCTTGACTAGGTGGCTTTTTGTCATACGCGGCGGTTCGTCAACTCTTCTGCTCGGATACTAGAAAGCAACGTGATGCGTGACGTCCCCTGAAAAGGCAGAGCCACGCTCATTCTAGTAGGACTTAATGAGGACAGCTGCCTGATAGGGACGCTGTTCAAGCCCTTCTCTGACTAAGCCTATTGGTAGGATTCGTTTAATGAACCTGTTACGCCATTCCCACAAGTCATAACCCATGATATTGATGCAAATCAAATATTTACTGTGTTTGTGTTGAAGAGACGAAGCAGCCGGGCCGATTAAAGAGCACTTGACCTTATTTGCTTAGGAGCGAAATAAACATTTTGTCGGGTAGGACATATTTTTTCAAACAGCAAAACACTCACCGGGTTTTTTTTCTCATATGTTTGTGACAGTGTCTGCCTCAGAGGGATGGGTGTTTCCAGTTTATACACCATGTGTTGCTTGTGCAAAGTGCAGTTTAGGAGAATGGAGAAAATTGCACTCATCAACATCACACACACCTTCACAAGAAGTAAGAAGTAAGCACACAGGACTGTTAAAGAGGTGTCTCTGAATTGTTGTAAGCAAGGTAACGTATTTCAGCAACCATGAAAAACGTAAAAACCCTGAGACTGTTGACATGGTACAAAACCTTGTCACCAATGTGGAGGCTAGCCTCTAATTCGCATATAAATAAACAGATGTTTTTTTTTTACACGTTCATACATCTTTATTACATTTTATTGGTGGGATAATTTTGCTCGGGCATTTAAGCATTACTCCTAATGGTCCTGCCTGTGAGTGTGTGATAATAACCAAGAAAGGCACTCCATCTTTATGGTTTATCTCAGATCTGTCCATCTCATGGAAATTTGGACTTTTTAAAACTATAATTAGAAAGAGGGACCATCCTGTAGGGACAGAGCTTTATAAAGGGCTTGAGCCCCTGAGAATGTACAGTGCCCCTAACAACGAGAACGAAACAAGCTGTTGGAGATGAGTTATAGCAGGATGGCTGGATAAGGGGACGAATTAAACAAACTAGCAGTCTGTTGGAAAAACGTACAGACAGGCAGCTTAAGTTTATCAGGGCAGGAGACGATAAATGTTTAAGTTTGAGGGAAATGTTGGAGACCATGTTGGAGGAAACCACAGTAGTTCCTTCCGGTGTAATGTGATGTTTTGTTATCAATATTGTTATCAATATTGTGCTTTTTGTTGATTGCCTTAGAAAAACGGCTGGACTGACAGGCACTTCCCTAATAAAAGTGAGTCACAGTATAAAAAACGTTTTTTTTAAAAAAGTAATTTCTGAGCGATGAATGAAAGTACTGCACCTCAAACTGGTTTTTAGTTGATTGTTAGAAAAATACCTTTGACTGGGTCAAAGTCAGGTGAGGCATTCTTTTTTTTCATAGCATTGATGCTCGTTTCATTAGCAACACAGTTCAATCATATGCTACTTACTGTATGTTGTTCAGTCCTGTTGTTTTGTCTGGTCTTGAGGATTGTTAAGTGCTGTCCGGCGTTAGCAGGCGTAAAGTATCAAGGCCTGACCCCAACGGCATTCACTTTCAAGTGCCTCCAGGTGGTTCAACTCTCCTTGCAGTTGCTGTACCCTCTGTATGACATGACATAGTGCAAAAACCCACATCCTTGTCCTTTTACACTGATTGTGCTCAGGTTAATCCTTTTGTTTTGGGGTACGGCTTTTCGTTCTCTGTCTAGGTCACCAGACAGTTGTCTTGAACACAACAGTAGCCTGTTTATAGTAAAGCAAGGCTCTGGGTGTGGTTTTACAAGGCTCTGGGTCTGGTTTTACAAGGCTTTGCACAGTGTTCCGCTAAAAACGACATCAGGGCCAATGTTTGAATCATGTTATGGATCCAAATTGTCCCTCGCTTTTTTGAAATTGGACAAACAATTAAACAATGTAATGCCTCTAATTTCCACCAGAGGCTGCTATATTATGTATTTTAGATACATATTTTTGCCTCTGGGTTTATGCTCAGACTGTTGGATTGATGTGTTTCCTTGACAGTAATCCCGTATGTTGCCCACCCATGTCGTAGTCACTCTGGAGCCTCGTGCAACATGCCGTACAACATGCCTGCCCTCCTTTGCTGCAAACCAGCAGCAGGAGACATTTCTTTCATGTAAAAAATGATCTTACTGCAGAGGAAGCATGACCATAAACAAATATGAGTCTGTTTTCATATGAATAACTTGAGGACTCATAACCAAGGGCACATTCAAGGACATATGAAGAGGGGAAAGACGATTATGCATCTACGCTGAGTTTACTAAACAGACCTTCCTAAAATTGAGTTGCACCCCCCCCAACTTAATCTTTTGTCTTGCCCATTCACCCTCTGAATGGCACACATACACAATCCATGTCTCAATTGTCTCGCGGCTTAAAAAGTATTATTTCACCTGTCTCCTCCATTTCATCTACACTGATTGAAGTGGATTTAACAGGTGACATCCACTATATATACAAAAGTATGTGGACACCCCTTCAGATTAGTGGATTTGGCCATTTCTGCCACACCCGTTGCTGACAGGTGTATAATAGCGAGCACACGGCCATGCAATCTCCATAGACAAACATTGACAGTAGAATGGCCTTACTGAAGAGCTCAGTGACTTTCAACGTGGCACCGTCATAGGATGCCACCTTTCCAACAAGTCAGTTTGTCAAATTTCTGCCCTGCTCGTGCTGTAGGTGCTGTTATTGTGAAGTGGAAATGTCTAGGAGCTGTAGCGTGTAGAATGTAAAAATCTTCTGTCCTCAGTTGCAACACTCACTACTGAGTTCCAAACTGCCTCTGGAAGAAATGTAAGCACAAGAACTGTTCGTCAGGAGCTTCATGAAATAGGTTTCCATGGCCGAGCAGCTGCACACAAGCCTAAGATGCCAAGCGTCTAGAGTGATGTAAAGCTCACTGCCATTGGAGTCTGGAGCAGTGGAAACGCGTTCTCTGGAGTGATAAATCAAGCTTCACCATCTGGCATGACAAATCTGAGTTTGGCGGATGCCAGGAGAACGCTTCCTGCCCGAATGCATAGTGCTAACTGTAAAGTTTGGTGGAGGAGGAATAATGGTCTAGGGCTGTTTTTCATGGTTCGGACTAGGCCCCTTAGTTCCAGTGAATGGAAATTGTAATGCTACAGCATACATTGACATTCTAAACGATTCTGTGCTTCCAACTTTGTGGCAACAATTTGGGGAAGGCCCTTTGCTGTTTCAGCATGACAACCTGCTCCCTTTCAATTGCTACCATGGTTATGCACATGCGTTTCATATTTCTTCTGTAAGAAACATGTATTTTAAACCCTATCCATATAGGCCAATTCCCATGAGTGTAAAGGGTTAAACAAGCAGCATTTGCCAGAGTAGCCTGTGATCAGACTATACATATAGAATAAACACATGCGCAGAAGCTTCTGGACTAGTGCACGTAAAAAAAGTCTGATCCGCAGCCGCTCCATAGTTTAAGCACTCAGACAGAACTCCATGTCCATGACACCTCCCCCTCCCATTATCTATTGGATTTTTAAAAAACACAGTTTTATTGAGCTACTGGGGTGAGTTGCTGCTGCCTCATTTGGAAGCAGGTCAGTCCTATGAGTGCGGCTTGTAGCGGAGCTGTAGGGAACTGGACGAGGCATCCGTAGAGGACCGCAATGGAACCTTGCATCTGGGTTTAGAAAATACCTCTCTCCTCCTGCCTCCCCCCTTCACTAGCAGAGTCCTGGTAGGCTTCAGCAGTACAAACCGGCCCCTAGCACCATTCAGACTGTTCCAACTTCTCATCTTATGACCCTCTCTCTATCTTTTCTTTCCTCTCTCTCTCTCTCTCTCTCTCTCTCTCTCTCTCTCTCTCTCTCTCCCTCTCTCTCTCTCTCTCTCTCTCTCTCTCTATCTCTCTCTCTCTCTCTCTCTCTCTCTCTCTCTCTCGGCAGAGTTAGTGTTGTTGTCTGTTATTCCAAGGCGGAGTAAGTGTTGTTGTTTCTTGTTCCAGGCCAGAGTTTAGTCCCAGTAGTTTCAGAAGAGAAGAGAGGAGAGTCTGATATAAACGGTTGAGGGGCCACACACTCCTGGGAGCATTTTTGGGATTATTTTCTCTCTGACTCGATTTTTATAAATTTCTTCAAGGTTTTATTTGAACAAAGAAAGAAGCAGCTTCTGGGCTCTAGAACAGCGCCGTATTTGTTTTTAAGGCGACTTTTGGACCCTATTTGGAGGACTCTCGCACCCCTCCCCCTGTCAGTCCTCTGGCTATTGGGAAGATTGAGTTTGCTGTTAACCTATTTAGGAATGCGAGGAGTAAAAGTGAAAAGTTTATCTCAGCTTCTTGCTGGTGAGCAGAACGGAAAACAAGCAGGGAATTAGCTCCAGACCTGTGCTGACAGCTGATATGAGCCACAATTTAAATTGATTTGATTTGGCCCGTTGGTAAACTCATATGCTTTCTGAGATGGGCTCCTAACAGGCATCATTCTGCCTTTTTAGGTGTGTTAACACAGAGTTAGGTGAACTTTATCAGTAAAAAAAAAAAAAAGGACATATCCCCACTGCAGGGACCAGATCCTGTAGAACTTTGGTAGCTCAGTTGAGCTTTCTGCTTTTCAATGAAGGCACTACTTTATCATAACATGTTCTTCTTCTCAGGAATTGCATGGACACAAACCAGCCCTAACATTTGCGTGAAAACCTGTTATTGACCGTGCAGAACTTGAATTAATCCCTCTTGTGTCTCTGCTAGATGCAGTAGGTGTAACTTGGTTCTGCTTTTGTGGACCGATTGTTCTCACAAGGTGTACCATGTTTAGTTTGTAACTGAACAGTACCAATAGACATTGGACATTCACATTCAACCAAGACAGGCCACATAAATGTTGCGGTCCATTCTGTTCATCCCCTGTCATCTGAAGGCTGTTGCATCTCTGAATTCCACCGGTACCTTTGGCTCTTTGAAGTAGCCGGCACAATGATGAACAAAGACTCTCGCTTCCCCAGGAAAGCTGTGCATAGCAACACCTCCTCTCGAAGGCACTCATGCATTGGGTAGGTACAGTCCTGTGGTGTAAGCTGTTTGTTGTGATGAGTTACTTGCTGACACAACTGTACTGTGTGTGTGTGTGTACTGTACAAATACCAGGGCTGGAAATTGCCAGGGACCTCAAGATACGATATTACCTCAAGATACGATATATCACAATACGTAGGTGCCGATACAATATGTATTGCGATTCTCACAATTCTTGCGATTCTATTATGTATTGCAATTCGATACCACGATTTTATGCTCCAAACATATTGCTCACTGTATGTCTGCTGCAGAGAGACAAGAGAGAGCATGAGAAAATGAGTTTTGATCAGTCATGGAAATAAAAGTCCTGAAAACATGTTGGCTCACTATTTAAGATGAAGATGGAGAACAAGCTGTAGGATGAAAAATACTGGAGTTTTGGCGCAGGTACCGCCAATTGCGCTCTTAGAAAAAAGGGTGCTATCTAGAACCTAACATTTTTTGGGCTGTCCCCATAGGAGAACCCTTTGACGAACCCTATTCGGGTCCAGGTAGAACACTTTTTGGTTCCATTTAGGACTCTTTCCACAGAGGGTTCTGCATGGAACCCAATAGGCTTCTACATGGAACCAAAAATACTTATCCTATGGGGACAGCCAAATAACTATTGTGGAACCCTCTTTTCTAATATTGTAGCGCTAGTTAACGCTACCTACCAACAAAACAACATTTTACAAATCGATATTTGGAGTCAAAGTATCAATATAATATGGTATAAAAATTATAGCACAGTATTTAACTGTATCAACCCCCCCCCCCCCTTGTTACTCCTCTCAGTTCCAGACAGGACAGGTTATACTGTTACTCCCCCCACATCATTAACAAATACTGGACTGTATGTTCTCTATCATAAGTTGTTTTTCACATTCATTACGCATGACAAATGATTACAGTTTTCTTTCTCCCTGTAACCAGTAAGACATAATTAATCACCATTAAATAAGGATAATGATCATGAATTAATCCTTAATAATGATTTGTTATGCGTTGCCTCTTTTTTTTCACCTGTTGGTTGGTGATACAAAAGGGTTTCTTATGTAGTGGATCGTAAACCTTCATAAGGTTCTCATCGAGGAATATTATGGAGAAGTAGACTCCCCTCCAAATCATTGTATCTGTTAACAAAGTTTCACTGCTGTACAGAAAGAAGTGCTCTCCCTAACAGTTCTAACATATTGCACTTGTCTGCATTTGGTTTCAGTTGTATCACTTTGTGCTCACTTTGTGCTCTTTGCCTTTCAGGGAAGTTGTGATATGCCACGGGATTGTTATTTATAGTAACATACTCAGCATTTTAGTTGGTGCTAAAACACCCTCAAGTGGGTGGCAAGAGAAGCCAATGTTGAAGCCAAAGATCTGTAATTTGGTGGTGTTGCTATTCGTTGTTTAGTTTCAGCAGTTTTCTGTGGTGTGTTTTCAATGTTTTTATGGAGTGTTTTGGAGTGTTGAGCATTTTGTTATGTTCTAGAGCATTTTGTGATGGCACTGTAGTCTGGCTGTGGTGCGTTTTCACTATGGTCAGTTTTGTAGTTTCACTATGGCGCGTTTTGTAGTTTGGCTGTGGTGCGTTTTGTAGTCTGGCTGTGGTGCGTTTTGTTGTTCTGGGTGTCCCACCCTGAGGGCGCTGGGACCGGGGTATCGATGGCACAGCCAGTGTCCATTGATGTCTTTCCTTGGGGGGGCGATGGGCCGCAGCCAAGCAGAGTCACGATGATCAGACACGCCATGATCCCATATGAGGATAGACCCCTTCACCACACACACACACACACACACACACACACACACACACACACACACACACACACACACACACACCATGAGGGTTACCCATGTCAAATCCCCAAGTTTTCCAAGAAAATATATTGATACTGGTTTATTAACTAAATAATCAAATAATAAAAAGCCAAAGTTTAAATGACATATAGCCTAATCCATTATTCCAAAATTCGCATTTTCACTCCTCGACCGTGAGTTAAATAAACGAGAGACATGAAAATACGATGGGGGAGCTTTAGTAACTCTGTCTTCTGAGCTCAGTCTTACCCCTTTGCCTCCAAGCAGTCCTCCAGCTGTGATTGTGGCACAATCATATGAGCAGATCAAAGACAGAGATCTAGCGCACAGACAACAGAACAGAACACTCGCCCATAATATGACCAGATTAGTATCGCCACAGGTCTTGCCGCATGTCTCGCCAACCCGTTCCAAAGTGGAGTTCATGTAGGGATTAGGGAAGTCTAAATTGGTGCGATAGGAAACATTTCAATCTACAAAGATTCTCGTAGTCTGTGACAGAGTTTTACACCAGAGTTAACAGAGAGTTATTCCGCAACAATACATGGTATTATTTTATTGTTGTTCATGAGAATAACTATTGTTCATGGTTCTATTTCACTATGTAATAGTGTTGTTCATGAGAATAACTACTATTCATGGCTCTATTTAACTATGTCATTGTGTTGTTCATGAGAATAACTATTATTCATAGTAAATCAGTCATGCATGTCGATTATGGAGTTACAGTGTACATGTTCAGGGAAAGCGCCATATAGGGTGACTTAATAACGGGTTGGTTTATCCTTTGTTTTGCTTGCCACTGGAGCCTGCCTCTCTCTGCCCTACATGTCATAATATAATTCTGCTGGCTTCAGAAATCTTTAGCCCCCAATAGTGACAATCCCTCTGAACACACAGACATGAGCGCACATGCACTCACGCACACACACACACACACTTTCTCCCCGGAGCCGAGACAAAGCAGTCTGTTATATTCTAGATGTGTTCCCAACCCATCACAATAGAAGCTCATAAGCTTGTTCTGGTAGTACCAGGCCCCCATTCATCTCTGTAACATTTGGTATCAGGACACCGTTACGACTTGGAGACATCACTGGCATCATTTTTCTAGCAGAGATGGATGGGATTCACTGCAGATCGACACCATTCAAGTCAACTAATAATACATTGATGGTACAATTAACGAGGTGCAATGGAAGAGACAGTTATTCGTTCTGGTCTGAAAGGAATGTTTGGATTCCTAATAATGAATTGCCTTAGTCCATTCTGTGTTCTACGTCTATGATCTAGGCCTAAGGGCTGTAGTACCCTAGAGGAGAAGGGCTACAGACAAGGTCTGGGCGAGTTAGTAGAAGAGATGATCTGTTCTGCTCTTTCTGTCTAGTTTTCAGCGAGGATCTGAATAGGGGTGCTAATAAGAGATATCTAGGGTGTCAAGCGAGGTAACGCAATTACAGGACAACAGTGTCAGTGTCCACAGGTTCCCAAAATAGCCCCCAGCCCAGAATAGTCGATAAGCGCTGCTGTGGCTAGGCACTGTCCATGTGCGTCAATGCTCTGCTCCATATTTTCAGCATGACTGATTTCCCCAATCACCCCCCCCCCCTTCCCAAAGCACATCGATCCAGTCCAGCGTGGCTGTTGGCTGGCCTGGGCCAACTCTGGCTGTCACCGCGCCAAGCCGCCGCTTCCAAGCCTCCCTCCCTGTTTACCTCCCTATTGTCCAGACCCAGGTCACATCAATGAACCACAATTAAACCAGGCCCAGTCTGGGCCTGTCATTAAGACATTGTGGCAAATGTCAGTTTATATTTACACCATGTCGACTGAGAAATTATTGAATTTATTAAGTTGAATTGTTTTGGGTCATGTTTTGATGACGATAGCGTGATTGGTTACAACTAATTTAGAGCATTTTAGTAAATTGCCTTCAACGGATACGATTCGTAGTGTTAAAGTAGGATTTTGTCCTGATAGGTGTCAGAGGGATCAAGCATCTAATGCCTTGCTTTGTAGTGTTCTAACAAGGTATTAACTCTAAGCCCTATCTGTTCAGTCCTGACCTGGCCTCTGTATTGAAGCCTGTTCTGTTCTCTCACATGGCATGTGGTTGTTGCCCTGGGTGTTGTGCAAGTATCAGGGCACCAGGACTTGTTTGCGACCACTAGAGGGAGGAAGTGTCTAGCTTTTGCATGGAGACTGGCTGAGCAAAGGAACAGTGGTTGTGGGAACAAACTGTGAGGATTATTCCTCGTTTTGCTATCAAGCACTCATCAAATAAAATCAACGTTTGTTGGTCACGTAGCCAGATATGCAGATGTTATTGACAGGTGCAGCAAAATACTTGTTTTTCTAGCTCCAACAGTGCAGTAATACTTGTGTTTCTAGCTCTAACAGTGCAGTAATACTTGTCTTTCTAGCTCCAACAGTGCAGTAATACTTGTGTTTCTAGCTCCAACAGTGCAGTAATACTTGTGTTTCTAGCTCCAACAGTGCAGTAATACTTGTGTTTCTAGCTCTAACAGTGCAGTAATACTTGTATTTCTAGCTCTAACAGTGCAGTAATATTTGTGTTTCTAGCTCTAACAGTGCAGTAATACGTGTGTTTCTAGCTCTAACAGTGCAGTAATACTTGTGTTTCTAGCTCTAACAGTGCAGTAATACTTATGTTTCTAGCTCTAACAGTGCAGTAATACTTGTGTTTCTAGCTCTAACAGTGCAGTAATACTTGTGTTTCTAGCTCTAATAGCGCAGTAATACTTGTGTTTCTAGCTCTAACAGTGCAGTAATATTTGTGTTTCTAGCTCTAACAGTGCAGTAATATTTGTGTTTCTAGCTCTAACAGTGCAGTAATACTTGTGTTTCTAGCTCTAACAGTGCAGTAATACTTGTGTTTCTGGCTCTAACAGTGCAGTAATACTTGTGTTTCTAGCTCTAACAGTGCAGTAATACTTGTGTTTCTAGCTCTAACCGTGCAGTAATACTTGTGTTTCTAGCTCTAATAGCGCAGTAATACCTAGCAACATATACTGTATATATTTTTTAAACAATACACACATAATCCAGATTTTAAAAAAAATGTTTTATGTAGGATGAGCCATGACTAGAATACAATATATACATGGAAAGTGGGTGAAACAGTGCGCAAACTGTCATGCACAAACACATAAACGTGGAAATACACACATACCTAGCCATGGTGTAATCTCAGTGCATTAGTCTGCCTGGACATGCTTCAGGGGCGATACAGTGACGTGGGGACTGTGACTGTGCATGCCTGGGCCAGATAGGGTTACATAGAGGAGGGCTCCAGACCAGGGCGGGGCCGGGTTAGGTTGTGCAGCCCACTCCTGACGAGTCCTCAGGCCACTCTGAGACCCCCTATCACTGACAGATGGCAGTTTATGATTCATACGGTGACACACTGATACCCCACCAGAGTACATGCCATAACATAACATTTGACATCCCAAAGACATATATATAGACTTTGGCAAATAACATACTCGAGCAGGTTCGCTCCTAGCTGGGTGACAACCGTTTTGGCTTTTTAAAATTTTATTTAAAGCCAACACGTTTAGCTAATATAATGGGTGCTGTGACAAAACTCTCCCTCTATCCTTTCAGTGTTTCCTCCTGCGCTCATTTTTTTTCTGGCATAATCCGATTTGTGTCATTGTTTCCTTTGGCAGTTTATGTTAATAGGGGTCTACGCATGGCACCAAATGTTACTTTTCAACTTGAGCAGGTCCATTAGTTTTGATGTATGGGGATGTTGTTGGCCCACGCAGCCAGCGTTGCGGCGGCCCCAGACAGGCACATCACCATTGAGTCTGGCTCATGGGGGCCAACTGTAGCGTTCCCTAGGTTACTGACCAATGCCTATAGACCAAACACTGAGACAAGTTCTACTGTTCACTCTTGAGCTTTTTTAGCAATCAGGTGATTTGACAATATTAAAATGAAGACAGAAAAAGACAGACACAACATGTGACACTTGATGCCCTACTTTTCACTTGGTGGAATGCCTATTGTGGTCTGACTCGGCTTGTCAGAGTTTGTTACAATAATAGTCGGCATTTAAAAAAAAAAATCTAGACCGGTCAACATAGCTCCAATGTTCTGTTCTAGAACCATTGTCTCGGGACAAATGGGAAGACGTTGACCAGACCTAAACACCGGAGTCTGGCTTTCCTCAGACGTCCACCAGCTTCCAGGATTGTGATGTGGAGCCAGTCCTCCCCAAGCCCTTTTATAACGCAGAAATTGGAGAGGATAGGAGCGCGGTGTGTATTCACACCACAAGAAGAGGCCAGAAATAATGTATTTGACCTTGCACTTCTAGCTCCTTATTCATCTTCTTTGATTACTTTATTTTTGCTCTGTGGGTGAAATAAGTCCAAATATATATATTTTTTTCATTTATAGAATATTGCTCTGCGAAAAGGCCATCTGGTACATCTCACATCCCAAGAAGGCAGTAATGTTTTTTTGTCCACTAATATGCTAGTAATAGGCCTACCTGCCAAAGCACAAGTCATTGTGCTGATTAAGTCATAACCAGTGCATTGGCAAAAGGGCTCTCAAACAGAGTAAATATAGTGGCGTCCATTTTACATGATTAATGTGAATACAGCGACCCGATAGATAGATATGAGGAAGACACGTGGGGGGTAATTGCCAATAATACCCTGTTGCAAAAGACTTACATTCTCAGAATGTGTTTTAACGTATCTGTTGGCCTCGCTCTTGCTGAGGAGAAAAGAGCTGTTGACAGGGCTGCCGTAGAAATAATGACTTATTTTTTCATTTTACAGATCGGATTTCACGTTATTCCAAGTAGTGCTTTTGTTATCTCCGAATACTTAGGCAATGAGATGTTTTTGTCTGCTTCATCACTTTTTTATTTTATATTTGCCACCACATTTATAGTCGATTCCATACATTATTGTATCACATTCATGGAAGTTAACTTTCGGGCTCACATGTGGTCTGTTGTCAAAAACGTCCCGCTGTAAAATTCTCCTATTAGGACTAGAGTGGGTCAGCCGGGTGAGGTTTCATATTTTGAAAACATTTACGTTTTAGAGTCAAATTTGTGCAATTCTACACATTTTACCAAGGGGGTAGAGAAAACGTGGCAGTTTTAAAGCAAGTGTGCTGCCGTTCTGTACATTTTGCCATGGGACGTGATGACAAATGTTTGCAGTTTTTTATATGATATTTGAGTGAGAGTGACAAACAAAATCAACGGGAGCCCCACGATCGGTAATTCGACCATGATTACTACAAGTTTAGATTGCTGGCCGCTACACTAACTTACCAATGTAAATAATGTTAGCTGACATGGGCTAATTGACTGACTATCAGTGACTTGTCATAAGAGAAAAACTGATGCACAATCACATTTTAAAATTGCACCTGGTGTATTTTACTATTCTACCTAGCAACAGTAAGTTGAGACCCCGACTGAACTAGTTGCCCATCCCTGGTCAAAACCACAAGTCATTCCTTAGGAAGACCTGTGCCCCAGGAGGTACTAAGTGACCACATCATGATACTCCCTTCCTGTTATGACACACTACCTATCCTTTGGGCAACCAGAAAACCGCCATCCTTCCCCACCTCACCAAACCCTCTGCTACATCACGCCAAAAACGGAAAACGTCCTGCTCCCTACATCCCGTCACGCTGCGGCTGCAATGTATCGATAGCCCTGTGTTTTTATTATTATCAGCAGCTCGTCATGTCCATTTTAATATCGAGGTAATACTTCACTTTTTCTGGTCATAAGAATAACTCCGGAAATAATATGTTTACTGTGCCCAATGAGAGAATATCGAAGAATGTTGTGCTCTGATGTTACCTGCAGGATGTTGTTCCCATTAATGACTACATTGATGTGTTAGGAGCTAAACTAACTCACACTGCACTCCATACGCGTTCCAGTCTCGTGGAAGTGCAACAAAGGGTTAATGTGTCAGACATTCTGAGGAGGCTGGAACCGTGCTCCTTGGGGCCACGCCCCCTTTCTTAGCCATGACCTCACAGGGAAACTTGCTCCCTGTCTAGCGCGCGCGCGCACGCACACACACACACACACACACACACACACACACACACACACACACACACACACACACACACACACACACACACACATGCAGAGAGAGAGAGAGAGAGAGAGAGACACACCCTCACTCTCTCATACAGGCAGCATAGGGTTAGAGTGGCAGGCTGGTACACAGGAACCACTGCTTCCAGTCATGTAGGACCACACGGGGACAGGAGTCAATGCTGAGTTGAAGTTCTAACAACCAGAGGGAAACAGATAGAAGATGATAATGGTGTTCCGTTTGTAAACCTGAAGAAACCTGAAACATGGACAGAAGTACCGAGACTGAGAGCCACTGAGAACAAATGGAGAAAGTGACAGCAGGCAGAGTCTGCATTTTCTGGCTTTGCTTCAAGAACCCATCCATGTGCTTTTGTCATTGATGTTTCATACCGACGCTGAAGAAATTAACTAGAAGAATCTAGGTGCTTGAAGAGCAGATAAAATGCACATTTCTCCCATTATTATTCTCCCTATGTTTTGGAGCCCGGGGCATAGCTTCTGCGTTAGAGGTGATAAGAACCAAGGGTGATTGCAGAAGAGTTGGCCCTCCTGACAGAACAAGAAAGAGACAATTGGGTTGTACAGGGATGACAACTTGAGATGACAACCTGGGAAGAAGCACCAAGAGAAAAAGAAAAGAGCGAAAGAGAGAGAGAGAGAGAAAAGGAAGGTGAAAAATGAGTGTGCCAAGGAACTGTGGATTCTATTTCTCCGCTGATCGCTCTTTCCAAGCGCGGAACGGGAATGTCTGTGGATCGCCCTGTTCCGTCAACAGGCCTATTGACATCATACAAAAACGCAGGCGGTAATATGCTAAACAAATCTACATTTTGTTGCCTTGCCATTTGTATGCTGCTGTAGAATGCACTATTTGGAGTGGTATCATTAAAATTGATACAATGACTCAAAGTTGAAAGTTACCATAATGGCTGTTGAGATGACTCCAAAGAAGCCGTTTCTGTGATTACAAAGACATATCCCAGATATCCCAGGTTTCTTTATAATCACAGTCCTACTGTAGACAAAATGAAATATTAAGGGGTTTCTTTGTGAAATGTAGAACATATATTTTCTGTGATCTCGATCCATCTAATCACAGCTAATCAATGGGATACTGTAGCAGTAAAAAAAATGTTTTAAATACAATTTCCAAATGAACTACCCTATCACGTATTCTCCATTATGAGTCTAACTTATTAGATAGGTGTTCAGCTTCATGGGATCATAAAAAATACTGTAGCCTACAGCGATATCGCTTCAAGGATGTCCTCCTACATTAGATATGTATGTTCAACATCGAAAACAGTAGCCTTGTGCATAGCAGTCGAGACTTGAGAACAGGCAGGTCCAGCAACAATCGCCAGGCAGGCAGTTCTGTACACAGCAGCATAGAAGCGTCTCGAAGCTTCTCCCCTCCGCTATCAATTAGACTGTGTGGGCTGTGGGAGAACAAGTCACACACACACACACACACACACACGCGCACACATGCACACGCACGCACGCGCACACGCTCACACACACATATATATTGTATATACAGTACACACACACACTCACGTCTATGGACATACTGTACAACAAAGCTCTCCATCGACTCTAATGAATCTTCTCACGGGGCTCAAGAAGTTGGGAGATTTCTTGTGTCACATATAATCCATCCTCAATGCCAGTAGGGAGTGAGGAAATCGAGACATGAAGACATGTTTACCTTTCATTCCTCTGACCCTTCTCTCATGCCTGATCCATGTTTATCAGATATAATGCAGTACATTTAGGAGTATGGGAGTCAGAAGGCAGGGAAATCACTGGCCTCTGGTATCTCCTCAACAATATCATGAGGGATTTTTTTTATTTTTCTTCACAATTTGGATAGAGAATGTATTTTGTTACCCCCCCCTCAGTTGGATGGTTTAGGCTTAGAGTCTACTGGAAAAAGCAATCGCACTTATAGTGTACCAGAGCTTTTCCTACCAGTGAGAACAGCCCACTTGTTTTGTTTCACCCTCCTGTGCTGTATGACCACAAGATGGGCCACTGAAGGGGATTATAGAACAAGGGGACTCCTGCGAGCTTTTGAATAACTCCCCGACCCAGCCTTGCTCCCCAGAGAGCAAAATGGCTTCCTGACTGTGAGCAATCTCCCGTGGGCAGATTCTGCGTGTAGATTGAAGGGATGAGATGGGTGAGATAAAGAGCAGTATTAGTTCCAGTTTTGGGGTTTTCTTCACTGGTTGTTTGGATGAATCAGGGTTAGTCGAAGGAGGTGCTTAAACTGCTCTGCCTCGAGTACTTCACGCAGTTCGGAAGGAGGGGGGGGGGGGGTGCATTGGCTAAGAGTTTCCTTTTGCAAGGGTGGAGACTTCGTTTTTTTTTTTTTTTTTGCGTGAACTCTCCATTTCTAACAAGTATGAACACAAAGATTAAACACGCAGCGGACCAAATTACACAAGATTTGACTTCTGGGTTAAACCGAGATTAGACTGTGAGAGGCTAGCTGCCAGTCTGGTGCTCTATCATTAGTGGGCCGAGGGCGATCGGTACCACAACCCAAATAAAGAAGCTTCCTGTTGTTGTTGTAACCGGTTCATCGCCTGCCTGTTAGCTGTCTGCTCTGGAGGAGTAGGGCTTTACGTGTGGCCTTCTGTATGTGATTGTTGGTGCATATGGACCTGCTTTATAATCCATTTGCCCGTTGGAGAACCTAGGAACACATGATTTATATGGTGTTATTTTGCCCCGCCTTCCAGCTGTCTAAGTGAGCAAAAACGATAATCCGTCAAACGTCTGAAAAGCCTTTCATCTATGGAGGGTGTTATATGCTGGTAATCTAATCCCTCATCACCTGCAAGAGTGCCTATGTCAAATCACCAAGAGCTTTACTCTTTACTTGGAGTGACCCTCTCAGCCCAATCTATTCTCATAAAGAAGCGTACAAAGTGTCATTATTAAAGCAGCTGGAGAGGGAGATACACGGTTTTACACTACGGGACAGGCACTCCCTCACATACACTCACCGGACAGATTATTAGGAATTAGTACCGGGTCATACCCCCCCCCCCCCCACCCCTTGCCTCCAGAACATCCGGAATTCTTTGGGGCATTCTACAAGTTGTCGGAAAGGTTCCACAGGGATGTTGGTCCATGCTGAAGCGATGGCATCACGCAGTTGCTGCATATTTTGGACGGCAGTACATTCATGCTGCAAACAGTCCGTTCCATCTCATTGAAAAAGATGCCCTGTTGGGTTGAGGTCTGGGGACTGCGCAGGTCACTCAAGTAAACTGAACTTGCTGTCATGTTCCAGGCAATGTTTTTGCACTCCTCAATTGTCTAGTGTTGGTGATCGCGTGCCCACTGGAGCCGCCTCTTCTTGTTTTGCCAACTTTGTCTGTAGGACCGATACATTTTCGTGAACGGGTGGCGTACTTAATAAATTGGCCAGTGAATGTATAGTGTCCTTATGGGTGCATCTTCAGACATAAGCAGAGAGGCTTGTGAGGAGTGGAACTGTAAGGGGAGGATGGATACAAATGAGTCTGACGTCAGACGCCCGTCTCGCAACCCTCCGGCGGCAGGTTAAGATTCGACTACCTCTGATTCACCGTTGAGACGTTCCGCTCTGCTGCACCGAAATTAGACACATCTTTTTTTTTTATCATTATATTTTTCATTCAGTTGACTGAATTTAGTTGACTGAGAACACTTTCTCATTTACAGAAACCACTTGGGGAATAGTTACAGTGGAGATATGTCATGTCATGCTATATTTTATATTCCGTATGATGTTATGATGAGGTGAGGTATGAGTAGGTGAGACGTATAAGTGTTGGGTACATCTGCTTCCCTCCACAACACCTTTTGTTTCCTGAAGAAAGCTGTGGTAGCGTACTTCAGCTGATGGGGGGGGGGGGGGGATATTTTGTGTTATTCGTAGAACCTAGTAGCCTACCACTAGTTTTTTTTTAAGATAGGAAAGAAGATAGATATTTCCTGGAATTCCAGAGTGAATCCTGGCGATTCACTGTCATGGTCTGTGAACGTCCAGTTTATAGACACATGGATCAACCTCAATCTATTCATTTCAAAATCTATTTAAAAAAAAAAAAAACAACAACAGGCACAGGCTGTACATTTACGCCTGTGGTTGATTTGCATACATAAGCAAAACCGTGGTAGAAATTGATTTAGAGAGGCACACCATTACCCTTTAAAAACCTTGTTACCAGCCGCAGTAATATGCTTGAGGGAGGCAGACGAGCAGTCACAGTGTATCCTCACTTTAAATTGAAGGCGAAAAAGCCAGTTGATTAAATCCATTAGTTTATTAAATCTGTTTTAGCCATGCCGTCCATCCTCTGTTTCCTCCACCGTTCAGGCTGTCTGTCGAAGGCCCTTTAATTTCATTTCCTTCAACACTCAAGTAAAAGGCCAAGTTAAAAAATGAAGCTGCAATGACATTTATGCAAGTAATGGCACGGGGGGAAGGGGGGAGTGGAAACATTTAATGGGGCCTAAGGATTATTTCTAAATGAGACATTGACACAACACATGTATGAGCTTTGTGTGTCTGCTCGGTCCGCTCGGTGTCCAAGCCGGAGGTTTGATTTATGCGTTATGAAATTTCATGTGAGTAAAGGGTTTGGGGCACAGACAGTTTTGGCTAGTGGTAAGTGAGTGAGGTAATTGAGGGTGCTTTAGTCACGATCCCCAGTATTCTACAGTAGGCCTACTTCCTGGAACAGAGAGTTGAACACATCAACCCCCTCATCCAACTCAACTTGAAGTGAGTGGAAAAGGAAGATATTAATGCTTGATATGTCAAATGTAGACAATATGAAGCCTGGGCCGGTGCTGTTTTTGTGGCCAAATGCAACTTAATAAAATAAAAAAATTGGGGCCAGAAAATAGAAACGCGTTCTAAGAAAACATGACAAATTGCTTAGATTAGATGAATGTACTGCATTTGAAACGAAGGTTAACAATTGATTAATTCCATGGCATGTCACATCAATGTGCTCTTGATCAAATAATTCAAGCCATTATCTAGAACCCGAAACAGCTCATTTACACAGATTATAAAGTCATCCAGCCTTTTCCACAGAATAGCCTATAACTTATTCCTCTGGCAGGGGAGGTGTCGGTAACAGCCAGGAGAGGACTCGTTGTTATTAATGTGTCTAGAGGCATTTCCAAGCTTTTCTTAAATCCCTTCTGAGTAGGGTGTAATGGTGGGTCTTGGAGATCCTCACAGGCATTCATCTATTCACAGACAGAGGCCTATTTGGGACGCACTCCTACGGTGTGCTGCGGGGGTCATTAGTTACATGCTCACCGAGAGTTCTGTCGTGATTGAATAACTCTTTTGACTCGCCATACTGGATGCTTTCCTAATACCCCCGACTTAACTGTCCACTAAGGAGATCTCCAGATCCAAGAAGATGTGAAACGCTTTCAAAGCCACCCCGTAGAAACCGTGAATGTGTGCCACCGCAAATACTAGACCATTAGCGCACATGCGAACGGGCTCTGTGTAAAAGTCGTCAACAATGCCACATAGCACTGCAGACGTTTGCAGTAATAATATCCCGATCCCAGCTGTGTTCCTTCTACTACTTTTCCCCACTCCAGTCATCAGTTTATTCCAGACCGCCTCCCCTTCCCTTCACCTCAGCCCTGGAACACACACTGCAGTAGCCCGAGCCCCTTTCCCCTCTCATCTCACTCTAATGTTTTCTCTTGAGTGCAAAACGATCCCGGAGGATAACAGAGAGAGAGTGTCCTCATTGAGTCCCTGCCCCACAGGAGACCCTCCTGTTTTCATAGCCCAGGTCAGCCCCGGTGTTCTACGGTTCCAGCATGGAAAGACTGATGCGCCCCATTTGCTCTGTTTGTAGTTAGAAGGCCCTTTTATGAATTATGACTCGGAGGTTTTCGACTCGGCGGCTTTTATAGTGAGCCTTTAGCCCTGCCGAACTAAGCAACCGTCCTCTTTACAATTCGCTGTTGTGCGAGAGGTGTTCATTGGAGCAGAATTGTGCTTACGTACTTTGTTTACATGGGAGTCTATTTGTTTTAGTCAGTATTAGTATTTTATTTATGTGCCTAATGTCATATTTATGTTTCAATGCGTCGGTGAGGCTAGGCCCGTGTTGGGTCAGTTACACTGTCCGACATTACACATTACATACTAATTCACAAAGGGGTCTGTATGTAATATGTCCTCACCAGACCTCTCTGACTGTATGGGTCATACGTCTCTTCCGGGTGTCCCAGTGCCATACAAATAGTTTTTATTTGGGGGTTTGAGGAAAGCGCTTGTGCTTGGAAATGGTGATTAAACCAATCAGAGAGAACTAGGAGAACACTTCCTCTGGGTTCCTCGAATCCCCATAACATGACCTAGCACAGCCGGGGATTACCAGTCCCAGAACACCAGATGGCTAACTCAGCGGCGTTTATAGAGTCATAGGGATGTACTGTGCGGCAAGGTGTGTGTGTGTGCGTGCGTGCGTAGCCCGAACACAACAGTTAATTAGCTGTCTTTGGAGTTGTGCTATTTGTTTGCCTATATTTCTATTTTACTGGGAAGCCTTGTAATGTCTTGCCCTGCGGTTAATGCTCAGGTCCTTGGCATGCCAAATTTGATGAGTTGGATCCATTGAAGTAAAACTCATTGGTAAACCTCAAGTAAGCGAGTTCTAGACTGTTATGTACCCAAATTAAGACTATGGTCCATGGAAACGTGCAACAATATAGAGAGCCTACAGTATAGTCGCCCCAATAAAGTAATAAAACGCAGTGATAGTGAGTGCAGCCAGAAATGTATGCAAAACCAATCCGCAGGCAAGCCAAAATGCACATGTGCTGATTATACAGACCACCCAGACTGTGATTTTTCATACTTTTTCGCTGCTTTATTTGAGGGTAAACTGCTCACAAACCATTTAGTTTATTAGCCATTAATTAGCTCTTTGTTCATGTACTTATTAGCATATACAAATCATGAACGACAAGCCTTATACATGTGTTTACTTGATTTACAAGTAAACAAACTATGTACTAATGTTTATGATTAGTTTATATGCAGATCTTCAAATTAAGTGTTACAAATACATTAAGGGCATGGGCAATTTTTTTCATTATATACTGTATAATCCATTCATCATAAAATAAAGAGTCAGCAAATGAATGATGTTCTCTGAGCCGATACTCTCTCCTGGCCCCAGCCCATTCCACATGTGAGGGTCACGTCCTCTCTCTAATGTCTGATTAGGAACAATGGAGACACAGTACAAACGCACACCAGACAGGCTGAACCAGAACGGTGTCCCAGGAGACTGGTTATTCAACCTCAGCGGGCAGGGAGTGTCTTAATCCGACAGGCCTATAGTTTCACCCCAGTACCCCTCACAACCTCCCCCCACCTCCCCTCCTCACCCTGCCTGCGGGCCTAATGTCTAATGCCACAGGAAAGGCAGTACATTGGAAACAAAACAAAGTCCCACTTGGGCGATGTGTTGAATGTATGTTTTTGCGCGACGTTTAAATGCCTGTTACGCAATACTCAAGGTTTTGTTCTTTTTCATTTTTTAGGAGCATTTATGTCCGCTTGCTCTCATGTTATATTTCTGGCCTCGTCTCCTTTGGTCCATCTGCGCTGTGTGTGCGCCTTGACGTTTATACCAGAGATCTGTGTGACGAGATACACGTCTCCGCCCTAACAAAGGGAGTCGTTGTCCCAAAGGCGGGAAGGCAGGCGACAAGGTTAGTTTCAAAATAAGCCCAAAGAAATGCATTGGCCTGATTTTTTGACAGATTTTTTTTTATAGCTCTCGCTTCGCCTCTTTCTCTATGGTCTACACACATGCCAAGCCCCTCCCCCTGCATCTCACGCCAACACAGTCGAGAGATCACATCTTCCTCTCTGACCAGCGGTTTCAGCTCGCCATTTATATTGGAGGCTTGGTCCAACAGAATGGGTCATATGGACACCAACACACATTGAGACATTATTTTACTGTAACAGGAGGAGATGTATATTTTTCTAACGATACCCTTTTTATGTCTCAACTACTCCAATTGCACGCATTGCAGACACTACTAAAACGAGTGTCAATGAACATTGATGATGGAAAATGAATGCTCAGTTTGTCACGCACGGCTTTGGGGTTACCACATACCGCTAGCAGCATTTTAGCCAAAGACTGTTATACTAGCTGTCTAGTCTGTGTTTTATAAATGTGCAATAAGCATAAACACACAATTTATATAGAGAAATGGCATTCGTTCTCATTCTGAGAAGTAAGGTAGGCCACTTGATTTCAACATCTGAACAAACTGGACAGGCTAGCATGCTGTTCAAACAGTTGGAGAATGACAGAAGGGTGTGTTCATAACAATTCAACTGTTCAACCTTGTAGCTAGCAAATACACGGAACAAAAATATAAACGCAACATGTAAAGTGTTGGTCCCATGTTTCATGAGCTGAAATGAAACATCCCAGAAATATTCCATACACACAAAAAGCGTATTTTGTTTACATCCCTGTTAGTGAGCATTTCTCCTTTGCCAAGATAATCCATCCACCTGACAGGTGTGGCAAATCAAGAAGCTGATTAAACAGCATGCTCATTACACAGGCGCACTTTATGCTGGGGACAATAAAAGGGGGTGGGCAGTAATGAGGAGTATTTATCTCTGTTATAAAGCTCTTTTGTTTGGGAAAACCTCATTCTGATTGGCTGGGCCTGGCTCTCCAGTGGGTGGACCTATGCCCACCCATGGCTGCACCGCTGACCAGTCATGTAAAGTCCATAGATTAGGGCCTAATTAGGGCCTTTATTTAGGGCCTTTATTTCAATTGACTGATTTCCTTATATGAACTGTAACTCAGTAAAAGCTTTCAATTGTTGCATGTTGCATTTATATTTTTGTTCAGTATAGATCCAAGTAGGCTAAACGTGAAATATAAAGGTTAGCTGGCTAATCACTAGCACGTGGGTTTAAGAGATTGTTGATGAGACCTCTGTTCATTCTCTATAGCCTAACGCCTGCTACAAGAAGTTAGTCATTATTAGTTCATGTGCATTGTGCATGGTTTCAGTTACATTTGTAACACATTTTCTTAGACAGACTTGAAAGCCAGATCAGTGATTATTGCACAAAAAAAAGCTGGTTAAACTATTTTGATAAAATAATAAAATGATCAGTGGGTCTTCTGGTTGCGGAAGGCCTATATTTACTAGGTTGAACTTCACAAGCCTTGAATTCATTAGATTATTGCTGACTGTTTGAAATGCAGTGTATTTGACCTTTAATGGTCCAACAATGCTTTTTAATAAGTGACAACATAAAAAAAAATCTAGATATACAGTACCTGTCATGTACTGTCATGTTGTCTTGTCTCTGTCCTTTCCCTTCACCCTGTCTCCCTCTGCTGGTCGTGTTAGGTTACCTTTTCTCCCCCGCTTTCCCCCAGCTGTCCCTTGTCTCCTCTAACTACCCATTCACCCCGTTCCCCACCTGTTCCCTTTTTTCCCTCTGATTAGGTCCCAATATCTCTCTCTGTTTCTGCTCCTGTCCTTGTCGGATTCTTGTTTGTTTGTGTCATTCATGCCTGAACCAGACTGTCGTCATGTTTGCTGTAACCTTGTCCTGTCCTGTCGGAATCTGCCGGTCCATCTGA
Source organism: Oncorhynchus mykiss (assembly GCF_057628025.1). Taxonomy (NCBI): domain Eukaryota; kingdom Metazoa; phylum Chordata; class Actinopteri; order Salmoniformes; family Salmonidae; genus Oncorhynchus; species Oncorhynchus mykiss. The sequence goes on from NC_143029.1 coordinate 55,977,865, forward strand.
GCCTACCTATGTTTGGTAATTAAAGAAGCTCTGTTTAAGTTGATTCGCTTTTGGGTCCTCATTCACGCACCGTAACAGAAGAATCCGACCAAGAATGGACCCAGCGACTTCGGATCCTCTCCACTCAGCCGTCGAGATCCAGGGAGCGATGCTAGGCAGACACAAGCAGGAATTGTCTGCTGCTCGACATGCCGTTGAGACCCTGGCCACCCAAGTCTCCAACCTCACAGAACAGGTTCACCATCTCCGCCTCGATCCACCGGCCACTTCCAGGGCTTTCGAATCTCCGGAGCCCAGAATCAATAACCCGCCGTGTTACTCTGGGGAGCCCACTGAATGCCGCTCGTTCCTCACCCAGTGTGATATTGTGTTTTCTCTCCAGCCCAACACTTACTCCAGGAGCACTGCTCGTGTCGCCTACGTCATATCTCTCCTTATTGGACGGGCTCGTGAGTGGGGCACGGCAATCTGGGAGGCAAGGGCTGAGTGTACTAACCAGTATCAAGACTTTAAGGAGGAGATGATACGGGTTTTTGATCGATCTGTTTTTGGGGAGGAGGCTTCCAGGGCCCTGTCTTCCCTATGTCAAGGCAATCGATCCATAACAGACTACTCTATTGAGTTTCGCACTCTTGCTGTCTCCAGTGGCTGGAACGAGCCGGCCTTGCTCGCTCGTCTTCTGGAGGGTTTCCGCGCAGAGGTAAAGGATGAGATTCTCTCCCGGGAGGTTCCTTCCAGCGTGGATTCCTTGATTGAACTCGCTATTCGCATTGAGCGACGGGTTGATCTTCGTCACCGAGCTCGTGGAAAGGAGCTCGCGCTCTCCGTCGCCTCCCTCTCCGCATCACTACCATCTTCCTCTGCCGGCTCGGGTGCTGAGCCCATGCAGCTGGGAGGTATCCGCATCTCGACTGAGGAGAGGGAACGGAGAATCACCAACCGCCTCTGTCTCTATTGCGGTTCCGCTGGTCATTTTGTCACTTCATGTCCAGTAAAAGGCCAGAGCTCGTCAGTAAGCGGAGGGCTACTGGTGAGCGCTACTACTCCTGTCTCTCCTTCAAGATCCTGCACTACCTTGTCGGTCCATCTACGCTGGACCGGTTCGTCAGCTTCCTGCAGTGCCTTAATAGACTCTGGGGCGGAGGGCTGTTTTATGGACGAGACCTGGGCTCGGGAACATGACATTCCTCTCAGACAGTTAAAGGAGCCCACGGCCTTGTTCGCCCTGGATGGTAGTCCTCTCCCCAGGATTCAGCGTGAGACGCTACCTTTAACCCTCACTGTTTCTGGTAATCATAGTGAAACCATTTCTTTTTTAATTTTTCGTTCACCTTTTACACCTGTTGTTTTGGGCCATCCCTGGCTAGTTTGTCATAATCCTTCCATTAATTGGTCTAGTAATTCTATCCTCTCCTGGAACGTCTCTTGTCATGTGAAATGTTTAATGTCTGCTATCCCTCCTGTTTCCTCTGTCTCTTCTTCACAGGAGGAGCCTGGTGATTTGACAGGGGTGCCGGAGGAATATCACGATCTGCGCACGGTGTTCAGTCGGTCCAGGGCCACCTCTCTTCCTCCACACCGGTCGTATGATTGTAGTATTGATCTCCTTCCGGGAACCACCCCCCCCCGGGGTAGACTATACTCTCTGTCGGCTCCCGAACGTAAGGCTCTCGAAGATTATTTGTCTGTAGCTCTTGACGCCGGTACCATAGTCCCCTCCTCCTCTCCCGCCGGAGCGGGGTTTTTTTTTGTCAAGAAGAAGGACGGGTCTCTGCGCCCCTGCATAGATTATCGAGGGCTGAATGACATAACAGTGAAGAATCGTTATCCGCTTCCTCTTATGTCTTCAGCCTTCGAGATCCTGCAGGGAGCCAGGTTTTTCACTAAGTTGGACCTTCGTAACGCTTACCATCTCGTGCGCATCAGGGAGGGGGACGAGTGGAAGACGGCGTTTAACACTCCGTTAGGGCACTTTGAATACCGGGTTCTTCCTTTCGGCCTCGCTAACGCTCCAGCTGTCTTTCAGGCATTAGTCAATGATGTCCTGAGAGACATGCTGAACATCTTTGTTTTCGTTTACCTTGACGATATCCTGATTTTTTCACCGTCACTCCAGATTCATGTTCAGCACGTTCGACGTGTCCTCCAGCGCCTTTTAGAGAATTGTCTTTTTGTGAAGGCTGAGAAGTGCACTTTTCATGCCTCCTCCGTCACATTTCTCGGTTCTGTTATTTCCGCTGAAGGCATTAAGATGGATCCCGCTAAGGTCCAAGCTGTCATTGATTGGCCCGTCCCTAAGTCACGCGTCGAGCTGCAGCGCTTTCTCGGCTTCGCGAACTTCTATCGTCGTTTCATCCGTAATTTCGGTCAGGTGGCAGCTCCTCTCACAGCCCTTACTTCTGTCAAGACGTGCTTTAAGTGGTCCGTTTCCGCCCAGGGAGCTTTTGATCTCCTCAAGAATCGTTTTACATCCGCTCCTATCCTTGTTACACCTGACGTCTCTAGACAGTTCGTTGTCGAGGTTGACGCGTCAGAGGTGGGAGTGGGAGCCATCCTTTCTCAGCGCTCCCTCTCTGACGACAAGGTCCACCCATGCTCGTATTTTTCTCATCGCCTGTCGCCGTCGGAACGTAACTATGATGTGGGTAACCGCGAACTGCTCGCCATCCGGTTAGCCCTAGGCGAATGGCGACAGTGGTTGGAGGGGGCGACCGTTCCTTTTGTCGTTTGGACTGACCATAGGAACCTTGAGTACATCCGTTCTGCCAAACGACTTAATGCGCGTCAGGCGCGTTGGGCGCTGTTTTTCGCTCGTTTCGAGTTCGTGATTTCTTATCGTCCGGGCTCTAAGAACACCAAGCCTGATGCTTTGTCTCGTCTCTTCAGTTCTTCAGTAGCCTCCACTGACCCCGAGGGGATTCTCCCTGAGGGGCGTGTTGTCGGGTTGACTGTCTGGGGAATTGAGAGGCAGGTAAAGCAAGCACTCACTCAAACTCTGTCGCCGCGCGCTTGTCCTAGGAACCTTCTTTTCGTTCCCGTTCCTACTCGTCTGGCCGTTCTTCAGTGGGCTCACTCTGCCAAGTTAGCCGGCCACCCTGGCGTTCGGGGTACGCTTGCTTCCATTCGCCAGCGTTTCTGGTGGCCCACCCGGGAGCATGACACGCGTCGTTTCGTGGCTGCTTGTTCGGTCTGCGCGCAGACTAAGTCCGGTAACTCTCCTCCTGCCGGCCGTCTCAGGCCGCTTCCTATTCCCTCTCGACCGTGGTCTCACATCGCCTTAGATTTTGTCACCGGACTGCCTTCGTCAGCGGGGAAGACTGTTATTCTTACGGTTGTCGATAGGTTCTCTAAGGCGGCTCATTTCATTCCCCTTGCTAAGCTTCCTTCTGCTAAAGAGACGGCACAAATCATCATCGAGAATGTTTTCAGAATTCATGGCCTTCCGTCAGACGTCGTTTCGGACAGAGGTCCGCAATTCACGTCTCAATTTTGGAGGGAGTTTTGCCGTTTGATTGGGGCTTCCGTCAGTCTCTCTTCCGGCTTTCACCCCCAGTCTAACGGTCAAGCAGAACGGGCCAATCAGACTATTGGTCGCATCTTACGCAGTCTTTCTTTTCGCAACCCTGCGTCTTGGTCAGAACAGCTCCCCTGGGCAGAATACGCCCACAACTCGCTTCCTTCGTCTGCGACCGGGCTATCTCCTTTTCAGAGTAGCCTCGGGTACCAGCCTCCGTTGTTCTCATCTCAGTTCGCCGAGTCCAGCGTCCCCTCCGCTCAGGCTTTTGTCCAACGTTGCGAGCGCACCTGGAAGAGGGTCAGGTCTGCACTTTGCCGTTATAGGGCGCAGACTGTGAGAGCTGCTAATAAGCGTAGAACTAAGAGCCCTAGATATTGTCGCGGTCAGAGAGTTTGGCTCTCCACTCAGAACCTTCCCCTTAAGACGGCTTCTCGCAAGTTGACCCCGCGGTTCATTGGTCCATTCCGTATCTCTCAGGTCATTAATCCTGTCGCAGTGCGACTTCTTCTTCCGCGATATCTTCGTCGCGTCCACCCGGTCTTCCATGTCTCCTGTGTTAAGCCCGTTCTTCGCGCCCCCGCTCGTCTTCCCCCCCCCCCCCCCATCCTTGTCGAGGGCGCACCTATCTACAGGGTCCGTAAAATCTTGGACATGCGTCCTCGGGGCCGTGGTCATCAGTACCTAGTTGACTGGGAGGGGTACGGTCCTGAGGAGAGGAGTTGGGTTCCCTCTCGGGATGTGCTGGACCGTGCGCTGATTGATGATTTCCTCCGTTGCCGCCAGGTTTCCTCCTCGAGTGCGCCAGGAGGCGCTCGGTGAGTGGGGGGGTACTGTCATGTACTGTCATGTTGTCTTGTCTCTGTCCTTTCCCTTCACCCTGTCTCCCTCTGCTGGTCGTGTTAGGTTACCTTTTCTCCCCCGCTTTCCCCCAGCTGTCCCTTGTCTCCTCTAACTACCCATTCACCCCGTTCCCCACCTGTTCCCTTTTTTCCCTCTGATTAGGTCCCAATATCTCTCTCTGTTTCTGCTCCTGTCCTTGTCGGATTCTTGTTTGTTTGTGTCATTCATGCCTGAACCAGACTGTCGTCATGTTTGCTGTAACCTTGTCCTGTCCTGTCGGAATCTGCCGGTCCATCTGAGCCTACCTATGTTTGGTAATTAAAGAAGCTCTGTTTAAGTTGATTCGCTTTTGGGTCCTCATTCACGCACCGTAACAGTACCAGTCTAAGGTTTGGACACAGCGGCTCATTCAAAGGTTTTTCTTTATTTTTTACCATGTTCTACATTGTAGAATAATAGTGAATACATCAAAACCATGAAATAACACATATGGAATCATGTAGTACCCAAAAACGTGTTCAACAAATCAAAATATATTTGAGATTCTTCAAAGTAGCCACCCTTCACCTTCATGACAGCTTTGCACACTCTTGGCATTCTCTCAACCAGCTTCACAAAGAATGCTTTTCCAACCATCTTGAAGGAGTTCAAACATATGCTGAGCACTTGTTGGCTGCTTTTCCTTCACTTGGCAGTCCAACTCATCCCCAAAAAATCTCAATTGGGTTGAGGTCGGGTGATTATGGAGGCCAGGTCATCTGATGCAGCACTCCATCACTCTCCTCTCCTCTCCTTGGTCAAATAGCCCTTACACAGCCTGGAGGTGTGTTTTGGTTCATTGTCCTGTTGAAAAACAAATGATAGTCCCATTAAGCGCAAACCAGACGGGGTGGCGTATCGCTGCAGAATGCTGTGGTAGCCATGCTGTTTAAGTGTGCCTTAAATTATAAATAAATCACCGACAGTGTCACCAGCAAAGCACCCCCACACCATCACACCTCCTCCTCCATGCTTCATGGAGGGAACCACACATGCAGAGATCATCCGTTCATCTACTTTGCGTCTAACAAAGACACGGTGGTTGGAACCAAAAATCTCAAATTTGGACTCATTAGACCAAAGGCCAGATTTCCACCGGTGTAATGTCCATTTCCCCGTGTTTCTTGGCCCAAGCAAGTCTATTCTTCTTATTGGTATCCTTTAGTAGTGGTTTCTTTGCCGCAATTCGACCATGAAGGCCTGATTCACGCAGTCTCCTCTGAACAGTTGATGTTGAGATGTGTCTGTCACTTAAACTCTGTGAAGCATTTATATGGGCTGCAATTTCTGAGGCTGGTAACTCTAATAAACATCCTCTGCAGCAGAGGTAACTCTGGGTCTTGCTTTCCTGTGGTGGTCCATGAGAGCCAGTTTCATCATAGCACTTGATGGTTTTTGCGACTGCACTTGAAGAAACTTTCAAAGTTCTTGAAATTTTACGTATTGTCTGACCTTCATGTCTTAAAGTGATTTTGGACTGTCGTTTCTCTTTCCTTATTTGAGCTGTTCTTGCCATAATATGGACTTGGTCTTTTACTAAATAGGGCTATTTTCTGTATACCAACTCTACTTTGTCACAGCACAACTGATTGGCTCAAACGCATTAAGAAGGAAAGAAATTCCACAAATTAACTTTTTGGTTACAACATGATTTCATGTTTTATTTCAGAGTTGTGATGTCTTCACTATTATTCTACAATGTAGAAAATAGTACAAATAAAGAAAAACCCTTGAATTAGTAGGCGTGTCCAAACCTTTGACTGGTACTGAATATTGTGAATCGCCCATTGGTTTGATATGACTTTTAGGCCATATCACCCTAGTCACACTCTCCCTCTGTCTGGAGTCAGTGGATTTAGGACCACAACATTATTTTACACGCAACTGAAAAATAGAAGAAAGTTGAGTTATGCGTGAGACTTTTCTGCTCACGGTAGCTTTCACTGAGTGTTGGCCTAACATGCTGACCACACCGCCCACATCGCGAGGGCGAGCATTGCAAAATAAATGTACACACATGTTATTCAATCATTGCACCCACACTGCTTGCGAGCGTCTGCGGAGGCAGGTGCTAAAATAGAACTTGGTTCTATTTGTGACGCTTGATGCGCTGCAAGTCCCGCTTCTCTCATCTCCTCATTGGTTTTTAGGAGCATATACCCATGTGGGAGATTGAAAGATGAACTGAAGTCCACACTCCAGTCCAGTTGGCAGTGGTAATGCACCTTAAAGTTGGTTGCCAACCGCCATATAAAGTCAGAAGAAGAAGAGGCCTGAAGAAGAGATTCCTAGAATCAAACACGGTTTACCCTTTTATCTGTGGATTAATTGTTGGAGTAGAGGACCTTGTGCATTTTAGGTAAAATAACAACCCAAAGTTTATATCCCAGGACAAATTAGCTAGCTGCAGCAAACTAGCAAGCTAAAATGCCATAAATGTTTAACGCTGTCTTTACCTGTCCCCAAATATATTGTTTTGATATTTCAACACAAAATCACAAAATCAACAAGCGCGCGATGGCGCACGCGAACACATGCACACGCCCGGTCTAGTCAGCATGTTACAAGTCCTGCCAGAGAGGAAGAGGCGACTCAAGAGGGCTTACTCTGCCCAAAATCTGTCCAAGTGAGATAAGCACGCAATAGTTGTGCCTGTTGTTCACATGCGTATGTTCCCTCTCATTGGCTAGAATGGTCCCAGCTGATCTCGCCTCCTCCTGCCTACCTTCCCTCTTTGAGGGGTCCTTGCTATCTGTGATCTTTGGGGCATCCCTACCCCCATTGAAGTTTACATTTTAAATGGTTCTGGTAAGGGTTAGATAAGAGTTATGGTTATGGTTAAGGTTAGGGTCAGAATGTCCCAAGGGTCCCGTATAGCATTGGTGGTGTTGCTCTTTACCACCCTTGCAGGTGCAATGGAGTTTATAACAAGACAATGCTAATTTCTGTTTACGAACCCTTGTCAGAGTTAGCACTTCTCGCTTCAAAAAAGTGAGACACTAGGCTTTAATTGACAGGCTTCTGTTGACCAGATAGGACATAGAAATGGTCAAATAGTAATTTCATGATGATTACCAAATAATTACTCTTTGGGATTCATTATCCATCATTTAGTAGTAGGTAGTTGTCAATTGCGGTGAATTCTCTCTAGTAACATTAGGTAGCAAAGGTATCGTGTCCCTTATTACGACATGATTTTATAGTAAAGATTGGGCTAACACCATTACCAGGACTGTAAAGTAAACCAATAGCCTACCAAGTTCTGCAAGTAGCATTATAAGCAGTTAGCGGGAGCTTCTTCATTTCAAAGCCCTATGATTTGGCCAGCCGGTGCTGGAGTCTGGTGTAACTAACTGTACAGTGGGGTGTATGTCTGGAGAGTTCTGTGGATGAGAACGATGGATGAGGAGTCGGATGACAGGCCTGGCCTGTTTTTTTCCGGAGCTACTCTTACTCTCCTCTGCCTCTCGTAATCTCTCTCCAACACTCGCACCGTGCATCAGAGGGACGAGGTAGACCTCCCGCAGTGCAGGCAGGGCGCTCCCAGTGCTTTAATGTTCTCCAGCTGGAATTGACGCAGCCGGGACATACAGTGACGCAGGCAGGGTGTCGGGTAGCCAACCTACTGACAGGCTGACATCAATCACGCTTACTTACCAGGCAGTATATTAAGTAACACGCCTCCTTTTCTTTCAGGAAAAGTTCCGCCTGGAATGTGAGCTTTTGAACAGAGAATCAGGTGTGTTTCAGAGAAACATGGTATTTGCTCCTGTGGGTTTGTCTTCATTGTCTGTCTGTCTGGCCCCCAGCCTAATGCGGTTCTAGACACAAAAGCTCTTGGATTGCACAGTCACCAGGGTTTGTTTTAGTGAGGTCCGGACAGCGAGCTGGCGTCTGGGGTGTGGGGATTCTTCTATTCAATTTAAAAACTCTAAATGCTGTTTGGAGAACAGCAAAAATCAGCAAAAATGACCGCAGATCATTATCACCCTGGCTGCTGTAGCTTCCTTCACCTCGATTTACAAACACATGGCCTATTAGCTATACAATTAGCCGCTACACGTTAACTCTCATGAACAGAGCCCTGGGATCAAAAACGATCATTTAATACGTACATAATGATCTGTTAGCAGAAAAAAGTATTTTATTAACAAAAAGTAAACAAATTCATTTCGCTTTACAAAATAAAAAACGTGTTGCAATTTTACAGCAAATTTCCTGCAATTACACATTTTGCCATGGGGTGGGGGACATTTTTGCAGTTTTAAAGCAAATTTCCTGCAATTCTACACATTTTACCATGACTTGTGCCATGATAATATGATATCTGAGTGAGTGTGACTAACAAAATCAATGGGGCCCCCTGGAGGTCTGGGCACCTGGTCATGTGCCCTGGCAATGATTACTACAAGTTTAGATCGCTGTCTAGACTAACTACACTAATTTACCAAACATTTTTTTAAAACTTTGGGCTAGTTGAGCAACTGTCAGTGAGTGACATAAAACAAGAGGAAAACTGCTGATATATATACTACATTACCAAAAGTATGTGGACACCTGCTCGTCGAACATCTCATTCCAAAATCATGGGCATTAATATGGAGCTGGTCCCCCCTCTGCTGCTATAACAGCCTCCACTCTTCTGGAAAGGGTTTCCACTAGATGTTGGAACATTGCTGCGGGGGACTTGCTTCCATTCAGCCACAAGAGCATTAGTGAGGTCGGGCACGAATGTTGGGCGATTAGGCCAGGCTCGCAGTCTGCGTTCCAATTCATCCCAAAGGTGTTCGATGGGGTTGAGGTCAGGGCTCTGTGCAGGCCAGTCAAGTTCTTCCACACCGATCTCGACAAACCATTTCTGTATGGACCTTGATTTGTGCACAGGGGCATTGTCATGCTGAAACAGGAAAGGGCCTTCCAACAAACTCTTGCCACACAGTGTTGGAACCACAGAATTGTTTAGAATGTATGCTGTAGCGTCATGGAAACCCATTTCATGAAGCTCCTGACTAACAGTTATTGTGCTGACGTTGCTTCCAGAGGGAGTTTGGAACTCTGTAGTGAGTGCTGCAACCGATGACAGATGATTTTTACTCGCTGCGCACTTCAGCACTCGGCGGTCCCCTCCCATGACTTACCACTTCGCTGCTGAGCTGTTGTTGCTACTAGATGTTTCCACTTCCCAATAACAGCCCTTACAGTTGACCGGGGCTACTCTAGCAGGGCAGAAATGTACAAATTGACGGTGCCACGTTGAAAGTCACTGAGCTCTTCAGTAAGGCCATTCTACTACCAATGTTTGTCTATGGAGATTTCATGGCTGTGTGCTCGATTTATACGCCTGTCATCAACGGTGTGGCTGAAATAGACAAATCCATTCATTTTAAGGGGTGTCCACATACTTTTGTATATATATATGTGTATTTAACCCCCTTTTTCTCCCAAATTTCGATCTTGTCTCATTGCTGCAACTCCCCAATGGGCTCAGGAGATGCGAAGGTCGAGTCCTCCGAAACATGACTGCCAAACCGCGCTTCTTAACACCCGCCAGCTTAACCTGGAAGCCAGCTGTGTCGGAGGAAACACTGTGCAAATGATGACCACAATCAGCCTGCAGGCGCCCAGCCCACCACAAGGAGTCGCTAGAGCGCGATGAGCCAAGTAAAGCACCCCCGGCCAAACCCTCCCCTTAGCCCGGAGGACCGACATTGAACAGCCCTGATCTACAATATACACTTAGATGCACAACAGGACTTGGAAGACTCACAGGGATCCACAGTATTCCATCAACGATCCAGTTTTCAACTCATTACTTCTTGTAATTCCCTAAATTTTGGGGTTTGAACATAAGTGCACTGTAATTTAAGCTTTAAAACTGCAAAAGTAAATTGTCTCTCTTCTCCATGGGAAAATTTGTAGAGTTGCCGGAAATTAGCTTTAAAACTGAAAGGGGTTGCGGTGGGGGCATTAAAAAGTTATTTCACAGGGTCTGAGACTTGGTTAGTCTGGCCATGTACTGCAGCATTCATAATAAAACTCATTGTATGCAACAACAAAAAATTACACAGGCCAAAGTCAGAGTTGTGTTCTGATTTTGAGGGGGTACCTGATGAATTTGCCATCACAAAATGGCTCCCCGGCCCCAAAAAAGTTTGGGAACCCATGTTCTAGCGCAGTGGTTCCCAACCAGAGGTACTAGGACCCCTAGTCCTAGAAGACTCGTGAAGGAGTACTTCAGTGGGAACCACTGTTCTAGGGCACTCGGTTTAGTCAATTCAAAGCTTGTGATTTCAACAAAGCCCAGTAGAGGGACCCTACCCCAAGCAGAACAAACATTCACATTCAAATGTTCAATACCTACAGCTCTCCGATCACTCACTACGTTCCCAATCTTATGTTGAAAGCCCACTCCCCCAGAATTATTTTGGACCGTTTTCCTTTCCGCTCTTTTCATTTCTGTTCACACTTGTGTTTGTTTGTGTCTGAGGGTATGACTGGTAGGTATGGGAATGAGAGAAGACAATGGAGTTTTTTTTTTTTAAGTACAGAAGCACAAAGAAGCCATAGTGGTGCCATATGGGAGCTTCCTCTGCTCTGAATTTAAACCCTGAACTCCAAACAAATACAGATAACATATTCAGCATTTCTCCATGGTGGCTCGCATCCATATACAACCCCCATAGGTTGGACATGTAGACCTGTGGCGTGTCTCTTTAAGTTGTATGGACATGATTTGAAACTAAGTCAAACATGCACATTATCGCATGTGTCCAGCAGTATGTGTTGTATCACAGTATGACTACACTCATGTTTTTTTGTCGTTATGCCCAAAATTGGCTAATGTAACACTTCCAATGTGCCAAGTGTGTAGTCATACTCACATTAAAAAAAAAAAAAAAAATGTACTTTCAATACATATCGAACAATTAGCCCGAGAGTGTGCTTAGGAAACAATGTTATACTCTCGCACTGCACAACATACATGTACGAGCGAATCAACCGTGGTGGCCTACGGCGTCACCGTGTAGTACTCAACTGAAAGGTAAACAAAGTAAAAAAACGGATGATTAAGTCAGAAGGCTTTGAACCGAGCCGCTGAGGAGAAAAGCTGTGTGCGAGTGCCAGCGAGGGAAAGACGTGGGCGGACATTTTTGATGGAAACTAAATTTAGCCCGGCATCTGTATTAAAATAGAAACCCTCCATAAATATTTATGAATGAAGGGAAGACTGTGGTCTCGGCGATGGGAGTGGGGGAAGGAGAGAAAGTGGGAGCCCGATTCACCTGAAAACCTATTTTTAGATGTTCTGCCTCTATTCCCAGCACGGAGAGGCTATTTTATTTTGCAGCGCAGAGACAGAAGCGATCGTGCTGCAGATGCACAAATAGCCATATAGTCAGTGTCTAGAATCAGCCAGAGGAGGAAGAGAGAGAGAGAGAGAGAGAGGGAGGGAGTGATGGCACAGGTATTTTTAGAACACAACACATTCTCACACTCACACACACACGTATATACACGCACAGCGCCCCTAGCAATGCAAACATCGTTCAGTATAGAATCCCCTCACACTCAGTATGTACACTACGAGCGAAATGCCCTAATGTGTCTCAGTATTGAACAACCTGTGCTCTCTCAATTCAATTACAATTTAAGGGCTTTATTGGCAGTTACATTGCCAGAGTAAGTGAAATAGATAATACATACAAGTGAAATAAACCATATAAAATGAACAGTAAACATTACACTTATAAAAGTTCCAAAATAATAAAGACATTTCAAATGTCATTATGTTCATATACAGTGTTGTAATGATGTGCAAATAGTTCAAGTACGAAAGGGAAAATAAATAAACATAAATATAGGTTGTATTCACAATGGTGTTGTACTTCACTGGTTGCCCTTTTCTTGTGGCAACAGGTCACACATCTTGCTGCTGTGATTGCATACTGTGGTATTTCACCCAATAGATATGGGAGTTTATCAAAATTGGATTTGTTTTCAAATTCTTTGTGCGTCTGTGTAATCTGAGGGAAATATGTGTCTCTGTTATGGTCATCCTTTTGGCAGGAGGTTAGGAAGTGCAGCTCAGTTTCCACCTCATGTTCACCTCAGCTTGTCTTCTCTTGAGAGCCAGGTCTGCCTATGGCGACCTTTCTCAATAGAAAGGCTATTCTCACTGAGTCTGTACATATCCTTATTTTTGGGTCAATCACAGTGGTCAGCTATTCTGCCACTGTGTATTCTCTGTTTTGGTATAAACAGCATTCTAGTTTGCTCTGTTTTTTGGTACATATTTTCCAATGTGTCATGTAATTATCGTTTTCTCATGATTTGGTTGGGTCTAATTGTGTTGCTGTCCTGGGGCTCTGTGGGGTCTGTTTGTTTTTTGTGAACAGAGCCCCAGGACCAGCTTGCTTAGGGGACTCTTCTCCAGGTTTATTTCTCTGTAGGTGATGGCTTTGTTATGGAAGGTTTGGAAATATCTCACTCTCACTCTCTCGCTCTTTCTCTCTCTCTGCTCGTCTCAGCACTGATCAGTCTGTGCTCCTCCATAGCAATAAATAATTATTATGCGGCTGTTTATATGTGTCCTGTTTCACACATGTACACGTGTGTTTAATACGCATGCGTGAATTGGAAATGTTTTTCTTGCATATCCCAACTCTCCCTGAGACAACCTCGGAGAGTGAGGCCACGGCCAGTGTCTCCCCCATCGCTCTCTGTGGCTACAGTATCTATAGTATTCGGTCATATGAATGGAGGAGGTCTTCAGCATCGATTACATAACACACTGTATTAGACCAGCGTCTTGTCCTCGTGCAACATCCCAGGGAATGAAGTGGATGAAGAATTGAATGGAGTGCCTACTGTAGCCATTTTTTTTTTTTGTCTTGCCAATTGTTCTCTCCTTTTGTCTTGACTTTAATCCTAAAACAGGTACATTGGCAAGAAAATATGTATGTGAACCCTTTGGAATGACCTGGATTCCTAAATTGGTCATAACGTTTGATCTGATCTTAATCATAGTCACAACAATAGACAAACACAGTCTGCTTAAACTAATAACACATAAACAATTAAACGTTTTCATGTCTTTATTGAACATACCGTGTAAACATTCACAGTGCAGGGTGGGAAAAGTATGTGAACCCTTGGATTTAATAACTGGTTGACCCTCCTTTGGCAGCAATAACCTCACCCAAACGTTTTCTGTAGTTGCGGATCAGACCCACACAACGGTCAGGAAGAATTTTGGACCATTCCTCTTTACAAAACTGTTTCAGTTCCGCAATATTCTTGGGATGTCTGGTGTGAACCACTCTCTTGAGGTCATGCCACAGCATCTCAATCGGGTTGAGGTCAGGACTCTGACTGGGCCACTCCAGAAGGAGTGTTTTCGTCTGTTGAAGCCATTCTGTTGTTGATTTACTTCTGTGTCCTGGGTCGTTGTCCTTTTGGATCACCCAACTTCTGTTGAGCTTCAGTTGGCAGACAGATAGCCTTACATTCTCCTGCAAAATGTCTTGATGAACTTGGGAATTCGTTTTTTTCCGTCGACGATAGAAAGCTGTCCAGGTCCTGAGGGAGCAAAGCTGCCCCAAACCATGATGCTCCGTCTCCACCATACTTTACAGTTGGGTTGAGTTTTTGATGTTGGTGTTCTGTGCCTTTTTTTCTCCACACATAGTGTTGTGTGTTCCTTGTAAACAACTCAACTGTAGTTGAATCTAACCACAGAATATGTCACCGGTAGCGCTGTGGAACATCCACATGCACTTCTGCAAACTTCAGACGTGCAGCAATGTTTTTTGGACAGTAGTGGCTTCTTCCGTGGTGTCCTCCCATGAACACCATTCCGGTTTAGTGTTTCACGTATCGTAGACTCGTCAACAGAGATGTTAACATGTTCCAGAGATTTCTGTAAGTGTTTAGCTGACACTCTAGGAGTCTTCTTAACCTCATTGAGCATTCTGCACTGTGCTCTTGCAGTAATTTTTGCAGGACGGCCACTCCTAGGGAGAGTAGCAACAGTGCTGAACTTTCTCCATTTATAGACAATTTGTATTTGCTGTGGACTGATGAACATCAAGGCTTTTTTAGATATACTTTTGTAACCCTTTCCAGCTTTATGCAAGTCAACAATTCTTAATCTTACGTCTTCTGAGATCTCTTTTGTTCGAGGCATGGTTCACAGCAGGCAATGCTTCTTGGGAATAGCAAACTTTGTGATTGTTATTAATAGGGCAGGGCTCTAACCAACATCTCCAATCTTGTCTCATTGATTGGACTCCAGGTTAGCTGACTCCTGACTCCAATTAGCTTTTGGTCATTAGCCTCGGGGTTCACATACTTTTTCCAACCTACACTGTGAATGTTTAAATGATGTATTCAATATGGACAAGAAAAATACAATAATTTGAGTGTTATTAGTTTAAGCACACTGTGTTTGTTTATTGTTGTGACTTAGATGAAGATCAGATCAAATTTGATGACCAATTTATGCAGAAATCCAGGTAATTCCAAAGGGTTCACATACATTTTCTTGCCACTGTATATAATAAATCAAATAAAATCAAATTTTATTGGTCACATACACATGGTTAGCAGATGTTAATGCGAGTGTAGCGAAATGCTTGTGCTTCTAGTTCTGACCATGCAGTAATATCTAACAAGTAATCTAACAATTTCACAACAACTACCTTATACACACAAGTGTAAAGGAATGAATAAGAATATGTACATAGAAATATAATAGATTGTGTAGATATCATTTTTTCAAACTTACATTGTATACAATTTTTGCAATCAGAAAATACATTCATTGTATAAATCGTGTTCCTGCATATAGACATAGTACTTTATGCTGTGATATATTCAATATAACAGGTGTTTTGGCAATATAATGTACTATGACCATAACTATGCACCTGACTGCCAGCAAAAGAAATCCCTCCAGTGGGGTTCCCAAAACAGAAAGGTTGATTTTTGCCATGAAATCCACTTGCTCTACTGTTTAATAGCTCATCGGACAAACGACAGATGTTAATATTGTCTCATTGCCTCGTGTCATCAGACGAGAGACGTCTACGGGGAAAGTTCTAGCTCGGGTTAGTTTCAATTACGTGTTCCATAACGGTTTTAGCGTGATGTTTTTTTTATTTTCTTTTTTCTCATATCACTCTGCACTAATTGTTTGCAAAGGGATCGAACTACATCCCGTATCTGTCTGATGAACCGCCACTGTTTCTGCAAACGGTTTTCGGGCTCTGGAGTTCTTCAGAACCCGCATACCAAGTGGAGCAAAGCTTGGATATTAGCGGAGGTTGGGGGACTGTGGATGTGGATCAAGGTGGAAATGCCTTTATTTGGCTGGAGACGGACCAAGCCCGGTGGGATCGGGACACTCCACTCTACCTGAAGAGTCTATAGTCTATAAATAGCACAACTCACATTCTACCACATCAATACTGAAGGGCTATTTTTATCTCCCCACCGAATCCTACATCACATGTCTGATCTTGTAGCCCAATCAATGCGTAGCTGCATCCCAGTTCCCTCTACTATAGGCAGTGCAGACTCTTGGCCGCATATCAATAATCTACAGTGGCTTCCTTATCTCGTCTCCTTCCCTTTGTCTGCACAGAACTGAAAATGCTCTGCTGGTGGATGTGATGAGGCAGATATGTGGTGTAGAACTCCTTTGGGGGGGGTCCCCTTTGATCCACCTGTGTTTTTAAGACCTGTCGCAGATGAAGGGAAGGAGACGAGGAGAGGAAGCCCCTTTAGACTATTGAGGTGCGTTATTATCAAAGAGAACTGTTCATGCATGTCAACCTTGGCTACGCATGGCAGAGATGCAGTAATCTGAATTCATATTGGATGTGTTCATATCTACTGTATATGAATTGCCTTAAATATGGTTTATTGTTTATAGAATTGCCATGAAGATGGTTTTATAGTTGATAGGAGTCCTGGTAGCAGCTACCTCAGACTGACCCTCGTCATCAAATAGCCAGTTCCCACAGTCTGACCAGCCAACACCATTCAGACACACTGCTCTTCCTGAGTGCCATTGAAATGTTTTCTGACGTACCCAACTCCACAATGCCTTATTATATGTTTTTGTTCCCCTCTCCACCACAAATGTTTTCTTTCATATCAGGTTTATCGGTGTGACTTGGAACAATGATGGGCCTTTTTTTAAATGCTGCCATTTCCTGTGCTTTTGATAAATCACATTCGTTGTTGAAAGGGGCTTGTGCGAGGATTGACGGCATTTTGATATTTTTAGGTTGGGGGCTTTCTCAAATGAACTTTGTGGTGGGGGTGATTATTTTGTCCGGACTACCTGAGGCCCTTTGGTGATGTCAGTCTCAAAGAAGAGTCCTTTGTTGCGAATTATTCCATTTTTTTTGTGTATTGTGCGACAACAAAATGTAAGTGCATGCTGTGTGCACAAGGTGCGTTCAATTTATTGAGTGACAGAGCATAATTTTTAAGAAATTCCAATGATTTTTGGAGCATGATTATTACAATGATGAACGATAGGAAGAAATGAGTGAGAACCGGATGTTGAGAACAGTGAATTATTTCCTCATCTTCTCTCTTCCTCTTTATCTCCCCCATAGTTTTGATGTTGAGAATGGATTGTCGGTGGGGCGTAGCCCTCTGGACCCCCAGGCCAGTCCCGGCTCCGGCCTGGTGCTCCAGGCCAACTACGCCCACAGCCAGCGCCGGGAATCTTTCCTCTACCGCTCTGACTCTGACTTTGACCTCTCACCCAAGGCCCCCTCAAGGAACTCCTCCACTGCCAGTGAGCTGTAAGTGCCCCCACCCCCCTTCCTTAATGTCTCCCTCGGTGACCTTTCACCTTCCTTTCATATCAATTGGTAAGTGTCATGGCAGAGATGTCTCACTGTAGGCCTTGATGATACAAGGTTTTCCACTCCAAGGTTATATACAGATATGGTTTTGTGGAACAGATCAAATCATATGTGGAAAGCAAGTCATTTCTTGGATCGCTTTCCATAAGGGAATTCCAATCGCAAAGCACGAGGAACACGTTAGGCCAATTTGAAATCTTTCCCTTATACTACAGTAGTTTGTGTGGTCCCTTAAGTTATTCTGTGAAAGAGCCTACTAAGTGGACTGTATCTTAAGCTCTCTATTGTGCTTTTTTTTTTAAATGTCGCACAGTTTTATTAGCACAAAATGTTATATTAAACCATATTGCTCTGTGGGTTTGGAAAATCTACCGTCCTCCAGTTTGAAAGCCCCTATTACTGAAACCAGCAGTTCTTTCCATCCCAGCACGCTTGCATGTCAACTCTGCTTCGGTAGGATGAGACATAGACAAAGTCGGAAAAATTGGCCACTTCCATATTTTCTTTCTTCTTCTTCTGCTGTTTGGTTTTCCAGCCTACTGTCAGCCTAAGCCAGTTTCCACGTGTCTGAACACCTTAGCTTGTGATGAATCGGTTGCAGGTCACCAACTCTTGCCTCTGTTTTTAAAGGGAAGAAAGCTTGAAGCACTGGGAAGTCAACTGGTTGTCTCGGTGAGAAGAACTTGACAAAACACTGACTTAGGTTCCCTCAAAGGCCTGTCCTGCATTCTCCATTACAGGTTTCAGAGCCATTGTCCCCTCCCCATGGCACCAGTGACTAAAACTTAAAGCCCTCCCCTAGGTGACCCCCGAGAAAGACATTTTTGTTTTGCATGTGAAGCTTCAAGAAAATGCCCTAGCATAACTCCCCAACCCTATAACTTTACAAGTTGCACTTTAATGTCTCCCTACCTCACGGTTCATAACATGTACAGTGCATGGCATCCCTTGTTTGACCTGCATTTCACCTGGCCTGGTCTACCCTTCTTTTTTTTCTTTGCTTTAATGTCAGCTTGTTGAAGTTTTATTTCAGACACTGATCAACTGTCCTGATTAAGGATTAGGATTATTGCAAATGTGTAATGTGCACAGTATTCATTAGTACCACAGTAGTCATTAGTACCACAGTAGTCATTAGTACCACAGTAGTCATTAGTACCACAGTAGTCATTAGTACCACAGTAGGTATGTTGGATTAATTAACCTAAATATTTTATGCGCACTAAGTGGTTGCAATTTGTTTAACTTTTTCACTGATTCCATTACTGTACTTTGAAAACATCAAGACCAGAGCCTAAACCAATGTCTAGACGTAACCTCATTTTGTTCCGTTTTTTCTCTCCATTGTAGACATGGAGAAGACATGATTGTGACACCATTTGCACAGGTTAGTTTTGGAAATATTGTGCCCTTTCCTGTGTTTTTCAGCCAAACAAATGATTCAGCAAATTACCTGGGGGGGGGGGGTCTAGGGGTCTAGGCTGCTGCCACTGGAGCACATGACCAGTGTATTGGTGCGAGCAAAGGTTTGAATCCTGCCCGTTGCTCTTTCAGCAGTCTCTCTTCTACCTTTTACCTCTATCTCTCTCTAGCCAATAAACATACAAAAGACTTAAAGAATAGATATATGGAATGAGATTTAGCTGTAATGTAGATTCACCTTCTTTAAGCACACCAACACAACAAGGAAATAACTCATAAATCTGACTGAACACCGACTAACCCTGAGTAACTAAGACTTAAAAAAAAAGAATACCTATAAATAGGTTGTTGCCATTGCCCCAGTGAAGTCACAGCTGTCACTAGGCACCGGTGACACTAGTAGAGAGGACCACCGGAACAGCCTTTGGCATGTGGCTGGCGCATCCCGTCAGCCGGGCCTATGACGGGGGAAGTGCGTCACAGCTGGACTCACTTTACTGAACAAGCTAGGAATCTAATACGGTGTTCCCTCGATATGGCTGCTGACTGGTAAGACACCCGCAGGAAACCAGATACCGTCTCTTTTAATGTGCTGACTCAAGATTTCGATGGGCGCCCAGACATTGACATGTATGACGTATGGGGTGGGGGGTGGGGTTTATAAGGTACACTATACATACAACAGTATGTGGACACCCCTTCAAATTAGAGGTTTCGACTATTTCAGCCACATCCGTTGCTGACAGATGTATACAATTGAGCACACCGCCATGCAATCTCCATAGACAAACATTGACAGTAGAATGAACTTACTGAAGAGCTAAGTGACTTTCCACTTGGCATAGGATGCCACCTTTCCAACAAGTCAGTTCGTCAATTCTTTTGCCCTGCTAGAGCTGCTCCCAGTCAACAGTAAGTGCTGTTATTGTGAAGAGGAAACGTCTAGGTGTAACAACGGCTCTGCCGCGAAGTGGTAGGCCACACAAGCTCACAGAACGGGACCACCGAGTGCTGAAGCGCGTAGCGTGTAAAAATCGTCTGTCCTCGGTTGCAACACTCACTACCAAGTTCCTTTCTGCTTCAGGAAGCAACGTCAGCACAAGAACTGTTCGTCGGGAGCTTCATGTAATGGGTTTCCATGGCTGAGCAGCCACACAAAAGCCTAAGATCGCCAAGCGTTGGCTGGAGTGGTGTAAAGCTCGCTGCCATTGGACTCTGGACAGTGGAAACATGCTTCACCATCTGGGTTTTGGTGGATTCCAGGAGAACGCTACCTGCCCCAATGCATAGTGTCAACTGTAAAGTTGGTTGGAGGAGGAATAATGGTCTGGGGCTGTTTTTCATGGTTTGGGATTAGGCCCATTAGTTCCACTGAAGGGAAATCTTAATGCTACAGTACAAATACAAGACTTTCTAGACGATTCTGTGCTTCCAACTTTGTGGCAACAGTTTGGGGAAGGCCTTTTCCTGTTTCAGTATGACAATTTCCCTGTGCACAAAAGCGTGGTCCATACAAAAATGGTTTGTCGAGATTAATGTGGAAGAACTTGACTGGCTTGCACAGAGCCCTGCCCTCAACCCCACGGAACACCTTTGGGATGAATTGGAACGCCGACTGTGAGCCAGGCTTAATCGCCCAACATCACTACCCGACCTCACTAATGCTCTTGTGGCTGAATGGAAGCAAGTCCCCGCATGGAAACGTTCCAACATCTAGTGGAAAGCCTTCCCAGAAGAGTGGAGGCTGTTTTAGCAGCAGAGGGGGGATCAACTCCATATTAATGCCCATGATTTTGGAATGACATGTTCGACGAGCAGGTGTCCACATACTTTTGGTACTTTTTTTGTAGTGTAGCTTTTGGTGTTCTGACAAAAATATTTTACACAAACAATTGAGGTACCTTACATTCAACGGCAAATTTGATAGGATACAAACACTCACAGGGTAAATATGAATCCCACTAATCTAGTGTTGAAATAACAATTTGTATGTGTTTTTATTCATACATGACGGACCTCAACTATCACAATGTAGAGATGACGTACCCTATTTATCTTTACCGTTCTTGTAGGTACTTGCCAGTTTGAGGACGGTAAGAAGCAACTTCGCCGTTTTGACCCACCAGCAAGATCGTCAACCCAGCAAGTACGTTCAATCTACACCTCTCATACCCAAACTCGCATGTCCCCCAAATCCTTTAACAATGAAGTGAACAGGAGATACAAAGTAGATATAGATATGCATTATATATATATATATATATATATATATATTTATAAACTTGACTCAAACTGGGATGTCTGTGTCCATAGGAGAACTGGCAGTAACCCACCATCCATGTGCAAGACAACCTTGGCAGGTGAGTGTTTCTGAAGTATGTGATTGGTTGAGTTTGTTTGACTATTCATTCAGCAGTTTAAAGTTGTTTTTTTTTGCTTTACAAAAGTTGAGCGAGATCTTAACAAGGTTGCCTCCTAGGTTATCCATCTTTGTTTGACTGATTAAACAGAACTGATGATATAACCATCCATAGAAACCGCAAAGGGGACTTGCGTCATTGGACAACATTCTGGATTGAATCATTGGTTCTTGAGTGAACGTTGAACGTCGAAAGCACTTTGAATCGATGGGCTCATCTCCTTGTGTGTTGTCCTTGTGTGGGTGTGACAGAGGAGCCGTTCCAGCAGCTGGCCGTGGAGACTCTGGACGAGCTGGACTGGTGTCTGGAGCAGCTGGAGACTCTGAAGACACGCCACTCTGTCAGCGAGATGGCCTCCAACAAGGTACAGTCACACACACATTTGTTTTACTGTCTTTATGGGGACCAAATAAGTGATTCCCATTCAAAATACTATTTACCCTAAATCAAACCCTTAACCTAACCCTAACCTTAACCCCTAACTCTAATTCTAACCATAATGGAACCCTAACAGCAAACCTAACCCCTAAGTCTAAAATAGTATTTTTCCTTTTGGGGACCGGAGGAATGTCCCCACCAAATTTTTCTTTGTTTTACCATCCTTGTGAGGACTTCTGGATAGTGAAACCACGCACGCACGCACACACACACACACACACACACACACACACACACACACACACAGATAACCCTGGGTGCTTTAATGAGTCACCTGTACCCTTGACTTCAATGGTAAGGTTGAAGCTACTAATGTCTTACATCAAGATTTGGTTCAGTTTGAGTTAATTCGCTATGATGGACTTAAACAAGATGCAATATCCTACCAGCTCAAGGCCCACCAGTGATTTAGAATCATCTTGGCTTTATGAAGAGTTGTCATGAATGACTGCGATGTAGAGTGCTGTATGCTGTATGCATCGTGACCTAGCCAAATGAATCTACAGAGAATTTGTATCACATTTGTATCTGTAGCTGCACAATATCTATAAAGACTCTCTTTCAGACTTCGATTTAATCTAGTTTCCTTCTTATTTAGCCAAAACACGTAACCCCCCCAGCCCCCCCCCCCCCATTAAAACAGAGAAAAAATGATATTATTTCACACTGTCAACGTGAGCAATATATCCACATTGCTATGTTAAACAAATCATTAGCATGTACTGTAGCTAGCTAGCAGCGGTTCAATGATGATGACGAGAGACATGAACTTCAATAAATAATCACTTAATAAATCATGTTTAAATAGGCAACAAGAACTTCAGCTAACAATGAATTAATAAATCATTTATAAATAAACAACTGATTGTCGAGTCAATAAGATAGCTATAGCTAACCATTTTATAATTTTAAATATACAAAATTATATTTATCACGGACATACGTCGATGTACTTAAATATATTCATGAAGTATGATTTAAGTATATTTAAATAAATGACAATTCCACTTGGTTAAAATACTAGTATAAATAACTTTACTGTAATACCAAAAACACCACCTCATTTCCTATTACATTTTAGGATGGTTAGCTGAATAGTCAACAAAAAGAAACTGCATGCGGCCAAAACTCACTAGAGCAGACCGTGCTTTGATTGAATCAAAATACAGAAAGGCTTATAGTTTAACACCATCTGCGCTAATTCGCTCATGAAACGGTAATTCATGAAGCTCTAAATGAATATTCCCATGAAACTGATTGAGATCAAATGATTGGCAATGCAGATGCCATTTGCATGTTTCACTGCAAACGTGAAGAATTATCATCCACAGTGATGATGGCCTATTTTGCAATTAGGCATGCCTAACTTGGTGTTTGAGGGTATTAAAAACAAAACAATTTATTGAGACAATATGTGTGGGCGTCGGCATTTTATGCATATTCTATAATGATATTCGATAGGCTATCTGTTGGTAGCCTACAAACTTTAAGAAATGATGATGTCCAGCAAAAAAATAGCTTGTGTGGTTCCATGATTAGCCTGCCTACGCAAGAGCCATGTGCGTTGGGTACACACACATCCACCCAACACACACAGGCTCTGTCTGGGTACACACACATCCACCCAACACACACAGGCTCTGTCTGGGTACACACACATCCACCCAACACACACAGGCTCTGTCTGGGTACACACACACCCACCCAACACACACAGGCTCTGTCTGGATGCACACACCACACTCACGCCAGTCACACACACACACACACACACACACACACACACACACACACACACACACACACACACACACACACACAAACACACACACACACGTGTTGGTGTGTTTCATGTGCTGCAGATTAGTCAATGAAAAGGTAGAGCCAGTGGGAGGTATCATCCATGCTAGCACCTTGCAACAACTCGCAGGAGAGGGCTCAGTGATGTTTCTGCATCACTTTATTTTTCCTATGAAAGAAAAGTATGTTTGTCTTCATGAATATTTCACCCTTTGCCATACATCTTTGTATGGTCTATTTGACCAAGTTTGTATATTAACCATCTTCACCACATTGTATTGTATCAAGAAATATACTGAATAAATAAGCTGAAATAAAAGATCCCAGAAATGTTCAATAAAAAAAAGCTTATTTCTCTCAAATTTTGTGCACAAATTTGTTTACATCCCTGTTAGTTAGCATTTCTCCTTTGCCAAGATAATCCCATCCACTTGACAGGTGTGGCATTTCAAGAAGCTGATTAAACAGCATGATCATTACACAGGTGCACCTTGTGCTGGGGGACATAAAAGGCAACTCTAAAATGTGCAGTTTTGTCACACAACACAATGCCACAGATGCCTCAAGTTTTGAGGAAGCATGCAATTGGCATGCTGACTGCAGGAATGTCTGTTGCCAGAAAATGTCATCTCTACGATAAGCTGCCTCAAACGTCGTTTTAGAGATTTTGGCAGTGCGTCCAACTGGCCTCACAATTGCAGACCACGTGTAACCACATCAGCCAAGACCAGGACCTCCACATCTGGCTTCTTCACCTGCGAGATGGTCTGAGACAAGCCAGCCGGACAGCTGATGTAACTGTGGGTTTGCACAACCAAAGGACTGTCAGAAATCATCTCAGGGAAGCTCATCTGCGTGCTCGTCGTCCTCAACAGGGTCTTGACCTGACTGCAGTTCGGCGTTGTCACCAACTTCAGTGGGTAAATGTTCACCTTCGATGGCCACTGGCACGCTGGAGAAGTGGGCTCTTCACGGATGAATCCTAGTTTCAACTGTAACAGGCAGATGGCAGACAGCGTGTATGGACTTGTGTGGGCGAGCGGTTTGCTGATGTCAACCTTGTGAACAGAGTGCCCCATGGTGGCGGTGGGGTTATGATATGGGCAGGCATAAACTACAGACAACCAACACAATTGCATTTTATCAATGGCAATTTGAATGCACAGAGATACCGTGACGAGATCCTGAGGCCCATTGTTGTGCCATTCATCCCACCACCATCACCTCATGTTTCAGCATGATAATGTACGACCCCATGTCGCAAGGATCTGTACACAATTCCTGGACGCTGAAAATGTCCCAGTTCTTTCATGGCCTTCATACACACCAGACATTTCACCCATTGAGCATGTTTGAGATGCTCTGGGTCGACGTGTACAACAGCGTGTTCCAGTTCATGCCAATATCCAGCAACTTCGCACAGCCACTGAAGAGGAGTGGGACAACATTCCTTTAGTTTAGTTCAGTGTGTAATGTGCAATGGATTTCTGAAAATATCTTCTATCTTCTTCTAAAATAATGTATTTTCTACTCTGCTTTCTGCAAATATCTGGGATTTTTACATGTATAATATGATAATGATACTACAGCGTGTTGCATATCATGCCAAATCATCCCATTCTCCCATTTTCCTATGAGGATTTTCTCTTTCCTCATAGCGTCATCATGTCAGTACTAGCAACGCATCCATGCGTTCATATATATGTGAAATAAATACCTCAGCCATTCATGGCATCGGGCTCCCTCACATCATCTTCAAACTTGGTGCATATGGTGCAGCCTCAACCCCCCGCCTCCAACCCAACCAGCCCCCACCTGTCTCCTCTACCATGGGCCAATGAGCTCTGTCCCCCTGTCCCAGCCTCTGATGCAGCAGGCCACCGATCGGCTCCTTCCTTTGGGCAATATGGAAGGGGGTTGGGGAGGGTTGGAGTTGGGAGTTTACACACAGAGCAGGCAGAATAGTGCTGCTGAGGGAGAGAGGCAGGAGTCGTTTCTCGGCCATGCTCCCCAGCACCCCGCATCCTCAGCCTGGCTTTCGCGCTGCCTTTTGCGAGCAAACTCTTTATCTTCGCCCATTCCTGTAGCGTGTGGGAAAAAGGCTTTCTTGTGGACTGTCTGCTTGCAGTGGAATTGAGGAGTTCAGGCAAGCAGGACAGGAGCACGGAGTGTGTTCTGCTTGTACAGTACCAGGGACCGTAAACACAGTACAGTAGCTAGAGGAAGGAATCTGGTCTTTAATTCATTTCTTTCTACTCCATGATTTATTTGGTGCTGAAATGCCCGAAGTCAATTACTTGTTTTTTGTGTCGAGGATGTACATTGAGGTAAGATGGGCTGGGCTGGGATGAGATACACGTGTTTCTCGGTGAATGAATGTGTAGTACAGGTGTCCTTGTTTGCAGAGTTCTTTGCAGTCAGTTGGGAAGTGATACTGTCTTTGCAGCATGTGTGTGTGTGTGTGTGTGTGTGTGTGTGTGTGTGTGTGTGTGTGTGTGTGTGTGTGTGTGTGTGTGTGTGTGTGTGTGTGTGTGTGTGTGTGTGTGTGTGTGTGTGTGTGTGTGTGTGTGTGTGTGTGTGTGTGTGTGTGTGTGTGTGTGTGTGTGTGTGTGTGTGTGGGCATGTGTATGAGTGTGTGTGTGCATCCAGGAGTGCGTGAGCGTAGAGTGAGTCCATAACGTCCATTCAGGTATGTGCATGCAGATGTGTCCCTTTATCTTTGTGTGTGTGTGTGTGTGTGTGTAAGAAGTGTGCGTGTCTCACATATGGTTGATTCTACAGAAGTGGTGCAAATTGCAGTCCCATCTCAAAAACGCTATTTAAAAAGAAAAGAGAAACTGTTAAATCTCCAAACATTTCTTTACATCATGGTATGTTCTAATTTAATCCAAGGCAATAGCAAATATATTGTTAAATGAATACAGTACAAAGCCCTCAATTATACTCTATATGTCTCCCTGACATGTGTTGGAAGATGTGTGCTGAAAGTTTGGGAAAACTACTATACAAATTGGATTTTTTAAATGTTCTTCCAACCCCCAATTTGTACCACTTCTGTAGAATGACCCATATAAAGTGAGAGACAATAGTATTGGGACAGCGACACATGTTGTGTTGTTTTGGCTCCGTACTCCAGCACTTTGGATTGGAAATGATACAATGACTGAGGTTAAAGTGCAGACTGTCAACATTCATTTAAGGGTATTTTTGTCTATATCGGGTGAACTGTTTAGAAATTACAGCACTTTTTTTGTACATAGTCCCTCCATTTTAGGGGACCTAAAGTATTGGGACAAATTCCTTTCTAGGACTGTTAAAGTAGTACAACTTTGCCCAATAGAAATGAATGGTAAATAATGTATTGTGTCATTTTGGATTGACTTTAATTGTAAATAAGAATTGAATATGTATTTGAACACTTCTACATTAAATGTGGATGCTACCATGATTACGGATAGCCCTGAAAGAATCGTGAATAATGACGAGTGAGAAAGTTACAGAATCACAAATATCACACCCCCTCAAAAATGCTAACCTCCCATGTTATTATAAATGGTGAGAAGTTAGCATATCTTGGGGTTTTGATATTTGTGAGTCTAACTTTCTCACTCATCATGGTAGCATCCACATGAATGTATAATTATTTAGAAACATATTCTAATCTTATTTACAATAAAAGTGACTCCAAACTGACACAATGGGGGGGGGGGGGGGGGCTCTAATTTCTAAGCGCTTCAACCGATATAGATGAAAATACTCTCAAATGATCGTCATTGTATCATTTCAAATCCAAAGTGCTGGAGTACAGAGTCTAAAGGACAAAAAATGTGTCACTCTCCCAATACTTTTACAGCCCACTGTGTATATATATATATATCTGTGGGTGTGCGTCTTCCGAGCAGACTGCCACTGTTTCAGAGAGGGGGATCTCTATTATCCTTGTGTATGATGATTACATAATACGTTGCTTGATCATCTTCTGCACCTATGAAGGGAGAGTTCTCTACTCAGCCGCCTCTGTAAGCTCCTCCTAATGGTGATATTCTAGCCAGCCTGTACTCTAGCCACTATGAGTGAAGCACAGGGAACAATGAAGGTACACTACATGAAACTAAGGCGTCACTTGATTGACTGTCACCGAGGGGCGGGCTCATACTAGAGCTAGATGATGACTGGCAGTCCAGAGTACTGATCAAGACTGTTTACGCTTGCTGAGCAACCTAGGGCCCACCTAACGTAGCAGGGGTGAAAGAAACGCCTCAAACTAGATCGCCTACATACTGAGGTGCATTCAGTTCCCTTCAACGTTTGCTACGTTGCGGAACGGTTTGTACATTTCCCCAGAACGTTCTTGAACAAACTTTGAGGTACAAAAAGTATATGGACACGTGCCCGTCGAACATCTCATTCCAAAATCATGGGCATTAATATGGAGTTGGTCCCCCATTGCTGGTACAACAGCCTCCACTCTTCTGGGAAGGCTTTCCACTAGATGTTGGAACATTGCTGCGGGGACTTGCTTCCATTCAGCCACAAGAGTATTAGTGAGGTCGGGCAATAATGTTAGGAGATTAGTCCTGGCTCGCAGTTGGCGATCCTATTAATCCCATTTGATGGGGTTGAGGACAGGGCTTTGTGCAGGCCAGTCAAGTTTTTCCACACCGATCTCGACAAACCATTTCTGTATGGACCTCGTTTTGTGCACGGGGGCATTGTCATGCTGAAACAGGAAAGTGCCTTCCCCAAACTGTTGCCACAAAGTTGGAAGCACAGAATCATCTAGAATGTCATTGTCTGCTGACGTTGCTTCCAGAGGCAGTTTGGAACTTGGTGATGAGTGTTGCAACCGAGGACAGACAATGTTTACACGCTACGCGCTTCAGCACTCGGCAGTCCTGTCCTGTGAACTTGTGTGGCCTACCATTCGCAGCTGAGCCGTTGTTGCTCCTAGAAGTTTCCACGTCACAATAACAACACTTGCTCTAGCAGGGCAG
Organism: Oncorhynchus mykiss; assembly: GCF_057628025.1. NCBI lineage: Eukaryota > Metazoa > Chordata > Actinopteri > Salmoniformes > Salmonidae > Oncorhynchus > Oncorhynchus mykiss. The sequence goes on from NC_143029.1 coordinate 56,006,219, forward strand.
AAATTTGACAAGTTGACTTGTTGGAAAGGTGGCATCCAATGACGGTGCCATGTTGAAAGTCACTGAGCTCTTCAGTAAGGCCATGCTACTGCCTATGTTTGTCTATGGAGATTGCATGGCTGTGTGCTCGATTTTATTCACCTTTCAGCAACGGGTGTGGCTGAAATAGCCCGAATCCACTAATTTGAAGGGGTGTCCACATACTTTTGTATAGATAGTGTATATTTATAGAGAAGAGAACCCTGCATCTCAGAAAGACAATGGTGTTATTCTCATCCACTTCAGTAGAAAAGTTAATGCCAGCTACATAGTCTTGCAGAAGGACATACTCAGAAAAGGTTACCGCTGTATGTGAAGTGGTATTACTGCACTACAGTGTTCCAAAAGGGTTCTTCAGGTGTCCCCATAGGATAATCCTTTTTGGTTCCAGGTAGAACCCTTTTGGGTTCCATGTAGAGCCCTCTGTGGAAGGAGTTCTTATGGAACCAAAAAGGGATCTTCAAAGGGTTCTCCTATGGGGAAAGCCGGAGAACCAATTTTAGGTTCTAGACAGCACCTTTTTTTCTAAGAGTGTATTATTTCAGCTGTGGTTGGACGGCAAGTGACACACCATTTACTGCATACTACTAAATGTCTCATTGTGTACTGTACATGTGCCTACCATGTGTATGTCCACTGTCTACAGTAGAAAGTATATTGGTACAGTCAGAGTGATACGGTGTGTTGTGGTTTGTCTCCCCAGTTCAAGAGGATGCTGAACAGGGAGCTTACTCAGCTATCAGAGACCAGCAGATCAGGGAACCAGGTGTCAGAGTTCATCTCCAGCACCTTCCTAGGTACCTCTCTCTCTCTCTCTCTCTCTCCCCCCCACCACAAGCCTTCACTGACTGTGCTAGTAGAGACCTGTTATGTGGACCTAATAGTTACTAATGTATATGTATTGTATAGTGACATGTCATTACACCATTACAATATAATTCCATGTAACCACATGATATCTGTGGCACTTCAACTCAATGTAAAGTGGCACCAGCCCTAGTTTCAATAGACAACCATTCTGAACCTATGGTTGTCATGGTGTCAATGTGTAAGAACGCGCCGTGTCTGTCCGTACCACAGAAAAGCAACACGACATGGAGATCATGTCTCCGCCCACCAAGGAGAAGACGGACAAGAAGAAGCGCCCCATGTCCCAGATCGTGGGGGTAAAGAAGGCTATACTGATCCCCAGTGTGGCCCCCTCCAGCATTCCCCGCTTCGGGGTCCCTTCCAGTCAGGAGAGCCTCCTTGCCAAGGTAGTCTACACAACCCTTATTTCCTGACGATTTAACTAGAACATACCTCCCTTTTAGGGTTCTGTTCTGTCACAAGTTGTCACTTATGACAGGATCTAGTAGCCCCCAGCACATTTTGGGGGTAAAGGATCTGTTGTTCTTTCTAACTGAAATGTTTTTCCATCTGGCAGGAGTTGGAAGAGATAAACCAATGGGGTGTGGATATTTTCAAAATATCTGAATATTCTGCGAATCGTCCACTGACGGTGGCGATGTATTCCATTTTCCAGGTATGTCATCCATCTGCATCCACAAAGATACTGTTTGGGAAACTCACTGTTTTCTTGAAGGATAGAAAGTGTGTTTCATGTGATTCAAATGACATGTCTCTACACAGAATGATCTCTCATTAAGTAGTCTCTCTCTAATGATGACAATTTCGTTTTTTTCCCCCCTTCTATGTTTCCTCTATAGGAGCGAGAGCTGCGGAAGTCCTTCAAGATCCCTGCAGACACCTTCATCACCTTCATGATGACCCTGGAGGACCACTACCACCACGACGTGGCCTACCACAACAACATCCATGCTGCAGACGTGGTCCAGTCCACCCATGTCCTTCTCTCCACCCCCGCCCTGGAGGTAAGTCAATACAATACAACTTTTTAGCTAGAAACTGACAGTACTGTATTTTTAATACCGTATTGTTGTTACGTCTATGTATGAGTCCCACACACATACGGTATTTACCTGCATTAACATCCCTGTGTTTCTCCCATCTCTGCAGGCTGTGTTCACTGACTTGGAGATCTTGGCTGCTTTGTTTGCCAGTGCTATACATGATGTGGACCATCCGGGGGTGTCCAATCAGTTCCTCATTAACACCAGTGAGTTCACATGGGGCACTAGGATGTAGATGTTTCAAATCTTGGAATCCTTTGTGTGTCCACATTAAAATCAATTCACGGGCCACATCTGGCCCGCACGCCACCAGTTTGAGACTCCCCGCTGTAGAATATCTCTCTTCGTGTGTGTGCGTATATATATCTGTCTTTGTCTGTCCAACACTGTTCCATTCTCTCCTGTGTGTCCGTTCAGACTCAGAGCTGGCCCTGATGTATAATGATGTGTCAGTCCTGGAGAACCACCACCTGGCTGTGGGCTTCAAGCTGCTGCAGGAGAACAACTGTGACATCTTCCAGAACCTCAGCAAGAAACAGAGACAGTCCCTACGCAAGATGGTCATAGACATGGTGTTAGCCACAGACATGTCCAAACACATGAACCTGCTGGCGGACCTGAAGACCATGGTGGAGACCAAGAAAGTGACCAGCTCTGGAGTGCTGCTGCTGGACAACTATGGAGATCGCATCCAGGTTAGACTCAGAAAGAATCCCATTCATTCTCTTAGCAGGGATTCGTATTCAGCATAACTGACGTGAATTAGATGATAATATGGCCATTTTGGCTGACACTTTCATCCCAAGCCTCTTACAATTAACCCATTCATTCAGTGTATTTGGCATATTCAGGAATTGAACCCCAAAACATTTACCTCAACTGACAGCACCATGCTCCTACCAACTGAACCATTGGGAACATATTACTGTCATCTTACCGCACCTGCTGTCTCGACCTCTGAATGCTCGGACATGAGAAGCCAACAGACATTTACTCCTGAGGTGCTGATTTGTTGCACCCTCACTGTGATTGCTATTTGACCCTTATGGTCATCTATGAACTTTTGAACATCTTGAAGAACGATTTGGCCTTAATGGCCATGTACTCTCAAAATCTCCACCCAGCACATGCAGAAATGGACTGGGCTACCCCTCGGATCCTGGTTCCTCTCTAGGTTCCTGTTTTTCTAGGGAGTTTTTCCTAGCCACCGTGCTTCTACATCTGCATTGCTTGCTCTTTGGGTTTTTGGGGGGGCTGTGTTGCTGTATAAGCACTTTGTGACAACTGCTGACGTAAAAAGGGCTTTACAAAATAGATTGGATTGATTGACTGATATGATTCTACGGCCGTTTTATTCCTCAATGCTCAATAAGAAGTGGGTTTTGGGTTTCTCCAGGTCCTCCAGAACATGGTTCACTGTGCTGACCTCAGTAACCCCACCAAGCCCCTGGAGCTGTACCGCCAGTGGACCGACCGCATCATGGTGGAGTTCTTCACCCAGGGGGACAGGGAGAGGGACAAGGGCATGGAGATCAGCCCCATGTGTGACAAACACAACGCCTCCATCGAGAAGAACCAGGTGCGGTTACGACACACACAAGCACAGAGACACAGATACACACTATGTCCACATGCATAGAGACATACGCTGTCTGTTTCGGGATAAAGGTCTGCATCTCTGGCAATTATGTCAATGAATATATTCCTCTTCCCCTCCAGGTGGGCTTCATAGACTACATCGTTCACCCTCTGTGGGAGACGTGGGCCGACCTGGTCCATCCCGACGCCCAGGAGATCCTAGACACGCTAGAGGACAACCGCGAGTGGTACCAGAGCATGATCCCCCACAGCCCCTCGCCTACCCCCGAGGCCCAGGACAAGGTGGGCCTGCCTGGGGGAGCCATGGGGTCCGGAGGGGGTGGATCTTCCATCGGAGACAAATTCCAGTTTGAGCTGACCCTAGAGGAGGAAGGCGAGTCCGACACAGAGAGCCCCCCAGAAGAGGAGGAGGGGTACAGTAGCACTGGGGCGGAGCCTTCTAGAACTGACCCGGACAGCAGACTCCATTCCGTGTCTGCCACTGCTCACCCACACTATCAGGGGCTTTCCAAAATGGCCACCTCTGTCCTCAATCTCGGTGGCACGACTTTGTCCACCGACTCTGACCCAGACAAGGAGGCAGCCGAAGACAAAGAACATGACCAAGAAGGTAATGCCGGTGTGAGGCGCTTCAGGCTAGGTACATAACACCAGTGCAATGTTCTTTTTTGTTCGTTTTTTTTGTTGATTTTCTGTGCCTCCCCCTGAACCCTTTACCCCCCATCTTTGGCTTCCTTGGACTGAATGGCAGGACAAAGCTGAGGTAGAGAACGTAAAGGGGGTGCGTTCGGGAAGTCTGCACTTACACAGCAGTCACCTTGCACTGGAGAGAGGAGAGCCCCACGATTCCTATTTGTTAGGTTGCAGAGAACAGGAAACCGTGCTTTTGAGCTGGTCTTTTGTGTTTTACCGATATGTTTCAGAGTTGAACAAGCGTCACCGTGTTTGGCTTACGTTTTTCAAGAGACGCTGAGGTAACCAACCTTCCTGTTTTGACAGCCAGGTCTACGGCGAAGGAGCGAGGAATTTTGCGGGGACACGTCTTCCTTTTGACTACTTATGACTGCTTGAAACAATTGACGGCGCGTTGAACTTAGTAACAACAAACGCCATAATGTCTTTTGAGACTTTATGCCACACAGCGCAATAAACAGGAATTTGGCCAATGGCAATGTTTGCCTGCCTTCACAACTGTTGATGATTTGATATTTTATTCAAGGCCTTTCAAAAGAGTGCAGGAAGTGGTTTTTACTGGTCAACTGCAGACCTTACCAGATATGTACCACAAAAGGACAAAGTACAGAGCAGGCCTTCAGAATGGTTTGAGGAAGAGATTGTTTCAAATGCAGCAACAATACTTTTTGGGCACCACTGTTGCAACTGCTACTAGGTGCCTCGCAAGAGGTCTTGTGCTAAGATTGACTGAAGCAGCAGCACTACAGCAGCATTACAAACTCTAAAACAATTGGTTTAGGGTCCGCTCTTCCTCACACAGTCCTAACCCGACCCGTTACGTGTACACCTACAAAAACAAACCCTGAGCAAGTCGTTGTCGGGGCATAAAAGTAAGACAAAGCTATGCTGTTTGCACCTGGCGCCTCCCAGTGTTGAAATTCGGGAATTGAAGTCAGCCCGTGTAATACAATTCAAGGCATTGAAAATGCCCATGCCTACTGTAAATTGGCTATAGGTATGTTAATTGGATTGGGTTTAGCTATGGTTTTATTGTACCCAAAGCACTTTGGGTTAAAACTTCAACCCTTTTCTGTATGATTTTATTTATTGAACGTCACTCAAAGTGTATTATACACACGGCTCTATGCTGTAATTGTGTGTGTATCTTTAACCTCTTTACGGCAACCATTTTCATCAGCCTGCCTCCACTTTTAGCACTTTTACAATTGAACTCACAGCCAATGCCCTGCTTGAAAGGGCTTGTGCCAATCCATGAACACATTGGAGGACGGTGTAACCAGCACTTACATAGCCTGGCACATTAGGAGAACTGGTTGTTTTTTTGGGGGAACCTGGACTAAGATAAGAACTGTTTGACAGTAGGTCTGTGGACAATGCCCTTTCAAGTCCATTATTGTTGTTACAACACAGTAGCTCTCACGTTTCCCACAGGTAACATCACCACTGGTCACATTTTCCACCAGTTGAATTACTAAATAAGATACATTGGTAGCATGTACTATGTCATCTGGGTTTGTGAAGAAAAGGTTGTAATATTTGCCAAACTATTTCAGAGATGTGTGAAAGATGTGCCACTCAAGCGAAATTCTGTCATGGGCCAGTTCTCTGTGCCAGAATGTTTCCCCCTCCCCCTTTCCCTTTGTCATTGGTCAATATTCTGCTCTTCACAGGGACAAAGCCAATGACAGTACAAGTGCCAGGCAAGCATGACACAATTCGTACTGTAATTTCCATTTTGCCCCTGGCTAGTTTCCATCAATGACTGACTGACAGCATTGTTGATCACGTCTCCCTCCCTGTGCACTCGTTCTGTCCAAATAGGTTTTCGGTTACAGAACAATTAATCCCACGATAACTGTACTTGTCTTAAAGTAAGTGGTATGTTTGAATGGTTGGACGTTTTGATGAATTGAATTTGTAAAGAAACCAAAGCACTCTGTATGGTACTTTCACCAGTCTCTGCACTTCCAGCACAGTTGAGTGTAATGTAACTTGACTCATCCACGTTGGTTTTCTGTCTGTATTCTGGTATTATACGGCCTGATTATTACAATTGATTCACAGCACAGGCTGGACCACTGCAGCTGAAATAGGGGACTTGTTAGGTTATGGAATTTAACCTTTTTGTAACTAACCACAATATATTTTGATAAATATACTTTTTTTTTTGTTGTTGCTGCAAGATTCACAAGGAGAGTTTTCAAGTAACTAAGGTAAACTCATCTGTGGACGAAACACAAACGTTGAACCGCCATCTTGGAGTAAATTTATGTTGTGTTTTTACGAAAGATCTAGAAATGACACTTTCTGGAGCCTTATATTTGCATATGTTTTCTTTCAGCCTAGATTTGATATAAGGTGGAGAGAATCCAGTGTCATGCATAACGTAGCTAAGGAGCACAAACAGTCAAGAACTCAAGCAAGCCTTTCTGCCTTCCTCAGCTGTCATGCAACAAAAAAAATTCACCAGCCCTCGCAATGACTGTCTAACATTTATTGTTTTGTATATTTCATTTATTGTTTTGTATACTTTCCTCACAATGCTTTGTGTACAGTTTATTTATTATTTCTATATATATGTCCGAAATGAAGAACTATAGACTTTGTCGGAGGCGGAGTATTTATTTGTAGCTACCTTCCGAGTTTTGGGAGAGAAAAAAAAAAAATGGGACAGATTTCAACTACAGAACTCAACCAAATGTTTTAGTTTTCCCTATGTCTGCCATTAAAGAAAGCAAAAATACTCAAACTTTCAGGATTTTCTGGATAACATCAGTAGAGTAGGGGAGATCCCAGTTTCTATGTTTCTCTCCTGAACAGGTCCCAGTTTCCCAAAAGCATCTCAAGGCTGAATTGAACTTAGCGTTATGATGCTTTTGGGAAACTTGGCCCAGAACACCTGTCTGCAGTCTCGACAATCTAAACACAACTGTTTACTACGGGTTTCTAAACGCTTACTGTTACTGTACGCCTGTCCACCTTTTCAATAAAGTCTTCATGCTTTTGACATCATGGATGCTTATTGGAAATAATGTTGACCATGGAATGCTACAATGACACACACGTTTTTTTTCCCAACGACAAGAATTACATTACGGTTATCTAAGTGTATTTCAATAGGAGCTTGTTTAAACAATCATTCTAAATAAAAAACATATTTATGTTGACTACAGTCATACTAGCAAGGGATAGATGGAAAAATAATTGAATCAGGAGCTATCAGTGGTGCGATGGGTTGGGCCCAGTGATGGACAGTTGAAGTCGGAAGTTTACATCTTAGCCAAATACATTTAAACTCAGTTTTTCACAATTCCTGACATTTAATCTGAGTAAAAATCCTTGTTTTAGGTCAGTTAGGAGCACCACTTTATTTTAAGAATGTGACATGTCAGAATAATAGTAGAGAGAATGATTTATTTCAGCTTTTATTTCTTTCATTACATTCCCAGTGGGTCACAAGTTTACATACACTCAATTAATATTTGGTATCATTGCCTTTAAATTGTTTAACTTGGGTCAAACGTTTCGGGTAGCCTTCCACAAGCTTCCCACAGTAAGTTGGGTGAATTTTGGCCCATTCCTCCTGACAGAGCTGGTGTAACTGAGTCAGGTTTGTAGGCCTCCTTGTAGGACTCAGTTATGCCCACACATGTTCTATAGGATTGAGGTCAGGGCTCTGTGATGGCCACTGCAATACCTTGACTTTGTTGTCCTTAAGCCATTTTGCCATAACTTTGGAAGTATGTTTGGGGTCATTGTACATTTGGAAGACCCATTTGCGACCAAGCTTTAACTTCCTGACTGATGTCTTGAGAGGTTGCTTCAATATATCCACATAATTTTCCATCCTCATGATGCCATCTATGTTATGAAGTGCACCAGTCCCTCCTGCAGCAAAGCACCCCTACAACATGATGCTGCCACCCCCGTGCATCATGGTTGGGATGGTGTTCTTCGGCTTGCAAGCCCCCCCCACCCCCCCCACCCCCCTTTTCCTCCAAACATAACGGTGGTCATTATGGCCAAACAGTTATATTTTTGTTTCATCAGACCAGAGGACATTTCTCCAAAAAGTACGATCTTTGTCTCCATGTGCAGTTGCAAACCGTAGTCTGGCTTATTATGGTGGTTTTGGAGCAGTGGCTTCTTCCTTGGTGAGCGGTCTATAGATGTTACGGTGCGTGAATGAGGACCCAAAAGCGAATTAATGTAAACAGAGCTTCTTTAATAACCAAACATAGGTAGGCTCAGATGGACCGGCAGATTCCGACAGGACAGGACAAGGTTGCAGCAAACATGACGATAGTCTGGTTCAGGCATGACTAACACAAACAAGAATCCGACAAAGACAGGAGCAGAAAGAGAGAGAGATATAGAGACCTAATCAGAGGGAAAAAGGGAACAGGTGGGAAAAGGGGTGAACGAGGTAGTCAGAGAAGACAAGGGACAGCTGGGGGAAAGAGGGGGAGAAAAGGTAACCTAACACGACCAGCAGAGGGAGACAGGGTGAAGAGAAAGGACAGAAACAAGACACAACATGACAGTACATGACAGTACCCCCCCACTCACCGAGCGCCTCCTGGCGCACTCGAGGAGGAAGCCTGGCGGCAACGGAGGAAATCATCGATCAGCGCACGGTCCAGCACGTCCCGAGAGGGAACCCAACTCCTCTCCTCAGGACCGTACCCCTCCCAATCTACTAGGTACTGATGACCACGGCCCCGAGGACGCATGTCCAAAATCCTACGGACCCTGTAGATGGGTGCGCCCTCGACAAGGATGGGGGGGGGGGGGGGGAAGACGAGCGGGGGCGCGAAGAACGGGCTTGACACAGGAGACATGGAAGACCGGGTGGACGCGACGAAGATATCGCGGCAGAAGAAGTCGCACTGCGACAGGGTTAATGATTTGAGAAATACGGAACGGACCAATGAACCGCGGGGTCAACTTGCGAGAAGCGGTCTTAAGGGGAAGGTTCTGAGTGGAGAGCCAAACTCTCTGACCGCGACAATATCTTGGACTCTTAGTTCTACGCTTATTAGCAGCTCTCACAGTCTGCGCCCTATAACGGCAAAGTGCAGACCTGACCCTCTTCCAGGTGCGCTCGCAACGTTGGACAAAAGCCTGAGCGGAGGGGACGCTGGACTCGGCGAACTGAGATGAGAACAGCGGAGGCTGGTACCCGAGGCTACTCTGAAAAGGAGATAGCCCGGTTGCAGACGAAGGAAGCGAGTTGTGGGCGTATTCTGCCCAGGGGAGCTGTTCTGACCAAGACGCAGGGTTGCGAAAAGAAAGACTGCGTGAGATGCGACCAATAGTCTGATTGGCCCGTTCTGCTTGACCGTTAGACTGGGGGTGAAAGCCGGAAGAGAGACTGACGGAAGCCCCAATCAAACGGCAAAACTCCCTCCAAAATTGAGACGTGAATTGCGGACCTCTGTCCGAAACGACGTCTGACGGAAGGCCATGAATTCTGAAAACATTCTCGATGATGATTTGTGCCGTCTCTTTAGCAGAAGGAAGCTTAGCAAGGGGGATAAAATGAGCCGCCTTAGAGAACCTGTCGACAACCGTAAGAATAACAGTCTTCCCCGCTGACGAAGGCAGTCCGGTGACAAAATCTAAGGCGATGTGAGACCACGGTCGAGAGGGAATGGGAAGCGGCCTGAGACGGCCGGCAGGAGGGGAGTTACCGGACTTAGTCTGCGCGCAGACCGAACAAGCAGCCACGAAGCGACGCGTGTCATGCTCCCGGGTGGGCCACCAAAAACGCTGGCGAATGGAAGCAAGCGTACCCCGAACGCCAGGGTGGCCGGCTAACTTGGCAGAGTGAGCCCACTGAAGAACGGCCAGACGAGTAGGAACGGGAACGAAAAGAAGGTTCCTAGGACAGGCGCGCGGCGACGGAGTTTGAGTGAGTGCTTGCTTTACCTGCCTCTCAATTCCCCAGACAGTCAACCCGACAACACGCCCCTCAGGGAGAATCCCCTCGGGGTCAGTGGAGGCTACTGAAGAACTGAAGAGACGAGATAAAGCATCAGGCTTGGTGTTCATAGAGCCCGGACGATAAGAAATCACGAACTCGAAACGAGCGAAAAACAGCGCCAAGCATTAAGTTGTTTGGCAGAACGGATGTACTCAAGGTTCCTATGGTCAGTCCAAACGACAAAAGGAACGGTCGCCCCCTCCAACCACTGTCGCCATTCGCCTAGGGCTAAGCGGATGGCGAGCAGTTCGCGGTTTCCCACATCATAGTTACGTTCCGACGGCGACAGGCGATGAGAAAAATATGCGCAAGGGTGGACCTTGTCGTCAGAGAGGGAGCGCTGAGAAAGAATGGCTCCCACGCCCACCTCTGACGCGTCAACCTCGACAACGAACTGTCTAGTGACGTCAGGTGTAACAAGGATAGGTGCGGATGTAAAACGATTCTTGAGGAGATCAAAAGCTCCCTGGGCGGAAACGGACCACCTAAAGCACGTCTTGACAGAAGTAAGGGCTGTGAGAGGAGCTGCCACCTGACCGAAATTACGGATGAAACGACGATAGAAGTTCGCGAAGCCGAGAAAGCGCTGCAGCTCGACGCGTGACTTAGGGACGGGCCAATCAATGACAGCTTGGACCTTAGCGGGATCCATCTTAATGCCTTCAGCGGAAATAACAGAACCGAGAAATGTGACGGAGGAGGCATGAAAAGAGCACTTCTCAGCCTTCACAAAAAGACAATTCTCTAAAAGGCGCTGGAGGACACGTCGAACGTGCTGAACATGAATCTGGAGTGACGGTGAAAAAATCAGGATATCGTCAAGGTAAACGAAAACAAAGATGTTCAGCATGTCTCTCAGGACATCATTGACTAATGCCTGAAAGACAGCTGGAGCGTTAGCGAGGCCGAAAGGAAGAACCCGGTATTCAAAGTGCCCTAACGGAGTGTTAAACGCTGTCTTCCACTCGTCCCCCTCCCTGATGCGCACGAGATGGTAAGCGTTACGAAGGTCCAACTTAGTGAAAAACCTGGCTCCCTGCAGGATCTCGAAGGCTGAAGACATAAGAGGAAGCGGATAACGATTCTTCACTGTTATGTCATTCAGCCCTCGATAATCTATGCAGGGGCGCAGGGACCCGTCCTTCTTCTTAACAAAAAAAAACCCCGCTCCGGCGGGAGAGGAGGAGGGGACTATGGTACCGGCGTCAAGAGCTACAGACAAATAATCTTCGAGAGCCTTACGTTCGGGAGCCGACAGAGAGTATAGTCTACCCCGGGGGGGAGTGGTTCCCGGAAGGAGATCAATACTACAATCATACGACCGGTGTGGAGGAAGAGAGGTGGCCCTGGACCGACTGAACACCGTGCGCAGATCGTGATATTCCTCCGGCACCCCTGTCAAATCACCAGGCTCCTCCTGTGAAGAAGAGACAGAGGAAACAGGAGGGATAGCAGACATTAAACATTTCACATGACAAGAGACGTTCCAGGAGAGGATAGAATTACTAGACCAATTAATAGAAGGATTATGACAAACTAGCCAGGGATGGCCCAAAACAACAGGTGTAAAAGGTGAACGAAAAATTAAAAAAGAAATGGTTTCGCTATGATTACCAGAAACAGTGAGGGTTAAAGGTAGCGTCTCACGCTGAATCCTGGGGAGAGGACTACCATCCAGGGCAAACAAGGCCGTGGACTCCCTTAACTGTCTGAGAGGAATGTCATGTTCCCGAGCCCAGGTCTCGTCCATAAAACAGCCCTCCGCCCCAGAGTCTATTAAGGCACTGCAGGAAGCTGACGAACCGGTCCAGCGTAGATGGACCGACAAGGTAGTGCAGGATCTTGAAGGAGAGACAGGAGTAGTAGCGCTCACCAGTAGCCCTCCGCTTACTGATGAGCTCTGGCTTTTACTGGACATGAAGTGACAAAATGACCAGCAGAACCGCAATAGAGACAGAGGCGGTTGGTGATTCTCCGTTCCCTCTCCTTAGTCGAGATGCGGATACCTCCCAGCTGCATAGGCTCAGCACCCGAGCCGGCAGAGGAAGATGGTAGTGATGCGGAGAGGGGGGCAATGGAGAACGCAAGCTCCTTTCCACGAGCTCGGTGACGAAGATCAACCCGTCGCTCAATGCGAATAGCGAGTTCAATCAAGGAATCCACGCTGGAAGGAACCTCCCGGGAGAGAATCTCATCCTTAACCTCTGCGCGGAGACCCTCCAGAAAACGAGCGAGCAAAGCCGGCTCGTTCCAGCCACTGGAGGCAGCAAGAGTGCGAAACTCAATAGAGTAGTCTGTTATGGATCGATTACCTTGACATAGGGAAGACAGGGCCCTGGAAGCCTCCTCCCCAAAAACAGATCGATCAAAAACCCGTATCATCTCCTCCTTAAAGTCCTGATACTGGTTAGTACACTCAGCCCTTGCCTCCCAGATTGCCGTGCCCCACTCACGAGCCCGTCCAGTAAGGAGAGATATGACGTAGGCGACACGAGCAGTGCTCCTGGAGTAAGTGTTGGGCTGGAGAGAAAACACAATATCACACTGGGTGAGGAACGAGCGGCATTCAGTGGGCTCCCCAGAGTAACACGGCGGGTTATTGATTCTGGGCTCCGGAGATTCGAAAGCCCTGGAAGTGGCCGGTGGATCGAGGCGGAGATGGTGAACCTGTTCTGTGAGGTTGGAAACTTGGGTGGCCAGGGTCTCAACGGCATGTCGAGCAGCAGACAATTCCTGCTCGTGTCTGCCTAGCATCGCTCCCTGGATCTCGACGGCTGAGTGGAGAGGATCCGAAGTCGCTGGGTCCATTCTTGGTCGGATTCTTCTGTTACGGTGCGTGAATGAGGACCCAAAAGCGAATTAATGTAAACAGAGCTTCTTTAATAACCAAACATAGGTAGGCTCAGATGGACCGGCAGATTCCGACAGGACAGGACAAGGTTGCAGCAAACATGACGATAGTCTGGTTCAGGCATGACTAACACAAACAAGAATCCGACAAAGACAGGAGCAGAAAGAGAGAGAGATATAGAGACCTAATCAGAGGGAAAAAGGGAACAGGTGGGAAAAGGGGTGAACGAGGTAGTCAGAGAAGACAAGGGACAGCTGGGGGAAAGAGGGGGAGAAAAGGTAACCTAACACGACCAGCAGAGGGAGACAGGGTGAAGAGAAAGGACAGAAACAAGACACAACATGACAGTACATGACAATAGATACTTTTGTACGTGTTTCCTCCAGCATCTTCACAAGAGCCTTTGCTGTTGTTCTGGGATTGATTTGCACTTTTTGCACAAAAGTACGTTAATCTCTAGGAGACAGAACGCGTCTCCTTCCTGAGCGGTATGATGGCTGCATGGTCCCATGGTGTTTATACTTGCATACTATTGCTTGTACAGATGAACGTGGTACCTTCAGGTATTTAGAAATTGCTCCCAAGGATGAACCAGACTTGTGGAGGTCTACATTTATTGCCTGAGGTCTTGGCTCATTTCTTTTGATTTTCCCATGATGTCAAGCAAAGAGGCACTGAGTTTGAAGGTAGGCCTTGAAATACATCTACAGGTACACCTACAATTGACTCAAATTATGTCAATTAGCCTATTAGAAGCTTCTAAAGCCATTACATCATTTTCTGGTATTTCCCAAGCTGTTTAAAGGCACAGTCAACATAGTCTATTTAAACTTCTGACCCACTGGAATTGTGAAACAGTGAAATATAAGTTAAATAATCTGTCTAAACAATTGTTGGAAAAATGACTTGTGTCATGCTCAAAGCAGATGTCCTAACTGACTTGCCAAAACTATAGTTTGTTAACAAGACATTTGTGGAGTGGTTGAAAAACGAGTTTTAATGACTCCAACCTAAGTGTATATAATCTTCTGTCTTCAACTGTAGCTCAGCATTCAACACCATAGTACCCTCCAAGCTCATCATTAAGCTTGAGGCCCTGGTTCTGAACCCCTCCCTGTGCAATTGGGTCCTGGACTTCCTGACAGACCATCCCCAGGTGGTGAAGGTAGGAAACAACATCTCCACTTCACCGATCCTCAACACTGGGGCCCCACAAGGGTGCGTGCTCCGCCCCCTCCTGTACTCCCTGTTCACCCATGACTGTGTGGCAAAGCACGCAGACAAGCATGCAGACAACACAACAATAGTAGGCTTGATTACCAACAACGACGAGACAGCCTACAGGGAGGAGGTGAGGGCTCTGGGAGTGTGGTGCACGGAAAATAACCACTCAATGTCAACAAATCAAAAGGACATGATCGGGGACTTCATGATTGTAGTGAAAACAGAGGGAGGGAGCAGAGGGAGCACCCCCCTATCCAGCGCCCCTTCAACCTCAGGAGGCTGAAGAAATTTGGCTTGTAACCTAAAACCCTAACAAACTTTTACAGATGCACAATTGAGAGCATCCTGTCTGGCTGTATCACCTCCTGGTACAGCAACTGCACCGCCCACAACAACAGGGCTTTCCAGAGGGTGGTGTGGTCTGCACAATGCATCACCGGGGCAAACTACCTGCCCTCCAGGACACCTACAGCACCCGATGTCACACGAATGCCAAAAAGATTATCAAGGACAACAGTCACCCGAGCCACTGCCTGTTCACCCCGCTATCATCCAGAAGGTGAGGTCAGTACAGGTGCATCAAAGCGGGGACAGAGAGACTGAAAAGCAGCTTCTATCTCAAGGCCATCAGTCTGTTAAATAGCCATCACTAGCACAGAGAGGCTGCTGCCTATACACAGACTTGAAATCATTGGCCACTTTAATAAAAGGAACACTACTAAATTTAAAAATGTCACTTTAATAATGTTTAAATATCTTACATTACTCATCTCATATGTATATTCTGCATTCTATACTTCCCACTGTATCTTAGTCTATGCCGCTCTAACATTGCTTGTCCAAATATTTATATATTCTTAATTCCATTCCTTTACTTAGATTTGTGTGTATTGGGTATATGTTGTAAAATTGTTAGATATTACTTGTTTGACATTGCTGCACTGTCTGAACTAGAAGCACAAGCATTCACTACACCCACAATAGCATCTGCTGAACACGTGTATGTGACCAATACAATTTGATTTTATTGCAGCATATTGGATGACTGTCATTCATATTCCATTCACCCAGCTCAATGTAACATTGATAGGTATAGGCTACTACATGATACTCACATTTTCTCTGTACCCATCACGAGGTTACTACAACCTAGCCTATGAATGAATGTTTACAAGTAGGTGCACAGGTCGAGAGAAATTTGAGTGATCAAGGTGACAGACATTGACACATTCATTGAATGTGTTGGATAGCCATAGCCAGCTAGCCAACATAATCATTAGTCCAATAGTTGCAAACGAGAGTCCTGTAGTCCATAATCAGCTCCTTGGTTTTACTGAAGTTGCAATGTGGGGGCGAGCACTGCTGCCAGACCCAGAGGAGCTCACCTGCCTGAATTGTTTGTTTGTTCATAGTTATATTGCTAAATTTTGGTTTGTTTTTGTTGAACACCAACAGTGTCATTGCGCAAAATGGTACGCAGCATCATCTGTTGTGTGCAACAAAAGTTCAACCTTCACCTTCTGCTACCGTTTCTGTCAAGCCGTCTACGCATACTGTGCATTTTTCGCATATGTTAGATAAATCTATGCGCCACACAGAACGCACTGCAACTGCCTCTGCAAAGCAATGCTGCAAGGCAAACGCAGAGTTCCATTTGAAATGAATGTACTTCTGGTGCACCAAAATGCAATTTAATGTAATTATTTAACCAGGCAAGTCAGTTAAGAACATTTTCTAATTTAAAATGACAGCCTACCCCGGGCAAACCCTAACCTATGGGACTCACAATCACTGCCGGTTGTGCTGCGCCACCCGGAAGCCTCAATGTGTGATCAAATTTGAAAGTGGATTGTACATGGCATGTGTGACTTTCTCAATCCTAATCGCTGTAATATGCGCAAAATGTTACAATCTATACCGGAAGTTGTATGGATTCAGTGAGTAAATCAACAACCATCCCCTACTCCTGTGAGTTTCGGCTTTCTTTTCGAGATAAAGCTCACACTCTTGAAAACAGCATTGCTTTGCCTGATGTCTGTTCTACAAAGTCAAAAATGGAAACTAAGAAGCGAGGCTGAAGAGGTGGTGTTAGGAAGAGACTGGAGTCTTCACACGACTCCTGCTGAGCACCTGTACAGTGCCAAACAATCCTGGAAGGTGTTGATCCTTGTACCAGTGCCTAAGAAGTCAGGGTCCAGATCACCAAATTACTTTTGACCTGTGGCCCTCGTGCCCCTTCTGGCCAAATGCATGGAAAGGGTTATCATTAAGCACCTTACCCTGTCCATAGCAGATCAACTAGACCCGTTACAGTTTGCCTATAAGGCACAGAGCAGAGGGGGACGGAGGACACTACCCTGACCTTGGTGAACATGGTGGCTAATCACTTTCAACATGCTAAATCATATGCACACATTTTATTTATTGATTTGAGTTCATCTTTCAATACAATGCAAATACACACACTGCTGAAACGACTACTGGACCTGAATGTAAACGGAGGCCTCGCAGGTTGGATCAAGGACCTTTTAACTGACCGCCCGCAGAGGGTCCTCAGGAATGGGGCCCTCTCTGATGAACTGACCCTAAACACAGGGGCGCCCCAGGGGTGTGTCCTTTCAGCGTGGTTGTTCTCTATCTACAATAATGAGATGAAGATCCAAGGAAACAATGTGAGCCTTTTCAAGTACTTGGATGACATGGCTCTGATAGGACTTTTTTTCAGATGGGGACAGCTATTTTAAACAGACCAACAACCTTCAAGAATGTTGTGGGTCAAGTGCCCTCCATATCAATGTGGAAAAGACAACGGAATTGATCATCAATGACAACAACTTGCCAATGCCCCAATCACTCTCTCTGAACGACCAACCAGTGGTGGCAGTTGAGTGTTTCAAATACACAAATTGATAACAAGCTGAGTTTTACAGAGAATAAAGACTGTATTTTTTTTTTTAAAGCATGCCAACGCCTGTTTTTAATCAGGAAATTGAAGGGGGTTAGTGTCATCCAGGATGTTCTGGAGAGGGTGTACAGCGCCTTGGTGGAGAGCATCCTCACGTTCAATATGACAGTCTGGTATGGTAATCTGAGCATGAGGGGCCAAAGCAAACTGACCAAAATAGTAAACACAGCCAGCAAAGTAATTGGTCGACCACAGGCACATTTGAGCAGTCTGTTCCACAAGGCAACCAACAAGAAGGTTACTGTTATTGTCAGCTCGAGAGGCTTCCATCTGGCTGGCGCTTCGGAATGCCCATGGCCAAGAACGTGTTAAAGCAATGTGTTCCTTGTGCTGTTGGACTACTAAACTCAACGTAAATTATATTGGTATATGTACTTATCAGTCCAGTGCAGTTGTGAGTGAATGTATCAATGTTCTCTATGTTTTTAGTGTATGCAGTATGATGGACTGGCTGGTTTAAATATGTGTGATGTGAGAATATGTATATGTGATCCTTTTAATGGAAGGTGATGCCGAAAAAATATATGCATCCTGGATGGACAATAAAGTTTCATTCTATTCTACTGGACACATTCAGATATGTTTATACCCGTTTCGTTCCGTTTGTCTATGTTTAATAAACTTTTTTTCAACAGAATCGGCGGAATGAATACACCCCTGATCACACGCAAACACATTTCACTTTTATAGTAGCCACATACAAACAGCACGATCCCTTTAATCGTTGTATAATTCCTTCTCACATCTACGCACTCTCCTCCTCTCACCTTTTCCCTTCGCTTGTGGACTTCAGTGCACAACACATCAGCTTCTGTGACCAAGCGAAAAAACCTTTCCAAGCCAAACCTTCATATAATAACCGCTAATCTCTACACACAGCCTACATCGTTGTCACCATATTAACGTCATAGTCAACATAGCTACTAGAACTAACGCATTACAGACCCACTACAATCATGCAAGTCTATTCTTCTTATTGATGTTCTTTAATAGTGGTTTCTTTGCAGCAAATAAACCATGAAGGCCTGATTCACGCAGTCTCCTCTGAACAGTTGATATTGCGATGTGTCTGTTACTTGAACTCTGTGAAGCATTTATTTGGGCTGCAATTTCTGAGGCTGGTAAATCTAATGAACTTATCCTCTGCAGCAGAGGTAACTCTGGGTCTTCCATTCCTGTGGCGGTCCTCGTGAGAGCCAGTTTCATCATAGCGCTGGATGGTTTTACGACTGCACTTGAAGAAACTTTCAAATGTTCTGTATTAACTGACCTTCATGTCTTCAAGTAATGATGGACTGTCGTTTCCCTTTGCTTATTTGAGCTGTTCTTGCCATAATATGGACTTGGTCTTTTACCAAATAAGGCTATCTTCTGTATAGCCCGCTACCTTGCCACAACATAACTGATTGGCTCAAACGCTGTAAGAAATTCCACAAATTAACTTTTAAGAAAGCACACCTGTTCATTGAAATGCATTCCAGGTGTCTATATCATGAATCTGGTTGACAGAATGCAAAGAGTGTGCAAAGCTGTTATCAAGGCAAAGGGTGGCTATTTGAAGAATATAAAATATATTTTGATTTGTTTAACACTTTTTTGGTTACTACATGATTCCAGATGTGTTATTTCATAGTTTTGATGTCTTCACTATTATTCTACAATGTAGAAAATAGTAAAAATAAAGAAAAACCCTTGAATGAGAAGGTGGTCTTAAACTGTTGACCGGTTTGACCATCATACCATCAAGCACAAGTTTCCTTTTAGATGGTTGCCTATGGTCTTCACATATTTGGGTATAATGGTGGATGGTAATCTGAACAACCTCTATAAACTCAATCTGGCCAGTTTGTTGCAAAAGGTGGAGAGTGACCTTTGTAAATGGATGGACTTACCTCTCACTCTACTGGGTAGAATCAATGTAATTAAAATGAATGTCCTGCCCAGATTTCTATATCTGTTTCAATCTCTCCCTGTCCCTGTTCCCGCAGCATTCTTTTCCTCTCTCGACAAGCTGACCAGACGGTTTTCTGGCACGGCAAAACCCCTAGGGTTGGCCTGGATAAACTGACCCTTGATTACGTCAAGGGGGCTTAAACCTCCCCAATTTTAGAATGTACTACTGGGCTGCACAGTCTAGGTTTCTGGCTCAGAGGTTTGACAATGGTCCCTCTCCCTCATGGTTGAACATTGAAACGCTTGAAGTAAATGATGACACTGGGGCAGAATTGTTTTACAAATGGGACAGAAAATCTAGAAAAACCATCACAGACAACCCTTTAATCATACATTCTGTCCTGGCATGGTGCAAACTGCATGAGCTGTTCAGACGAGGGGGATTCCTTTCCCCTAAAACCCCTTTATGGAACAATAGATTGATTCCTAGGTTTTTCCAGAATAGTAACATTAGACCCTGGTCTGATAAGGGGATCACTCTTCTGGAACATTGTTATGAGGAGGGAGTTCTTATGTCTTTTGATCAGCTGAAACAGAAATACCACTTGCCTAACAGGGACTTCTTTAGCTACCTACAACTACGAAACTTTATTAGGGTAACTCTCAAGGGACAATGGAACCTACCTAAGATGTCACCTATTGAACAACTCTGCCACGCAGACCAACCACTGTTCAAGCCCATTTCCCGTGTTTACGATGCTCTTATGTCAGGACTAACACTGCCTGGGCTAGATAAACCCCGACTTAGATGGGGAAAAATATCAGGGTATTGATCTTGATGAGGATCTATGGAGTGACCTATGCAGGGATGGTGTTACATCCACATTGAACTCCAGATACAGACTGATCCAGTTTAATTTCCTCCATCAGCTCTATATCACCCCATCTAGACTGCACAAGTTCAACCCTGATATCTCCTCCCTGTGTTTTAGATGTGGCTCAGATGAAGGAACATTCCTCCATTCCACTTGGCAGTGTTCTAAACTACACAGTTTCTGGCAGGGGGTATGTGATACCATATCCTCAATTCACGGGGTTGCATTCCCTTTAGACCCGGAGGTCTGTCTACTGGGTAACTTTACTAACACCAATCTTAAGCAAAGCCATACTATAAAGCTAACAGAAATATTGCTAGCGATTGCCAAGAAATGTATTGCCTTGAAATGGAAATTGGATTCCTCCCTGCCAGTTGCAATGTGGCTATCGGAAGTTAATAGTTGTATCCCACATTGAGAAAATCACTTACTGCTTGAGGAATAAGTTAAAGACATTTTACAGAATTTGGCAACCTTTTATTGACTATAACGAGAATCTCCCTCCACATCACATTGATTGAATCTCTATATAATCCTCACATAATGTTTCACACGTAATGTATAATATGTAGCCTACGGCAGGTCCAATGTCTCATTATAAAAAAAACAATTATTGTATGTTTGTATATATAATTATAATTATTTTTATTTTTTTGTTACTCTCGTCTGTTACTGTCACTTTGTCCTATTTTTGTCTAACCTGATTTCACTTTTCTTTTATTTTGAATGTTCTTAATTGGAAAATGAAAAAATAAAAAATAAAATAAAAATAAACTGTTGACCGGTAGTGTATGCGTCAAACTGTATGTTGGCTTGACCGAAATGGTAGCAGAAGGTGAATGTTGAACTTTTGTTGCACACATATCTAGATGATGCTGCGTCAAAACACAATAGGTGTGATCAAGGCATTATACCTCAGTGGCCAAGTCCCCAACAACCTGGATGCTCCGGATTTCAGAGGAAATGGAAAGAGAGCCTGTGACGAGACTTCTGCTTTTGGACATTAACAAGGGTCATCACTAGTTACCACAGCCACAACGTCATAAACCCCGCCTATTTTTTAAACGTATCTTCTTAAAATTGTATTTTAAACCTAACCCTAACCTTAACCACACCGCTAAGATGACCCTAACCTTAAATTAAGACCTTAAAGCAACCCACAATGTTTTTACATTTCTACTACGTAGCTGGACCTGACTTTGTGGCTGTGATAACTACTGTAAACCGGTAGAAAGACGCTCCATCTTAACTCCTCCACCACATTTACTGGATTGGTTGAATAGTGCCTCAGGTTGCTCAGCAAGCATAACAGTATTGATTGGTCCTCCAGTCTGCCAGTCATTGTCTAGCTCTACTATCACGCAAGTGACGCCCTAGTTTCTGCAGGTGCAACACTGGGTACTACTGCAACGGAGCTACAGATAAAACAGACAATTCACGGTAAGTCGCAACCTGTATCGTCTGGCGAGGCATTTAAACAAATAACAGTAGCACCAAAAAGTGTTTGAATATTTTGGCAGATGTAAATCAAATAATGGAGAGGGCAAATGTAGTCGCAAAATAAGGAAGAGTAACCTTCATTTGACATATAGACAAGGATGCTTCGCTAGCATCAATAATAGACTAGTATGCTAGCTAAGCCTAATTGCAGGGAGACATGTATTTTCTGGTGAACTAATGTTTATGCTGTCAATGCGGCTCTTTAAAACGAAGAATAGCGACATTTTGTCATTAAAGCAACAGTCCTTTTGATTGACCGTGAGCAGCTATTATTGGGTAGAAGTGTTATTTTTTTTTCTTCTGATTGAGTTGTGCGCGAGACCCTGTACCCTTTATCCAGTTTGTGGACCTAGCTAGGAAACAGTGGTGACCCAAAGGGATGGTCTTAGCCTAATTGATCTCCCTGTGACCAAGACGGCTAACCCATGCAAATGCAATTAGCTACCAACATACGTTGACTATAGCAAATGTCAAGTTAAACCGCCTGATGTAACTGCATGTCCATTCAATGTTAGACATGCGCTAAAATCTATTCTCAAGACACCCAGCCATAGCTTGTTAGCCAGTTTAGCCAATGATTGCCTAAGCCGCAACGTTTCCGCCTTGCTGATCTTGGTCGGGTGCGTTGGCAAAGACAGGAGTGCCATAGACGATTTTAGTGTCTGAAATGTCCAAGCAATGTAAGCAGTAACTATATACGTTCATCTATAACATGTTTTTTAATTGAATATTGAATTGCTAAACTGTGAATAATAAAAAGATTATCGCAGTATCGTTTATTTCTGGTTAAACGTTATAAGCGCACTATAATATACAGGGGCAGACTATAGCACCCCAGGGCACGACATGGGACGCTCACTTTACTGTTTTCCCCTATGTTGTCGAAGAAGGGGGGGGGGGGGGGGAATTGAATAATATGCAATACACGTTCCTTTAGGAATACCCTACATTTGGGAAGAGATGCTAAGGAAATGTCCACCTCCCCAAGATGGGGTTATGGACATGTTATTTGGGGAGGGGGGGGGGGGTAAATCTGTTTTGATCCTGTGCTTTAGTGGAAAGATGTATTTTGAAAGTAGGTTAGCTGATTAAACTCAACTCCACGATTTACAATGGGGTTGAGTGGCGACTAGTGTGGGCGGGCTGCAGCGCTGACATCACACAATTGTTTTTAATCAAAAACGACTGATTACAGCACCCAAAGAATGGCCTGCAATTACAGGGAATTTGGAAAGTATTCAGACCCCTTGATTTTTCCCCCCCACACATTTATTCTAAAATGGATTCAATTGTTTCTCTCAATCCACACACACTGCCCCATAATGACAAACTGTTTTTTTGACATGTTTGAAAAATAACAATTAAATATCAAATGTACATAAGTATTCAGACCCTTTACTCAGTGCTTTGTTGAAGCACCTTAGGCTGCGTTTACAGCCTTGAGTCTACTTATGTATAACGCTACAAGCTTGGCACACCTGTATATGGGGAGATAATCTCATTCTCTATAGATCTTCTCAAGCTCTGTCAGGTTGGATGGGGAGCGTTGCTGGACAGCTATTTTCAGGCCTTTCCAGAGATGTTCAATCGGGTTCAAGTCCGGGCCACTCAAGGCCATTCAGAGACTTGTCCTGAAGCCACTCCTGCATTATCTTGGCTGTGTGCTTAGGGTCGTTGTCCTTGTTGGAAGGTGAACCTTCGCCCAGTCTGAGGTCCTGAGTGCTCTGGAGCAGGTTTTCATCAAGGATTTCTTTACTTTACTCCGCTCATCTTTCCTTAAATCCTGACTAGTCTCCCAGGCCCTGCAGCTGAAAAACATCCCCACAGCATGATGCTGACACCACCATGCTTCACTGTAGGGATATTGCCAGGTTTCCTCCAGATGTGACGCTTGGCATTCAGGCCAAAGAGGTATTGGTTTCATCAGACCAGAGAATCTTGTTTCTCATGGTCTGAGAGGTGCCTTTTGGCAAACTCCAAGCGAGCTGTCGTGCCTTTTACTGAGGAGTGGCTTCTGTCTGGCCACTCTACCATAAAGGCCTGATTGGTGGAGTGCTGCAGAGATAGAACAACTATCTCCACATAGCAACTCTGGAGCTCTGTCAGTGACCTTTGGGGTTCTTGGTCACCTCCCTGACCAAGGCCCTTCTCCCCCAATTGCTCAGTTTGGCCAGATCTAGGAAGAGTCTTAGGGGTTCCAAGCTTCTTCCATTTAAGAACATGGAGGCCACAGTGTTCTTGGGAACTTAAATGCTGCATAATATTTTTGGTAACCTTCCCCAAATATATGTGCTTCGACACAATCCTGTCTCGGAGCTCTACGGACAATTCCTTCGACCACATTGGTTTTTGCACTGACATGCACTGTCAACTGTGGGACCTTATATAGACAGGTGTATGCCATTCCAAATCACGTCCAATCAATTTAGTTTACCACAGGTGGACTCCAATCAAGTTGTAGAAACAACTCAGGGATGATCAATTGAAACAGGATGCACCTGAACTCAATTTCAAGTAGTGATGCACCGATATGACATTTTTGGCCAATATCGAAATCCAATATTTTCCTTGCCATTAAACCCGATAACCGGGTTAAATAGTTAACACAAACACACGCACATACACGGATGCAGCGGTCTAAGGCACTGCTTCTCAGTGCAAGAGGCGTCACTACAGTCCCTGGTTAGAATCCAGGCTGTATCACATCCGGCTGTCATTGGGAGTCCCATAGGGCGGCACACAATTGGCCCAGCGTCGTCCGGGCCGTCATTGTAAATAAGAATTTGTTCTTAACTGACTTGCCTAGTTAAATAAAGGTTACACACACCACACTGACCAAATTGTTATTTTGTTGGCATTTACGTATGTTCCCATTTACCAGTAAAACATAATCAAAACATATTTATTTTACTTACTTGCTGTACTGTTTTGTTGTTCAGGATTTCATGGGTCTTTGCGTGTCAAGAGTCAGGGTCAGGGTATATGCAACAGTTTGGGCCGCCTGGCTCATTGCGAACTAATTTGCCAGAATCTTACGTAATTATGACATAACATTGAAGGTTGTGCAATGTAACAGCAATATTTAGACTTAGGGATGCCAGCCGTTAGATAAAATACTGAACGGTAACGTATTTCACTGAAAGAATAAACGTTTTGTTTTCGAAATGATAGTTTCCCAATTCGACCATATTAATGACCTATTTCTGTGTGTTATTATGTTATAATTAAGTCTATGATTTGATAGAGCAGTCTGACTGAGCGATGGTAGGCACCAGCAGGCTCGTAAGCATTCATTCAAACAGCACTTTTGTGCGTTTTGCCAGCAGCTCTTCGCAAGCACAGCACTGTTTATGACTTCAAACCTATCAGCCTAATGGCTGGTGTAACCAATGTGAAATGGCTAGCTAGTTAGCGGGTTGCGCGCTAATAGCGTTTCAAACGTCACTCGCTCTGAGACTTGGAGTAGTTGTTCCCCTTGCTCTGCAAGGGCCGCGGCTTTTGTGGAGCGATGGGTAACGCTGCTTCGAGGGTGGCTGTTGTCGATGTATTCCTGTTTCGAGCCCAGGTAGGGGCGAGGAGAGGGATGGAAGCTATACTGTTACACTGGCAATACTAAAGTGCCTATAAGAACATCCAATAGTCAAAGCTTAATGAAATACAAATGATAGAGAGAAATAGTCCTATTATTCCTATAATAACTACAACCTAAGACTTCTTACCTGGGAATATTGAAGACTCATGTTAAAAGGAACCACCAGCTTTCATATGTTCTCATGTTCTGAGCAAGGAACTTAAACGTTAGCTTTCTTACATGGCACATATTGCACTTTTACTTTCTTCTCCAACACTTTGTTTTTGCATTATTTAAACCAACTTGAACATGTTTCATTATTTATTTGAGGCTAAATTGATTTTATTGATGTATTATATTAAGTTAAAATAAGTGTTAATTCAGTGTTGTTGTAATTGTCATTATTACAAATAGATTTTTAAAAATCGTCCGATTTAATCGGTATCGGCTTTTTTTGGCCCTCCAATAATCGGCATCGGTATCAGCGCTGAAAAATCATAATTGGTCAACCTCTAGTCAGGAGACACTGTGGCTCCATCCGACTATACCCCCGGACAAGGCCAAACAGGCAGGATATAACCCCACCCACTTTGCCAAAGCACAGCCCCCAAACCACTAGAGGGAAATCTTCAACCACCAACTTACTACCCTGAACAAAGGCAGAGTATAGCCCACGAAGATCTCCCCCACGGCACGAAACCGAGGGGTGCGCCAACCCGGACAGGAAGATCACGTCACAGACTCAACCCACTCAAGTGACGCACCCCTCCCATGGATGGCATGGACGAGCACCAGTAAGCCAGTGAATCAGCCCCCATAATAGGGTTAGAGGCAGAGAATCCCAGTGGAGAGAGGGGAACCGGCCAGGCAAAGACAGCAAGGGTGGTTCGTCGCTCCAGTACTTTTCCGTTCACCTTCACACCCATTGGCCAGACTACACTCAATCATAGGACCAACTGAAGAGATGAGTCTTCAATAAAGACTTAAAGGTTGAGACCGAGTCTGCGCCTCACATGGATAGGCAGACCATTCCATAAAAATATAGCTCTATAGGAGAAAGCCCGTGCCTCCAGCTGTTTGCTTAGATGTTCTCGGGACAGTACGGAGGCCTGCGTCTTGTGACCGTAGTGTACGTGTAAGTATGTATGGCAGGACCATAGATAGATAGGAGCAAGCCCATGTAATGCTTTGTAGGTTAGCAGTAAAACCCAGCCCTAGTCTTACCAGGAAGCCAGTGTAGAGACTAGCATTGGAGTAATGTGATCAGAAGATAGCCCTATTTGGTAAAAGACCAAGTCCATCATATGGCCAGAACAGCTCATATAAGCAAAGAGAAACGACAGTCCATCAGTACTTTAAGACATGAAGGTCAGTCAATATGGAAAATGTATATCTTTATATCTTTAGAGTTTAAGTCGGGAGATAGTAACTTGTTAAACAACTTTTCCCGTGGCGCCCCAAATTCCATATGAGTTGATTGTTACATGAATTTAATCGAGTTTAAACATAGTTAGTTGATAAAATAAGTAAGTCATCAGATTAACTCTTAGTGCTGAAACCCTGCCAAATTCAAAATACAAAATTGTAATATTAAACATTCATGAAAATACAAGTGTCCTACATCATTTAAAAGCTTAACATCTTGTTACTCCAGCCGCTTTGTCAGATTTCAAAAAGGCTTTACGGCGAAAGTATACCATGCGATTATCTGAGGACAGCGCCCCGCGTACAAAAGCATAACAAACATTTTCCAAACAAGCAGAGGCGTCACACAAATCAGAAATAGCGATAAAATAAATCACTTACCTTTGAAGATCTGCCTCTGTCCCAAGGATCCCAGCTACACATCAAATGATAGTGTTGTTCTATAAAGTCCTTCTTTATGTCCCAAAAAAGTCAGTTTAGTTGGCGCTTGATTCAGTAATCCACCTCTTTCCCTCGTTCAAAATGCATACAAAGGAATCCCAAAAGTTACCAATGAACCAACAATGTCCAAACAAGTCAAACAACGTTTCTAATCAATCCTCCGGTATCCTAATATGTAAATAAACGATCAAATTTAAGACGGGGAATAGTATGTTCATTACCGGAGATAAATAACGAAGTGCGCACCCTCATCCACGCGCGCCACAATACTGCAGTCAAAATGGGAGCCACCTAGAAAAACTACAAATTCTAGCTCATTTTTCAAAAACCAAGCCTGAAACTCTTTCTAAAGACTTGACATCTAGTGGAAGCCCTAGGCTCCATCAATTCCATTTATTTTCCCAATAATAACGATTAGAATGGGCAGACACCTAAAAAAATAAAAATAAAATCTGGATGGATTCTCCTCAGGGCTTCGCCTGCCATATCAGTTCTGTTATACTCACATACATTATTTTAACAGTTTTAGAAACTTCAGTGTTTTCTATCCAATGCTACCAATTTTATATGCATATCCTAGCTTCTGGGCCTGAGTAATAGGCAGTTTACTTTGGGCACGTCAGTCATCTGAATTTCCAAGTACTTCCCCCGGCCCTCAAGAAGTTAATGAAAGTCACGTCACGACAATGCGTAGGCACAAATCTGTGCGGAAACCATGCGTGGGATCACAAACTTGAGTACCACCACCACAGTTTTTCCACAGCTAGAGTTCCTGCACCTCTTATGCCTCGATCACACCGACAGCGTCATTGAGCAAAATAGTACGAGGCATCATCTGGATATGTGTGCAACCAAAGTTTAACATTTACCTTCTGCTACCATTTCTGTCAAACCGTCTACGAATACAGTTTGACACACGTTCGATAAATCAAACGTATGCACCACACAGAACGCACTGCAACTGCCTCTGCGATGCTGCAAGGAAAGCTCAGCGTTCCATTGGAAATGAATGTACTTCTGGTGTACCAAAATGAAATAACGCTAACGGTGTGATCGAGGCGTTTTTATAGAGTATTAGCGCAAAAGTATTGCAGAGTTCTTGCACCTAAAGGTAAACAGTACCGGCACTTAAAATGAGTAGCGGCACCTATTTCAGTCCAAGTCGAGCCCTGATAGCATTCCACAAAAATATATTGCTTTAGGTTATTTTAAGACCTCGTTCTCTTTAGTTGATTTAAATACATTTTTGACGGTTTTTCTCTGTGTAACTTCCCAAGTCAATAATTTAGTAAAAGGCTTTATGGCTCATTGAACATAGTCAACATCAATCATTATGATCTAATGTACTGCAGTTTTGACATAGTTATCTGTCCCTTTCCCAGCAGTAAACTTCTCATTCTATTGGCCACTGCTGTTGAAATATTTCAAAACTAGTTTGATGCCAAAACATGTGGACTTTTATTAAAACTATACTTTTTTTACTAAACTATTTTTCATAAAGTGGAATACTGGTGACATGAGTGATAATAATTTGGTAGGTCAGTCTACTTAACTGCACTAATATAAATGAGTCATCCCGCAGTGTTTGTCATTATACCCTGATGAAGACCGCTTATCTGTTAACGTTGGACATAAATATTTTTGCATCTGACCTCCTAGAGTGTGCGGCTCTCCTTTTATTTATTTTTTATGTGTTCCACTCCGCTAGCCAGCCTAAAGAGGTGTGCGTTTCTTTCGCCTCTAGATCAGTCTACTTAACTGCACATTTCCTCCACGGATTTCTGTCATTTTGAATGAAGACATTAATACTTTTGTGTCATCCATCCTCATCTACAGTGTGCAAATTAAAGGGCCCAGGGGGCTCAGTTGGTTCATGTTCTTTCAATCGCATTCATCGCTCTACTCCCACTGTCTTTCGCTAGCGAACTTACATCATTGTATTGACTGGGTCCAGCCAGCTAGTGAACTTGCAACATTGTTTCAACTGGGCCCTTCAGTTGTATTTGCCTCCTGTATTTCAGACCCCTTTCAGGTCTCCCAGCTTTCCTTTTGACAAAGAAGGTCAATTTGTCAGCAAGACGCATCAATTAACTCGGGCTACAAGAGTGTAGGCCTAATGACAGTCGCTGAATGTCATTACAGTTTTTGGTGTTTTGTAACCGATGTCTCTCTCCATTCCTCAAATGGCAGGTATAGTGGCGATTCCCTATGAAAAGCCACTGGCAGAGGAGAGAGCCGTCAATCACGCTTCCACAAGAAACCGCTTTCCAAGCGTTACTCTTTTAAAGTTTTAATGTCACATGCACAAGTACAGTGAAATGCCTGTCTTGCGAGATCTAAACCCAACAACAATGCAGTAATATAAAATAAGAACACGGGAATTAAGTAAGCTATATACAGGGTCAGTTCCAATACCATATTTACAACGTGCGGGGATACTGGAGTGAGAGCGGTAGATATTTATAGGAGTAAGGTGACTAGGCATCAGGATATGATAAACAGAGTAGCTGCAGTGTGTGTGCATTAAGCTTGGGCGGTATGTCGTTTACTGAGTTATTTGGAAATAGCCATGGGATGATTTTTCACTACCTTCAATACCATTTGAAACTCTTTCTTTAAAGTATTTCAATAAATTGTAATATTTGTAGCTACTTTTTAGAGTAATAAATACCGGCAGTCAACTTGTGCAATACGTTTGGAGATAAAGCAGATCGCTTTTTTTCCCTCTGTCACATTATTTCACATTAGGAAGCTTACCGTAGTTCCCCAGAACAGTTGAGACAGTCATGTGTTTGTTTGTAATTGGCACAACGGGAGAAAGCAGGCGCAGGTCCAGCTGTGTATAGACTGGGGTCGTGTTTTGTAATGCAAGTAAAGGGTTCTTTTTTTTCTTCAATATAGTAATCAGGGACGTGCAACTATAGTATTCCTTCACAGAAAATACATTAGTGCAACACATTCATGAGAAAATAGCTTAATTGTCATCAGATGACAAGAGAAGTGCAACACTATTTGGCTAGCAGCCACACAAGTGGGCTAAATGAGCTGGTCTTTTTTGAAAAAACTATGCATGGCCATCAGATTTCTAATGTTTATTATAAAAATAATGTAGCCAGCTACATTTCCTAAGGTTTTGCTTAAACATAATCTTGCATTTAAAAATTGCATTTTTACCGGAGAAAAGTAGCTACACATCAGTCAGAGCGCTGTCTGCTGATAGAAAGCCCGTAAGAGGAATTCTCAGTGGAGAAGTGCAGCTGAAGCACTAAATGTGTCTTGATGTCGAGCAGAAATGACAATAAGAAGCTTTTCAGATCTGCATTTACAAAACGCAGAAAGATACAACGCAAAATAAATATATTATTTTCCTGTAAGACAAATGCAGAATTCTGCATTAACCCAACCCCTAAATTTGACTTGCTAGTTAATTGAAGTAAGTGGCTGAATTAAGGTGACTGGGCATCATATTGCTCTCTGCCATGTTTGAGATGTCTAAAGCCCTTTTGGATGAGTTAGTGGCAGCTGTACAAATATCTAGATTTCCTAGTTTTTTTTTCTCCTCTCACTTCTCGGCTGTTTTCTCTCTTCTCTTCTTAGAGCAGAGCAGGCCTGTTGCCCTAGCGACTTAAGATTTACACACAGACACCAAGTGTACACATGCTACTTCAGAGCCGGTACTGTTCTTCCTTCAGACGATCATGCGTCAACTTTGTTCATTTGCACAGTTTCTCTCATTCACATTTGCTTATCCAAACTCACCAAAAATGACATTCGGTAGCTCCTAACTATATATGTATGACTTTATGAGCTGGATTACCTGTCTTTGCAATTAGTTTATTTTTGTTTGCGCTCGTTAGCATATTTAGCTAGCAGCCTCCATGGAAATCCCCTATTGTGCTTTTTTTGTTAACATTCTGGTAATAGATGCATTTTTTTGGCGCCCCCTTGTGTACTAAACCAGTAATACCGTATATTCCGGTATGATGATATGAAAATCTGGATACCGCCCAACCCGTGTGTGTGTGTGTGTGTTGGCGTGTCAGTGTGCATAGACAGTGCAAAAATAAAATACAAGGGGCAACTCTGATAGTCCGTGTAGCCATTTTGTTAGCTATTTAGCAGTCTTATGGCTTGGGGATAGAAGCTGTTCAGGAGCCTGTTGGTGTCAGACTTGATGCACGTTCGGAAGCCGATAGAACAGTCTATGGCTTAGGTGGCTGGAGTCTTTAACCATTTTCCGGGCCTTAAGGTGAAGTCACCTTTTATATTAGGCATATAAAATATAAATAGCTCCAATACACATATTCCCATACAAAAGGTGCAGAGAGATGCAGTCTATAAGCTTCATGGCTCCTACAGCGGGCTCAAAATGCACTGTTTGAAAACTAATTATTTTGTAGTGGACCAACGTGCGCAGGTCTACTAAGTGATTTGTTTGACAATCGGAAGAGAACCTCTAGGCAGGTTGTGTTCATGCCACATTAATAGGTAATGCATATTTACCATTAAAATGCATGTCTTTACTATTAGTCCCATATAAAAAAATAATAATAATCACAAACTGAAAGTCCTGGGAAAGAAATTTAGACCCCGAATGTCCCGGTGTGATTTGCGCTCTGCTTTTCTCCCTTCAAAGATGGCCTCAGCAACAGCCACCTATGGACAGAAGGAGTCCTCCGACCAGAACTTCGACTACATGTTCAAGATCCTGATCATTGGCAACAGCAGTGTGGGTAAAACCTCCTTCCTGTTTCGCTATGCTGATGACTCCTTCACGCCGGCTTTCGTCAGCACGGTGGGCATCGACTTCAAGGTGAAGACCATCTACAGGAACGACAAAAGGATAAAGCTGCAGATCTGGGTGAGACACTGACCTTAACTGATTCTGTCATCCCTCTGTTAACCACAAATGAGGTCATGTTTGTTATTAGGGGTCTTCTGGCTTTAAAGGTCCAATGCAACTGTTTTTATCTTAATATCAAATACTTTCTGGGTAACAATGAAGTACTTTACTGTGATTGTTTTCAATTAAAGTGGTTTAAAAAAAAGAAACAAACACAGCTTCTTAGCAAAGAGAAATTTCTCAAGCAAGAACTTTGCTTGAAGTGTCTAAGAGTGAGGAGAGAAACTGAAAACGACCTGTTATTGGCAGAGCGGTTTGGAACCATGATGTCACAAGGCAGGCCAAAACTCCATCCCACCAACACAGGCTGACATTTCAGGCAGTCTTTTGAAACCGCTCTTACACTAAAAGAGCAGTATCATACTTTTCACAATTTCACATTATTTCTAACTTCATAGTGTATATATATATATTAGTTAAGTTTGGACACACTTACTCATGCAAGGGTTTTTCTTTATTTGTATATAATAATAATAGTAAAGACATCAAAACTATGAAATAACACATGTATTAATCAAAAAAGTGTTAAACAAATTTAAATATATTTTAGATTCCTCAAAGTAGCCAATCAATCAAATGTATTTATAAAGCCCTTCTCACATCAGTTGATGTCACAAAGTGCTGTACAGAAACCCAGCCTAAAACCCCAAACAGCAAGCAATACAGGTGTAGAAGCACGGCGGCTAGGAAAAACTCCCTAGTAAGACCGGAACCAAGGAAGAAACCTAGAGAGGAACCAGGCTATGAGGGGTGGCCAGTCCTCTTCTGGCTGTGCCGGGTGGAGATTATAACAGAAGGGGTTGGGAGACACTGTGGTCCCGTCCGACGATACTCCCGAACAGGGACAAACAGCCACCCTTTGCCTTGATGACAACTTTGCCCACTCTTGGCATTCTCTCAATCAGCTTCACCTGGAAGGCTTTTCCAACAGTCTTGAAGGAGTTCCCACATATGCTGAACACTTGTTGGCTGCTTTTCCTTGACTCTGTGGTCCAACTCATCCAAAACCATCTCAATTGCGTTGAGGTCAGGTGATTGTGGAGGCCAGGTCATCTGATGCAGTACTCCATCACTCTCCTTCTTGGTCAAATAGCCCTTACACAGCCTGGAGGTGTGTTGGGTCATTGTCCTGTTGAAAAACAAATGATAGTCCCACTAAGAGCAAACCAGATGGGATGGCATATCACTGCAGAATGTGTGGTAGCCATGCAGGTTAAATGTGCCTTGAATTCTAAATAAATCACAGACTGTCACCAGCAAATCACCCCTACACCATCACACCACCTCCATGCTTCACGGTGGGAACCACACATGCGGAGATCATCCGTTCACCTACTCTGTGTCTCACAAAGACACTGGGGTTGGGACCAAAAATCTCAAATTTAAGCTCATCAGACCAAAGGACAGATTTCCACCTGTCTAATGTCCATTGCTTGTGTTTCTTGGCCAAAGCTGGTCTTTTCTTCTTATTGGTGTCCTTTAGTAGTGGTTTCTTTGCAGCAATTCGACCACGAAGGCATGATTCACGCAGCCTCTGAACGGTTAATGTTGAGATGTGTCTGTTACTTAAACTCTGAAGCATTTATTTGGGATGCAATTTCTGAGGCTTGTAACTCGAATGAACTTATCCTCTGCAGCAGAGGTAACTCTGGGTCTTCCTTTCCTGTGGCTGTCCTCATGAGAGCCAGCTTCATCATAGTGCTTGATGGTTTTTGCGACTGCCCTTGAAGAAACTTTCAAAGTTCTTGAAATGTTCCATATTGACTGACCTTCGTGTCTTAAAATAATGATGGATGATCGCTTCTCTTTGCTTATTTGAGCTGTTCTTGCCATAATATGGGCTTGGTCTGTTACTAAATAGGGCTATTTTCTGTAAACCACCACTACCTTGTCACAACACAACTGATTGGCTCAAACGCATTAAGAAGGAAAGATATTCCACTATTTCTCTTTTAACAAGGCACACCTGTTAATTGAAATGCATTCCAGGTGACTACCTTATGAAGCTGGTTGAGGGAATGCCAAGAGTGTGCAAAGCTGTCATCAAGGCAAAGGGTGACTACTTTGAAGAATATAAAATATAAAATATATTTTCATTTGTTTTACTTTTTTGGTTACTATATGATTCCATACATGTTTTTTCATGGTTTTGATGTCTTCACTATTATTCTACAGTGTAGAAAATAGTAAAAATAAAGGACCCTTGAATGAGTAGGTGTGTCCAAACTTTTGACTGGTGCTGTATATAACACAGAACAATCTGGGTTTTGACTGCACTGGGGATTGCTCCCCCAAATGACAAATGTATCTCATCTTATGGATACATAGTCGCCTGGTTTAGGTGAAAAACTAACATTGACAGATTTAACCACAGTGGTAAGTAATCGCCAACCCTGGCCTTGGAGAGCAAATGTACAGGCTTTTGTTTCAACCAAGCACTAACACACCCGATCCAAAGAATAACTGCTCGACAAGAGCGTGATTAATTGACTCGGGTGTGTTAGTGTTGGACTGGAACAAAAGCTTGCATAACCTGTATGTAGCACACCAGGACCAGGGTTGGTGACTACTGTTTTACCTTATTTTCATATGAATGAGCTCAAAGGTCTTGGCATGCAGGCTAGTTCTCCAAGTTTGATACCAATAGGCTATACAGTAATGGGGGAAAGATGGGAAATATCGCATGACAATAGGCTAGACTCATACTATAATAGTAATATATGCCATTTAGCAGATGCTATTCCATACGAAAGTTTGGCTTTTTAGGGGGAGAGTTTGTTTAGGATTTTGGCAGACCTCTATGCTTTCATGCACACATCTCCATTAGAGGCCTATGACAGCGGTGCCTGGAGAGGGAAGGGGGCGGAGAGGAGCAGTATCCGCAGTATCGGTACACTGGCAGGAGGTTTGTGTCTCTAGTGCCAGTCTCTCTCTCTCTTTCTCTCTGTCTGTGGCTCCTGTGAGAATATGTTTAGTTCTGAAGAAGATTGGTTGTGACACCACGTGCGTCATGGTGGGTCGTCTGCATCCACCCCCTTCAGCAGAGTAGACCTCGCTGTCGAACAACACATACAGTACCAGTCAAAAGTTTGGGGACACCTACTCATTCCAGGGTTTTTGTTTATTTTTACATTGTAGAATAATAGTGAAGACATAAGGAATCATGTAGTAACCAAAAAAGTGTTAAACAAATCTAAATATATTTTATATGTGAGATTCTTCAATGTAGCCACCCTTTGCCTTGATGACAGCTTTGCACACTCTTGGCATTCTCTCAACCAGCTACATGAGGTAGTCACCTGGAATGCATTTCAATTAACAGGTGTGCCATATTTAAAAGTTCATTTCTTTCCTCACTGCGTTTGACTAAATCAGTTGTACTGTGACATGGTAGGGTTGATATACAGAAGATAGCCCTATTTGCTCAAATAAGCAATACACACACTGCTCAGATCTAAGGTGGTGGTAGCTATTCTCATCACAAGACTTTAATAAGGAGGGTACATCCACACCCAATATATAATCTTGATTTATATGATGCTTGACGTGTGGAATAAACCAAGATTAAATGCTGTCAGTGTGGGTTTACTATCTTCATATGATCTTGGGAGCACGACCACGTCCCTGTGTCATAAGATAGCTGAAGACCGAAAAAATGAACAGAGATGCTGATAAATGTGTGTGGTTTCCTAAATCGCCTCGATTAATTTGCCAAAGCGGCTGCCATTGCTGTCTCTCAAGTGTAGAATCATTTATGGGCTAATGACGCCCATCTATCGCACTGCTATCTCACTGCTTGTTTAAATGTGAAATATGCATAAATTGCTCCGCCATTTCCGGGTTGCTAAAATTCAAATAGTTCGCCTAATTTCAGTTTGTGACAAAACAAGCAATGGATAATGTAGAGAATCATTGTACCATCTAAACCGTTGTGAAATATATTTTTAATAAACCAAAAACATTGTTTTCAGCTGTTTGAAGCTGGTGTTCAAAACCGAATGTAAAAGACACAAACTAAACTTAAGCATAGAAATAGAGCACATAGAACCGATCTACCACTTCTTAAACAAGCTTTCAAAGAGAGTGGCAGATTTATAACTCGCATTTCAATGTGAATGTGGTCGGCTCGCCCCAAAAGTTACATATTTCAGGAATAAAACAGTGTTTTACCCTGATATACTGCACTGCGGCATGTGCTGGTTATAAATTGATACTATAACTAAACTTCTGACATCACATAGAATATTCTGATGTTAGTATCTTGTCTTTTTCTTTTTATCCACAACTACATTGTTATATGCAGCTACAATGTTTAAACGTGGATGTGGGGTTCAACTTAATGCGTTCTTCTTATATGCTGTAGTACATTGGGATTTGGAGTGCTTTTTCTGCTGCAGGACTATTTTTGTGCGTGATTATGTGTGTGTAAGATAATGATTCATTGTGTGATATGTGTGTTTCTCCCAGGATACTGCCGGACAGGAGCGCTACAGGACCATCACCACGGCCTACTACAGAGGAGCCATGGGCTTCATCCTCATGTATGACATCACCAACGAGGACTCCTTCAACGCCGTGCAGGACTGGTACGGGACCTGTGTGTGTGTGTGAAACAACTGTATGCATGTTTGTCTGTCTGTATCGGTATTTACACGATATACAAAAGTATGTGGACAGCCACACCCGTTGCCGACAGGTTAATAAAATGGAGCACACCGCCATGCAATCTCCATAGACAAACATTGGCAGTAGAATGGCCTTACTGAAGAGCTCAGTGACTTTCAATGTGGCACCGTCATAGGATGCCACCTTTCCAACAAGTCAGTTCAACAAATTTCTGCCCTGCTAGAGCTACCCTGGTCAACTATAAGTGCTGTTATTGTGAAGAGGAAAGATCTAGTAGCAACCACGGCTCAGCCACGAAGTGGTAAGCCACACAAGCTCACAGTACAGGACCGCCGAGTGCTGAAGCGGGTAGCGAGTAAAAATCGTCTGTCCTCGGTTGCAACACTCACTGTCGAGTTCCAAACTGGCTCTGGAAGCAACATCGGCACAATAACTGTTCGTCAAGAGCTTCATGAAATGGCTTTCCATGGCCGAGCAGCTGCACACAAGCCTAAGATGGTATTGCGAATAATGTCGCAATACCAAGCGTCAGCTGAAGTGGTGTGAAGCTACCGCCATTGGACTCTGGAGCAGTGGAAAAGTGTTCTCTGGCGTGTTGAATCATGTTTCACCACCTGGCCGTCCGTCGGACGAATCTTGGTTTTACTGATGCCAGGAGAACGCTACCTGCCCCAATGCATAGCGTCAAGTTTGGTGGAGGAGGAATAATGGTCTGGGTCTGTTTTTCATGGTTCGGGCATTGCCCCTTAGTTCCAGTGAAGGGAAATCTTAATGCTGCAGCATACAATGACATTCTAGATGATTCTGTGCATCCAACTTTGTGGAAACAGTTTGGGGAAGGCCTTTTCCTGTTTCAGCATGACAATGCCCCCGTGCACAAAGCAAGGTCCATTCAGAAATGGTTTGTTGATCGGTGTGGAAGAACTTTACTGGCCTGCACAGAGCCCTGACCTCAACCCCATCGAACACCTTTGGGATGATTTGGAACACCGACTGCGAGCCAGGCCTACTCGCCCAACATTCGTGCCCGACCTCACTAATGCTCTTGTGGCTGAATGGAAGCAAGTCCCCCGCAGCAATGTTCCAACATCTAGTGGAAACCCTTTCCAGAAGAGTGGAGGCTGTTATAGCAGCAGAGGGGGGGGGACTAACTCCGTATTAATGCCATGATTTTGGAATGAGTTGTTTGATGAGCAGGTGTCCACACTTTCATTTTTTTGGTCATGTAGTGTATGTTCTGCAAAATGTGAATAATTTGACGACTGGGTGAAACAATTGCAGTACTAGTCAAGCGTCACTTGCTTTGCCCGCTAGGATGAGGGTCATTGCATGGAACTCAATTTTCTTTAGCTGTGATTGGATCCGTAATATAACTACAACAGTTGAATGCGTGTGTGTCAGGTCCACCCAGATCAAGACGTACTCCTGGGACAACGCCCAGGTCCTGCTGGTGGGAAACAAGTGTGACATGGAAGACGAGAGGGTGGTGGCAGCAGACAGGGGCCGGCAGCTCTCTGACCAACTTGGTGAGTTGGAACACTGTACTTAATTACCCAATAATATAGTAATAAATCCTGTGTCCTTTCCCTAGAAAATGAGTCATTGTTTTATGTGCCTACTCTGCTGTTACTGTGTACAGCTGAGTAATTACGTTCTGGTTGCCGGAGTAGTTATTGAGCAACTTCACGCCATAAGTACAAGTTTATGTAAAGTGTTGCTCATTACAACAAATACACATCAAGTTACATTCATACGACTCTTAATTAAATCTTAATTAAGTCTTTCCTCTCCTTTGCAGGCTTTGAGTACTTTGAGTGCAGTGCCAAGGACAACATCAACGTCAAGCAGACGTTTGAGCGGCTGGTGGACATCATCTGTGAGAAGATGTCGGAGAGCTTAGACAACGCCGACCCCGCCGTCACAGGGGCCAAACAGGGGCCCCAGCTCACCGAGCAGCCCGAACGCCCCCACCAGGACTGTGCTTGCTAAACACCCACTACACACGTACCACACACACCTGACCCCTCACACACCCCTTCCTACAGCCTCCTCAGCTGGTGGAAGAGGTCTGTGATGGGTTTGTGTTTTAGATGGAAGAGCCTGGCTGAATACTCCGTTATTCCATATTTCAGTCCCCCGTCCATCCATAGGTGTTTAGAGTCCAAAGTTCACATTCTGACTCCCCTTACTGCGGCCTCGAACCTGAAGGGATTTCATGTATTTTTTTTGAAGGGCCACATTGCTGATGATCTGTTTACTGTTGATAGCTTTGTTGTTTTTTTCGATGTCCTCGATTAGCTGGTTAACAATCAAATCCATTTAAGTGGCGTGAGTGAGGTATGTTCTAAGTCCACATTTTGGATAACAAATGTTTTTACGAGATTTGTTTTTTCAAACATATCTGACCAAAATCCCATGCATATCGGTTATCAGTCATGGTCATTTCCTAATATTCTATCATTGCTGGATGTAAGAAAAAGAGAACTTGATGATGTGGTCCCTGTCCCAGTTTTTTTTTTTTTATTGTTATTTTTTTAACTCATCTTTTTTTTTTTTTTAGCAAACCT
Source organism: Oncorhynchus mykiss (assembly GCF_057628025.1). Taxonomy (NCBI): domain Eukaryota; kingdom Metazoa; phylum Chordata; class Actinopteri; order Salmoniformes; family Salmonidae; genus Oncorhynchus; species Oncorhynchus mykiss. The sequence continues at coordinate 56,045,293 of NC_143029.1, forward strand.
AGAAAAGTGTCTAAGTAGAAGAGTATATATAAATGTTCAACTTCGTAATATAATAAATATGCATTTTAGAATTCTAAAATATATAAACAAATGGTGTAAAATTACAATAATTTAAAGGTGTAAAAATATCTGTGCTTTGTGAGAGGTGCATGTTGTTTTTTTATTTTATTTTAATTTTTTTTACCATGGAACGTCTAAGAGCTGTTGGACACGTCCCGCTGAATCAAACTGGCTTGTTTGTTTCGCTGTTAGGGTCGTGTGAACAACAGTTGAAAATGTAGCTTCTTATTCCTTGTCAGTGTGCATCACTGCTATTCTACAGCACAATCGCCTCTAATTCATGTGTATGACACGAGCACACACACACACAGTCAGGACAACACTGGGCTACTGCACCCATATACTACAACACTGACCAATGTTAACATCACATTCCAATCTCTTTCCCATAGTCCGTTTGACTTATTTATTTTTTTGATTTTTTTTTTTTTTTTTTGCATGTTCAATGTCATGTTTGTGTGATTTTGGTCTGTTTCAGTGTAGAGATAATTGCTTGTTGGTATATACATGAGGATAACGTAGTCAATGAAATGCACTCAGGCACATTAAGGTATTTGGTCAGTTATGTCACGACCATCTATATTTACACACAGTATTATGTCTTATTTTTTTAGATGCGCTCTATCACGGTTGGAAAAAATACTTATCAGTATTGTGTGGGGGGGGGGGGTTGAATTGGGTTGACATACTCCTGCCCGAAAACACTTACATTCCACTGTATGTTCTCCTGATTATGTACAAGCTGTTTCAAGGAACTGCTTTTACTTCCATTTTCCATGTTTCTAAGCCAACTGAACCTTTTAGGGTGGGTGTAGTACCAGTGTGAATACTGTATTACTCTCAGAGAAATACTGTGTCATTGGCCAGCCTGGTTCTCCAATATTAACTGCCAACAAACCTGCAAAGGTCATGTCTGTTACAAATACTGTTTGTGTTTAGTCTTAAGGCAGCTTTGCTTTCATGTTTTTTCCAAAGACGTCCCAATTAGACTACCAAGCCAAAAATGACACCCACTAGGACAAGACTTGTTTGACATGTTTTTGGAGCTGCACTGAGTAAAAGGCCTGTAGTACAAGAGAAGCATTTGGTATGTATGCCTACTCCCTGTGGCAGTTTCCAATAAGGGAGAAGTATAATCGGTACTTTTTTATTTAACTTAGCAAGTCAGTTAAGAAAAAATATTATTTACAACGATGGCCTACTGGGGAAAAGTGGGTTAACTGCCTTTTTCAGGGGCAGAACGACAGATTTTTACCTTGTCAGCTCGGGGATTTGATTACTAGCCCAGCTCGGGATTTGGTTACACGCCCAACGCTCTAGCCACTCGGCAACCTGCCGCCCCTAATCACTTCCTATTAAACAACTTTAGTTTTCTTTGTTGATTTTGTGTTTTGCTGTAAACTTGCCTCTGACTTAGGTATGTGTCCAATTCAGCTTTCTTAGCTCTCCTCCCTTCATCTTGTAAATAAGCATTTTTTTGTTGGGTTTTAGTCTTGAATTGTGCTGTAATACTGTAACTCCAGGTTTGCTAAAACCAAGGAATTAATAAACAAAATATAAAAGCAGTATTTGTATAAACTTAGTTAACATTTATTTGAATCTGAGGCAACTCCACATTTTAGCTTTCGATGTCCCTTAGTCCAAAATGATAGAATTATCACCCTCATCGAGCCACTAGGTGGCATAAGTGTAGAGCTCCCAGTACATCAAATGCATTTAGGGATGAAGTTCAGTTCAAGCATTATTTTTTTCCCCTTTTCATTCTGGTGACCTGTATTGTACTAATGTAATACAACAGGATAATAGAGGGGGTGGACATATGCACCTATACTAATGTCTCTGGGAGAGGCCCTAATAATAGTTGGCACAGTGTGTGATAGGGCAGTCAGCCCACAATAAGACTTGACAGATTAAATAATTCAGTGAATTTAATAAACATCTTTGAGAGATAAAATCCCATTAAAAATGGCTACATGGGGCCAACAACAATGAAGGCTACATTCATGGTGACAACACAGAACTGCACAACAGAATCAACAGAATTACTGTACACGAGCTTACAAGACATGCACAATTCATATTTGCAAAATAAGACGTTTTGGTAAATAAAATATAAATTTGTCATTGGTAAGTGCTTGTAAACAAGTAAGGCATATATTACACAGTGGATGACAGGCACTCAATGACATCCTGGTGTTTAGTTACACTCATTGAGATTGTCCAGTTTACATGCAGATAATGCTATCCTTGTAGGTAGGCTATGTATTGAATTTGTCCATTGGAGAGCTGATATGCATGTTGCCCGACAGAGGGCAGCAAAAATGGTCTGTTTGCTACAAAACGGGCTTATAGCCAACATTTTTAAGAGAACCATAGTGTTCCAGTTCTAATGGATTTTCAGGTATGAATTTGTATTCTATTATATGAGAAAAGGCAAATAGCCTACTGTGTTTCAGTTAGTCAATATCCTCAGAGGATAACTAACCCCATAATGTTGGTTGCCTCAAAAGGCCTAAACAATCCTCTAGTAAACTTGTACTTGCTTTGGCATAAGCTGACATCCATTACTGACATGGTTCATAACCTTTTGTTTCAACTGGGCCACCTGCTCTCTGAGCACACTGGCTGTGGAGGCCAGTTCAGTGTTCTGAGTCTTCAAGTTTTTGACCTTGTCTTCAAGACGCGATATTCTCTCCAGCTTTCTTTTGCGGCACTTGGACGCCGCTATTCTGTTGCGCAGCTTTTTCCTCTCTGCTTTGATGCGCTCCTGGTTGTCCATGTCAATGGGAGACAACGGCGGGCTGTCTACAAAGCACTGCATGTCGGGGACCGTCTGCGGCTCGTCCTTGAACATCTGTAGTCGTGACAGCGCTGCCGCAGCCGCCTGTTGATGGGCGCTCATCAGATTAGAAGGTGGCGGTGGGAATGGAATGGTATCCGTGGAATAATTCACTGTGGTGCCCAGTGGGCTATTTCCATAGTCGTTCAAAGTCGTGTACACTGGCAGATCTGACGGCAAGCCGACCGGGGCTGCGTTGGAGCCGATTAGGTCCAGTCTCTCCGGAGGTGCGCACGTCCCCTCGCTCAGTTGGTTCTGCTTGTGAAGATCCTCCAGCGCCTTCACGAAGCCTTCCGCGAATTCTTGTTCGTCGCTGGCTGACTTCGGGTAGAGGAACTGAGAGGTTGGGGTCGTCGTAACCATTCCATTCGATTGGATAATCAACCGTTCTAGGTCCGGGGTGGCCAATTTCAAGAGTCCCAAGTCCGAAGAGTTCAGAATTCCGTCTGCGTCCCGGAGATTCTGTTTCAGATTGGAGCTTTGGTCGTCCAGGTTTAGACTCATGTCTTTTTTCATCATGCTGTTGTAGGAATAGAGGCTTGCGATCCCTCGAGTATTCAGCACACTACCAGGGTAGAGGGTTATTTCCATTATAACCCTTCACATGAGGGTCTGTTGAGCTTCACGCATAAACTAAGACGATTCAACAGTTAAACTCTGGCAATAAAACACAGTTCAGGTTAATTTCCTGTATTTTTTCCTCTCTTCAAACTCTGATCGAGTTAATCGACTGTCCCCCTTTTAGCCTACCTTTTATGCCTGAGGCTAAAACAATAGTAGTGGCTTAGCTTTTCCTGCTCTTCTCGCCCGCGTCCAGCGCTTTTTCCCAATGGAACGACTGCTATGCACACACCCAACCCTCTGCTTGCTTGCTTCCTAACCCTAAAAATTCCATTATGTCACTTCAGCGCGCTAAGATTGGCCCAAAATGACGTATGCTTCCGGTCTGATTTAAATAATGGGCTGAACCAGTCATTATTACCATGGAGACTTTAGGTAAACTGCAAACAGTGCAGTGCATTGTGGTTTGATGTCATAAAATAGAATACTCGGGGTCGCCAAAAGAGACTGGGCGGGGCATTATTGGAAACTAGGAAGGCGCAAATAAGGTATATTCAGCTCACTCAATTTTAATTTAGACAATGGGGTCGTTTTGAGTGGTAAAGCGAAAGCAACCGACTGTAGATTGAAGTCGACGAGTGAAGTTGGGGGAGGTGCATCTGAGACAGCCGAAAATCGGACACGTGGTTTTCCAAAATCTAGGTTTAGTGCGACACGGCAGTGTTGCCATTGTTTATAATGCCGAAATAAACAACCCCCATATCACACACTCACAAGCTGAAAAAATATGTGTGCATTGTAAACCAATTGTTGAGAGTTCCTCAAATATCACGTTCATTTGAATTACAGTAAAGTTGGTTCCTGTTTCAGTCACGTCTTTGGTCACGTTCGCGTGGGTCAAACAAAAACACCCTAATGATTGGTTGACAAATGAACCTCCAACAATGCAGGCGATTGCTGCAGGATGAAGTTGGAGAAGAGCAACTGCAGAAACTTGCAGTCGACTACAGTCAACTTCAGGAGCTTTAATCACATGATTTTTTTGCAAGTCAGACACTTTTTATCCCCAAAATGCAACACACTGAAAGGCGGTGACCATGACAACTGATCCACTTGAACGCGCCCATTGTTCACACGCCATTTCAAATCAAATTGTATTTGTCACATGCGCCGAATACAACCGGTATAGATAGACCTTACAGTGAAATGCTTACTTACAAGCCCTTAACCAACAATACAGTTTTAAGAAAAATACCTACAAAAAAAGTTACAAATAATTAAAGCGCAGCAGTAAAATAACAATAACAAGGCTATATACATGGGTACTGGTACAGAGTCAAGGTAATTGAGGTAATATATGCATGTAGGTTGAGTTAAAGTGACTATGCATAGATAATAAACGGAGAGCAGCAGTGTAAAAGAGGGGTCTGGGTAGCCCTTTGATTAGCTGCTCAGGAGTCATATGACTTGGGGGGTAGAAGCCTTTTGGACCTAGACTTGGCACTCCGGTACCTCTTGCCGTAGTAGAGAGAACAGTCTATGACTAAGGTGGCTGGAGTCTTTGACAATTTCTAGGGCTTTCCTCTGACACCGCCTGGTATAGAGGTCCTGGATGGCAGGAAGCTTGGCCCCAGTGATGTACTGGGCCATACCCAGTACAGATGGAAAGATTGTTGTCCTGGCATCACACGGCCAGGTCTCTGACCTCCCTATAGGCTGTCTCATCGTTATTGGTGATCAGGCTGACCACTATTGTGTCATCGGAAAACGTGATGTTGTTGGAGTTGTGCCTGGCCATACAGTCATGAGTGAACAGGGAGTACAGGAGGGGACTCAGCACGCACCCCTGAGGGACCCCGTGATGAGCATCAGCGTGGCGGATGTGTTGATACCTACCCTTACCACCTGGGGCGGCCCGTGAGGAAGTCCAGGATCCAGTTGTAGGGGGAAGTGTTTAGTCCCAGGGTCCTTAGCTTAGTGATGAGCTTTGAGGGCACTGTGGTGTTGAACGCTGAGCTGTAGTCAATGAATAGCATTCTCACATAGGTGTTTCTTTGGTCCAGGTGGGAAAGGGCAGTGTGGAGTGCAATAGAGATTGCCTCATCTGTGGATATGTTGGGGCGATATGCAAATTGGAGTGGCTTTGGGGTTTCTGGGATAATGGTGTTGATGTGAACCAATACCAACCTTTCTAAGCACTTCATGACTACGGACGTGAGTGCTACGGGTCGGTAGTCATTTAGGCAGGTTACCTTAGTGTTTTTTGGGCACAGGGACTATGGTGGTCTGCTTGAAACATGTTTGTATTACAGACTCCGACAGGGACATGTTGAAAATGTCAGTGAATGCCAGTTGGTCAGCACATACTCGGAGTACACGTCCTGGTAATCTGTCTGGACCTGCAGCCTTGTGAATGTTGACCTGTTTAAAGGTCTTACTCACGTCAGCTACGGAGAGGGTGATCACACAGTCGTCCGGGAACAGCTGATGCTCTCATGCATGCTTCAGTGTTACTTGCCTCGAACGAGCATAGAAGTAATTTAGCTCCTCTGGTAGGCTCGTGTCACTGGGCAGCTCGCGGCTGTGTTTCCCTTTGTAGTCCGTAGTATTTTTCAAGCCCTGCCACAACTGAGCCGGTGTAGTCGCTGGTGTGGTAGGATTCAAACTTAGTCCTGTATTGTTGCTTTGCCTGTTTGATGGTTCATCTGAGGGCATAGCTGGATTTCTAATAAGTGTCCGGATTAGGGTCCCGCTCCTTGAAAGCGGGAGCTCTAGCCTTTAGCTCGGTGCAGATGTTGCCTGTAACCCATGGCTTCTGGTTGGGCAATGTACATACGGTCACTGTTCGGACGACGTCGCCGATGTACTTATTGATGAAGCTGAGGTGGTATACTTCTCAATGCCATTGGATGAATTCCAGAACATATGTGCTAGCAAAACAGCCCTGTAGCATAGCATCCGCGTCATCTCACCACTTCCGTATTGAGTGAGTCACTGGTACTACTTGCTTTTAGTTTTTGCTTGTAAGCAGGTTTCAGGAGGATAGAATAATGGTCAGATTTCCCAAATGAAGGGCGAGGGAGAGCTTTCTATGCGTCTCTGTGTGTGGAGTAAAGGTGGTCTAGAGTTAGTTCTTTTCACCTTCTGTTTGCACATGTGACATGTTGGTAGAAATTAGGTAAAACAGATTTAAGTTTGCCTGCATTGAAGTCCACGGCCACTAGGAGTGCCGATTATGGCCTTATACAGCTCGTTGAGTGCGGTCTTAGTGCCAACATCAGTTTGTGGTGGTAAATAGATGGCTACGAATAATATAGATTAGAACTCTCTTGGTAGATAGTGTGGTCTACAGCTTATCATAAGGTACTCTACCTCAGGCGATCAATACCTTGAGACATCTTTAATGTTAGACATTGCGCACCAGCAGTTATTGACAAATAGACACACACTCCCACCCCTCATCTTACCAGACATAGCTGCTCTGTCCTGCCAATGCACGGAGAAGCCAGACAGCTCTATATTATCTGTGTCGTCGTTCAGCCAAGTCTCGGTGAAACATAAGATATTACAGTTTCTAATGTCCCGTTGGTAGGATAGTCTTAATCCTAGATCGTCCCGTTTGTTTTCTAGTGATTGCACATTGGCCAATAATACGGAGGGAAGTGGTGGTTTACCTACTCGTCGGCAAGTTCTTACAAGGCACCCTGCCCTGTAAGAATTCATTAACATGGGCTCAGTAATAGGTGTGCAGTCAAACACTGAGTGGAAACATTTGATCTCAAAAATGGTTTAATACTGTGTCTTTCAATCCAAGCACTTTTCTAAGAGAGACGGTACAGCTTCGCCAAATAGATTAAGGGGCGTTTTTATTGAGGATGCAATTACCTATAGGTTTTAACAAAAAAGAGGAAGGAAATACTGCAGAGAGAAATGGAAACCATGTTTTTTCTTAGTCAAACATTGGCTGTTATTTTCTAAGAACTTAACCAAAAAAATGTGAATGGTTAGCTTATAGCTCTTCTGTTGGTTATTGCAAATGATATTTAATCTGCCTGGAAACACAATATTAGACTGGTTAAGCATGAGAAAGCCCGAGTGAGAAATAAGGAGTGATGAAAAATGGTTTCAAGCTCTAGGCCAATAAGACTGTAAAGGGTGATGGCGGTCTGCTGTTCCTATGAATAGCCCGGCGCAGCAGGGTGGTAGGCAGCCAAAATAGCCAAATTCCCCCAGTAAAAAGTAATGACGTCCATAGACTGGCTGCATCAGCACCACAGAATAGCAAGGGCATCATTTGTTTCCATGGCAACATTGACATAGGCTGTGACGCAAGAGCAGGTGAATGAATGGGGCGGGGAGGGGGGGGGGGGGATGCGTGGGTGGTGAATGGAGGATCGGGCAGTATGTGTGTGTGATTGTGTGTGTGTTTATTGGTGAGAGACAATCTCCAGATTTACGTCTTCCAGCATTCTTCAGAATATTATACATTAAAAATACATATGGTTAGGATGTCATCAATTAAAATATGTTCCTTTAGTGAAATCATCTCCCTTTGATGTCTCTTTCTTGGAATAGATTACTCAAACCAACCAAACGTTTCCTATTTTGTCAGAAACAACTGCCTTTTTTCTTTATTCATCCAGAATCAGCATGGCATTTAAAATCAGGCTAGAATGTATGAGTCATGTCCCGAAACAGGGGTGTGGCCTGAACACAAACCATGTTATTATGGTGAACAGATATCAACATGGGAGTGCCTTTATTATCAAATTCAATTAATGGATTCATATTTTGCTTTACATATGTGATAAAGCTGAGAAGATAGCTGAAGTGAGATGTAACAAACAACATTTCCCTTTTTTGTAATGAAGTTTATAAATGGCTAAATGCAAACCCTATCAGGTCCTATGAATTTAAAGGCCTCTACAGCTGACATTGCTCTATTCTGCTGAACCTGTCCTCATTTTGGAAGTTGGGATTTTTTAAATATTATTTACATTTTATTATATGCAAAGTGCCAATGTTACCAAATGAAGAGATTATAAATGCATGAGGAAAATACATCTGATAGTGAAAAGAAAACTTGAAATGCCTTATAAATACAAACATTTATTAATATACATTTGCTATCTTCTGGCTTTAGACAGACTTTACAAATTGATCATCGCATGTGTCATTTCAACAATAGGCAAAGAAAATTAGTCAAGCCAATAAACTCAGGAGAATGAGCTATGGGAGCATGCATGCAGGGTCAGCTCTAGCATTTTGGGGGCCCTGGGCAAGATTTGGTTGGGTACCCCCCCACCTTGCGGCAAAACAAGTTTTAAAGATAATTGGGCACAGAGAAAATGTTGCAATTTCATAACAAATTTCATGCAATTCTACTAATTTTGCCATGGAACAGAGATATTTGTTTTCTCAGTTTTAAAGCTAATTTCCTGCAATTCTACACATTTTGCCATGACTTATGCCATGTTCATATGATATCTGAGTGAGAATGACTAACAAAATGATCGGCCATGATTACTACAAGTTTAGATAGCTGGCTAGACTAACTACCAATCTCAAAATTGTTAGCTGACAAAGGGAAGCCCAGCCTCGAGCTACCCAGTGACACAAGCCTATTAGACTAGCTAAATTACTTCCATGCACACTTCAAGGCAAGCAACACTGAAGCATGCATAAGAGCACCAGCTGTGGCGGACGACTGTGTGATCACGCTATCCGTAGTCGATGTGAGTAAGACCTTTAACAGATCAACAATTCACAAGGCCGCAGGACAAGACGGATGACCAGGACGTGTACTCAGAGTATACGCTGACCAACTGGCAAGTGTCTTCACTGACATTTTCAACCTGTCCCTGACCTACATGCAGACTACCATAGTCCCCGTGCCCAAGAATGCCAAGGTAACCTGCCTAAATGACTACCGACCCGTAACACTCACGTCTGTAGCCATGAAGTACTTTGTAAGGCTGGTAATGGCTCACATCAACACCATCATCACAGAAACCCCAGACCCACTCCAATTCGCATGACGCCCCAACAGATCCACAAATGACGCAATCTCTATTGTACTCCACACTGCCCTTTTCCACCTGGACAAAATTAACCCCTACATGAGAATTCTGTTCATTGATTACAGCTCAGCATTCAACACCATAGTGCCCTTAAAGCTCATTACTAAGCTAAGGACCCTAGAACTAAACTCCTCCCTCTGCATCTGGATCCTGGAATTCCAATTGGCTGCCCCAAGGTGGTAAGGGTAGGCAACAACACACCTGCCACGCTGATCTTCAGCATGGTGGCCCCTCAGGGGTGCGTGCTCAGTCCCCTCCTGTACTCCCTGTTCACCCACGACTCTGTGGCCAAGCACGACACCATCTTTAAGTTTGTTGATGACACAACGGTGGTAGGTCTGATCACCGACAAGCTTCCTGCCATCCAGGACCTCTATACCAGGAGGTGTCAGAGGAAGGCCCTAAAACTTGTCAAGGACTCCAGCCACCCTCGTCATAGGCTGGACCTAAGTCTATGTCCAAAATGCTCCTTAAGAGCTTCTACCCCCAAGCCACAAGACTGATGAACAGTCAAATGACTACTCTATTTACATTATCCGCCCCTTTTTTTAAAAACTCTGCTGCTACTCGCTGTTTATTATCTATGCATAGTCACTTTACACATTACCTACATTGACAGTCACTCAATTATCCATGTCAAATCAAATTGTATTTGTCACTTGTGCCGAATAAAACAAGTGTAGACATTACCGTGAAATGCTTACTTACAAGCCCTTAACCAACGATGCAGTTTTAAGAAAAATAAGTTAAGAAATGATTTACTAAATAATCTAAAGTAGAAGAAAATAGGTAACACAATCAAAGAACAATAGCGAGGCTATTTACAGGGGGTGCCGGCACTAAGTCAATGTGCGGGGTACAAGCATCTCCAATCCCAAATTAAATCTAGAATCGGCTTCCTATTTCGCAAAAAAAGCATCCTTCACTCATGCTGCCGAACATACCCTCGTAAAACTGAGAGCATACAGGTCGCAGTGGTGGGTAGTATATGGGTCTTTGGTGACAAAACGGATTGCACTGTGATAGATGGCATTCAATTTGCTGAGTGGAGTGTTGGAGGCTATATTGTAAATGACATCGCCGAAGTCGAGGAACGGTAGGATAGTCAGTTTTACTAGGGTATGCTTGGCAGCATGAGTGAAGGATGCTTTTTTTGCGAAATAGGAAGCCGATTCTAGATTTAGTTTTGGATTGGAGATGCTTAATGTGGGTCTGGAAGGAGAGTTTACAGTTAACCAGACACCTAGGTTTTTGTAGTTGTCCACATATTCTAGGTCAGAACCTTCCAGAGTAGTGATGCTGGACGGGCGGGCAGGTGCAGGCAGCGATCGGTAGGTAAAGCACCTTCCTTATCTAAGCTCACTGGTCACCATAGCAGCACCCACCTGTGGCACGCGCTCCAGCAGGTATATTGCACTGGTCATCCCCAAAGCCAACACTTACTTTGGCCGCCTTTCCTTCCAGTTCTGCCAATGACTGGAACGAATTGCAAAAATCACTGAAGCTGGAGATTCATATCTCCCTCACTAACTTTAAGCATCAGCTGTTAGAGCAGCTTACAGGACATTGCACCTGTCCATAGCCCATCTGTAAAAAGCCCACCCAGCTACCTCATCCCCATATTGTTATTTATTTATTTGCTCCTTTGCACCCTAGTATCCCTACTTGCACATTCATCTTCTGCTCATCTATCACTCCGGAGTTGAATTGCTAAATTGTAATTATTTGACCACTATGGCCTATTTATTGCCTTACCTCCCTAATCTTATTTCATTTGCACACACTGTATATAGACTTTTCTATTGTGTTTTGACTGTACTTTTGTTTATTCCATGGGTAACTCTGTGTTTATGTCGCACTGCTTTGCTTTATCTTGGCCAGGTCTCAGTTGTAAATGAGAACTTGTTCTCAACTAGCCTATGTGGTTAAATAAAGGTGAAATAAAAAAAATAAAAACAGGTTAGTCGAGGTAATTGAGGTCATTTGTATGTGACTGACAAAACAAGAGAGAAACTGCCAAATGATGCCATCCTGATGTATTCTACTATTGTTACTCTTAATAGCAAATTGCGTTGCTAAATTACTCATATTTTTTTGTTTGTATTTTATTTATCTATTGGGTTGGTGGCCTTGATTGGTCGAGAGAGCCGGCCCTGCATGCATGCCATTCCAGTAGATGGCGATAGACCGCAGGATGTTGAGGTGTATGTACAGTGTTGTCAAAGCGTCGAAGAAAGAACGAGAACGCTTGAGCTCCTGCAAAAATAACGAATCAATAGATAGCGAAAGAGAACCGAGGAGGAATTCTCAACTCAACGGCGTTAAGAAATAATTGATGAAATCTTTGCAGAATTTACAATAACTCACAAATTATGGCGACTAAAAGCACGGTAATAGTGACAGGTAATTAATTTATGTAAATTGCGGATAGTTTGCTGTCAGTTTTCACCAAACTGTTGATTGAAATTAGTTGCCTGCACTATTTGAGCCATAAGAATAACCATTTTAGGTTTGAATGACTTTAACCTATAATGTTGTTTCTACACCTTTATTTTTAAACTACTGTACAGTATTGTCATCTTCCATTCAGGAAATGTCTGTCTGTCAGATAGCCGACGAAACTCAACTCCGTGATGAAGCAGAAGAGCAAACCAACCAATGACAAGCAAATCAAGACAGAGGCGACAATGTAGTCATTCAGCCATTCATGGAGACATTGTTGCGGTGTGATACTCCTGTGAATTATGTATTGACAAGAAGTCTGGTCTTCTCCTATACAACTAAAATGAAAATTATAGCAGCCTATAGTGTCACCTCATCTATAAAACCCATACACTGATTGGCATATATTGTTTGACAATTGACTGTAGGTGTCAGCTGTTGTAATGGATAATATTTAACTTAATCTAACCTTTAGACTTTGAATGAAGAGTCTTGCCACTCTCATTTACATAGGCCTAGAGTGATAAAGCAGCCAGCTATAAAAACAGTGTTTCCCACCGGCGTTGGGGTATACTGGTGTTGCTATGCGATGACTTTAAAAGGCTATCAATATCATCTGTTTTTTTTTTAGGGTTTGAACCTTTTGGAGATCACACCATCAATGCTAGCTGGGTGGCAGTACAGGTACGTGAGTTCGAGTGCTCTGCAAGGCGCTGTCACGGTTTTCTGTATGTGAAGGAGAGTCGGACCAAAATGCGGCGTGTAGATTGCGATCCATGTTTAATAAACAAACGTAAAACACGAATCGATACAAACACTACAAAACAATGAACGTAACGAAAACCGAAACAGCCCTATCTGGTGAAAACACAGAGACCGGAACAATCACCCACAAACACACAGTGAAACCCAGGCTACCTAAATATGGTTCCCAATCAGAGACAATGACTAACACCTGCCTCTGATTGAGAACCATATCAGGCCAGACATAGAAATAGACAAACTAGACAATCAACATAGAATGCCCACCCAGCTCACGTCCTGACCAACACTAAAACAAGGAAAACACACACGAACGATGGTCAGAACGTGACAGGCGCATCATTGCATCATTAGGAGGTCTAAACTTATTGGTAACACTGATTGCACGTGTACATCAGTAAGTAGTAACACTGCTATTATTTAGTAGCAAAATTGTATCACATGAAATGTCATTTAGTAATTACATAGTAACACTGTTATTATTTAGTAACACAGTTGTATAACATTAAATGTAATTACATAGTAATGGAGTTTAGCGTTTTTCTTTATTACACAAGTGGAATAAAGAATAGCACAAATACCTATTTAACAATGTGTGAATGTTGTTACTACAGTTATTAGTGTTATCACGGCACACTACACAGGTATAAAATCAACAGGTTTTTAAAACAATGATGCACAACTCAAGAGGTATAATAAAGCTTTAGCAAATCAAATTGGTTTTGTGGTTTCTCGCACCCTTCCTGTTTCCTCTGTGTACAGGAACTGGAGCGGTTAGGCTTGGCTCAGAATGTGGATCTGCACATCTGTGAGGTGCCAGTGGAGTACCAGGCAGTTCAAAGTCTGCTTCCATCTCTATGGAAACAGCACCAGCCACAGGTAGCCAAAAGAAATCATAGCAAGAGTCAAGTGTTGTTCTTCACTTTTATATTTATTTATGGCATGGTATAAAAGCCCTGACGTAGTGTCTAGGTGCACAGTCTGCACACTTACTGTATGACATACAGTAGGCTATTTATTTCTACTGTATGATGTAAACATAATGACATCATTTATTGCCTTTATTGATATTACTCAGTATCTCATGTTACAGTGAATACAATAATCTCTTTAAATTCCCGCTAACAACCCCCACCCCACACATCCTCTTCTCCGCTGGTCAACAGTTGGTGGTCCATGTCGGAGTCTCTGGCATAGCCACCACGGTCACCTTGGAGAAATGTGGCCGCAACCACGGCTACAAGCGGGTGGACAACTGCAGCTTCTGTCCAGACTCTCAGTGCTGTATGGAGGGGGGCCCTGAATGCATCGATTCAGTCATAGACATGGACCTGGTATGCAAGAGGGTCAACTCCTCAAGGCTGGGTGTGGCAGTGTCGGTATCAAAGGACGCAGGCCGGTGAGTGATGTGCTAGACTCTACTCTCAATCAACCAATCATACTGTATACATCTGGCTCTTCTTTGGACACTGTGCTAACAAACCTCCAAACGAGCTTCAACGCCATACAACACTCCTTCTGTGGCCTGTGACTAGCATCACTACTCTGGATGGTTCTGACTTAGAATATGTGGACAGCTACAAATACCTAGGTGTCTGGTTAGACTGTAAACTATCCTTCCAGACTCACATTAAGCATCTCCAATCCAAAATTAAATCTAGAATCGGCTTCCTATTTCGCAAAAAAAGCCTCCTTCACTCATGCCGCCAAACATACCCTCGTAAAACTGACTATCCTACCGATCCTTGACTTCGGCGATGTCATTTACAAAATAGCCCCCAACACTCTATTCAGCAAATTGGATGCAGTCTATCACAGTGCCATCCGTTTTGTTACCAAAGCCCCATATACTACCCACAACTGCGACCTGTATGCTTTCGTTGGCTGGCCCGCACTATATATCCGTCGCCAAACCCACTGGCTCCGGGTCATCTATAAGTCTTTGCTAGGTAAATCCCCGCCTTATCTCAGCTCAGTGGTCACCATAGCAACACCCACCCGTAGCACGCGCTCCAGCAGGTATATTGCACTGGTCATCCCCAAAGCCAACACTTCCTTTGGCCTCCTTTCCTTCCAGTTCTTTGCTGCCAATGACTGGAACGAATTGCAAAAATCTCTGAAGCTGGAGTCTTATACAGTGGGGCAAAAAATTATTTAGTCAGCCACCAATTGTGCAAGTTCTCCCACTTAAAAAGATGAGAGAGGCCTGTAATTGTCATCATAGGTACACTTCAACTATGACAGACAAAATGAAAAAAAAAATCCAGAAAATCACATTGTTGGATTTTTAATGAATTTATTTGCAAATTATGGTGGAAAATAAGTATTTGGTCACCTACAAACAAGCAAGATTTCTGGCTCTCACAGACCTGTAACTTCTTCTTTAAGATGCTCCTCTGTCCTCTACTCGTTACCTGTATTAATGGCACCTGTTTGAACTTGTTATCAGTATAAAAGACACCTGTCCACAACCTCAAACAGTCACACTCCAAACTCCACTATGGCCAAGATCAAAGAGCTGTCAAAGGACACCAGAAACAAAATTGTAGACCTGCACCAGGCTTTGAAGACTGAATTTGCAATAGGTAAGCAGCTTGGTTTGAAGAAATCAACTGTGGGAGCAATTATTAGGAAATGGAAGACATAGAAGACCACTGATAATCTCTCTCGATCTGGGGCTCCACGCAAGATCCCACCCCTTGGGGTCAAAATGATCACAAGAACAGTGGGCAAAAATCCCAGAACCACACGGGGGGACCTAGTGAATGCCCTGCAGAGAGCTGGGACCAAAGTAACAAAGCCTACCATCAGTAACACACTACGCCGCCAGGGACTCAAATCTTGCAGTGCCAGACGTGTCCCCCTTGTCATGTATTGTCATGTTGTGTCTTGTTTCTGTCCTTTCCCTTCACCCTGTCTCCCTCTGCTGGTCGTTATTAGGTTACCTTTTCTCCCCCTCTTTCCCCCAGCTGTTCCTTGTCTCCTCCTAACTACCTCGTCACCCCTTTTCCCACCTGTTCCCTTTTTCCCTCTGATTAGTCCTCTATATCTCTCTCTGTTTTTGTTTCTGTCTTTGTCGGATTCTTGTTTGTGTTATTCATGCCTGAACCAGACTATCGTCATGTTTGCTGCAACCTTGTCCTGTCCTGTCGGAATCTGCCGGTCCATCTGAGCCTACGTTTGTTTTGTTATTAAAGAAGCTCTGTTTACGTTAATTCGCTTTTGGGTCCTCATTCACGCACCGTAACAGAAGAATCCGACCAAGAATGGACCCAGCGACTTCGGATCCTCTCCACTCAGCCGTCGAGATCCAGGGAGCGATGCTAGGCAGACACGAGCAGGAATTGTCTGCTGCTCGACATGCCGTTGAGACCCTGGCCACCCAAGTCTCCAACCTCACAGAACAGGTTCACCATCTCCGCCTCGATCCACCGGCCACTTCCAGGGCTTTCGAATCTCCGGAGCCCAGAATCAATAACCCGCCGTGTTACTCTGGGGAGCCCACTGAATGCCGCTCGTTCCTCACCCAGTGTGATATTGTGTTTTCTCTCCAGCCCAACACTTACTCCAGGAGCACTGCTCGTATCGCCTACGTCATATCTCTCCTTACTGGACGGGCTCGTGAGTGGGGCACGGCAATCTGGGAGGCAAGGGCTGAGTGTACTAACCAGTATCAGGACTTTAAGGAGGAGATGATACGGGTTTTTGATCGATCTGTTTTTGGGGAGGAGGCTTCCAGGGCCCTGTCTTCCCTATGTCAAGGTAATCGATCCATAACAGACTACTCTATTGAGTTTCGCACTCTTGCTGCCTCCAGTGGCTGGAACGAGCCGGCTTTGCTCGCTCGTTTTCTGGAGGGTCTCCGCGCAGAGGTAAAGGATGAGATTCTCTCCCGGGAGGTTCCTTCCAGCGTGGATTCCTTGATTGAACTCGCTATTCGCATTGAGCGACGGGTTGATCTTCGTCACCGAGCTCGTGGAAAGGAGCTCGCGTTCTCCGTTGCCCCCCTCTCCGTATCACTACCATCTTCCTCTGCCGGCTCGGGTGCTGAGCCTATGCAGCTGGGAGGTATCCGCATCTCGACTAAAGAGAGGGAACGGAGAATCACCAACCGCCTCTGTCTCTATTGCGGTTCCGCTGGTCATTTTGTCACTTCATGTCCAGTAAAAGCCAGAGCTCATCAGTAAGCGGAGGGCTACTGGTGAGCGCTACTACTCCTGTCTCTCCTTCAAGATCCTGCACTACCTTGTCGGTCCATCTACGCTGGACCGGTTCGTCAGCTTCCTGCAGTGCCTTAATAGACTCTGGGGCGGAGGGCTGTTTTATGGACGAGACCTGGGCTCGGGAACATGACATTCCTCTCAGACAGTTAAGGGAGCCCACGGCCTTGTTCGCCTTGGATGGTAGTCCTCTCCCCAGGATTCAGCGTGAGACGCTACCTTTAACCCTCACTGTCTCTGGTAATCATAGCGAAACCATTTCTTTTTTAATTTTTCGTTCACCTTTTACACCTGTTGTTTTGGGCCATCCCTGGCTAGTTTGTCATAATCCTTCTATTAATTGGTCTAGTAATTCTATCCTCTCCTGGAACGTCTCTTGTCATGTGAAATGTTTAATGTCTGCTATCCCTCCTGTTTCCTCTGTCTCTTCTTCACAGGAGGAGCCTGGTGATTTGACAGGGGTGCCGGAGGAATATCACGATCTGCGCACGGTGTTCAGTCGGTCCAGGGCCACCTCTCTTCCTCCACACCGGTCGTATGATTGTAGTATTGATCTCCTTCCGGGAACCACTCCCCCCCGGGGTAGACTATACTCTCTGTCGGCTCCCGAACGTAAGGCTCTCGAAGATTATTTGTCTGTAGCTCTTGCCGCCGGTACCATAGTCCCCTCCTCCTCTCCCGCCGGAGCGGGGTTTTTTTTTGTTAAGAAGAAGGACGGGTCCCTGCGCCCCTGCATAGATTATCGAGGGCTGAATGACATAACAGTGAAGAATCGTTATCCGCTTCCTCTTATGTCTTCAGCCTTCGAGATCCTGCAGGGAGCCAGGTTTTTCACTAAGTTGGACCTTCGTAACGCTTACCATCTCGTGCGCATCAGGGAGGGGGACGAGTGGAAGACGGCGTTTAACACTCCGTTAGGGCACTTTGAATACCGGGTTCTTCCTTTCGGCCTCGCTAACGCTCCAGCTGTCTTTCAGGCATTAGTCAATGATGTCCTGAGAGACATGCTGAACATCTTTGTTTTCGTTTACCTTGACGATATCCTGATTTTTTCACCGTCACTCCAGATTCATGTTCAGCACGTTCGACGTGTCCTCCAGCGCCTTTTAGAGAATTGTCTTTTTGTGAAGGCTGAGAAGTGCACTTTTCATGCCTCCTCCGTCACATTTCTCGGTTCTGTTATTTCCGCTGAAGGCATTAAGATGGATCCCGCTAAGGTCCAAGCTGTCATTGATTGGCCCATCCCTAAGTCACGCGTCGAGCTGCAGCGCTTTCTCGGCTTCGCGAACTTCTATCGTCGTTTCATCCGTAATTTCGGTCAGGTGGCAGCTCCTCTCACAGCCCTTACTTCTGTCAAGACGTGCTTTAAGTGGTCCGTTTCCGCCCAGGGAGCTTTTGATCTCCTCAAGAATCGTTTTACATCCGCTCCTATCCTTGTTACACCTGACGTCTCTAGACAGTTCGTTGTCGAGGTTGACGCGTCAGAGGTGGGCGTGGGAGCCATTCTTTCTCAGCGCTCCCTCTCTGACGACAAGGTCCACCCTTGCGCGTATTTTTCTCATCGCCTGTCGCCGTCGGAACGTAACTATGATGTGGGAAACCGCGAACTGCTCGCCATCCACTTAGCCCTAGGCGAATGGCGACAGTGGTTGGAGGGGGCGACCGTTCCTTTTGTCGTTTGGACTGACCATAGGAACCTTGAGTACATCCGTTCTGCCAAACGACTTAATGCGCGTCAGGCGCGCTGGGCGCTGTTTTCCGCTCGTTTCGAGTTCGTGATTTCTTATCGTCCGGGCTCTAGGAACACCAAGCCTGATGCTTTATCTCGTCTCTTCAGTTCTTCAGTAGCCTCCACTGACCCCGAGGGGATTCTCCCTGAGGGGCGTGTTGTCGGGTTGACTGTCTGGGGAATTGAGAGGCAGGTAAAGCAAGCACTCACTCAAACTCCGTCGCCGCGCGCTTGTCCCAGGAACCTTCTTTTCGTTCCCGTTCCTACTCGTCTGGCCGTTCTTCAGTGGGCTCACTCTGCCAAGTTAGCCGGCCACCCTGGCGTTCGGGGTACGCTTGCTTCCATTCGCCAGCGTTTTTGGTGGCCCACCCGGGAGCATGACACGCGTCGCTTCGTGGCTGCTTGTTCGGTCTGCGCGCAGACTAAGTCCGGTAACTCCCCTCCTGCCGGCCGTCTCAGGCCGCTTCCCATTCCCTCTCGACCGTGGTCTCACATCGCCTTAGATTTTGTCACCGGACTGCCTTCGTCAGCGGGGAAGACTGTTATTCTTACGGTTGTCGACAGGTTCTCTAAGGCGGCTCATTTTATTCCCCTTGCTAAGCTTCCTTCTGCTAAAGAGACGGCACAAATCATCATCGAGAATGTTTTCAGAATTCATGGCCTTCCATCAGACGTCGTTTCGGACAGAGGTCCGCAATTCACGTCTCAATTTTGGAGGGAGTTTTGCCGTTTGATTGGGGCTTCCGTCAGTCTCTCTTCCGGCTTTCACCCCCAGTCTAACGGTCAAGCAGAACGGGCCAATCAGACTATTGGTCGCATCTTACGCAGTCTTTCTTTTCGCAACCCTGCGTCTTGGTCAGAACAGCTCCCCTGGGCAGAATACGCCCACAACTCGCTTCCTTCGTCTGCGACCGGGCTATCTCCTTTTCAGAGTAGCCTCGGGTACCAGCCTCCACTGTTCTCTTCTCAGTTCGCCGAGTCCAGCGTCCCCTCCGCTCAGGCTTTTGTCCAACGTTGCGAGCGCACCTGGAAGAGGGTCAGGTCTGCACTTTGCCGTTATAGGGCGCAGACTGTGAGGGCTGCTAATAAGCGTAGAACTAAGAGTCCTAGATATTGTCGCGGTCAGAGAGTTTGGCTCTCCACTCAGAACCTTCCCCTTAAGACCGCTTCTCGCAAGTTGACCCCGCGGTTCATTGGTCCGTTCTGTATTTCCCAGATCATTAATCCTGTCGCAGTTCGACTTCTTCTTCCGCGATATCTTCGTCGCGTCCACCCGGTCTTCCATGTCTCCTGTGTCAAGCCCGTCCTTCGCGCCCCCGCTCGTCTTCCCCCCCCCCCCCCCATCCTTGTCGAGGGCGCACCCATCTACAGGGTCCGTAGGATTTTGGACATGCGTCCTCGGGGCCGTGGTCATCAGTACCTAGTAGATTGGGAGGGGTACGGTCCTGAGGAGAGGAGTTGGGTTCCCTCTCGGGACGTGCTGGACCGTGCGCTGATCGATGATTTCCTCCGTTGCCGCCAGGTTTCCTCCTCGAGTGCGCCAGGAGGCGCTCGGTGAGTGGGGGGGTACTGTCATGTATTGTCATGTTGTGTCTTGTTTCTGTCCTTTCCCTTCACCCTGTCTCCCTCTGCTGGTCGTTATTAGGTTACCTTTTCTCCCCCTCTTTCCCCCAGCTGTTCCTTGTCTCCTCCTAACTACCTCGTCACCCCTTTTCCCACCTGTTCCCTTTTTCCCTCTGATTAGTCCTCTATATCTCTCTCTGTTTTTGTTTCTGTCTTTGTCGGATTCTTGTTTGTGTTATTCATGCCTGAACCAGACTATCGTCATGTTTGCTGCAACCTTGTCCTGTCCTGTCGGAATCTGCCGGTCCATCTGAGCCTACGTTTGTTTTGTTATTAAAGAAGCTCTGTTTACGTTAATTCGCTTTTGGGTCCTCATTCACGCACCGTAACACCCCTGCTTAATCCAGTACATGTCCAGGCCCGTCTGAAGTTTGCTAGAGTGCATTTGGATGATCCAGAAGAAGATTGGGAGAATGTAATATGGTCAGATAAAACCAAAATATAACTTTTTGGTAAAAACTCAACTCGTCGTGTTTGGAGGACAAAGAATGCTGAGTT
Source organism: Oncorhynchus mykiss (assembly GCF_057628025.1). NCBI lineage: Eukaryota > Metazoa > Chordata > Actinopteri > Salmoniformes > Salmonidae > Oncorhynchus > Oncorhynchus mykiss. The sequence continues at coordinate 56,066,107 of NC_143029.1, forward strand.
GCATCCAAAGAACACCATACCTACTGTGAAGCATGGGGGTGGAAACATCATGCTTTGGGGTGTTTTTCTGCAAAGGGACCAGGACGACTGATACGTGTAAAGGAAAGAATGAATGGGGCCATGTATCGTGAGATTTTGAGTGAAAACCTCCTTCCATCAGCAAGGGCATTGAAGATGAAACGTGGCTGGGTCTTTCAGCATGACAATGATCCCAAACACACCGCCCGGGCAACGAAGGAGTGGCTTCGTAAGAAGCATTTCAAGGTCCTGGAGTGGCCTAGCCAGTCTCCAGATCTCAACCCCATAGAAAATCTTTGGAGGGAGTTGAAAGTCCGTGTTGCCCAGCAACAGCCCCAAAACATCACTGCTCTAGAGGAGATCTGCATGGAGGAATGGGCCAAAATACCAGCAACAGTGTGTGAAAACCTTGTGAAGACTTACAGAAAACGTTTGACCTCTGTCATTGCCAACAAAGGGTATATAACAAAGTATTGAGAAACTTTTGTTATTGATCAAATACTTATTTTCCACCATAATTTGCAAATAAATTCATTAAAAATCCTACAATGTGATTTTCTAGATTTTTTATTCTCATTTTGTCTGTCATTAGTTGAAGTGTACCTATGATGAAAATTACAGGCCTCTCTCATATTTTTAAGTGGGAGAACTTGCACAATTGGTGGCTGACTAAATACTTTTTTGCCCCACTGTATCTCCCTCTCTAACTTTAAGCATCAGCTAGCTGTCTGAGCAGCTTACCGATCACTGTACCTGTACACAGCCAATCTGTAAATAGCACACCCGACTACATCATCGCCATATTATTACTTACCCTTTTGCTCTTTTTCACCCCAGTGTCTCTACTTGCACATCATCATCTGCACATCTATCACTCCAGTATTAATGCTAAATTGCAATTATTCCCCCCTCTAGGGCCTATTTATTGCCTACCTCTCTACTCTTCTACATTAGCACACATAGATTTTTCTATTATTTTTTATTTTGTGTTATTGACTATACGTTTGTTTATGTGTAACAGTGTGTTGTTTTTGTCGCACTGCTCTGCTTTATCTTGGCCAGGTTGTAGTTGTAAATGAGAACTTGTTCTCAACTGGTCTACCTGGTTAAATAAAGGTGAAATAAAAAAATAAATAAAAAATACTGCACTATTTATGATCCCTTACTTTTTTTCAATGAAACTCCATTAAAGGGATAGTTTACTCAAATTACAAATGTATTCTATCTAGGAACATCCAAATCTGTAATTGTAGCATACTTTTTAGGTATTGATAAGATAGTGCTATGCCAAAATTTGGGTGGTGTATGCCTTTATAATCTGAATTTCTCATTTTAGTTTCCGCTTCAGAAATCCTATTCACCTGAATGGCAAATCCATTGATTCTGATAAAAGCTAATGCCTCTTTTTGTCTCTCTTACCCTAACTCAACCTCTGTCCCTGTCAGATACCTATGTGACTACACCTACTACACGTCACTGTACCTGGGGAAGGGCAGGTCAGCGTTCGTTCACGTTCCTCCTCTGGGGAAGCCCTACAATGCCCAGGACCTAGGCAGAGCCTTGCAGGCCATAGTGGGGGAGATGCTGGAGCTTGTGGGTCAAGCTGAGGGTGATGACCATCACCGCCACCACTGCAGCCACCAGCACCATCAGCATGCTCACTAAAGAAAGACTTCCGGTGACCTTTGTCCTCAACTCACTGCTGCTGTCCTCAATGGACAGATAAAGCACTTAAAACATCATCAGCATCTACCCATGGTAGTCTGGGGAGCGTTAGTTAAAGAGAGGGGCATCGGCACTCCACTGTTGTAGAAACTAGAGAAAGGAAGAGTATGTGAATAAACATAGGCAGAGCCATGGCTCTATCCATGGATAGTATATCTATGGCTCTGGGTGTGGATGTTTGACTGCATTTCACAAACAAGAGTAATGGTCCAATGAACGGTGCTGTAGATGAGAGAAACATCTTTGTGTATCCAGTGTGCATGGACGTGTGCTTTTAAGCCAAGTCCTCCTGACAGCCATACCATTGGCTGCTTCTCACTATTTTCAATAGTTCCCCTTTTAGTTCCTTATTCACCTCACCAATCACTCTCGCTTTGACATAATGGTTAATGTAGTGTGCCGTTTATTGGACCAGCTCCAGCTCCAGCTCCCCTTTTGTCTGTCATTAATATTTGTTGTGAAATTGTACAATATCTGTATATTACTATAGTGTACAATATAAGGAGGAAAAAATATGTTTTCTTTGATAAATGTACCTCAATCACGTGTTAATATCTCAGGTAATTTATTGCATATACAATCAATATTTATAATGTGATGAATAATGAATGATATGACGTTTTTTATCTTGTGTTCGGTATCTGTATTCTCTACTTCAGAACAGGTCTAATCCTGTGATTAAATCACTAATGTCAGAGTTAGCCTCTTCTGTATTTTTGTAAGAAATTCACAAAATAACTATTGCTGTGGTGTATACGGTAGTAGAGTACTTGCTGTTCTTCATTACATCAATTGCAAATGAAAAGCATTCAGTTGAATGTCATCTGACATAATATTATCAGGAAGGGTAAGCACTTGTGCTAAACCATTTCTGACAGTGCCATAAAGCTCCGTGGACTGTACAGTGGGCCTAATCAAGGATGGTGAAAAATATAGACTTTTGTGTAAACGTCATGGACACTCCTGTGCTCCATGCATTTGTTCTGCGGTGCAAGGTGATACGTCATTATTTCGAGTGGGAGTTGAGGCTCTCGATCTCGTCAGTTCTTTATTCATTTGCGCAGGTTTTTCGACATTTGTTCAAGTACACTTTTGACAGGGATATCTACACATTGCTGAGTTAGCTACTGTACCTAAAATATCATTCTGAAATATCACTGTTGGTGGAGAACATGAGTGTTGAGGCGTACGGGCCGAGCTCGCAGACTCTCACGTTCCTGGACACCGAGGAAGCCGACTTGCTTGGAGCAGATACCCAGGGTTCGGAATATGAGTTCACAGATTTTACCCTACCGAGCCAGACTCAAACAGGCCAGACGCAGAGTCAGTTGGACAACCAGGTTCGTGGAGTAATTGTTGCATGTTGTGGGGCAAACTAGCTCGCTAACAGCGTTCTTAATATGGATCTAGCTAGCTAGTTAGTTAGCAGAAGCTGCTAGGTTAGCATAGCTAGCTTTCGAGCTACATAGAAAACACATGCATCTGCCCCACAGGCCACGCAGCTGGCTAACGAATTAGCTTAGCCAGAATGTTTACATAATGATTTAGCATGCTAACATGAGTTAATATGCGTTCTGAGATGGACACCAGGAGTATTTGACGAGCAGTCTGTCGTTTTCTTGATAAGGTAGCCATGACTGAAACCATTTATTTGCATGACAGTCACAACAGGTAGTTGGCATGCTTTAGATAGTAGGCATAACGTTACTAGCTAGCTGCTGCGAGTTTGCTACAGCAAGTGCATGTGATAGCAAGTTATCTAACTAGCTGTCAAATGCACCTTTTCCAGGTTTACATTTTTGCCACTGTCTTTAAATGTCCACGTTACTCTCCAGGTGAATGGGCCTGATGGAGTTCTGCAGAATGGGGAAGACTCTGTTGTAAAAGCAAGTCAACTCCTTGCAGAGTTGAACTTTGAAGAAGACGAGGAGGACACCTATTATACTAAAGACCTCCCAGTCCATGCATGCAGGTAATGTTCAGAAATACTTTTTAGTTCTGTCGGACGGACAGATAAAGAAAAGAGGTTTGAAGTGTTGATAGCTTGTTTTATCCGACGTTACCTTGCTATGAACACCAATATTAAAGTTGTCATTGTGTTATTTCTTTCCTTCGCCCAGTTACTGTGGTATTCACGATCCGGCATGCGTGGTGTATTGCAACACCAGCAAGAAGTGGTTTTGCAATGGACGCGGCAATACGTCTGGCAGGTAGGCTTCAAAGACCAACCAACGGGCGGTTGTTGACCTTCCATCTGTGGTGTATTTAGCTAAATGTAGTTGTTGTCTACTCGATGTGGGAGGCTGCACACATGAAGTAGAAATGTGATGCAAATGGAGACTGAATTGACTTGTACCATTTTAACATGGGTCAGAAAGACATTTACCTGAAATGTTGATATACCTACATTTCACAATTACATTTGAGTCATTTAGCAGACGTTCTTATTCAGAGCAACTTACGGTAGTGAGCGCATACATTTTTGTGCTTTTTCTCTCATCTACCATCTCAGTCACATTGTGAACCACCTGGTCAGAGCAAAGTCCAAGGAGGTGACTCTGCACAAGGACGGTCCTCTGGGGGAGACGGTACTAGAGTGCTACAACTGTGGCTGTCGCAACGTCTTTCTCCTGGGGTTCATCCCCGCCAAGGCCGACTCTGTGGTGGTACTGCTTTGCAGGTAAAGCAGATCTATGGTGTTTGTTAACCTTCTTTATACCATTCTGTATCACAATGATCAGATGCCCTGTTCTTGGGCCTTATCAGACCCAGATCCAGTGGCTCTAATCATTGAATCAAAGAGATTTTGTAATAGAGTGTGTTGATAGGCGTAATGTGTGTGTTTTGGTAATGCAGGCAGCCATGTGCCAGTCAGAGCAGTCTGAAAGACATCAACTGGGACAGCTCCCAGTGGCAGCCGCTGATCCAGGACCGCTGCTTCCTCTCCTGGCTGGTGAAGATCCCCTCAGAACAGGAACAGCTTCGGGCCCGCCAGATCACCGCCCAGCAGATCAATAAGCTGGAGGAGCTCTGGAAGGTTTATGAGATGCCTTATTTAGCATAAGTTAACCAGCAATTTGCTACAGGCCAGTGGCCTACTACTTTGGTCCTTTTGATATAAAAGCCAATTACAGAGCAGCACTCTTTTAGTTGTTGTTTGACTGTATCAATCTGTCTTGGTGTCTTCAGGAAAACCCCACAGCCACTCTGGAAGACCTTGAGAAGCCTGGCGTGGACGAGGAGCCTCAGCACGTGCTGCTGCGCTATGAGGATGCCTACCAGTACCAGAACATATTTGGCCCCCTGGTCAAACTGGAGGCCGACTACGATAAGAAACTCAAAGAGTCCCAGGTAAGACCAACTGTGTTCTGCCGGACTGTTCAGGCTAGCGCTTCCTGCTTTTGGATGTAAAAGCAGTTTTGGTTTTACATGTTTGATTGATCGTTCTCTCGTCTGTTTGTTTCACAGACCCAAGACAATATAACTGTCAGGTGGGACTTGGGACTCAATAAAAAGCGGATTGCTTATTTCAGCCTTCCCAAGACGGACTCAGGTGGTAATTCCTTTTTTTGTTCATCTCCATCAACGTCACGTGGTCCATGTCCATTCCATTCCGGCCACAACCTCCCCTTACATTCTCCCTGACGCGCATGCTGGCCTGTCTTCTAGTCTAAGTCTGAATATATATATATATATGTTCAGATGTATGTGTATATATATATGTATGTATGTGTATATATATATATATACATATACATATACATATATATATATATAATATGTGTATGTATGTGTGCATGTACGATTACATTTTTGTATGATGAATGTTCCAAAATCTATCAATTCTATATTGTGCCTTTCATAAGCTAATTCCCTTTCCCTTGCTGTCCCTCTTTTCATTCTCTGTATTTCTGTAGACATGCGCCTGATGCAGGGTGATGAAATTTGCCTGAGGTATAAGGGAGATCTTGCCCCACTCTGGAAGGGTATTGGACATGTCATCAAAGTACCAGACAGTATCCTTTTCATTGCTATGCTGTAACGTTGCTATCTTTTACTCTTCAGCATCTTGTTTGCCGCCCAATTGATTGACGTAATTGTTTCTTTGTTTGGCGTTATCCTTTCAATAGCACCACAGTATCGCCACATTAGTTTCTGGGAGGAATAGGTGTAAGGTTTTGTGGTGTATTGTCCTTAATCCTTCCCTAATAGACTATGGCGACGAGATAGCCATCGAGCTGAGGAGCAGTGCTGGGGCTCCCGTGGAAGTACCACATAACTTTCAGGTTGACTTTGTGTGGAAGTCCACCTCTTTTGACAGGTAGGAATCTTCTGACACAAATCAATATGTGATGCAATGGGTTGGGCTCAGCTGGCTTGACACGGGGACTTGTTTGCATCCTCCAGGATGCAGAGTGCCCTGAAGACCTTTGCCGTGGACGAGACCTCTGTGTCCGGGTACATCTACCACAAGCTGCTGGGTCACGAGGTGGAGGACGTGGTCATCAAGTGTCAGCTGCCCAAACGCTTCACCGCCCAGGGCCTGCCTGACCTCAACCACTCACAGGTGGGTGTTATCATAGACAGAATCTATGAGTATATTTCAGTTATTCCTTCGACGATCACGTTCGCTGACCGTTTGCCAGATGCCAACGTCGTGTGTCATCACGTAGGTGTATGCTGTGAAGACCGTGCTGCAGCGTCCTCTCAGTCTCATTCAGGGGCCCCCTGGCACGGGGAAAACGGTCACCTCTGCCACTGTAGTCTACCACCTGGCCAGACAGGGCAACGGGTAAGATGTGCTCACTTAATAGGGGACACTATACACAATACTTAGTAAACAACTTCCACTACAATAGTGACTACATTAGTGGTGGTAGAGGTCATCATTGCAAATGACACATTGTTCTCAGTTGAGCAACCAAAGGGTTAATAAAAGCCCCTTTTATCCGTCCCTAACACCAGTTGTGTGTGTTTCCTCAGGCCAGTGCTGGTGTGCGCTCCCAGCAACATCGCTGTGGACCAGCTGACTGAGAAGATCCACATGTCGGGCCTGAAGGTGGTGAGGCTCTGTGCCAAGAGCAGAGAGGCCATCGACTCCCCCGTGTCCTTCCTGGCTCTGCACAACCAGATCCGCAACATGGACAGGTAACCTGGGACTGCTGCCCGGGGAGGAATGGTATCTTTATCTCATCAGGTGTCCTGTTAACTAGAGACAAAGGATCGATTCCACTTGAGAACTTGGCTTTGGGCCACGAGAGTTGCCTCAGTTTGGAAGCATAGATGCGCAGGTCATGTTCCCGAGGTCTTTCCTCTGTCTTACAGCTTTTCTGCACGTTAGCCTTCATTATAGGCTACATAATTTCAGCACAGTAAAGAGCACTGTTTTCTCAGTTTGTGTTTTGCTGTATTTGTGTGCAGTATACCAGAGCTTCAGAAGCTGCAGCAGCTGAAGGACGAGACTGGGGAGTTGTCCTCCTCTGATGAGAAGCGCTACAGGGCCCTGAAGCGCACCGCCGAGAGGGAACTACTCACGGTAACGCCTGCTCCTTTTCCACACTCCCTTAAAACAAAGTCCTTCAAATGTCTTAATTCCACTGTGAATAAATATCTACTTCCTCAAGTTGATTATCACTGACCACGTCTCCCTTCACTCCCATCTTTGCTCCTCAGAATGCTGATGTGATCTGCTGTACCTGTGTGGGGGCAGGAGACCCCCGCCTGGCCAAGATGCAGTTCCGCTCCATCCTCATTGATGAGAGCACGCAGGCCACTGAGCCCGAGTGCATGGTGCCTGTCATACTGGGGGCCAAACAGGTACGTCTCAGTCTCTTAAGAAATCTCAAACCTCTAAGAAAAATGATGCCCAGTCACTTAGTTCAATGACAGGCCCCAACTTTTCTCTGTTTCTTGTACAGAATGTTTATCAAAAGTTGTTGCTGATGGAAACGTGTAGTGCCATTTATTGCCTGCAGGTGTCTGTGCTTGGTTGAATTCAACATTGTTGCAGGTGCAGAACACTGAGTGAGGCACACTACCTACACCCAATGCTAGTTCCCAAACCACACGACATTGGATTTGAATTGGAATGACCTTTCTGTTCATACTAAATCTAGGATTTCTCGGTCTGTTTCTCTCCAGCTGATTCTGGTGGGAGACCACTGCCAGCTGGGTCCAGTAGTGATGTGTAAGAAGGCAGCCAAAGCGGGCCTGTCCCAGTCCCTGTTTGAGCGTCTGGTGGTGCTGGGCATTAGGCCCATCCGTCTGCAGGTGCAGTACCGTATGCACCCGGCCCTCAGCGCCTTCCCCTCCAACATCTTCTACGAGGGCTCCCTGCAGAACGGAGTCACCGCGGGTAAGTCACTGAGGGAGAAGGGTTAGGGGCCATTGTGTAGAACCCTCACAAACAGAGGTTAGGGTTAGCTTGTTCTGCTGATGTGCTTGGCCATCAAGCCTGGAATGGACTCCCTGCTGTCTACTAGCTAGATGGGCAGTTTACATAATCTGTCTCGAAAAGACCAAGAAAACAGAACAATCGTGTATTGCTTTATAACAGCAAGTTTTTTACTAAGTTTGCACAAGGTGGAAAACAAAGCTAAAACATGTCACTGGCTTCTACACTTAATTCTGGATTAACCTTCATGTAAATGCGCTAACTCTCCCCATCTTGACCCCTTTCTTTTATTTATACAGCTGACCGCATCAAGAAAGGCTTTGACTTCCAGTGGCCACAGCCAGACAAGCCCATGTTCTTCTATGTGACCCAGGGCCAGGAGGAAATCGCAAGCTCCGGAACCTCCTATCTAAACAGGTATTTGACAAATGGAAGCATTTGTCATTTTTGACCAAACAGACAGACTTCTTTCATAAAAAGTGTATTATTATATATATTTTTTTAATGAATAAGCTTTTCTTTTCTCTTTCTCTCTGTGTACAGAACTGAGGCTTCCAACGTGGAGAAGATCACCACTAGGCTGCTAAAGGCTGGGGCCAAGCCTGACCAGATAGGCATCATCACCCCCTACGAGGGCCAGAGGTCCTACCTGGTGCAGTACATGCAGTTCAGTGGCTCTCTCCACACCAAGCTCTATCAGGTACAGCATTCTCACAGGGTTAGGGAGAAAGAACATAAAATAATGGCACGCCACTGTGGCACTCAAGTCTGTAGTGCTTTCTGCAGTGACTTTAAAAAGAAAGAAAAATGTCTACCTTTACTGTTTTTAAGTGGAGGCCAGATGGTGATTGGAACAGTACTAGTTCATAGTTTCTCTGTCTCTTGGCTGTCCCCAGGAGGTGGAGATAGCCAGTGTCGATGCCTTCCAGGGCAGAGAGAAGGACTTCATCATCCTGTCCTGTGTCAGAGCCAACGAGCACCAGGGCATCGGCTTCCTCAACGACCCACGACGTCTCAACGTGGCTCTCACCAGGGCCAGGTAAGTAACACCAGGACATGTGCAGTCCCTCTTCTCCTCCCTCGGTCTCCTGATGCTCAACAGATATTTTGAAACATCTTATTATCCTGTCTTTAAAAAAATATATATCTTTTGCAAGACTATTTCAATGTTTGCCTTTGGCGTTATGCCAACTTTTTGCTGTGATGATTCACAAATGATCATTACTCTGACAGTAAAGGGACTGTATATATGTGTGTGTGTAGGTATGGGGTTATCATCGTGGGCAACCCCAAGGCCCTGTCCAAGCAGCCTCTGTGGAACCACCTTCTCAACTACTACAAGGAGCAGAAGGTTCTGGTGGAGGGACCCCTCAACAACCTGAGGGAGAGCCTCATGCAGTTCAGCAAGCCTCGCAAGCTGGTCAACGCCGTCAACCCTGTGAGTCTTGTCCGGCCCCTTGAACACGCGCGTGTGTCTGACCGTGTACATGTTTACGCGGTGCGCTGTTTTTCCTGATTTTACTTTAGTGTAGACGGTACACCGCTATTAAAAAAAGAACGTGCGTCAGCTTCTGTTTCGACTTAGTGAAGTGTTTTTTTCTATGTGTGGGTTTTTCAGGGGGGCCGTTTCATGAGCACAGCCATGTATGATGCCAGGGAAGCTCTTATTCCTGGATCTGTGTATGACCGCAGCAGCACTGGTGAGAGGCGACGTCAAACTGTAAACTTGTGTCTTTGTACTTGTTTTGCCGCTGTCTAAAAATTGTCTCTTTTTATTCTCCCTTCAGCACGTACATCCAACATGTACTTCCAGACCCACGACCAGATTGGCATGATTGGCCCAGGCCCCATGGCCTCTCTGAACATCCCCATCCCCTTCAACCTGGTCATGCCCCCCATGCCCCCGCCAGGCTACCTGGGCCAGGTCAACGGCCCCCAAGCAGGCCGTGGCGGAGGTATGAAGGGTAAGGCGGGCGGAGGGGCACGAGGCGGGCGCCAGAGGAGCCGTGGTATGGCGAGCCATGGCGGGGGCAACGGGCAGCACGGCCACATGAGTGGCAGCCAGGCCAGCCAGGACCTGGGCTCCCAGCCCTTCTCCCAGGGACCCCTCACACAGGGCTACATCACCATGAGCCAGCCCTCCCAGATGAGCCAGCCTGGCCTGTCCCAGCCTGAACTCTCCCAGGTAAGTTAGCAGAACCCTTTACATATTCATCTTTTAGCAGACTTTATAGGTCTGACGTAGACATACAGGCATGAAAATCAGCAGGCTAAAAGCTTCTCCTTTGTTGTTTTCCTTACAGGACAGCTACCTTGGCGATGAGTTCAAGTCCCAGATTGACGTGGCCCTCTCCCAAGACTCCACCTACCAGGGTGAACGAGCCTATCAACATGGCGTGACTGGACTGTCCCAGTACTAGAGTGTAAGACGACAGTTATCTGTGAACTTTTTGCACTGTACATTCTATGAGCTAAACCAACAGTTACTGTAAGATGTTATCAGGTGGAGTAAGTAGGATACCAGAAGCTCTCTATCAGGGTATTACAATTATCTTTTGTTTTTATTTTACTCTTAGGTCGTGGGAAAAGGAGCTAAGCCTGTGCTGAGCTTAGTTCGCCTGCATTTTAATCTGGGTAAAATCAAAAAAAGAAACATGGATACCCGTTTTCCACGGCTACAACTGAAGCACCACTGTGTGAAAGCAACAGGAGAGAGACCGAGAGAGACCAACCAATCACAAGAGTGAGAGCAAAATGGGGGTTGAGCTGGACAGGCCGAGCGAGTGGGAGGGAGGGAGAGAGGAGGCCCTGCTCGCACACGGAGACATGGAGAAAAAGGAGAAGCAGCATACGTCGGAAGTAGCGCCATCGGAGAGACGGGACCTTCGGTGATGATTTGAGGGACGAAGGTTGTGGATCCTCTTGGGGGACACAGGAGTCACATCTCCCCGCCTCCCGGGATCACCAGTTAGTTGGCTGAGTTCCTTGCTCTTGGAGCAGAGAGACTGAGAAGAGGAGTTCTAACACAACCCTTCAAGCTCAATCCACAAAACCGTCTCCTGCCAGCCAGAGGGGGGGGGGGGGGGGAAGCAGTCAGTCGATTTGGGAAAATTTCTAACATCAAAGTTGAACCGTGCTCTGCATTTGAACATGTTTGAGAGAGGGGGAGAGAGGAGAGTGCTCGTGCGGACCAAGAGGTCTTGGTGGAACATCTCAAGCGGAATCAAATGGTGCAGGAGTCGGGAAAGGATTCTGACCGTTCATCTTTTTCAGCTTTGAGTTGGAAAGTTTTCTACACGAGGTCTGTCGTCGCAGAGGTTCTGAAATAAGAAGCTTGTGAATTTCGCTGGCTTTCCGCTTGGGTCTTTCTCAAGGTGGTCTACTAAGGAAAAGTGGTAGAATGGCTCTTGGAAACTATTAAAGGAAGACATTATTGTCTCGAGATCCAATGTGGTAGTTTGCGAGACAAGTTTTCATTTTTTTCCTGCTGTGTATCGTTCTGTCGTACAAAAAGAGTAAAAAGAATATCATAACCAACTGATTGTAATCGATTCAAGCAGCTATCACTTGATCTTCTAAATAACATCCAGGTTATTAGTTTAAAAAGCATCACAGCTCCACAGACATGAAAGTGCTTGTAGGACACATCTTTTCCATGGCTACAATTCATTAACCCCACAGTAAGGGGGGGAGTTAACCCTAGAGCCCTAAGTTTAAACATGAAATTCTGTATTAAATCATGTTTTCCTTTTATTGGTCATGATTCGCCTAGCTTCAGATAAGAGGTGCTTCACATGGGAACATGAATTTATGTTCAGAGAGGTTCTAGACATGAAGCTTGTGAATACTACAGTCATAAGACTGGAAGTCTTGAAGTATAACTGACTACAAAGGAAGGTTGGAAGCGTCTGGCACCTTCTAAATGTAGGTATTCAGTGCTGGCTATCATTGGCCCCATATGAAAAAGATAACTGAAATTGACAGATGGGAGGCATTTCTGTCTGCCAGAGGACGTGAATTCATTTTGGTCCACGTTGGTGTTGTAAACACAGGTAGTTTTTATTTAGTGCCCATTTTTAAAGGGTGTGGTGTAGATTTGTCTAGCCCCCACCACATCTTGCCCCCTTTAAAAAATGTTGGGGGATGTAGTAGATTGCGTGAACTGTATTTTCCAGTTGAAGTTGACATTTGACTTTTGCCCTCTGAATGTCCTTTAGTTTTGATGAAAACGCCAATACCTACATCTTCAAACATGTAGTAGGCCTACCCTGTCTCACACAGAGAGAAGATGTTGATGTTGTTTGTATCATTGATGGTAAAGTTTCCCACATGTAAAGTAGTATTTTGTGTAAGTCCTATTTCTGTCACTTCCCTGCCATGCAGTGCTTGACTTGGACAGAAATAGGTGCCGGTACTTATTTTGTGTGCCGGTACTGCTTATATTTATGTGCAGGAGCTAGGGTTGGGCGGTATCCAGATTTTCTTACAGTTTCTGTACCATACTGGGGTATACGGTATTACCGGAAGTGCACACAAGGGGCGCTATTTCAAAACAATAATAACCACAAACCCTCCCACCCATACTGTGGGCAGTATTGAAAATCATACTGTCTGTATTTTGAAATATCCTGGTATACGGTATATCGCCCAAGCCTAGCAGGACTCCACAATACTTTTGAGCAAATATTCTATAAGAGGTACAGCAGTTCAAGCGGTAGAACATTTTAGGTGCCGGGTCTCCACTCCGGTGAGCTCCTGCCCAAGTCTAGCGCTGCTGCCATGTTCGTTTTAGGTCTGAGATCTTTCACTCTGATATGAAATGTGTGTAACCATCACTCAGTAATTGTGGTACCCTTCCTTCCATGCTTGTGATAATTAAGTATAATTTGACATTTTTCATGTCATTCTGCTGAGTCGTGAGAGGCTACGATTTTCACAAGTCATAGTTGTATGCTAGTGACGTGGTTAAACAGTCTGTTATGAACACCTGTGGAAAGATGTTTAAGATGCCACCCATTCTGACTAAATGTTTGTACTTACAGATATCAGATATTTTGGTATCTTATAGACATTAACCACTACCCTCAGATAAATTATGAAAATCTGTTATTTTCCCGTGACAACTATCCCTATCTGACAAACTGTGTATGTGCCATTCAATAGTACACATCAATTGGCAGGTTTCATCACTAAACATTCATGTATTTTTGTTGTTCCTTTATGAAATCGGCCTATAATTTCAAAGGGGGAACTACTGAAGAGAAAGGAAATGTTGCTACAACTAAATGCAGAGCATTGAAATTCAAGTAGATTAATTATCAGCAAATTATCATTTGAACTGTGTTTGAAGATGAGCAAACAACATCACTTTTGAGTGCCCCATGAGGTACAGGGAATTTAGAATGCAAAGAACCTTCAATTCGGACAAAATAGCCAAACCCCCCCCCCCCTGCCTGTCTGATCTTAGTATTATTTGCCTCTGAGGGGGTTTTGTATTGATGTGAGCAAAGTGATATTTCTTTCTCTGTGGAAATAGTTTGAATATGATTGTAGTTATTTTGGTCATCTGTGTCGCTCACTGAAATATCATCCTTGCAAAATCTTTGAAAAATAAAGGTTGCTTCTTTTCGTTCATTTTAAGTGATTTAACTTCTTTAACGAATCACTGGAATTATGATTAACTCAACTGCTGTCAGCACTGAGCTTTAAAGACTTGACATCTAGGCCCCCCCTTGACATCTAGGTTATTGCGGAACCCAAAACTCAAGCTTAGGCCTACATGTGGACTTCAGAATTGTTGTCCTCGTTAGCCTATCATTGTAAACCCTTGTGTGGTGTTCTTGATATTCACTTAATGTTCGCGGGTCTGATGGACCATAACAATTTACGTAAAAATACTTCATACTTAGATGTTGCCTTATATAAATTAGAAGCAATAGCGACAGCATACATGGTTCATATTTACATCTGCTGGATCACATTTATCAATAAAAGCGCACATTTTTTGGCAAATATCTATGAAAATCATGACGGGTGGAATAAATCATGTTTATCTTGAACAAATATAAGTGAAACAAGGTTTTCATCACTAATGTTTATTACTTTGAACTGAACAAATTGGAAGGACAAATTTTTGTATTTTATGGAAATGATAAACGAGCCCCATTGAACACAGGCCGGTCTACACCACAAATGAAGGCCTGTCTACACCAAATGAGGGACAGAGTTTTACTGTGTGTGTTGCATATGTATTTCTTGCACTTGATGCATGTGTACTGTGTCTTCCTGTCCTTGGGTCCACACATTACAGCGCTGCTTCTTGTTGCTACCGGCTTCATTTAGAATGATGAAAACACTTAGTTCAGGAATTTTACTAACATCTCACTCACTCACATATATACAGTTGAAGTCAGATGTTTACGTACACTTAGGTTGGAGTCATTAAAACTCATTTTTCAACCACTCCACACATTTCTTGTTAACAAACTATAGTTTTGGCAAGTCGGTTAGGACATCTACTTTGTGCATGACACAAGTCATTTTTCCAACAGTTAACAGACAAATGAATTCACTGTATCACAATTCCAGTGGGTCAGACGTTTACATACACTAAGTTGACAATGCCTTTAAACAGCTTGGAAAATTCCAGAAAATTATGCAATGGCTTTAGAAGCTTCTGATTGGCTAATTGATATAATTTGAGTCCATTGGAGATGTACCTGTGGATGTATTTCAAGGCTTACCTTCAAACTCAGTGCCTCTGCTTGACATCATGGGAAAATCTAAAGAAATCAGCCAAGAACTCAGATAAAAAATTGTAGACCTCCACAAGTCTGGTTCATCCTTGGGAGCAATTTCTGAATGCCTGAAGGTACCACGTTCATCTGTACAAACAATAGAACGCACTTATAAACACCATGGGGCCACGCAGCCGTCATATCGCTCAGGAAGGAGACGCGTTTTGTCTCCTAGATATGAACATACTTTTGTGCGAGAAGTGCAAATCAATCCCAGAAAAACAGCATGGACCTTGTGAAGATGCTGGAGGAAACCGATACAACAGTCAAACGAGTCCTATATCGACATAACCTGAAAGGCCGCTCAGCAAGGAAGAAGCCACTGCTCCAAAACCACCATAAAAAAGCCAGACTACGGTTTGCAACTGCACATGGGGGCAAAGATTGTACTTTTTGGAGAAATGTCCTCTGGTCTGATGAAACACAAATAGAACTGTTTAGCCATAATGACCATTGTTATGTTTGGAGGAAAAATGGGGAGGCTTGCAAGCCGAAGAACTCCATCCCATCCGTGAAGCACAGGGGTGGCAGCATCATGTTGTGGGGGTGCTTTGCTGCAGGAGGGACTGGTGCACTTCACAAAATAGATGTCATCATGAGGCAGGAAAATTGTGGATATATTGAAGCAACATCTCAATATATCAGTCAGGAAGAAATGGGTCTTCCAAATGGACAATGACCCTAAACATACACAATGTTGTGACAAAATGGCTTAAGGACAGCAAAGTCAAGGAATTGGTGTGGCCATCACAAAGCCCTGCCCTCAATCCTATAGAAAATGTGTGGGCAGAACTGAGAAAGCGTGTGCGAGCAAGGAGGCCTACAAACCTGACTCAGTTACACCAGCTCTGTCAGAAGGAATGGGCCAAAATTCACCCAACTTATTGTGGGAAGCTTGTGGAAGACTACCCAAAATGTTTGACCCAAGTTAAACAATTTAAAGGAAATGCTACCAAATACTAATTGAGTGTATGTAAACTTCTGACCCACTGGGAATGTGATGAAAGAAACAATAGCTGAAATAAATCATTCTCTCTATTATTATTCTGACATTTCACATTATTAAAATAAAGTGGTGATCCTAACTGACCTAAAACAGGGAATTTTTTACTTGGATTAAATGTCAGGAATTGTGAAAAACTGAGTTTAAATGTATTTGACTAAGATGTATGTAAACATCCGACTTCAACTGTAGTTACAGCAGACCAAAGTAGGAGAGTCAGACACACACACACACACATATGAAACATCACACACTTACTTCCGGTATTGGAGTTGTTGGTTCTGTGGGCCGGGTGGATGGGGCACCAGCATCCTTCTCATGAATCCTCCTCACGATGGCTGCAGAAGCTCTGGTCCTTGGATTGTAGGTCTGACCAATGCCTTGCCCAGCTCCTTGAGAAAGCTGTCTCCTCTGGAGCTTCCCTCCGTCCCAATCTGGGTTCAACATCATCCAGATGACAAATGTGCACGTTGTATGAGCTGGTCTGATGTCTCGGTTATCGAAGCGGATAATCTTGGAAATAATGTGGAAGTTTTCCAGAGACGTTGCATGGAAAAGTTATCTGCCAGTTTCTGCATCCCACATGGATTCTGTGGATTACACATTGGATCTGAAAACACCAACAAGGATAACAACCCTAAAGTATGCATGTAAATGAGTTTGGTCCATCTCTCCCCAATAACACGCCTTCCCTCCATATTAGTGCAGCCCAGAATTATTTTCTGGATGGTTTCTGGGATGAACAGTTCAAAAGAAGACTATGTCCTGCACATAAGTAACCTCCATCCGCGTCGGTCCTGGTTGCATCCTTATCACATTGGCAGCCATGCTCATTCCTTGAGCAAGAAGACCATTCAATTTCACCGTTTTTTTTTACGTCTGTATTTCTTCTCCTTCAGGCTGCTGATAATCTGGTTGCTGACGGGCTGGTCCTGGACTGGCTGAGGGTCAATCTCATCCTCTCCTTCCAACTCACTGTCAGACTCCGAATTGACAGAGACATGATCCTCATATTCGGAAGATTTTTCATCTTCCAAAGAGGAAGGACGCTCCTTCCACACCAGCTTCTCTCTCTGCAAAAAAATATTTCTAAGGCCCTCTGAGCAGAGATTATTTTTGCCATACTGATTGATTGTGGTAAGGAGCCACACATGCAAAGCTATTTATTTATGTCCCTCCCCCAATTTGCACCTGGCTGGGGTCGAATGTGGGATAATACATTATTTAGATATGTTGTAAAAAAATATATATAAAAAATAAAAATTTGAAATAATGTATTAACATTAAGTAATAACATTGTGCAGGATCCCGCAAGACATTGTGTAGTTTCACACACTACCAAGGGTAAAGAGTGCGAGAAAAGCGGGAGACGGGCAGGGAGACAGACAGATTCTTGCTGTAATGTTGAAACAGCAGGCCCAGGGAGGAGGAAGACAAAGTGAAGGCACACAGCAAACCTTTTTGTTTAGTTTTTACTTGTTTTCACCTACACACACACTTTTCCACACTTTTATTACCCTCGGGTCAAGTGGACCCGAATACCACATATGTAATATAAATGTGTAGGGAGGGGGGTACACAGTGTGCACTCAATAAAAATGTGTAATTTTACAGAAAATGTGCCAAGGCCCATGAGTCTCAGGTTGAAAACAATAATGAATTGTATAATTTTTATTTTAGTAAACTTTGAAAATGGGTCCCACAGTCCCCAACACCACACAAGGGCTAAGGAATTTGTTTTAATGTGAGCAATGTGAAAATTAAATAGTGTATGGCCTTAATTAGTGTTAAGTAGGCCATATTTATTTGACTATGGTCAACAATGAAGTAGTTTACAGCACGAGTTTTGTCATTAAAATGAAATGGAATTTGACCCACCACCAAACTGTAACCAGCAGGTGGTGGTATATCGACTGGTTATAAACACAACTGTAGGAAATCGTTACCATGAAGCGCTGCACCGCGCGAGGTTCTTGACGGGATAAGAAATGTAACCAATATAAAAGTAGCGATACTTTGTAGCCTACCAGTGCATAACACTGTATGCTTGCGTCTCACATTGAGCCGTCAAGAGGAGTATAGCCTAGAACCAGAGCTTCGCGGGGCACTGCGCTACAACAAGGTTACTGAAGTACAGCCAAAGAGAAGAAAATCGGAGAAATATGCACATGATGGACCGCCCGGACTGTGGCAACTGATGCACGTTGCTCCAGTTTAGTGATGCCATCGATGTCCAACGTCGTGGTAAGCCTTTCCAAGTGAAGGGACAGAGCGCATATCATTTCATTGGCAGCTAATGTCCACAGTAGCCTATTCACAGTCAAGTCTTGCCCTTTGCAGTGAAATTCCGGTGGTAAATTGGGAAGCATCCGTATCCGGACACAGGAGAGGAAGGATTTCAGCGCCACTATTCTAAAACATAAAGGAGCCCATATTAGAGCTGGATCAATACATCTCATTAATATTTTACAACGACATGAGGTGAGTGTTTCGAGTAACAACTATTCAACTCTCACTGACTTATTGCATTGGACCGCTGCTAAATTTGCTATGAGAGAAAAGTTTAGGCTATGCTGCAGTCAGGACCATATTTCAAAAGTCGGTACAATTCGTTTTAATATTGGTGTACACAAACCTTGATCTGTAAATTGAAAGGCTATTGATACATTGACCAACCGGTCACTTTTTTCCCCGGTCATTATTATCTAGTCCAGTTGTCTGTTAATGTCAAAATATTGTTTGTTGTTGAAACCATAATCTTGATGTGCATACATCAAGATGACGTTTTCACCCGAAACATTTTGTAACACTAATCAGTGTGTGTTAATTTCCTTCTTCCATAGAAAGAACACATCTCCTGCCTAATAAGATGTATCCACACCATCGAGAAAGGTAAGTGGCTGTCATTTCAGTGGTGATATCCTCTCCTGAACACCTACTCAATAGCCCCTGTTGTCTGTTGTCGGTGGTGGCATAATGACCACAAAGTCCAAAGAGATCCATCCCAACAGTTGGCAGTAAAAGTATTGGTGTAATGACCTTGGGATGCCTATGACTCTTACAGGACCTCTACTTCAACAGGACGAGAGAGAGTCTTCTCTTGTGTCTTATGGAGTAGTAGTCTGATAGTGCACGGATCTGTGATCACAACGCAAGTAGGTCAAATGGCTCTGGAATTACATTTACAAGTTTTGGAGTGATGTTGATTTGCATCTGAGAATATCGCACTAGATTCATTGTTTCTTGATGTTATATTGATAATAAGTGGTTTCAAACTTGATTTACAAAGTAAACCAGTTAGTGTTTATGCTGTTTATCCATTTATCTCATGTTATGTTAGTGGTACTGCAGAGACCAGCACTACCTTATTTGAGCAGTACATTTATGTAATTGCTCTAAGGCCACTGTTGGGCTATTATTGCTGTACTCATTCAGGGAGAGTAGTACTCGCCCAGCACAGTATGCCACCAGAATCTCCTCTACAGAAGCATCCATGTAAATTGTTCTGTTTACAGCATGGAGAGGAATCTACTGTAATACTATGCCAAGAAACCCGTTAGAACTGATAGTGGGAGTGGTACACCATTCTACAAAAAGAGAACATGAATTAAAGTGGTTGTTAATCATAATAGATATAGGAAAAGCATCGTTGTGGAATTTCCATCACCAGAAACTTGTTTTTCATTATCTGAAATCGGATTCTACTCCCTACCTCGATCCTGGTGGAATTCAGCTCACCTATTTAACAGCTGGAGCATATCTAATGAAACCAATCAATATTTTCAAACCGTGTGCAGGGTACAAATTAGGGCCCCCTATAACAATTCAAATATAAATGTGAGCACCCCCCTGAAATTGTGACTGTGTGTGCGTGCGCGACTGTGCACATACTATTTGTGTGTGTGTGTGTGCGTGTGTGTGTGCGTGTGCATGTGCGTGTTTGTCTGTGCAGCATTGGTACACACAGCACACGTACGTACGCACATCCCACTAAGCCATGTCCATCTGTTTAATATGAAGGATGAATAGTGGATCCTGGAAAGAGATCCGTTAGCCATTTAGCTCCCACAGAGAGACAGTCATCTGAAACACTGAAACATCTGGCTTGCGCTGTGCCTGATGCAAGCCCTCAGGTCTCTCGTAGCGCCACACCTCCTTGGCACTGGAGGAATGTGTGTGGAGGTTAAAGAGGCAGCTCCCTGGCGTCCCGGTGGCTCAGGCTCTGCAGGGTGATCTCATCGCATTGGGGTGATCCCTGTGGAGCCGGGAGCCAGTAATGTTGCTCCCTATGATAGAGGTTTGAAGGACAAACCCCACTGACCAAAATACCAATCAGATGGATGGTGGGTGTAGCTCAGTCCCCATAGAGGATCATTTCTCATGCCTGGTCAAAGTTGGGCTAACAAACCCTTCCCTAATTTCGGCACCAAACGCTCCATGGTAATAACAATCTAACCCAGAATGTCAATCAATTTTCTCATATGTAAACTAATGTTCTGGAAGCTTCGGTGCCAACATGGTAGTCGCTGAATTTCCATGTCTCAAAGTGAGATTGCCGAACTTTGTAGTCTACCGTTTCTGTCCGACTCTGTTCCACAGCACTGCTTCCGTCCCCTGCCTGGCCAACCCTCTGATCAGTGTCTGTCTGAGCCTGGGGTGACTGCCAGCCTTATAGAAGCTGGTTATTAAGCACGAGATCAGCTGACAAGAGTGGGATTACTGTGTGATGAGACAGAGAATTACAGCTCAGGGTTTTTATCAGGGAGTTTGCCAAAAATGGTCCACAAGCCCATCGGGGGATGTGTGTGTCTTAGAGAGGGGGAGAGCGAGTCTGTGGGTCTGCTTTGATGGTGGTAGTGGTTATTAGCAGTAGGGTTAATGTGAAGAAAAGTCTTGACTTGGAAAGCAAAAACGCTGGCTAGCAACCAATAGTTGTCATTGTAAGCTAATTGTTTTTGTACACTTGGGATTCTTGAGGTTGGAATGTTAGTCCTACGCTAATTTACACCAAAACTCATGCGATTTAGAGATCCTGGCACATAGAATTAGAGCAAAGATTCAACACCCATTAACTTAAATCTGATCCTGTGTCTGCTTACCTTCATCACCGAAGAGGTCAGACTAGAGTTCATTTGAATACAGTTTAATGTGCACAGTGACCTGGTATTTCCCATGTCTTAAATCATCCATAAATGATCTAGTTGATATTTGTGCTAGGTTTATTTTACTTATCGCAATCATCAGCCAACGAAATGGACGGGATCGTCACTACCATATGTTGTTGTAATAATACACACTAGTACTCATCCAATACACATTAAATCAGACACTTAAACCCATATAAATGTCGTACATGTCAGTATGAGATTTAGTGGGTACTTTATAACATCAACCCTCTAACTGCAGTGGAGTGTATGTCCTGAATAGTTTGTACAGCTTTGAATTGAATACGATGAGGGTGAAAAAGGCCAACTATCAATCTGCAGCTACGTGTCAAGGTATAGTCCTTTTGACCTTACTGCGTACGTAATCCAAGTTTTTTTATAGCCTATACTCGTCTCCTCACATTTTACATTAGTTGTTAAGCAGACGCTCTTATCCAGAGCGAGATAGTGCGTTCATCTTAAAATGACTCGGTGTGTAACGTATACGCTGGGAGTCAGAAAGCAGGTGCAGAAGGTGAGTTTAATACTGAACAAATACAAAAAAACAAACATGGGAAGCGTACTGAACGTGAGAGAAAACCAATGACACCTGACAACTGAGGGTTAAATAAAGGGGGAGTAATCAGGGTATTAATAAAGTCGAGGTGTGCTTAATGATGGGTTGCCAGGTGTGCTTAATGATGGGTTGCCAGGTGTGCTTAATGATGGGTTGCCAGGTGTGCTTAATGATGGGTTGCCAGGTGTGCTTAATGATGGGTTGCCAGGTGTGCTTAATGATGGGTTGCCAGGACCGGTGTTTAGTAAACTGGCGACGACGGGAGTAGACGTGACACTAACCCCGTGCGTTCTGGAGGGCAGGTAGCAGGAGCGGGTATGAAGTTCAGGGAGGAGGTGAGGCCCTGGTCGATGAAGTTCCCAGCGGCACCGGAGTCCACTAGAGCTGTAGAGACAACACTTGAGGGACAGCCAGCCAGTGAACTAGGAACCATAAAGGGTTTGGTGGGAAACGATGATAATGGCGTACTCACTCCTAACCTGGGAAATGGAAGATCACGGGGCTGCCTGGGTTAGGGCGCACCGGACACCGCTGAAGCTGGTGCCTCTCCTGGCCGCAATAGGAACAGAGCCCCAGCTGTCTCTGGCGACGCCGCTCTGCCACGGAGAGGTGTGTGGCCCGTACCTCCATCGGTTCAGGCTCTGCCTCAGGACAGCCATAGGAGGGAGGAGCGTGGCGATGTGTACACCGGTGCTCCCGAAGAAGGTTATCCAGACAAATGGCCATCGAGATGAGAGTGTCCAAGGATATGTTGTCATCCCGACATGCCAACTCCGTCAGGACCTCCTTGCGCAGTCCACTGCGGAATAGAGGGCGGAGTGGCGGCTCATTCCATCTGCTGGAGGCTGCCACAGTCTGAAAGGTGCTCCGCAACAGTCTGGGCCCTCTGCCGGTGCTGGAAAAGTCGCTCACCTCCCTCTCTGCCCTCTGGAGGATGGTCGAAGACTGCCCTGAACAGAGCCATGAACCTCTCATAGGAACCCAGCTCTTTCTCTCTCCCAGATGGCCGTAGCCCACTTCAACGCCCGTCTGGCCAGCAGGGATATTACCATGGCAACCTTGGACCTCTCGGTGGTGGGAGGTCTCGTCTGATAGGCGAAATAGAGGGAGAACTGGAGTAGGAAGCCACAGAATTTTGATGGAGTATCGTCATATTTCTCTGGAAGGGACAGTCCCTGACCTGGGTGGAAGAATGGGTAGTGTGGGGGGCTGGCTCACTGTAACAACCCATGGTAGGAGGCCCTCTGAAAGAGGTATAGAGAACCTAGAGAACGTACCCAGTTTTGCCAGCTGGTCATGGTGTTTATGGAGTAGATACTGTAACCTTGCTCATTAACCGTCTGGAAGAGCGTTGAATCTTCTGCTGCTTCCATATTGTGAGGTGTCATTCTGTAACATACAGGTGCAGAAGGTGAGTTTAATACTGAACAGATACAAAGAACAAACATGGGAAGCATACTGAACGTGAGAGAAAACCAATAACACCTAAGGACTGATGACAACTGAGGATTAAATAAAGAGGGATTAATCAGGGCATTGATAAAGTCGAGTTGTGTCTAATTATGGGACGCAGGTGTGCATAATGATTGTTTGCCAGAACCGATAGTTAGTAAACTGGCGACGTTTTTTTTGTTAGTGGGGGAATAAAACTGAGATGTCTTATTTATGATACTCTTTGTTTGAAGAAGTAGGGTTTCAGACATTTTTGGAAGATGGGCAGGGATAGGGGGAAGCTTCTTCCACCATTGGGGTACCAGGACAGAAAATAGTTTTGACTGGGCTGAGCGGGAGCTGACCCCTGTAAGGGTAGGAGGGCCAAGAGACCTGAGGTGGCAGAACGGGGTGCTCGGGTTGGGGTGTAGGGTTTGAGCATAGCCTGAAGTTATGGACCAGGGTCTTGAAGTGGATGCCAGCTTAAAATGGAAGCCAGTAAAGTGTGCTGAGGAGCGGAGTGACATTGGATAACTTGGGAAGGATGAACACAGTGGCGTCAGTTCAGCTAACCGTGGGTATGGCAAAGTGGGTATGGCAAAGTGGGGTGTACACCAAGCCGAGTGATTTGGTGTACAGAGAAAAGAGGAGAGGTCCTAGAAACGAGCCCTGGGGGACACCAATAGTGAGAGCATGTGGTGCAGACACAGATCCTCTCCACGTCACCTGGTAGGAGCAACCTGCCAGGTAGGATGCAATCCAGGAGTGTACAGAGTCTGAGACGTCTATCCTTGAGATGGTGGAGAGGATGTGATGGTTCAGTGTTGATGGCAGCGGGTAGATATAGGAGGATGAGAATAGAGGAGAGAGAGTCAGCTTTTGCAGAGAAGAGAGCCTCCGTAACACAGAGGAGAGTGGTCTCAGTTTAGTGAGCCGTCTTAAAACTTGACTGGTTAGGGTCAAGAATGTCGTTCTGAGAGAGATAACAAGAAAGTTGGTCATAGACAGCATGCTCAAGTGTTTTGGAAAGCATAGAAAGAAGGGACACTGGTCTGTAGTCAGAGGGGTCGAGTGTTGGTTTCTTGAGGTGGGAAGCGACTCTGGCCGTCTTGAGCCAATGGTCAGGGAGGAAGTGAAGAATGGGAGGTCTCCAGAGATCGTCTGGAGGAGGGGATGGGGTCGAGTGGGAACGTTGTTGGGTAGCTGGACATCACGGGTATAAGGATTTCAGCTGGAGAGAGAGGGTAGAAAGAGGTCAAGACATAGGGTAGTTCTGTGTAATTGGGACCAGTGGACTCAGTTGGCTGAGTGGATGTCATCAACCTTTCTTTGAAAGTGGTTGACAAAGTCGTTTGCATAGAGGAAAGGGGAGCTGGTGGAGGATTAAGGATGAGAAGAAGGTGGAAGAGAATTGGAGGCAGGAACTTGAAATTTATAGTGATAGAAAGCAGCTTTAGCAGCGCATGCAGAGGAAGAGAAGGTAGAGTAGAAGGATGATAGGTCCTCCGGAAATTAGTTTTCCTCCATTTTTGATTAGCTGCCCACAGCCCTGTTCTGTGAGCTCGCAGTGAGTCACTCCGCCATGCAGCAGGAGGGGAGGGCCGAGCCGGCCTGGAGGAAAGGGGATAGTGAGAGTCATAGGATTCTGAAGGAGAGGAGAGTATGGTCAAAGGGACAGGAAACAGGAAATAAAAGATTTAGCAGAAGGGAGAGATGATATGATAGAAGAGGAGAGAGTGGTGGGAGAGAGAGGGCAAAGAATGTGATGGTGCATGCCCATCTGGGAAGGCTGAGTGGGCTAGGTGGACTAAGTAGGTAGGGTTGGAGGATGGGGTGAGGGGGTTTGCAAGGAGATTAGTACGAACAGCCTCTAGAAAATGAGGCACATTGCCTGCCTTGTGAGTGGGAGGGGACTGGGAAAAGTTGAGGTCTAAAGAGTAAAGTTGTGGAAAGAAAGAGGTGGAAAGAAATTGAGGTCAGGCGTCGGGATGTTGAAGTCGCCCAGTACAATGAGTGGTGAGCTATCGTCAGGAATTTAGTTTATCAAGGTGTCAAACACATTGAGCAACTTTCCAAGGGCACCAGAGGGGTGTTCTACAAAGAAGATTCAATGAGTTAACCAGATAACTTTGATAAACAACCCGAAATAACTATTGATTTTCTGGTTCATTAAGAAATCTAAACGTATGTGTTTTTGGTGTTGAGTCAATTGGACCATGCCCATTTCAAGCTTATCTTTCTCAAAATATCTAGTTTTAAATATTTTGTGGAAGTTCGCTAGCTAATTCATTTATTGATCCTGCTTTGTAGTGTACCCCTCCTGTCGGTGATAGGTAACAACAGCTTGAGTGGACAAGTGACAGTGGCAGCATGGAATTCAAATGAGGAGATGGACAGGTGAGAGAGGGGGGGAAATAAAAAATATCCACTGAAGAGAAATTAGTATCCTTTTGCCACCACCGCCACGACCAGATGCTCTTGGACTATGAGAGAACACATAGTCAGATGACGAAGTAGCAGTGCTCTCTGAGGTAATCTATGTCTCCGTTAAGGTCAAAAAATGTGGGGACTGAAGGACAGCACGCCGCTCAGCACTGATTGATGATTACCTAGCAAAGATGAAGAAAGACAACCCCCTCCAAAAGACACACCCACCAATTATCACAAAGCTACTACTCAAACTGACCTGAAACCAGTTCAAGTCAATGTTTCAACCCTTCACAGACACAAGTACTGAGCATTCAGCAGTTCAAACAGCAATGATTTAGCAGGCTACTTGGTAGAGAGACAACACTTAACTACAATTGCCCAAGCCAGACTATACCAACAACAACAACTTATTGAAAAAGAAAAGACACTTAGGCTACTCTTGCAGAGATTGGTTGTCTTCCCAGGCTATAGATGAGGCGCAGCCTCTCCACTTTGTCTAATTGCATTGCACAGTAACTGGACTTTAACTCCCCCTCTGTGTACGATCTTTCCACTGCTGTCATTCAGATTTGGTTGGGTTTCCATTTTCCGTGCCACAGTTGCCAAACTAAACTCGAACACCAGTGGCATTGTTGCTTTGCAATATTTACCTCGTTTCTAGGATACCTAGCATGGTCACACTGGCAGGAGCAGGGGTTGGGAGGGGACTTGTGCAAAGGTTCTGAGCTTTTTAGTCAACGGTCTTGTGCCAACCACAACCCACTGGCAAATGAGAATAGGACATAAAGAGCTGCCAAAGGTGACGCCAACGTCTGTAGCATTATGGCAGCCAGTCAAGTTTGGGAGCTATGCTCCATTATGGGAGGAATAGGAGGTTGTTTTTCCTCTGCGAAAGCACAAAAAAATTGTAGACATTTCATATTCATCAGAAAATGAACAGTAGGTCTTGATTAGAACATGAGGGTTGTCCGGAATCATGAGTTGTCAATTTGTTTAGTGAACTGTGTTCATTCAAAAATTTAAACTGAGAAGAAAATAATTATTTAGAAAAATGGGAGCCTTGGTCAAGTTGTCTTTGCATTAGTCTTCACATACTCTAATTTGCTGGGCCATGTTAAGGAATATAAAATTATTGGCCACAATTTGTCTTCACATGCTTAGCTCCATGTCCCCTCCATGCCCCAGGGAGCAGCCAATCTTCAGCGCCAGGGCCCATGTGTTCCAGATCGACCCGAACACCAAGAGGAACTGGATCCCTGCCAGTAAGCATGCCGTCACCGTCTCCTTCTTCTACGACGGCAACAGGAACGTGTACCGCATCATCAGCGTGGGCGGTACCAAGGTGAGCCAGGCAGCTGTGCTGTCCTGTACAGTGACTCTCTGGAACATGAATGCAGACCACAGTTAAGAGTATGTGAATGTGTGGTCTTGTCGAAAGCTCTGATTTAGGGAAACATCCTTTTCGAGAGATGTTCTTAGGACATTGCGGGACGGTTGAAAATATGGTCTCCAGAGGTGCTTTCAGTTCACAATCATTTGCTTCTAGCCAACAACAAAAAAGCAATTTACAGTTTGACAAAGAGAGTAGATAAAGATGGGTCTGGTATGTGTAGTAGATCAGCATTGGCATGTTTTAAGATTGTGTTCACTCTTACTTTTGCCCGTACTCTCATTTATCCTTCCATCTCCAAAGACCTTGGTTGTTCACGAGGCTAAACATAAAATAAGTGGTTGTGGGCTTTTATTAATTTAAAAACAATTGAGCCATTGTTCAGTCAGTAAGAACTGGAGTGTGAACAGAAACTCAATGTCACCAAACAGCGCTCAGAAGATCAAGGCACAGATTCCTCACACGTTTTGAATTTAGATTCCCCAATGCTGCCCTGTAATTTATCTGATCTCTTCTTAACACCTCTGGTCTGACCCACATTCCCCACTCCCAGCAGACCCTGTGGTCAGCAACCTAATTCCACCCATCTGTTGTCTGGCAACGTGGTAATTTTTTGTACCACGTCATGTGAAACATGTTGCCCCTGACTCTTGTAATCGTTTGTTTAAAAAGCTCCTCTTCTTTAAGCTTCCCTTGCCCTCTGATTCTGGGGTTTTACGTCAGTCATATTATAGTAATTCTGCAGCTGATGCAGAAGTTTATAAATGGGTCTGCTTAATGTGTTTTCTCATGTGACGTGAAACCAAATGGAGGGGCTGTAGCCACTTCTCCGCACTGCCTGATGCAATGTTTGTTAATCTGTTAAAGGGTCGGCCAGTCAAATAAATGGCATTTGTTTGTTACGTCCTTAAAATAATGCAAGCCATTGATTGCCATGCACCCACAGTCCAATCTAAAAGATGGGCATGTCATGCTATCAGAATAAGCTCAGAAGACATTTCCAAAGGAGATAACTGTTTACAGAGAAGATGGGTATAACCATCTTTTTGTACAATGGATTTGAAACGATCCATTTGGATATTATGAAAAGGCAAACGGATGCTTCCCGTTATGATCGCAGATGTTTCACTTCTCTTTGTTCAAAGTCCGAGAGAAAGAGTCCTCACGTTGGCACCAACGTGAACAATAATCTGTTGTGCATGATAGCTTTTGAGGTTCATCAGGTGAGGTGAGGAACTACTACTGCATTAAGCAATGATGTCCTCCTCCCTCTATCCCCAGGCCATTATCAACTGCACCATTACACCCAGCATGACGTTCACCAGGACCTCGCAGAAGTTTGGCCAATGGGCGGACAGCAGGGCCAACACGGTCTACGGCCTGGGCTTCGCTACAGAGCAGCAGCTGCATCAGGTGAAGATCTTCTAATTTCACTCGACACAAGGGTCTGGCGTCCCAAAATAATTCAGTTGTTGAATTATGGACAACTCATTTATCTTGTGCGATCATCATTTTTAGGCACATTATCCAAGGCTTACTGCAATGTCAAACTAAATGCATTTCGCTCTTGTCCGTCCTCAGTTTTCTGAGCGGTTTAAGGAGGTCAAAGAGGCTGCCCGTCTTGCACGCGAAAAGTCCCAGGATAAGATGGAGTTGGCCAACACAGCCCTCAGCATTGCTGCCCCACAGGTGAGCTCAGACAGAATGCTTTTAAGAGAAAAGCTTCTGAGGATGATCTTTTGAATGTCTGCGGAACTCCTGCGGTACACATCGAGGTATTGCTATCTCCCGCCGGCTGCGAAAGAGAAACAGGATGGGAAGGGAGGCGTAGGAAGTATGAGCTGGGTCATTCGTCTCTGAGGAAAGTGAGAGGAAATCTAGGGCGATGGTAAAATTATCCCATGCAGCCCAGTGCTCTGCCTGGCTGGTTATGTCTGCTCACTGCAGAAACCTCTGAAATGATTTAATTGCATTGATCAATAGGCTATTCTGGTTATGGTGGTCACGTTAACAAAAATGTGTAATATACAACAGGGCCTGGGACCCCTTTTGTGGTAGCAAATTCATCAGTGGACCCTTTCGTTATCAGAACACAACTTGAGTGAGATATAAAAGGACATGCAAGGAGTTTTGCTATGACTTCAGCAGTGCATGGCCGGACGAACCAAGTCTCGGGGAGGAACATTTTAAAGGCCCGCCTCTTGGCATCGGAGAGAACCTTTTGCAGCTTTAAAAGCGAATATCCTGCAATTCTACAAATGTTTCCATTTGTCAGAGAGAACGTTACAGTTTTAAAGATGGAATCGGCAGTAGGGGGAAACGGCGCCCCTGGCTGCTCCACCGGCTGCCTCGCCACCGTTATTGTTTTTGTTGCAGAGCTGAGGAGCGTGGTGAAGCATGGTAAAAAAAAGAATTGCACTACATATTGTGCTCTTCTATCGCACGTGCAAGGATGTCCAAGGGGAGTAACTTCTTTGTTGTTGTAATATCGAAAAACGTCTGTGTCAGTTTTACCATGAAGGATTCCAGCTTTAAATTACAGTGCATTTATCTAGAAATGTAACATTTTGGGGGGGGGAGTACAATAACTATTGAGTTGAGAAATGTATAATTGGTGTGGAGTACTGTGATTAATAATATTAAGTTGTGTTGTATTTACACACTCTAAACGTATTCCACGGATCCATTGGCCAAAATTCATTTAATTTGTTAGCAATATTTAGAACAAAATAAATAATAATAATTGTAAAAAAAAAATATATATATATATATATACACATATACAGTACCAGTCAAAGGTTTGGACACACCTACTCATTCCAGGGTTTTTCTTTATTTTTTCTATTTTCTA
Organism: Oncorhynchus mykiss; assembly: GCF_057628025.1. Lineage (NCBI taxonomy): Eukaryota > Metazoa > Chordata > Actinopteri > Salmoniformes > Salmonidae > Oncorhynchus > Oncorhynchus mykiss. The sequence goes on from NC_143029.1 coordinate 56,095,867, forward strand.
CATTGTAGAATAATAGTAAAGACATGAACACCATGAAATAACACACATGGAATCATGTAGTGACCCAAAAAAGTGATCAAAATATATTTTAAAACCAATCAAAATATATTTTATATTCTTCAAAGTAGCCACCCTTTGCCTTGATGACAGCTTTGCACACTTGGCATTCTCTCAACCAGAATCATGAGGAATACTTTTCCAACAGTCTTGAAGGAGTTCCCACATATGCTGAGCACTTGTTGGCTGCTTTTTCTTCGCTCTGTGGTCCAACTCATCCTAAACCATCTCAATTGAGTTGAGGTCGGGTGATTGTGGAAGCCAGGTCATCTGATGCAGCACTCCATCACTCTCCTTCTTGGTCAAATAGCCCTTACACAGCCTGTACGTGTGTTGGGTCATTGTCTTGTTAAAAACAAATGATAGTCCCACTAAGCGCAAACCAGATGGGAAAGCGTATCGCTGCAGAATGCTGTGGTAGCCATGCTGGTTAAGTGTGCCTTGAATTCTAAATAAATCACAGACAGTGTCACCAGCAAAGCACCATCACACCTCCTCCATGCTTCATGGTTGAAACGACACATGCGGAGGTCATCTGTTCACATACTCTGCGTCTCAGAAATACACGGCAGTTTGAGCTGTTCTTGCCATAATATGGACTTGGTCTTTTACCAAATAGGGCTATCTTCTGTATTCCATCCCTACCTTGTCACAACACATTTGCTCAAACACATTAAGAAGGAAAGAAATTCCACAAATGAACTTTTAACAAGGTACACCTGTTCATTGAAATGCATTCCAGCTGACTACCTCCTGAACCTAGTTGAGAGAATGCTAAGAGCGTGCAAATCTGTCATCAAGGCAAAGGGTGGCTACTTTGAATAATCTAAAATATAAATTTTGATTTGTTTAACACTTTTTTTGGTTACTACATGATTCCATTTTGAATTCAGGGTGTAACACAAGAAAAGGCTGAATAGGTCAAAGGGTATGAATACTTTTTGAAGACGCCGTATTATTTGTATCTTTTGAGATCTGGCTGCGGACCCCTTGGGTACCTTCATGGGAACCCCTGATATACAGTATGAGATGCCCTGATATACAGTATGAGATGCCCTGATATACAGTATGAGATGCCCTGATATACAGTATGAGATGCCCTGATATACAGTATGAGATGCCCTGATATACAGTATGTTTAATTGATATTGCTGTGTTCTTTATTCTCTTGCTATCGGACGACTTTTCTCCAGTTCTCACAGGTAGGTCTCACGTGTGTTTGATTTCCAACCTTCACCGTTCGCGTCTAAGAAGTGCCAGTTGGGGTACCAATGTGCTATGACAAGAAAGTAAATCAAACAGAAAATCTTGTGTCTTTATCGTCGCGAGGTTGAGTTGCTCAGAGTTTGATGAACATTTACAGGGTAATAGTCACTCCTCAAACTGTTCTTGCTGCTGAAATTGATATCCTTTTAACCCAGCTAACAATTGTAGGGAGAGAGAACGTTTTTGTAATGTTACCCGTAATGTTCCTGTGATGTTTGAAAAAATGTTAGCCAAAACCTCCTGAGAATCTATTTAGCATGTTTTAGAGGTAGGAGAGCATTCCCTTGATGTCAAACAGAACATGGCTACCATGTTCTCACAATATACAGTATTAATGCAAAAACATTCGTGTCCAGTTTTCTGAGGGTTAGGAGAATATTCCATCAACATCACTCCAAGCATACACAGAACATGGTTGCTATGTTCTCAGAATATAATATATTATTGTTCAAGACATGTTTCATGGCAACGTTGGAAGAACATTCATGGGTCCAGTTTTCTGAGGTTTAGGAGAACATTCCATCAATGTCACATGAAACAAACACAGAACATGGTTGCCATGTTATCAGAATATCTACTCAACAAAAATATAAATCAAATCAAATCAAATTTTATTTGTCACATACACATGGTTAGCAGATGTTAATGCGAGTGTAGCAAAATGCTTGTGCTTCTAGTTCCGACAATGCAGTAATAACAAGTAATCTAACTAACAATTCCAAAACTACTGTCTTGTACACAGTGTAAGGGGATAAAGAATATGTACATAAGGATATATGAATGAGTGATGGTACAGAGCAGCATAGGCAATATACAGTAGATGGTATCGAGTACAGTATGTACAAATGAGATGAGTATGTAAACAAAGTGGCATAGTTTAAAGTGGCTAGTGATACATGTATTACATAAGGATACAGTCGATGATATAGAGTACAGTATATACGTATGCATATGAGATGAATAATGTAGGGTAAGTAACATTATATAAGGTAGCATTGTTTAAAGTGGCTAGTGATATATTTACATCATTTCCCATCAATTCCCATTATTAAAGTGGCTGGAGTTGAGTCAGTGTCAGTGTGTTGGCAGCAGCCACTCAGTGTTAGTGGTGGCTGTTTAACAGTCCGATGGCCTTGAGATAGAAGCTGTTTTTCAGTCTCTCGGTCCCAGCTTTGATGCACCTGTACTGACCTCGCCTTCTGGATGATAGCGGGGTGAACAGGCAGTGGCTCGGGTGGTTGATGTCCTTGATGATCTTTATGGCCTTCCTGTGACATCGGGTGGTGTAGGTGTCCTGGAGGGCAGGTAGTTTGCCCCCGGTGATGCGTTGTGCAGACCTCACTACCCTCTGGAGAGCCTTACGGTTGAGGGCGGTGCAGTTGCCATACCAGGCGGTGATACAGCCCGCCAGGATGCTCTCGATTGTGCATCTGTAGAAGTTTGTGAGTGCTTTTGGTGACAAGCCAAATTTCTTCAGCCTCCTGAGGTTGAAGAGGCACTGCTGCGCCTTCTTCACGATGCTGTCTGTGTGAGTGGACCAATTCAGTTTGTCTGTGATGTGTATGCCGAGGAACTTAAAATCTATAAACGCAACATGCAATGATTTTACTGAGTTACAGTTCATATAAGGAAATCAGTCAATTGAAATGAGATAATTAGTCCCTAATCTATGGATTTCACATGACTGGACACAGGCCCACCCACTTGGGTGCAAGACCCACCCACTGGGGAGCCAAGCCCAGTCAATCAGAATTAGCTTTTCCCCACAAAAGGGTTTTATTATAGACAGAAATACTCCTGTTTCATCAGCTGTCCGGGTGGCTGGTTTGAGACAATCCCTCAGGTGAAGAAGCCGGATGTGGAGGTCCTGGGCTGGCGTGGTTACAAATTATCTGACATACTGCCAGATTATCTTAAAACAATGTTGAAGGCGGCTTATGCTAGAGAAAGGAACATTAAATTCTCTGGCAACTGCTCTGGTGGACATTCATGCAGTCAGCATGCCAATTGCACGCTCCCTCAAAACTTGAGACATCTGTGGCATTGTGTTGTGTGACAAAACGTCACATTTTAGAATACTTTTTTTGTACCCAGCACAAGGTGCACCTGTTTAATTAGTTTATTGATATGCCACACCTGTCAGATGGATGGATTATCTTGGCAAATGAGAAATACTCACAAACAGGGATGACATTTTTTTTTGCAATAATTTAAGCTTTTGGAACTTTCTGGGATCTTTAATTTCAGCTCATGAATCATGGGACTAACACTTTACATGTTGCATTTATATTTTTGTTCAGTATAAGTTGGACTCTCAAATGATTAGAACATTTAAACAAGTTAATCGGAGGATTTGCTCAAATTCCGAATTTGCTCAAATTGAGCTGTAATTTAATAGTTTTTATACAAAAAGCATAAGAATATTGATGTCTTGATTTTGTCTAAAATAATGGTAAGCAAAATCTGGCAAATTACTAAAGCACACTATCTTTAACCTTAATGTAAACTTGTATTGACATTGTTGTTTTTAGCTGTATATGTATTTTGAATGTTTTCAAAAATTGATTTGATTATTGGTGGATTTTTTTTTATTGTGCCCTAAAATTACAAAACGTTAACTTGAATTAACTGATTAACTCTGACAGCTAATAAACTCAGCAAAAAAATAAACGTCCCTTTTTCAGGACCCTGTCTTTCAAAGTTAATTTATAAAAATCCCAAAAAATTCACAGATCTGCGTGAACGTGCCTTTAGGCATGCTGCAAGGAGGCATGAGGACTGCAGATGTGGCCAGGGCAATAAATTGCAATGTCAATACTGTGGCATGCCTAAGACAGCGCTACAGGGAGACAGGATGGACAGCTGATGGTCCTCGCAGTGGCAGACCAGATGTAACAACACCTGCACAGGATCGGTACATCCGAACATCACACCGGCGGGGGCAGGTACAGGATGGCAACAACAACTGCCCGAGTTACACCCGGAACGCATAATCCCTCCAACAGTGCTCAGACTGTCCGCAATAGGCTGAGAGAGGCTGGACTGAGGGCTTGTAGGCCTGTTGTAAGGCAGGTCCTCATCAGACATCACCAGCAACAACGGGTGGGCACAAACCCACCGTCGCTGGACCAGACAGGACTGGGAAAAAGTGCTCTTCACTGACAAGTCACAGTTTTGTATCACCAGGGGTGATAGTCGGATTTGTGTTTATTGTCGAAGGAATGAGAGATACACCGAGGCATGTACTCTGGAGCGGGATCGATTTGGAGATGGAGGTTCTGTCATGGTCTGGGGCGGTGTCTCTCAGCATCATCGGACTGAGCTTGTTGTCATTGCAGGCCATCTCCACGCTGTGCGTTACAGGGAAGACATCCTCCTCCCTCATGTGGTACCTGTCCCGCAAGCTCATCCTGACATGGCCCTGCAGCATGACAATGCCACCAGCCATACTGCTCGTTCTGTGCGTGATTTCCTGTAAGTCAGGAATGTCCGTGTTCTGCCATGGCCAGCGAAGAACCCGGATCTCAATCCCATTGAGCACGTCTGGGACCTGTTGGATCGGAGGGTGAGGGCTTGGGCCATTCATGTCTCAGTTGTTGAATCTTATGTTCAAACAAATATTTACACGTTAAGTTTGCTGAAAATAAACGCATTTGACAGTGAGAGGACGATTCTTTTTTTGCTGAGTTTAAATACATTTCCAGTCAAAAGTTTGGACACACCTACTCATTCAAGGGTTTTCAAAACTATGAAATAACACATGTGGAATCATGTAGTAACTATGCAGTAACCACCCTTTGCCTTGATGACAGCTTTGCAAACTCTTGGCATTCTCTCAACCAGCTTCATGAGGTAGTCACCTGGATTGCATTTCAATTAACAGGTGTGCCTTGTTAAAAGTTAATTTGTAGACTTTTTTTCATTCTTAATGTATTTGAGCCAATCAGTTGTGTTGTGACAAGGTAGGGGTGGTATACACAATATAGCCCTATTTGGTCAAATACAAAGTCCATATTATGGCAAGACTAGCTCAAATAAGCAAAGAGAAATCACAGTCCATCATTACTTTAAGACATGGTCAGTCAATTCGTAAAATGTCAAGAACTTAGTTTCTTCAAGTGCAGTCGCAAAAACCATCAAGCGCTATGATGAAGCTAGCTCTCAGGAGGACAGCCACAGGAAAGGAAGACCCAGAGTTACCTCTGCTGCAGAGGATGTTTATTAGAGTTACAAGCCTCAGAAATTGCAGCCTAAATAAATGCTTCACAGAGTTTAAGTAACAGACACATCTCAACATCGACTGTTCAGAGGAGACTGCTTGAATCAGGCCATCATGGTCGAATTGCTGCAAAGAAACCACTACTAAAGGACACCAATAAGAAGAAGAGACTTGCTTGGGCCAAAAAACATGAGCCTCCAGGCTGTGTAAGGGCTATTTGACCAAGAAGGAGAGTGATGGAGTGCTGCATCAGATAACCTGGCCTCCACAATCACCTGACCTCAACCCAATTGAGATTGTTTAGGATGAGTTGGACCGCAGAGGGTAGGAAAAGCAGCCAAAAAGTGCTCAGCATATGTGGGAACTCCTACAAGACTGTTGAAAAAGCATTCTAGGTGAAGCTTGTTGAGAGAATGCCAAGAGTGGGCAAAGCAGCCATCAAGGCTCCTTTGAAGAATCTAAATATATTTTGATATGTTTAACACTTTTTTGGTTACTCTTTTATTGTGTTATTTCATAGTTTTGATGTCTTCACTATTATTCTACAATGTAGAAAACAGTAAAAATAAAGAAAATCCCTTGAATGAGTAGGTGTGTCCAACCTTTTGACTATATAGTGTGTGTGTGTGTGTGTTCTAGACACGATTCATTGGGACGCTGCAATGACATTCCTGTGTCCAAGAACGTTTCAAAAACATAGGACATTCTGTGATGATCCCCTGGAGGTTTTTGTCTAGTTCCTGGCTATTTCCAGGGGACGTCCCTTAAGACGTTTTTCGCCTGATGGTCCCAACGAAATGTTTTAAATAAACATGTTTCATTACACAGCACCCCTTGTTACTGATGCCGAGCCCATCAAGGCCCTGATTGGTGAACCACTGATCCATTGAACGCTATTTGTCTGTTGGCAAGGTTAGGGGCACCCACACTGTGCTTTCACAGTGTGGGTTACATATTTGACATTCATTATTACATTGTGCATGTATACAGTCATTATTATTCAACATGTCCCCACAACCGCTTGGTTCATGGCATTCCTTTGCACCCCAGTAGCTCTACTTGCACATTCATCTTCTGCACACCCGACCATTCCAGTGTTTAATTGCTATATTGTAATTACTTTGCCACCATGGCCTATTTATTGCCTTGCCTCTCTTTATCCTACCTCATTTGCACATGCGGTTTATAGATTTTTTCTACTGTATTATTGATTCTATGTTTGTTTTACTCCATGTGTAACTCTGTGTTGTTTTATGTGTCGAATTGCTTTGCCAGGTCACAGTTGCAAATGAGAACTTGCTCTCAACTAGCCTACCTGGTTAAATAAAGGTGAAATAAAATAAATAAAATTAAAAAATCAGATCATCCAGCTACGCCACCATGTCTGTAACCAGGCTTCCATCAACCTTTTGATGTGGATGAATTAACTGACGCATGAAAAAAGTCATGCCCGGGTTGATGGAAACAGAAAATGTCAGTACAATTTCATAATTGTCGAAAGACAATTTGTTCGTTCGGCATGGTTTAACCATCATATTCTAAACTTGGGAGTCACGCGATATGTTGTGTGGTCCTCCCACTACGATTCAGGAACGCATGCAGTTATTAGGCTGCAGATGAAATAAGTTATGTTGAACTTCACAGGGTGGTGAAAGTACACATTTATGAGCTTGATGCTGCTTTCCAATAAATATTGAGGGTTTTATTCTGGTGACGTGATTATCGATGCTTGGCTGAAGTTTGACAAGTAAACATGATCTTGCTTTTATCCATAATAGGCTAATCTTATCAGGCCAATCTTATCAGGCTAATCTTATCAGGCTAATCTTATCAGGCTAATCTTATCAGGCTAATCTTATCAGGCTAATCTTATCAGGCTAATCTTATCAGGCCAATCTTATCAAGCCAATCTTATCAGGCTAATCTTATCAGGGTAATCTTATCAGGCTAATCTTATCAGGCTAGTCTTAATAGGCTAATCTTAGCTAATCTTAATAGGCTAATTTTAGCTAATCTTAATAGGCTAATCTTAGCTAATCTTGTATCTACAAGCTGTTGGCTAGAGCACACGTGCCAAGACCAGAGTGGGCACATTTACCATTAACGCAACAGTGTTTGTGACCAAATCATCAGTAGAGTTGAAAATGTGATGGAAATACATTGAACTTTAGATTTTTATTCGTTACGTGAAAACTAAAGCGAAAAAGTACCTTTTAATGTGCACTACGTCATCACACACTGCTTTATATCTGCAACAAGTCCGTTTGGTGGAAACACACCACTGGTGGGAAAATGTCGATTTTTGAATATTTGCATGGAAATCTGTTACTAATTGGATAGAAACCTAGCTCATTTCTGATTTCATCTGATTTGCTACACTTTGCACTTTGAAGTAAATCTCAGCTCTGTTAAAAGTACACTCAAAAATATATGTATTTTTTTATCATAGTGATCAAGGACGATACATAGATTAGTGGCTCACCAATCAGAGCCTTGTCTGTCTTTGTAAAACAGTAACAAGGGTGACGGGTTATTTGGGAACATCAGGCAAACACCTTCAGGGATGTCTCCGGAACAAGCTTGGAACGAGACCAAAACCTCCAGGGGATCATGACAGAACACCCAATCTTTTAAACATTATTGGACACAATGTTTCCATGAAACGTGTCTAGAACATTAATACAGTATCTTATATTCAGAGAACATGGGAACCATGTTTTGTGTATGTTTAGGTGTGACTTTGATAGAATATTCTCCTAACCCTCAGAAAACAAGGCACATTAATATTCTTGCAACGTCCCATGAAACATGTCTATCACATTTAATAAGGAATTTTCTGAGAACATGGTAACCACATTCTGGCTAAGTTCTATTTGACATTAAAGGTCCAATGCAGCGGTTTTTATCTCTGTCAAATCATTTCTGGGTAACAATGAAGTACTTTACTGTGATTATTTTCAATTAAAATGGTAAAAAAAAAGAAACAAACGTAGCTTCTTAGCAAAGAGCAATTTCTCAAGCAAGAATTTTGCTTGAAGTGTCTAAGAGTGAGGAGAGAAACTGAAAACGACCTGTTATTGGCAGAGCGGTTTGGAACCGTGATGTCACAAGGCAGGCCAAAACTCCATCCCACCAACACAGGCTGATATTTCAGGCAGTCTTTTGAAACTGCTCTTACACTAAAAGAGCAGTATAATACTTTTCACAATTTCACATTATTTCTAACTTCATTGTGTGAATATATATATATACAGTATCAGTAAAAAGTTTGGACACACCTACTCATTCAAGGGTTTTTCTTTATTTGTACTATTTTCTACGTTGTAGAATAATGGTGACCTCGCCAAGCAGGCCAAAACTCCATACCACCAAAACAGGCTGAAATTTCAGGCAGTCTTTTCAAACTGCTGTTACACTAAATGGGAATGATAATTTTCACAATTTCAGTATTATTTCAACCTCATAGTGTGGACAGGTATATAAAACACATGAAAATCACGTTTTGGAGTGCACTGGGCCTTTAAGGGAATGGTCTCTTAGACGCAGTCCTTGCGCAACACTGAAACATTCATATGAAAATGTTAGGTAAGAACCTAATGAGACTTAAAGGAGAAGTTTTCTTTTTAACAGCCAAATCTCAATTTTTCATGTAAATGGGATATTATAGACGGTTCTAGACACCTTTTTTTGTGATTTCACTTGTTTTTGAGAAACTTACCCCAAACCGTAAATCACATCCTCACCCTAGTTGTGTAGTATGGGGGCCCTGAAAAAAACATGAACAAAGGCTCCAAAAACACCCAAATACATCCTTTTAGAAATGTCAAAGCACTCAGTGTTGTGATCCAGGTCTTTAGATGTTGTACACATGAAATTGTGTCATTCCATTTTCTGCAGCGTTATATTCCTTTTTTTGCGACTCGAGCCGTTTCCCCTATCCAGCTGTCCCATTCTCATCTAGCCTGCTGCTGCATGTAACTGCCAAAATAAAGGAAACACCAACATAAAGAGACTTAATAGGGTTGGGCCACCACGAGTCTACAGAACAGGTTCAAGGCACCTTGGCGTAGATTTTACATCTGGAACTTTTTGTGTGGAAGCACCCCATGCTTTCAATATACTTTGTATCCCTTATTTGCTCAAGTGTTTCCTTTATTTTGGCAGCTACATGTCTAATGGACAGAGAGGGATCGCTCGAGTCGCAACAAAATGGAATATAACTTGCAGATAGGGTTCGGAATGACCTGCATCACTATATACTGAGAGCTTTGCCGTTTCTAAAAGGACGTATTTGAGTGTTTTTGGATCCTTTGTTCAGGTTCTTTTTCAGGGCCCCCATACTACACAACAAGGATGAGGAAGTGATTTTCTGTTTGTGGTAAGTTTCTCAAAAACTATTGAAGTCACAAAAAAGGTGTCTGGTACCTTCTATAGCATACCATTTACAGTTGTAAATGTTATCTAAAGCTGTGGGAACGTTTGTTGTTAGCTGGTAATATCCTCTGGTGACCTCAGCCTCTCCGACACTCCTGTTGTAACTGAGGGCTACAGAGCCTGGGAAGATCCATAGTGTGGACTCTCAGAGGAAAAAAGGGGGTAGATGTAATTCACTTCCCATGCCAAACCTATAGTGTAACAGGAAATGAAGATAGGAGCGATGTAACTGAAAGGATGACGTATAAACCATGATGGGAAGGGAATATTTTGCTAAATAACGCTAGACTACATTGATATAATAATCATACTTTCCATCAAGGATGGTAAACTCAGGACATTATATATGTAGCCTCAGCTAGAAAGAAAGTTGAAAAATAAACAAAAACATACAGTGACTATAAATACTGTTCCATGAATGAGAGAAAGGAGGTACAACACAGCTATGGGGAGTTTGTGGGTGCATAACGTTCAGAGGTACATCAGATTGGATCTTTCAGGTGCCAGACCTGTCCCTGCTCCTGGGACAACAGGTCCCTGCGCTCCAGGAGCTGCCACGGGTCCCCGCCTAAAGGCGAATTATCTCCGCGAACCAAGGTTGTTTGGGTCAACGGGAGCCATAAGGATCAACGCCGCACCCTCCCTATCGTGGGCTGAATCAGTTCCACGGGGGAAATGCGTAAAGGAGGTTCCGAGGCCACTGGTGCACAAGAGCATCCATACCCAATTGAGTATTCAGGTCCCTTATTGCGAAAAACAGCCAACAATGTGCGTTTTCTCGTGATACAGAAAGATCTGTCAGCCCTGCCCGGGGAGATGCATCACCCGGAGCGAGGGAAAGTGCGCTCCACAGTAGTAGGGAACAGGCCAAGGATAAGAGTGTGCGAGACCGCACCCCTCGCTGTCTGTTGATGCACCCCTCGCACCCCTCGCACCCCTCGCTGTCTGTTCTCGTGATACAGAAAGATCTGTCAGCCCTGCCCGGGGAGATGCATCACCCGGAGCGAGGGAAAGTGCGCTCCACAGCAGTAGGGAACAGGCCAAGGATAAGAGTGTGCGAGACCGCACCCCTCGCTGTCTGTTGATGTATGCCACCACTGTCCCGCTGTCGGTCCTCACCAGCATATGCCAGCCTGCCAACAATTTGAGAAAGCACTTGAGTACTCTATCTACACTGTCAAAAGCTCCAGGTAAATGATGTGCACCGAGTTTTGCGACACTGTCCACAACCCCAGAATTGAACTGCCCACGCACAGCGCACCCCGCCCTCGGGCAGATGCGTCTGTCTTTATCTCCTTGCGGGATATAACTGGACCCATGGAGGTCCCCAGCAACAACAGCCGTGGGTCCCTACGCCCATAGGCATGATGGGGACACCCGGAGTGACCGGAGAGGTTGCATCAGCAACAGCCCGGGGGGAACCACGGCTATCATATAAGCCGTCATCCACAATAGGCGCAGGCACTGTGTGTGACCTAGCTGAAATTGGGCCAAGCAAAATCGGAATCTGGCCTCCCTTTGCGTGGACAAGAATGCACGATTCTCAACTGAGTCTAACTCGAGACCCAGAAATGGAATGCGAGATGGAGATAAACAGCTCTTCTCTTGATTCATTATGAGACTGAACATGGGAAACCAGCATGGATGTGTGTAACAGCACCTGCTACCTCGACTCTGCTACCATCAGCCCCAGATACCACATAGGTGCCAAACCTGCTTCCACAACTTTGGTGAAAGTGTGAGGCGAGAGGGAACGCACGGAAGGGAGGACCAGAAACTCGTACACTACAGCCTCGAAATGGAACCTCAAGGAACTTTGTGTGATATGGCCATATGAAAGTATGGGTCCTTGTGGTTGATGGAGGTGAACCAATCGCCTGGGCGCACTGACTGTAATAACCGGCTGTTCCTGAGCATTCGGAATTTGTGGTCTGAGGTGCTTGTTTAGGGCACGAAGGTCTAAAATAGGACGTAGGAACCACTTTGACAAAAACGTGTGGGATGCACAACTAATTGTAGCCTGTACCCCAATGTCACTGTTTGCATATTCCAGGGTGACACTGCACATGCGAGCCACTGGTCGACACAGACAGCAAGTCTCCCATAAAGTCTGTACTGGGGGAACATGGTTATTTTTTCATTTCCACCATTCTCGACAACTGTGTATCTGACTGGGGGGGGGAGGGGCTCTTTTAATTCTGCTCCCATGTGGAGGACACGTCACTCTTGACACCGTGGAACTTTGGGTAGAAACAATGTGTTTAAGTGCCAACATTTGCCTGAAGACAAGTCCACTCTGGGTTCCGGGGCTTAGCCTAACAGTGACGAACCCTGATTGGCCATTGTCACAGCGAACATCTGGGGAGGGGGGAAAGGGGGGACCCCAGCCCGTGCCACCTCCCCTATCTTCACGCTATGTGCGTGGGAGCTGAACACATAAAAAAAATATATATATAATAATAAATACATAAAAAAAAGCTGTGGGCAAGCCACTGTTACTGAAACCGTCCCTTCTTCTCGCACACAAGCTGACCCGAGTGGGGGCAGTCGGAGCATGCACCGCGTCGAGACATACCAGACAACAAAACGCCAGTATAGCCTTCGTTGCTTTGGTTGCGTTAGCCATCGTAGTAAGCCAGGCTAAACAGGCAGAAGAATAACAGAATCAGTACGAAACTCACAAAACCAGTTCCAAAGATTTAACACACAACATCCAGGAGGATGAGCCATGCCCTCCTTAAGTGGAATTGTTAAGTTGGAGCAAAGCCTGATAGATTTTGCGTTCCCATGTTTATTTAAAGAGTGCGTGAAACTTGTTCTGCTCATCTCGTGGTGAAGAGAGGAAGAATTGAAGGAATGAATCCGTGCCTTTGGGTATATCACCTGTGGAACGCGGAGCTTCCGGTGAGGCTCGGTGTTTATTGGCCTTGTCAGGCGTGATTCCAATGTTTTTCAGTAAAGGGTGCAAGCACGTGCAAACTCCCCATAGATGTGTTGTACTGAGTTGACCGACGGAAAGAGAACCAGCAGACACTGTACCCCTCAGGACTTTGGTATTGGTTTAAAGTGTGTTGTTTGTGTTGTGTTGTGTGTTAGGACCTCAGCGATGAGCTCCAGTCGCCGCCGGTGATGTGTGTGAACGGTCCTGAGGACAAGATGTTCCGGAGCCAAAGCGCAGACATCACACTGTCTTCTGAGAAGGAGCGCATTAAAAAGATGCTTTCTGAAGGGTAACCCACTTATACACGCTCTTGTCCTCAGCGTTTCACTCAAGCCAGGGTTCGTTTTCATTGTCTGAAAGTACACCGAATGTTTTGTGGAAATGTTCTTGGTCTCAAACCCGACTGTTCCATTTTAGAAGGTAAGATAATTGGTTTGGATCTCAAAGGTTCACACACGAAAACAGAGCTTTGGTAAAGAGGATTTTCCAGTCGTTGCTTGAGTTCTGATGGCCTGTTTTGATTACGCTTTCCCCATTGAATAGAGCTGCTTATGGGACACATGGTCCAGACAAGAGCAAGGGGGAGTGTAGCAAAGCTAATGTGCTGACTCACACAAAGAGAGAGAAGGTTGCATATTACCCTGCTATTCAGTGGCCCATTCTACTCACTCTGCTTTTGTCCCTGTTGCCCATTACACTGTTGTACATTATCACTACACAATGCAACTTTTATGGTTGCTATGGTGAGTTCTAACGATTGGATAATGTCTCGCTTTCTAATGGTGAAATTACATGGCATCTAAGGGCACAGGATCATGGAGCAGGAACATATTTAATGGACCAATTTCACAAATTTTACCCAAGAGTTGGTAAAGTACGGACAGTCTTGGTTACCGAGCGTTATCATTAAGCCCTTCTCCACCGTGTAGTGAATGTCGCCTCAAATCTGTTCCATTCCTGAGAGGTCAGATGATGTTTGCCTGAGGTCTCGTACGATGTCTTCCAGGTCTATCTGCGAGATGAACCTGGAGGCAGAGCTCTTCACCCTGCAGGACAGTAACTCCAAGCTGGTGGCGGCGCTACATGAAGCTAACAATAATGTGGAGCAGTGGAAGAAGCAGCTAGTTGCCTACCAGGATGAAACCGAGAGGCTACGAGACCAGGTGAGTGTTGTCACCATGAAAGATCCACCAGATCGCTTTGCTTTCTTTGATCTAGAACTATGGACGCCATTGTCAGATGGGTGAATCCATTTGAATTCCATCACTTTTTGACAGCAGCCCTTTTGATTGAAACAAAACGTTCCATACACGTTTGCCCATGGAAGAAGTGGTCAGAAAGGGACTTTTTGGACCTGAATGCCAAAACATTCAGGAGATAGAGGTGCTCAAAGTTTTCCCATTTTGAAAAAACCCACTATATCATGTGTTCATCACTGGAAAAGATAAACGGTTGAGTTTGATAGAATTTAAAAGCTTCTAAACATGGTGGTCAAACTATTTTATAGTTTCTTGATAAAAATGTTTTTTTTTTTTATATTATGTCATTTTATTTTTACCTTTTAATATCAATTATCTAAAAACGCATAAACTTCATAACTTCATATTGATATGTTGTAGCTTAGACCCTATTTCACGTCATTTGTGTTTTTTGTGTTGTGCCCGCCATCGGTTGAGACACAACGTGCTCTTGAATACACGATGGGTGCATTTCAATCATAGAAATAGGATGCATAGAATGGACCTATCCCTTCAGACCACTGCAATTTATCTGGTACCCCATTTAAATGTACATTTGATTGAAATTGTAACTTCTAATGACTACCACCATGGCCACCCACCGTCGAATGTCAATTTAAATGGTCATGTGTAATCTATCTATATTCCCAGATATTCCCATTCAAGTTAACATTGAACATTCTGATGTCTGGACCTCCAAACATCTTTATGGTACTATTTGAACATTTGTCAGCCAAAACATGACACTCACCCTGTATTCAAGATCATGTTGTGTCTGATGGCAGGCAAAACACAAAAACTTTCGATAAAATAAGTAAAAATAGGGTCTAAACTACAACATATGCAAATATGAAAAGAAACAATGGGCAAATATGTATGGAAGTTAATACATTTAAATAGATTTGCCCATACCCGTTCCCACAAATGCTGAGTGGACCTAATCTCAGTGGAATCATGGGTAAATGTTAAAGTTCAATGTAATTACGCAAGTGCATGCAACCGTTCAAGAAAACAGAATTGTGAAAAATACATTGGTAGAATGTAAAGATATGTTACATTTACAGTTGTAGAATGTAAAGTACAATTAAATACTCGACCATGATGAAGATTTGAAGTTATTTTCATGTGCTTAATACCTCACCTCACTTTTCGCTCACACCATAAATATCTCCATGCTGTGACCGTGAGGTCACATTTTGATAGTTAAGGTCTGATTATCAACGCCAGTGCTGTAAAATTCTGCATCCAGAATCGAGACAGAAGGCGGTGGGGCCAGAGTAGCAGCAAAGCCTTATTCAAACATGAACAGGTGATGAGTCACCGCCGCTGATAATGACAACGTTTGAAAGTCTCCGACATGCCCTTTCCCTGCTGGGGAGGTCATGTAAGTTTTGATTGGGTCATCGTTTTTCAGACAATGGGTTTTCGTTTTAGTCTTTGGAGAAAAGGGAAAGGACTGTTGGTAGCTCACATTATCATCTTTTGACAACACTGGCCTTAAGAGGCTGCAGACCTTTTCCCTGAAGCTTTAATCGAGGTGTGTTGGTTGGTTTGGATTACGGGGCACCCCTTGCAGTATGTTAAACATGCTCTTTGCATGTTCTCACTATCCCACCTATGTTTCTAAGGCAGGGGGTGTCAAACTAATTTTCCTGCGGGCCACATTTGGTCTTCACTGAGGTCCGGAGGGCTGCACTGAAATTTGTGTTATAAACTCAGCAAAAAAAGAAACGTCCTCTCACGGTCAACAGCGTTTATTTTTTAGCAAACTTAACATGTGAAAATATTGGTATGAACATAACAAGATTCAACAACTGAGACATTAACTGAACAAGTTCCACAGACATGTGACTAACAGAAATTAAATAATGTGTCCCCGAACAAGGGGGGGGGGGGGGGGGGGGGGGGGGGGGGTCAAAATCAAAAGTAACAGTCAGTATCTGGTGTGACCACCAGCTGCATTAAGTACCGCAGTGCATCTCCTCCTCATGGACTGCACCAGATTTGCCAGTTCTTGCTATGAGATGTTACCCCACTCTTCCACCAAGGCACCTGCAAGTTCCAGGACATTTCTGGGGGGAATGGCCCTAGCCTTCACCCTCCGATCCAACAGGTCCCAGACGTGCTCAATGGGATTGAGATCCGGGCTCTTCGCTGGCCATGGCAGAACACTGACATTCCTGTCTTGCAGGAAATCACACACAGAACGAGCAGTATGGCTGGTGGCATTGTCATGCTGGAGGGTCATGTCAGGATAAGCCTGCAGGAAGGGTATCACATGAGGGAGGAGGATGTCTTTCCTGTAACGCACAGCGTTGAGATTGCCTGCAATGACAACAAGCTCAGTCCGATGATGCTGTGACACACCGCTCCAGACCATGACGGACCCTCCACCTCCAAATCGATCCCGCTCCAGAGTACAGGCCTCGGTGTAACTCTCATTCCTTCGACGATAAACGCGAATCCGACCATCACCCCTGGTGAGACAAAACCACGACTCGTCAGTGAAGAGCACTTTTTGCCAGTCCTGTCTGGTCCAGCGACGGTGGGTTTGTGCCCACCCGTTGTTGCCGGTGATGTCTGGTGAGGACCTGCCTTACAACAGGCCTACAAGCCCTCAGTCCAGCCTCTCTCAGCCTATTGTGGACAGTCTGATCACTGAAGGAGGGATTGTGCATTCCTGGTGTAACTCGGGCAGTTGTTGTTGCCATCTTGTACCTGTCCCGCAGGTGTGATGTTCGGATGTACCGATCCTGTGCAAGTGTTGTTACATGTGGTCTGCCACTGCGCGGACGATCAGCTGTCTGTCCTGTAGCGCTGTCTTAGGCGTCTCACAGTACGGACATTGCAATTTATTGCCCTGGCCATATCTGCAGTCCTTAATACCTCCTTGCAGCATACTTAAGGCACGTTCACACAGATGAGCAGGGACCCTGTCAGTAGAAAGGCCTCTTTAGTGTCCTAAGTTTTCTTAACTGTGACCTTAATTGCCTACTGTCTTTAAGCTGTTAGTGATTTAACGACCGTTCCACAGGTGCATGTTCATTAATTGTTTATGGTTCATTGAACAAACATGGGAAACCGTGTGTAAACCCTTTACAATGAAGATCTATGAAGTTATTTGGATTTTTACGAATGATCTTTTTTTTGCTGAGTTCATTTCCTTGCCGTCCAAATTAGTAAACTTTCCTCTATCCATAGTTTTGGGAATTTTCTATGCTCGCTGACTATCCAGCTTTCGTTTCTGCGATTGGTAGCAACATGGAAAGAGTGAAGAGATTGTGTAAATCTAGATCCAATATAGTTCCGATTTGGTTTTAGTCATTTCAAATGTAGACTGAGGTTGAACCACAAAACAGACCGCATTGAAGTTTGACACAAGCTCTCAGGCAGGGTTTCCCAAACTCAGTCCTGCCCGATTCAATTAACCAACTCAAACTTCTTATCAAGGACCCCCAAAATAGTAGATCTCCCTACTAAGGTTTTTCTTTTGTAATATATATATTTCCACATATTTTCATGTGTAGACCTATAGGCTATAATATTGCTTTAATGAGTAGTAAATAATACAGGCTTCATACAGACATTGGTATGTCAAGTTCAAGGACTGTAATATTTGTAATATTCAAAGACCTCAATTATATATATATATTGTTATAGGCATAATACAACAACAACAAAAACTCCCAAAAAGTAGGCATTACCATTTTAAGAATAATGCATTTTCTATACTTTTCTAATGACATTATGCATTCAAATGATTATTACGTTCTAAAATATGTCAGAATAATGTGGACATAGATTGGATGTATGAATGGGAATTTGAATACTGGTTGATGTTGCAAGCTCATTAATAAAGTCTTATTTTTTTTATTTAACTAGGAAAGTCCGTTAAGAACAAGTTCTTATTTTCAACGACGGCCTAGGAACAGTAGATTAAATGCCCTGTTCAGGGGCAGAACGGCAGATTTTTACCTCGTCGGCTTTGGGTTTCGATCTTGTAACCTTTCGGTTTACTAGTCCAACGCTCTAACCACGAGGCTACCTGCCGCCTCATTAATAAAGTCTATGTGGCGGTAGCAGTAATCTCACCTTCGCCATTTGAGATGTTGGGTCATTGTATCCTGTTTTTAAAACAAGCAAGTGACCAAAAAGGAGATTCCTATTGTACTGTAACGCTATGTATGAAAAGTTAAAGCCAACATTCGATGTTGTCCTCATAAGAACCCCACATGGCTTTTACAACAACAACAGACCAGCACAGCATCCATCAACTGAGCAGCAGGCAAAACCTGATGCTAAATGAAATCACTGCATAGAAAAAAATATGATTGTCAGTGGCGGTGGATAGGAGAAACAGAAATATAAATAATATTACCCGACTTACAGGTAGGCTATAATAAAACCAATATTTAATTTATCGAAAAATAAAAGGACAGAATTTTTTTATTTTTAAATTTTCCGTGGACCTCCCCAGTTTGTAAACCCCCAGTTTGTAAACCCCTGCTCTAAGGCATTATTAGTCTGAATGCAGAGAATCTCATCCATCTGTGGCTTAGAGAGTACACATGGATTCCCATTTTACCTCTCACCCCTGAGATGTATTTGAGAAAGTATATAATACTGTTCTTAGTGAATATTCTGTGACGACTAGACAAGTGGATGATGAGACATTCTCCAATGCATCATTGCTAGCTGGGTCCAGTAAATGTAAAAGCTTTATCTATTTTTTCCAGTTCTATGTCATCAATATCTGTTCAGGGTCGCTGGCTGCTAAGTACTGAGTCACTAGGGGATTTGCTGGCTCCAAGCCTGTTGGTGAAATCCTTTGGATACATTAACCTTTGGATTCGACCACTTCAATGGTTTGAGTGGTGCAAGCTTATAATGTCTAGCCAGAGAACATTGATCCCCACAATTATTTGACCACTTCATGCAGTGTTTCACTGCACTGTGGATATACATCAACAGACCCAGACGACTACGATCCTCCCCGTCTTTACATTAATCGTCCTCGAAAAAGGCAAGCCATCCAGGTCTAGTGGACCAAGATCTCTCGCTTTTTTTGATCTGAATTGGGCGACCAGGTGGCTGAAAATGGTTCACGTCTCCTGGGGGTGGAAGAGAGAGGGGTTTGTAGGACAGCGATATCCTACTTTCAATGCCCTAGTTAGGAGAAAAATGAAAAATCACCAGAGGGAGCTGGCAGCTATCTGCCCCCCCCCCCCCCCTCCTCCACCATACACAGTTAAAAATAATCCAGCCTCTCTCAAGACAGAGACCTTTTAGAGGTCTCTTTTTTAGTTTAGCTCCTATTTTACAGGCTGAGTTAACACTGCAGTGAGGTTTCAATTCCCCGTTACCTGATCATGGTGGTGTCTCGGTCCTTGGCTGGCGCAATAAAGGCAGCAGCCTTGGCCATGGTAAAGGGGGATCAGGGGGATGTTGTATGCTGTGTGTATTATTGAGACCACAATATCTGATCCTCGCAGAAGGCATTATGCCTTTGACTTTATCATCCAATGAGAGATATTTACTTTGTTAAGTACTCTGTACTAGAGCTTTGTTGCTTGCCAGTTTTTGCATTTGGGGCTTTGTACTGTTGTATATGTTTCGTGTGTATGACTTATTGTTTGGTTAGCAAGAGATGCTGCTTTTTTTGCATGTCTATGAACAGTATTTTTAGGGGGCACTGCTGTTACTTAATTGGGTTGAAGAGGGATAATGGTTTGGATTGGGGGGGTATCCTGTGGGAATTATCCAGGTTGAAAGATGGCAGGGTTCCTCACTTTTCCTGTATAACCAAGGACATTTTTATCCACAGATGGGGGAAAGGGTTTTGTATTTTCCTTTACCTGCAGTGTGGTAAAACAAAGCCAAACGAATGGATTGTTCTCATTAACCTGTAAATATCAGGATATAGGATGGGACAAACGGAACAACTTCAATGACTAATTTCTCTAAACGGGAGGGGGGCATCACCTAATTCACTGGGAACACATTGCATAGGATGAAGAAACAATACTGCGAGCCGCAGCTCCATACTACTTGTCAGACACAGTGAACTGATACTATAAACGTGTTGTTGGGGTGGGATTGGCGTGAGGTGTGGGAGGTCCGTGAGTAGCTTTGGACCATTCCTTTGGATTCCTCATGTCTAACTCATTGTTAGAAAAAAGTTAGCTCCAAATCGGATGTTAGATACTATATTTATTGAATGTTATATGAATCCTATACATTAAACTAGCCAATTAGCGTGCAATACAATTATCTTATATTTCAACCAAATAATGTTGCAGTAATGCTAATCTGTTTCCAACATCAGAAACCGTTTCAGAACAATCTGAGATGGTGGGTGTCGAATTCCTCTTTCTTGTGCTTTTTGAGGTGGAAAGACCCTATTAAAGAGAAAAGATTCTGAAGGATTTGAATGACCACAACTGGGAATACACTGTAAAATGGCAGGGGCAAGCTGTAAAGACTAGGGATAATTCCTTTCTGGACTCAAGTATAGTACCATTCATGAGTCCAATCTATAGTGTCAACAAGAAAGTTGGACCCAGGGGTCCTGTCACACATGTCACAATAATGTTCCCGCTCCCTGTAGAGATCTGACAGGAGCTGCAGTCTCAAGTCTATGATCATTTCCCCTGGTCGTGACTGAAACCTCTCGTCTTTTGGCAGGTGGCTGATCTGGAGGCACATGGCGGACACGGCCCTAGTGACACGCTCAAAGACGAGTTGACTCGTTCTCTGGAGGAACTGGAGGCCCTGCTCAAGGCTAAAGATGAGGTCAGGGGGGCATGATATACACACAGGGGAAAAGGGAGGTATTGTAGGTACATTTATATGCCCTCCGGCAACAAGTGTAAGGCTGTTCTACTCATGCTTATGGATGAGGGTAGGGGGAAACGTTTCTAGATCAGACCAAGGCCGAGAGTAGCTGAGTTTAAATGTTTTAAATGGGATTTTATACCATTTTATAGATGGAGAACATAGTCTTATCACAAAGCTGGCAATTGAGATCAAATCAGTTGTGGTCTTTAAATGGAAGAAAGGCCAATGTGAACCTGTAACCTTCCTTTGTTTTGTGGTGCTGACGGCAAAGCTCCTTGGGCTAACTTGTGAATGATCATGCTTGTTTTCCAGGAAATCCACATTCTGCAGAACAAGAAAGAAGAATACCATGAGATGGAGCAGGAGAGAGAAGAGGCCATACACCGATTACAGGTAGACCTGCACACTGAAGAAGGCGCATTTGGTAAAACCTTTGCATGAGCAAGAACAAGAGACTGAAAAACAGCTGCTATCGCAAGGCCATCAGACTGTTAAATAGCCATTACTAGCCGACTACCACCCAGTTACTCAACCCTGCACCTTAGAGGCTGCCGCCCTTTGTACATAGACATGGAATCACTGGTTTAATAATGGAACACTGGCCACTTTAATAATGTGTACATACTGCTTTACTCATTTCATGTATATACTGTATTCTATTCTACTGTATTTTACTCAAATGCCACTCCGACATTGCTGGTCCTAATATTTACACAACCGTTCAAAAGTTTGGGGTCACTTAGAAATGTCCTTGTTTTTTGGAGAAAAAAAAATTGTCCATTAAAATAACATCAAATTGATCAGAAATACAGTGTCGACATTGATAATGTTGTAAATGACTATTGTAGCTGGAAACGGCAGATTTTGTATGGAATATCTTCATAGACGTACAGAGGCCCATTATCAGCAACCATCACTACTGTGTTCCAATGGTACGTTGTGTTAGCTTATCCAAGTTTATCATTTTAAAAGGCTAATTGATCATTAGAAAATTGCAATTACGTTAGCACAGCTGAAAACTGAGTATCTGGAGCATCAGCATTACAGGGTCAAAATGTCCAGAAACAAAGAACTTTCTTCAATAGTCAATTACAACATGAACAATGTCTACACTGTATTTCTGATAAATGTTATGTTATTTTAATGGACAAAAATTAGCTTTTCTTTCAAAAACAAGGACATTTCTAAGTGACCCCAAACTTTTGGACGGTTGTGTACATATTTCTTAATTCTATTCTTTTACTTTTAGATTTGTTTATTGTTGTGAATTGTTAGATATTACTGCAGTTGGAGCTTGGAACACAAGCATTTCACTACACCCGCAATAACATCTGCTAAATATGTGACCAATACAATTTGATTTGAACAACAAGCAAGTAGGATGCTCTGTGGTTTCTCAGGAGATGGAGATGCGTAACCTGGAGCTGGAGCGGCGGGTGCAGAACGTGGAGCAGAACCTGTCCGCCTCCCTGGAGGAGCGGGACCGCACGGAGAGTGAAGTGCAGAGGGCCATCGAGATCCTGGACGTCAAGATCTTTGACCTGAACGACCTTCGGCAGAGCCTGGTCAAGCTCATTGACAAATAGTGTGAAAGAGAAGAGGATGGGTCTCTTAGGGATGGCCAAATGCAAAGAGAGGAATTTGGAAAAGAGAACGAGCTGGTCCTCTCTTGCTGTAAAGCACAACACCACTTCTGCTGTGGGAAGATGGCTGCTCTGGGTCCTTACAGCAGCAGCAGCAGCACTGTACAGCTTGTTAAGCGTAGGTTGTGGTGTTACCTAGGCAGTGTGTCTGCTATGTCCGATGTTGTGCTGTAATTCATGTTGCTGTCTTAACATTCAAGGCAATAATCTAAATGCTAGACTGTTCATTTGAGATTAGGAATATTGTCATGAGAACAATAAGGAGATCATTAGGTGCTTGTAGATATAGTTTTCATACTTTTGAAATCAACTGATTTTATACAAAATTGGGAATGTAATGCGATAATGAGCAACGTGGATGATCTGTTAATTCTCCAGTGAGATGAGATAAAAAATGGTTTTGAGAGATCTTTCAGTGCAACCAAACTATGTATTTGGAAAGAAGCAGTACACAATGCAGAAAATAGATTTTTTTTAAATTTAAATGTGGTTGACAGCTATCACCTCATCAAATTAGAATACAACTCAAGAGAATTGGTATTGAAGAGGAAAATAAATTTGCCTTAATTGACAAATTATTCACTTTTTTTTTTTATACATCTGAGCAAAGTTAGTGAAAGTGTCAAGAGGCCGAAGGTTATGCCGCCGCAGTGGAGTTGACCTGTGACATGTTAACGATTCATGTATCCAATCAACTAAAACGCATACGTCAAAGAATGAGCGATGAGCGATCTGTAAAGAAACAAGGATTCACGGTACTGTTTTGGCACGTCAGCCGTCTCCGGGTTTGAGTTGTAGATATAGAAATGTGTTGGTACCATGGCATGCTGGTAGTAGTGTGATACAAGAGGTATGAAGCATGAGGGTATCTTGAATTCCTGTGAATGCTCCATCCATCTATGAACTAAAGACACCAAAGAGAGTGGAGTTCTCAAAGTAAGAGCTTTCGAAAGCTTGACTCGGCTTCTCCTGTGTTCATAGAATGTTAAAAGCTTAGATTAGTCCTGGTAATTAGGTAGATGATTTAGGCGATAAGAATTACATGTAAGTGCTTGCTCTTGCAATAAATCTATGTATAAATTAAGATTTGAGCGGTTGTCTCTAGCCAGATTGTCCAGTAATGAGATTTAATTGTTATAAATGTATCATTGACACTTGAATCAATTCATCTGATCAGTGGTTATTTCCCTCCAGCATCTACCAGTAATAGCAGTAGGTAGGGCTTAATGTTTAGCTTAGAGACAATACTATATGCCTTATGTGAGTGGCTGTATTTGCATTTACTGTTAAAGAATGCCTGATGAAATTGCAAGTTTAATTGCACATATGATATTTAGATCAAGGCACACAAGTGGAGCAAAATGTTGCATTTTTAATGAGCCTTGTTCAAAGAAATTGTATTAAAAAATAATAAAGGACATGGAATAATCAGAAAATTTGCCTTGTTCTGTATAGTAAGTCAAGGTTTATGGCAGCATGAATGACAGTCCTCCCCTTTTCCAATTCAATTTTATTATTATTGAAAACATTGACAAAAGAGAATGCTAGTTTACTTCAGCTTCTTCTTGGGGCGCAGGTTGCTGGTGTGCCCACACTTTTTTTTGCGGCAGTTGACTGCACGGGGGTGAAGACGTGCGTAGCATCTGAAATGCAGAGAGCACCAACATCCTCAATGATAAGACCCCAAGCTCCACACAGACATGGATCAGTAGATGGCTGCGACTTGGTGGACATTTTTATTTCGTCTTCAGTTAAATGGAAGCAGACATACTTGCGGCAGATCATTTTGTCACAGTTGTATTTCTGCGCCAGCTGTCTCAGGGAAGGCTCGATGATACCTCCTCTCAGACGCAGGACGAGATGAAGAGTGGACTCTGGGAAGCAAAGTGGTGACACGTGAACAAAATGACACAGTATTCTTTATTTCATTGTATTTGAAATAAAGGATGGTCCACTCCATAACCACTTGCCACTGTGTTCCATGGAGTATCACAAAATGTGTTTCTAAACGTTGGACATTTGAACTAACATTGTATTTATATAAACATTTCAATAATGTAGGAGACAATAAACCTGCTAACATGTGATCTGTGAATATTACAGCATGCATACCATTGGACAGAAGGTCCACATGTTCCCATGGACTATGAAGAGATGATATAAGCCTCAATGCCATGATTAGGGTAAACACTGAAGACTGAGCAATTGTCCGTCATGGTCTGAACAAACAGCATTATTGATAATTGGATTTGTCAAGTAGTACCTTTCTGAATGTTGTAGTCTGACAACGTGCGGCCATCCTCCAACTGTTTACCAGCGAAGATGAGTCGCTGTTGGTCAGGAGGAATACCTGAAAGGGTAAACAGCAAACATATGTATGTTTGGCAGAAACCATCCACATGTACCCCAAATTAAGTAGTTGCCCATATACAAAGATCTAATGTGGATTTTAGAAGGATAGAAAGATTTAGAGAGGGAAAGCCTGGGCTCTCCAACCCTGTTCCTCTCCTCCTGTAGGTTTTCCCTCCAACCCCAGTTGTAACTAAATTGATTCAGTTTTATCAACCAGTTAATTATTAGAGAAGGGTGCGCTAGATTAGGGTTGGTGTGAAAACGTACAGTACAGTAGCTCTCCAGGAACATGTTTGACAGCCTTGGGGTAAACTGATCCTAGATCTGGGCCAAGCAACGTTTGCTGAGATTGATTTACCTTCTTTGTCTTGAATCTTGGCCTTCACATTCTCGATAGTATCACTGGGTTCCACCTCAAGGGTGATGGTTTTACCCGTCAAGGTTTTCACAAAGATCTGCATATTTGATGGCTGTAGTAGAAATAAGGCGGGGGTTGCATTTATTAAATTGACAGTAGTTGCTTGTTTCGCAAACAAAGCAAGGACAGTTTCCTAGAAAAATATTAATCCTAGTGAGAATATCTACGTAGCTTTATCATGCGTCTGTCTGGGAAATAAGCAGGCTACTAGTTTCATACATCTAGCGTTAACGTTACTAGTTAACGTCAGCTAGCTAATGAAAAACTGGCAAGGATTGTCAGCTTGGTCCGGGCTGTTTAGTTAACTACGTGTCTGAATAACGTTATAGTAGTTTATTTAACCAGTCACTCGTCTGATAACTATTCCTAGATAACATGATTATCATGCTTTAAATATTCGTAATATGGCTGTTGGCTTAGCTCATTTGGACATGGCACACTGGGCCACGGGTGTTAGCAAGCTAGCCATCAGCTAATGTTAGCCCACTAGCCAACCACCTGTTCTCACACACAGTGGAGCTATCAACCAGTCAGTTTCAGATATCTAGACACATAACTGCTGATAGCCGATCCTCAACATATATTCATAACGGGGGCTATATTGACGCTTTAGCTAGCTGGTTAAACAACTCACCGTCAAACACCACTGCTGGCTTCAGGAGAACAGAACATCAGGAACTTGAACGTGTTCTTCCTTCTAACATATCATGCACAGTTATCGCCATCTACTGGTCTGGAGGATTCTTGGCGCCTTGACCACCAGACATGAAAGGATTGCAAATTGGGATGGCTGATCACAGTGTTGCAAATCATGCCATGCTGGAAGATAATTGCCTTAATCAGTGTACAAATGCCTCCCGGGCTTTGTCTTTTTCTATATATGTTGTCTTTGGAAAGCAATCCAGCAAGCAGATGTCATAGGTGTTGCAATGTCTACCCTTTGTGGTTTCTATCAAATTGAACCTCACCAACAACAGAGCCAGAGCTCACTCATCACAGTCACCTGGCGGGGCAGGTGGACGCTTGGCCTTGAGCCGAGAAAGCCGATGCAGCTCAGCTCAGGTAGTGCCGCAAGTTTCACTTCTTCAGTCAAAAGTAAAGTTGTGCTTCTTCAGTCATACATACTACCAGTTCATCCAAATATGCTCACGTTAGGTAGGCTAGACATTGGCAAGCAGTTTGAAGACGTTCTCCCTCTAAACCAGAGATTGGCTGCTAATGCATGATGCGAAACCAAATTTCGAAATTGCACCTTGCGTATTCTGTTATAGTATTCTAACTCTCGACAGTGAGTTGAGACCCCGACTGAGTTCACCAAAAACAGTTGCCTGTAGCTCAGGACCTGAAGCAAGGATATGCATAATTTGAAAGGAAACACTTTGAAACTTGTGGAAATATTAAATTAATGTAGGAGAATATAACACATTAGATCTGGTAAAAGATAATACATTATCTTTGAAATGCGAGGGAAAGGCCATAATGTATTATGCCAGCCCAGGTGCAATTTAGATTTTGGCCACTAGATGACAGTAGTGTATGTGTAAAGTTTTAGACTGATCTAATGAACCATTGCATTTCTGTTCAAAATTTTGTATCAAGACTGCCCAAATGTGCCTAATTGGTTTATTAATACATTTTCAAGTTCATAACTGTGCACTCTCCTCAAACAACAGCAGGGTATTCTTTCACTGTAATAGCTACTGTAAATTGGACAGTGCAATTAGATTAACAAGAATTTAAGCTTTCTGCCAATATCAGATATGTCTATGTCCTGGGAAATGTTCTTGTTACAACCTCATGCTAATCACATAAGCCTACGTTAGCTCAACCGTCCCGCGGGGGAACCACCCGATCCTGTAGAGGTTTTAAAAACAGGTAGGCCTCAACACGCACTTATTGTCATGCAACAATTGATACATTGCATTTCACATGATTAAAAGTTTCAACTAAATTACCAAAGTCACTGAAGTTTGGCCTATACATTCCAAAATGATGGTTTATTCACCATTTAAAGGATGCTATTAGGCGGCATTTGCTATGACACAATGACCTGCACCCCTCTGCCCAAAGGTAAATTGAGTAAATTCAATGCAAAAGATCATTAAATATTGAAAACTCAGTGTTAGCATAGCAGGACTTCAGTGAATTAAATCATGTATTGTTCCAAAATCATACTTTTTACCAATGTCTTGGTAAAAACTTCATACATTGGTCAAACGAAAAGAACACCAGTCACACTCGGAGATACATTTTAGGACATGTGTAATCTAGGCCAGCTAGGCTAGCACACTATACTATAATTTTTTAAGTGTATTTTGTTGATCCATGCAAAACTAGTCAAATCTGTTTTTCTGCAATTGCATTACAGATGTTATATAGCCCTATCATTTACAACAGTGTAGCCTACTCTAACCTTGGTTAACCCAGAACTAAAGTCTTGTGTAATTGGTCAGATGCTGGATTCTGGGTCCATACGTGTTAAGAGAAGAGATGTATCACTTACAAATTCATAACATATTGTACGAATTGGATGACGTAGTACACTATTGTGCACCATTTTAGGGGACTCTCGAGCACTACTTTCTAAATTACTGGCTGAAATTATACAAAAGCTCTGGAGCATCACGATAAGCCCACTATTATAAATCTTGACCATGAAATGCAATTATATAGTTGAAAAACGACATGTTGAATTACAAAACAATTACATTTACAAAAACTGCACTCAAAACAATTCCTAGAGATATCAAACCGTTTTGTGACAAACATTCAGTATACTGAAGCATGAATCTCTTAATTCAACAAATAATCTGTAGTCAAAATATGAACGCAATCTCTTTCATACACTTTCATACAGAGTTTTCCAGTCTTGAAAAGACTGAAATAGGCAGACCAATTGCTATCAAGTAGACTATGCGGAGAGGAATAGTGGCCAGATGGAGAAAAAGTACTCCATTCGAACTGGTCTATAATGTAACTTAATTGTTGACAGAAAACAATCACTCTGTCTAGGTTCATAATTCTACCTCGCTTTGCGCATCTTGCTCACAATAGCAGCTCTGTGATTGGTCAGGTTGTTTAAGACAAAGCTTTTGTTCAGCATTTTCAGTTTGGCGTTCAGGGCATCTTTACTTCTCTCCCAACAACACTCCCCCTCTTCGTCTTTCTCCTCCCCCTCTCCCTTGTCGTCGTCGTCCTCCTCTTCTTCCAGCTCACTCTCTTCATCGCTGCGTTCATCCTTATCCAGCTAAAAGACACAAAAATATACACACCATGAACACTCATGAAACATGTGATAGGCTACTTGTTTCCTGGACATTTTGTGACCTCATATACTCACTTTGCCCAAGAATAGAAACTTGTTGGCCATCCGTAGGATTAACACAGCCCAGAAGACATGAAGTGCTTGTAGCACCATCAGAAGAAGGTTGAAAAAGTAGTAGCCAGCAAAGGGTTCAAAGACTTCCATGGACAACACAAGAGTTGTGTGGATTATTCTAGAAATCAGGGCAGGGAGGGGAAGAGGAAGCAAGTAATGCAATGATTAGAGTCAATATATCCCAGGTGTAAACCATTATATTCTAAGACATTTTGTTTATTAAATTGTTGCTCCAACAAACATTGTTGTGGATTTGATGGCCAATAAAGTCGATTTGATACAATTAAGTAACCAATGAAAAGCCTTCACTATCAATTACGAATAAATTCACAATTGCACACAACGTTAATGGTATTATAATGTCATGAAAAAACATTTAGAACTAAGAGACACCACTGAGTTGGTCTTACTTGCTGGGAAACACCACCAGGCGTGTCACCAGGAAAACCGCAGCAAAAATGACAAACAACGTGTCGCACGTCTTCCTCCAGCCCGTGCCATAGTTGAACATCTTTGCAGACTGTAAAAACGGTAATATATTCTAAGATGGATCCATAATGCAAACAAATGCTTAACATTGAAATATGTTTCTATTGGAATAAATTAGGCGATGAGGCTAATATGCATGAATGTGCATCACATTCATTACACTTAGCTTTTGGTCTCTTGAATTCTCTCTCTACTGGTGTTGAATTATAATTGACAGACTGGGTCACATTCTTGGCACTACAGGTAAACCAAGGTCACACTAATGTCTGACTATGAATAAGAAGTCTCGTTTATACCTGGTGCTAACATGGGTCCTTTGTCCTGATCTTGCCTACATTCTTTAATTGTGCCCACATCTCCAGAAATGTGTCTACACATGTTTTCCATCCACTGTGTCTGGATTGTGACCAGATTTCCTGGTCCTTCCTTCATGCAAATGATTTCATAGCTATTATTTCAAAGTAATATTTACTTATTGTAAGACACATATTGATTTAACCAGTCAATGGTGCTACCAGTCAAAATGAGAACTTGTTCTCAACTTGCCTACCTGGTTAAATAAAGGTGAAATAAATCAATAAAAAAATAATATTAGAGGGCGGAATAATTATGATTCAAATGGTTTCTCTGTCCATATCTGTCTACACTTGTAAGGTATTCAGACACAATGCATGTCTGACTATCTCCGGGGATGGTTAGGAAGATCTGATCACAATCAGATCACAATGTGTCTTTTGATGGTTTACACCTGTCTAAATACAT
Source organism: Oncorhynchus mykiss (assembly GCF_057628025.1). NCBI lineage: Eukaryota > Metazoa > Chordata > Actinopteri > Salmoniformes > Salmonidae > Oncorhynchus > Oncorhynchus mykiss. Next base: position 56,125,902 of record NC_143029.1, read on the forward strand.
TTGAAGTAGGACGTTTACATACACCTTAGCCAAATACATTTAAACTCAGTTTTTCACAATTCCTGACATTTAATCCTAGTAACAATTCCCTGTTTTAGGTCGGTTAGGATCACCACTTTATTTTAAGAATGTGAAATGTCAGAATAATAGTAGAGAGAATTATTTATTTCAGCTTTTATTTCTTTCATCACAGTGGGTCAGACGCTTACATACACTCAATTAGTATTTGGTAGCATTGCCTTTAAGTTGTTTAACTTGAGTCAAATATTTTGGGTAGCCATCCACAAGCTTCCCACAATAAGTTGGGTGAATTTTGGCCCATTCCTCCTGACAGAGCTGGTGTAACTTAGTCAGGATTGTAGGCTCCTTGCTCGCACACGCTTTTTCAGTTCTGTCCACAAATGTTCTATGTGATTGAGGTCAGGGCTTTGTGATGGCCACAACTTTGGAAGTATGCTTGGGGTCATTGTCCATTTGGTAGACCCATTTGCGACCAAGCTTTAACTTCCTGACTGATGTCTTGAGATGTTTCTTCAATATATCCACATAATTTTCCTTCCCTCGTGATGCCATCTATTTTGTGAAGTGCACCAGTCCCTCCTGCAGCAAAGCACCCCCACAACATGATGCTGCAACCCCCGTGATTCACGGTTGGGTTGGTGTTCTTCGGCTTGCAAGCGTCCCCCTTTTTCCTCCACACATAACGATGGTCATTATGGCCAAACAGTTCTATGTTTGTTTCATCAGACCAGAGGACATTTCTCCAAAATTTACAAACCAAACCATAGTCTGGCTTTTTTATGGCGGTTTTGGTGCAGTGGCTTCTTCCTTGCTTGAGCGGCCTTTCAGGTTATGTCGATATTGGACTCGTTTTACTGTGGATATAGATACTTTTGTACCTGTTTCCTCCAGCATCTTCACAAGGTCTTTGCTGTTGCTCTGGGATTGATTTGCACTTTTCGCACCAAAGTATGTTCATCTCTAGGAGACAGAACGCGTCGCCTTCCTGAGCGGTATGACGGCTGCGTGGTCCCATGGCGTTTATACTTGCGTACTATTGTTTGTACAGATGAATGTGGTACCTTCAGGCATTTGGAAATTGCTCCCAAGGATGAACCAGATTTGTGGAGGTCTACAATTTTTTTTTTTTTAGGTCTTGACTGATTTCTTTTGATTTTCCAATGATGTCAAGCAAAGAGGCACTGAATTTGAAGGTAGACCTTGAAATACATCCACAGGTACACCTCCAATTGACTCAAATTATGTAAATTAGCCAATCAGAAGCTCAAAAGCCATGACATAATTTTCTGGAATTTTCCAAGCTGTTTAAATGCACAGTCAACTTAGTGTATGTAAACTTCTGACCCACTGGAAATGTGATACAGTGAATTATAAGTTAAATAATCTGTCTGTAAACAATTGTTGGAAAAATTACTTGTGTCATGCACATAGTAATGTCCTAACCGACTTGCCAAAACTATAGTTTGTTAACAAGAAATTTGTGGAGTGATTGAAAAACAAGTTTTAATGACTCCAACCTAAGTGTATGTAAACTTCTGACTTCAACTGTATGTGGGCACAATCAGAATGTGGACAAGATCAGGACATAGGACACAAATTAGAACCAGGTATAAACAGGGCTAGTGAGTCATAAGACATGCCATGCTAATTTGACCATTATGTTCCTCATTGATTGACAAAGTGAGACCAGTGGGGGGGAAAAGAGACATATTCCCAACACGTTAGACAAGCTCTAACCTGTTTAGGTGCAGTACATTTCACCGGTCCCAAGTGAAATACATGGTTTTGAATATCTTAGAACATACAGATTGATGTTTATGGGGAGATTGGCTGGGCTGTGATCCAGCTCTTACCTCTAGGAGGAAGTCAGAGGAGTCGTGAAGCAGCATCACCAGAGTACCTATCCGTACGTAGTTGGAACAGTAGGAGAAACCAAGCAGGAAGATGGTGGCAATGTGGTGAATCACCTGCTCCTTGAAATCCTAGAAATGAGAGAGCTAAGTAGAGTAATGTGATAGCTAAAATGTCAAAAGTACGACTTTGTGTAGTGTACATCCAGAAATGAAGAAACCCTTTCTGGGGAATACCAAATGCTTTGCTATGCCGTATTTGTTCAACATGATCTCAACGACTCGGCAGACCAGGGATTCAATCATTGAAAGACCCTGTTCACCCTTTATTTCTATGAGGAAGAAATGTGAGCTTTGAAGTCGATGATCCATTCACCGGACAGGTCTTTGAGTCTATTGTTAACCGTAGTACAAGTGACATGTACAGTGTCTTTTAAACAGCAGAACAGCCAGTAGAGCTGATCGTGTCTGAAATATGCGGGAGCGGCAAATAATGCCGCACCCCGACCCTTGCCATTCTCTATTAGCCAGTGTGCTAAATAGGGACTGTCATGGTCCTGGCAAGGAAGTGAGGAGCAGGCAGATGAAAGGGACTTACTTTCCTCTTGACGTCCACAGAGACACAGAGAAGCAGGGAGAGGTAGAAGCCCAGCTCCAGCTGGTAGTACCAAAAGTGGGCCCTCTCAATTGGCTGCAGAGGATTTACACATCCTACATTTAGTCATCTCATATGTATATGCTGTATTCTATACCATCTACTGCATCTTGCCTATGCCGCTCGGCCATCGCTCATGCATATAGTTAAATGTACATATTCTTATTCATCCCTTTACATGTGTGTGTGTGGACAAGGTAGCTGTTGTGAATTTGTTAGATTACTTGTTTGATATTACTGCACTGTCGGAACTAGAAGCACAAGCATTTTGCTACACTCGCATTAACGTCTGCTAACCATGTGTATGTGACCAATAAAATTGTATTTGATTTGATTTGAGGATAGGGAAACACAGTGTTAGCCTACAGCATGACTTTGATTGGGTGTAACATATGCACTTCCACTGGCTATGTACCGGTGCTGAATATCAAGGAAAATATACATTTTCATCTGCAAAAAAAAACAAGATTTTAGAACCATAATAGAAAAGGTAAATACAGTAGTTGAATAAGCACACTTGGGATTATACAGTTAAAGTGTACAGAATGTTATTTTTGCTGATGACAATGAGCCGTTGCTCTGAGCTAAGCGTTTTGCGGGGAATGTCTTTGTCCATCACCAAATGAATGGGTAAATTAATGAGTGGGAATTCCAAACCATAATGAACCATACTGTACATCCTCATATTTAGGTAGGGCCGGTGATGTTTTGTTCCATCACGACTATGCACCAAATACCAACACCTGGTTTTTGATTGGATCTAACAGAGAATATTTCCATTGTGTAGTAGGTCATTTCATTGTTGGTATAAGGTTAAGCCTACAGTATGTAATGTACACTAAAGGGACAAAAACAGTACAGAAAAGTACAGTGCCTTCAGAAAGTATTCACACCCCTAAAACTTTTTCCATGTTTTGTTGAGTTACAGCCTGAATTTAAAATGGAATGAATTTAGATTTTGTGTCACTGGCCTACACACAATACCCCATAAATGTCAAAGTGGAATGATGTTTTTTGTCATTTTTCTAATTAAGAACAAATTTAAAGCTGAAATGTCTTAAATCAACAAATATTCAACCCCTTGTTATGGCAAGCCTAAATAAGTTCAGGAGTAAAAATGTGCTTAAAGCGATGCTTCAGGATTCAAAAAAATCTATTTCCCCTGAGTCAGATGAACGTGTGGATACTATGTTTATGTCTCTGCGTGCAGTTTGAAAGAAGTTTCTAACTAGCGCTTGCGGAATTACTAACTAGCGTTAGCGCAATTACTAACTAGCGCTTGCGGAATTACTAACTAGCGTTAGCGCAATTATTAACTAGCGTTAGCACAATAACTGGAAGTCTATGGGTATCTGCTAACTGCTAGGAGGTACCCATAGACTTTCAGTCTTCCAGTCATTGCGCTAATGCTAGTTACCATTGGCTCACAAAACTACCTCTAACTTCCTTCATACTGGACACAGACATAAAAATGGTCTCCAAAAGTTAATATGACTTTGGGGAAGTAGATAAAGGGCACCATTGCCAACATCCCGAAGTGTCCCTTTAACAAGTCACATAATCAGTTGCATGTACTCACTGTGTGCAATACTAGTGTTTAACATGATTATTTTAATGACTACCTCATCTCTGTACCCCAAACATACAATTATCTGTAAGGTCCCTCAGTCAAGCAGTGAATTTCAAACACAGATTCAACACCAAAGACCAGGGAGGTTTTCCAATGCCTCGTAAAGAGGGGCACCTATTGGTAGATGGGTAAAAATCAAAAAGCAGACATTGGATTTTCCTTTGAGTATGGTGAGGTTATTAATTACACTTTGGATGGTGTATCAATACACCCAGTCACTACAAAGATAGGCGTTCTTCCTAACTCAGTTGCCGGAGAGGAAGGAAACCGCTCAGGGATTTCACCATGAGGCCCGGTGACTTTAAAACAGTTACAGTGTTTAATGGCTGTGATAGGAGAAAACTGAGGATGGCTCAACAACATTGTAGTTACTCCACAATACTAACCTAAATTACAGCGTGAAAAGAAGGAAGCCTGTACAGAATACAAATATTCCAAAACATGCAATAATGCCAAAGTAAAACTGCAAAAAATGTATGTTTGGGGAAAATATAACACAACCCATGACTGAGTACCACTCTTCATATTTTCAAGCATGGTGGTGGCTGCATCATGTTATGGGCATGCTTATAATCGGCAAGGACGAGATACATTTTTAAGATAAAATCCTAGAGGAAAACCTGTTTCAGTCTACTTTCCAATAGATACTGGTAGACAAATTCACCTTTCAGCAGGACAATAACCTAAAACACAAGGCCAAATATACATTGGAGTTGCTTACCAAGACAACATTGAATGTTCCCGAGGGGCCTACAATAGTTAGTTTTCACTTAAAGCGACTTGAAAATCTATGGCAAGACTTGAAAATAGCTGTCCAGCATTGATCAACAATCACCTTATCAGAACTTGAAGAATTTAAAAAAGAATGGGCAAATGTTGCACAATCCACATGTGGAAAGCTCTTAGAGACTCACCCAGAAAGACAGCTGTAATCGCTGCCAAAGGTGATTCTAACATGTATTGACTCAGAAGGTTTGAATACTTATCTATATTAGTGAATTTTTCTTCCACTTTGACATGAGTATTTTGTGTAGATCAGCAACAAAAAAACGACAATTAAATTTGTACCACAACAAAATGTTGAAAAGGTCAAGGGGTGTGAATACTTTCTGAAGACATATGCATATTTGTGCTCTCTAAGTTAAAAGCTAGAGGGTTATAAAGGTAGAGGGTATAGACATGGATTGAAGGGAAAACAGAACATGTGAGCTTACTTGTTGTGGATATCCTGTCCAGCATTCTCTCTGGTCCCAAAACCAGGATTTCTAAAGGGAAAGGAGGTAAACAAGTTTCTCATGGAGATGATGCCCATGTGACCTGAACAGACCTAGGTTCAAAAAGTATTTACGGTATTTAAATTACTTTCAAAGACATGTGGAAGTAAGTATTTTGATATTTTGTATTTGAAAACACAAGTAGTTATATATTTGTTTTATTTAAAAAAATATATAACATTTGATTTGATATTAGAATGTATTTGGAAATAGACTTGGAAAGTAATGGCAGGTATTTGAAAAAACTCAAATACACATATGTACGTACTCCCATGCATTTGAACCAGGTCTGATTGGTTTTGAAATAATATATTTGGAAATAAGTATTTGAACATTCTTTCAGATAGTAGGCTGTTTATTGGAAAGTAATTGAAAATACTTCCAACAGAAGTAGTTGTTTCGGGCCACATTATTTGAAAATGCTCAAAGTATATAAATTACACATAATCAAATACACATGTATTTGAACGTATTTCTGAAGGGTTGTGATTCATACTAATACCCACATTGATCAAAGTTGCGAGTCCAGCTAGGAACGCTATGAGGTAGAAGAAAAATCTCCAACTGCAAAATGACACAGGTTTTAGTTACAATTTAAAGGGCAATTCCGCCACTTTTCAACCATCATATCAATTCATCATATCCAGCACCAACCCAGTGTCTACATACAGTACCAGTCAAATGTTTGGACACACCTACTCATTCAAGGGTTTTTCTTTATTTTGACTACATTGTAGAATAATAGTGAAGACGTAAACTATGCAATAACACAAATGGAATCATGTAGTAACCAAAAAAGTGTTAAATAAATATAAATATATTTTACATTTTAGATTCTTCAAGTAGCCAACCTTTTCCTTGATGACAGCTTTGCACACTCTTGGCATTCTCTCAACCAGCTTAATGAGGAATGCTTTGCCAACAGTCTTGAAGGAGTTCCCACATATGCTGCGCACTTGTTGGCTGCTTTTCCTTCACTCTGCGGTCCAACTCATCCCAAACCATCGCAATTGGGTTGAGGTCGGGTGATTGTGGAGGCCTCGTCATCTGATGCAGCACTCAATCACTCTCCTTGGTCAAATAGCCCTTACACAGCCTGGATGTGTGTTTTGGGTCATTGTCTTGTTGAAAAACAAATGATAGTCCCACTAAGCGCAAACCAGATGGGATGTCGTATCGCAGCAGAAGGCTATGGTAGCCCTGCTGGTTAAGTGTGCCTTGAAGTCTAAATAAATCACAGACTGTATCACCAGAAAAGCACCATCACACCTCCTCCTCCATGCTTCACGGTGGGAACCACACATGCAGAGATCATTCGTTCCCCTACTCTGCGTCTCACAAAGACACGGCGGTTGGTAGCAAAAATCTCAAATTTGGACTCGTCAGACCAAAGGATACATTTCCACCGGTCTAATGTCTTTTTTATTAGATTTTTTATTTCACCTTTATTTAACCAGGTAGACAAGTTCTCATCTACAACTGCGACCTGGCCAAGATAAAGCAAAGCAGTTTGACAAATACAACAACACAGAGTTACACATGGAGTAAACAAACATACAGTCAATAATAAAGTAGAAAAACAAATCTATATACAAAGTGTGCAAATGAGGTGAGATAGGCGAGGTAAGGCAATAAATAGGCCATGGCGGCGAAGTAAATACAATATAGCAATTAAACACTGGAATGGTAGATGTGCACTAGATGAAAGTGCAAGTAGAAATACTGGGGTGCAAAGGAGCAAGATAAATAAATAAATACAATAGGGGATGAGGTAGTTGTTTGGGCTATTTACAGATGGGCTATGTACAGGTGCAGTGATCTGTGAGCTGCTCTGACAGCTGGTGCTTAAAGCTAGTGAGGGAGATAAGTGTCTCCAGTTTCAATGATTTTTGTAGTTCGTTCCAGTCATTGGCAGCAGAGAACTGGAAGGAGAGACGGCCAAAGGAGGAATTGGCTTTAGGGGTGACCAGTGAGATATACCTGCTGGAGCGCGTGCTACAGGTGGGTGCTGCTATGGTGACCAGCGAGCTGAGATAAGGCGGGGCTTTACCTAGCAGGGTCTATGTCCCTTGCTCATGTTTCTTGGCACAAGCACATCTCTTCTTCTTATTGGTGTCCTTTAGAGGTGGATTCTTTGCAGTAATTCGACCACAAAGGCCTGATTCACGCAGTCTCCTCTGAACAGTTGTGGTTTAGATGTGTCTGTTACTTGAACTCTGAAGCATTTATTTGGGCTGCAATTTCTGAGGTGCAGTTAACTCTAATGAACTTATCCTTTGCAGCAGAGGTAACTCTGGGTATTGCTTTCCTGTGGCAGTCCTCATGAGAGCCAGTTTCATCATAGCACTTGATGGTTTTACGACTGCACTTGAAGAAACTTTCAAAGTTCTTGACATTTTCCAGATTTATGTCTTAAAGTAATGATGGACTGTCATTTCTCTTTGCTTATTTGAGCTGTTCTTGCCATAATATGGACTTTGTCTTTTACCAAATAGGGCTATCTTCTGTATACCACCTCTACTTTGTCACAACACAACTGATTGGCTCAAACGCATTAAGAAGGAAAGAAATTCCACAAATAAACTTTTAACAAGGCACTCCTGTTAATTGAAATGCATTCCAGGTGACTACCTCATGAAGCTGGTTTAGAATGCCAAGAGTGTGCAAAGCTGTTATCATGGCAAAGGGTGAGTACTTTGAAGAATCTCGAAAAATAAAATATATTTTGATTTGTTTAAATCTTTTTGACTGGTACTGTATGTGAAAACAGTGCATTTCTATGATCTGTGGTTAAACAGATAAGAAAGTTCCTCACAGGGTAGGATTAAAAGTAATTAAACAGTGATTTAAAAAAAATATATATATATATAAAGTCATCGGGTAGAGCTTTTTAACTTTATATATTTCTTTCTACAAAAGGTAGAAATATTGCCGTTTTCACATATGTAGACACTGGTATTGTGCTGGAGATAATGAAAATGTTGAAAAGTGGTGGAATTGCCCCTTAAAGTCTTACAACTTGAGCTGCGTTGGCAACATGAAAGTGGAATGACATCAAACTTCATTGAATTTTACAGTCCTTTTCCGGATAACCAGGTCTTCATTGTAAAATAAACAAGAATTTGTTCTCAACTGACTGGTTAAATGAAGGTTATATTAAATTATAGGGGGAAAAAATGGTCATACAAGTGAATGAAGCTAAATGAAAGTGCAAAAAGCCTTTGCTTAGTAAAGACGGGGCTTACCAAGCCTCGCAGAACCTCTTGGTGTAGCTGGGCCTGTCGTGGTTTCTGCGGTGACGGAACCAGGTCTCAATTTGTCTCTGGGTTTTATCACATTGTGCCATTAGACTGATGATATCACTCTAAATATAAAGGATATAGACAGAACATTACTACAGCTGTAAATATACTACAGCTCTCGCTAAAAGTCATTATTTATTCGTCCAATATGTCCAAACCTATTTGTAATCTGTTACTATTCCAATGTAGTTACACAGTAACTTAATTCTGTGGTTATGCACCTGTATCAACATTTCCCAGGAACTCGTAGAGCAGGATGCTTGTGCACGATCTACTTCACTATCATAGCAGGCATGTCCCCGTCACCCTTCTATTCCCACAGTGCAAACACTTCCAGCAGCTATGTTGACGTAAGAGACCGAGACCGGCACATACCATTGTCAGAGTTTGATGTCTCTGGACACTAACCTGAGATGGTTGTCGGTTTTGTTGGGTGTAGAATGACTCGAGCTTTGTGGCGGGAGCGACAGCCATGCGTAATCGGTTCCTCAGCCCCACACATCTGCCCAAAGGGGGAGCCACAACCCTAGCGGTGAGGAAAACATACACGCAAATGTTGACCTTAGTATTACTAATGACAATATAGGTGTGTTTCTATAGTTCTTTGTTAATCTATACATGATGTGTGTGTGTGTGTACTATACAGAATAGCTGTGCTTGTCTTTTATTAATTATTATTATTATTGTGTATCCTGTACGTACGACTAATAACACTTTAACTTAAAACTTGTCTGTGTTTTGCCATAATAACCTCTTTAAGCCATTTGTTAGGCCAGAGAAAGCTTACGGGGGATCTGTCGGGTTACCTTAGGACACGGCTGCTGTAGCAACAGAGCCCGTCCTCTCTCCTCTCTACCTGCTGCTGCTCTTCTCTTTCAGCAAAGTGCTGACACCTGCTCCCTCTACTATTCCCAACTGGCCTACGCTACCGCCAACAACACCCGCCAACAACACCCGCAGGCATACAGGGCAGGGCAACCAACAATACAGCCTCCACCTGTGCGGATTTCATTTCACTGCTACTGTTTGTTGTCGGGTGATGTTGCATGACAAGACCTCATCGGGAATTCAATCAAACCCGTGCTGCGGAACAGTCCCACTGTGGAAAGATCATGCTATTCTTCAGCTCTAAAAATACTTGATGCCATTACTCGAACATTTTCACTCTTTCCCTTGATTTCAGTGAAAGGGTGCAGTTTCACATTTCTGTGCAATCAGATTGTTCCATTGTGTGAGCTGAATCTTCCCCTTTTTACAAGTCACTGATTCATATTTCAGACACACATTCTTGTTGATTACTGGCCAAAGTATTGTTGCAAACGAAGATCGTATCCAAGATGTGGTCCATACAGTAGTTCCAAAAAAGTTACCTGTCAAATACTAGACGGAGGACAATGAACCCCAGAGCCAGAGGCAAGGCGAACAGCAGGTCACGGGGTCGCGGACACTCCTGCATCTGCTCCATGTCTCTCCAGGTGATCCCAGGAGGCAGCCAGTACTCATGCCTCCACAGATCTGGCAGGAGGTCCATGCTGGATGAAGGCGTGAAGAGGGATAAGTGGCTTAATGATATATAATTGATTTGAGTTGAATTTGTGAATCGTGGATGTCAGTGTGACAGTGTGACTATGCTCTGAATGCTTCTTAATCAGATAACATTTTTGTGTCATCTTTACGATAAGGTTGACATAGCAGGTAATATGTGTAGTACCAGCAATACATTTCGGTCATTCCATGAAATTAGTCCCTTTTGATATTATAAGTAGAAATTGTACACGAGTAATGAATTGTAAAAGCCTGTTATATTAAATGAAGTGCCCTTTAATATAGATCACATGGAAAATTCAATACATCTGATTTTTAACATAGACTTACTTAAGTGCCAAGATTCAGCCTTTTGACATGTCCCTCTGTGCACTCTGTGACTCCTAGGAAGAGTTTTATCTGCATAACCTCAAAATGTCTCCAATTTTTCACCATCCTGTCACAAGGGGATTTATGGCTGATTTAAGATGAAATCATCAACCCTGTTACTTTAATTGGCACCTAATAAGGACTTACATAGTAGGAAAACATGTATTTTATTAAGCTAAATATGTGCTCTTCATCACAGAATGTTAAAATTACAAACATTAGGAACACCTTCCTAATACTGAGTCGCACCCCCCCCCCCCCCCCCTTTTTGCCTTCAGCCTCAATTCGTCATGGACTCTACAAGGTGTCGAAAACGTTCCACAGAGATGCTGGCCCATGTTGACTCCAATACTTCCCACAGTTGTGTCAAGTTGGCTGGATGTCCTTTGGGTGGTGGACCATTCTTGAGTGTGAAAAACCCAGCAGCGTTACAGTTTTTGACACAAACCGGTATGCCTGGCACCTACTGCCATATCCTGTTGAAAGGCACTTAAATCTTTTGTCTAGCCATTTCACTTTCCGAATGGCACACATACACAATCCATGTCTCAATGCTTAAAAATCATTCTTTAACCTGACTCCTCCCCTTTATCTACACTAATTGAAGTGGATTTAACAAGTGACATCAATAAGGGATCACAGCTTTTACCTGGATTCACCTGGTCAGTCGATGTCACGGAAAGAGCAGGTGTTCCTAATGTTTTGTATACTCAGTGTATGTACACAGCATATCAATAAGCAAGACAGGCAGTCAATAGCGATTTAATGTGCAAACATTGGCTATTGGGAAGCAGAGTTCCTCTTTCAGCCACTCTGGCTATATGTCAGCCACAGGAGATTGGTGGCACCTTAATGGGGGAGGACGGGCTTGTGGTAAATGGCTGGAGCGGAGTCAGTGGAATGGTGTCAAATACCGTTCCAGCCATTATTATGAGCCGTCCTCCCCTCAGCAGCCTCCACTGATGGCAGCATTTCTATGAAGATTACATCACACAAAAACTCTGGTAGATTTGTCCCAAAGCAATGTGTAGACTGTGTCTTGCTTGTGCTACGGCATTACAGTACCAGTCAAAAGTTTGGACAGACCTACTCATTCAAGGGTTTTTCTTAATTTTTTACTATTTTCTACATTGTAGAATAATAGTGAAGACATCAAAATAATGAAATAACACATATGGAATCATGTAGTAACCAAAAGGTGTTAAACAAATCTAAATATATTTTATGTTTTAGATTATTCAAGTAGCCACCCGTTGCCTTGATGACAGCTTTGCACACTTTTGACAAGCTTCACCTGGAATGCTTTTCCAACAGTCTTGAAGGAGTGCCCACATATGCTGAGCACTTGTTGGCTGCTTTTCATCCCAAATCATCTCAATCGCTTGATGGTTTTTGCGACTGCACTTGAGGAAACTTGAAATTTTCCTGATTGACTGACATTCATGTCTTAAAGTAATGAGCGACTGTTGTTTCTCTTTGCTTATTTGAGCTGTTCTTGCCATAATATGGACTTGGTATTTTACTAAATAGGGCTATCTTCTGTATACCACCTCTACCTTGTCACAAGACAACTGATTGGCTCAAATGCATGAAGAAGGAAAGAAATTCCACAAATGAACTTTTAACAAGGCACGCCATTCCAAGTGACTACCTCATGAAGCTGGTTGAGAGAATGCCAAGAGTGTGTAAAGCTGTCATCAAGGCAAAGGGGGCAACTTTGAAGAATCTCAAATATAAAATATATTTGTATTTGATTAACACTTTTTGTTGGGGTTACTACATGATTCCATGTGTTATTTCATAGTTTTGATGTCTTCACTATTATTATACAATGTAGAAAATAGAACACATCTGAAAAACCCTTGAATGAGTAGGTGTGTCCAAACTGTTGACTGGTACTGTGTACTCTGGGGGGAAATGTTCATTCAAATTGCCACCAAGTTTTTATTTCAGCTGTTCAGAAATAGGAGGCAGAAACAGGCTACATCATACATCAATGTCCATCAAATTGGTTGACGGTTCAGAAGAGGGTGAGTAAAAACAGAAACTTGAATGTCTCTGCCTTTAAAAAAAAGTACATTTCAACACTATGAGGTCGAAATGACACGCTGAAATTCTGAAAATGATGATGATGTCCTTTTTGTGTAAGAGCTGTTAGAAGAAAATTCTGTAATTTCAGTCTGCTCAGGTGGGATGGAACTTTTGGCCCCACATCATGACGTCACAATGTGAACTGATTATAATAGACCCGAGACATGTACTGTATAGAGCGTTTGGCCAATGCAGTTTCTGTCGGACTTTTCAGAGATGGCCACTTTCTCCTCCACAGCCATTGCTAAGCGTGTGCTCTCTATTTCGGAGACTTTTCCAAACATTTTAAGATGTCCAGTGAAAGCAGACTTGGATACACATTGTCCTGAATGCTAATCAATAAAAAAATGTCTGTTAAATTCACTGTTCTGTTTTGCTTGTTTACAGTGGTTCAATTCATTTTGTCAGAGGCACTCTCATATTGTTAGGTCACCAACATTTTTAGAATAAAGGCACTAACATGGCAGCTGTTTTAAACTTGGCTGAACTCTCTCTCTCTATATATATATATATATATACACAGTTGAAGTCGGACGTTTACATACACCTTAGCCAAATACATTTAAACTCAGTTTTTCACAATTCCTGACATTTAATCCTAGTAAATTCCCTGTTTTAGGTCAGTTAGGATCACCACTTTATTTTAAGAATGTGAAATGTCAGAATAAAAGTAGAGAGAATGATTTATTTCAGCTTTTATTTCTTTCATCACATTCCCAGTGGGTCAGAAGTTTACATACATTCAATTAGTATTTGGTAGCATTGCCTTTAAATTGTTTAACTTGGGTCAAATGTTTCAGGTAGCCTTCCACAAGAAGTTGGGTGAATTTTGGCCCATTCCTACTGACAGAGCTGGTGTAACTGAGTCAGGTTTGTAGGCCTCCTTGCTCACAAACACTTTTTCAGTTCTGCCCACAAATTTTCCATAGGATTTTTATTTTATTTATTTGACCTTTATTTAACGAGGCAATGATGGCCTAGGAGCAGTGGGTTAACTGCCTGTTCAAGGGCAGAATGACAGCTCGGGGATTTGAACTTGCAACCTTCCGGTTACTAGCCCAATGCTTTAACCACTAGGCTACCCTGGTGCCCCAAGATTGAGGTCAGGGCTTTGTGATGGCCACTCCAATACCTTGACTTTGTTGTCCTTAAGCCATTTTGCCACAACTTTGGAAGTATGCTTGGGGTCATTGTCCATTTGGAAGACCCATTTGCGACCAAGCTTTAACTTCCTGACTGATGTCTTGAGATGTTGCTTCAATATATCCACATAATTGTACTCCCTCATGATGCCATCTATTTTGTGAAGTGCACCAGTCCCTCCTGCAGCAAAGCACCCCCACAACATGATGCTGCAACCCCCGTGATTCACGGTTGGGTTGGTGTTCTTCGGCTTGCAAGCGTCCCCCTTTTTCCTCCACACATAACCATGGTCATTATGGCCATCAGAACAGAGGACATTTCTCTAAAAGTATGCTCTTTGTCCCCATGTGCAGTTGCAAAATGTAGTCTGGCTTTTTTATGGCGGTTTTGGAGCAGTGGCTTCTTCCTTGCTGAGGTTTCAGGTTATGTCGATATAGGACTCGTTTTACTGTGGATATAGATACTTTTGTACCTGTTTCCTCCAGCATCTTCACAAGGTATTTTGCTGTTGCTCTGGGATTGATTTGCCCTTTTTCGCACCAAAGTATTTTCATCTCTAGGAGACAGAACGTGTCTCCTTCCTGAACGGTATGACGGCTGTGTGGTCCCATGGTGTTTATACTTGCGTACTATTGTTTGTACAGATGAATGTGGTACCTTCAGGCGTTTAGTAATTGCTCCCAAGGATATACCAGACTTGTGGAGGTCTACAAATGTTTTTCTGATTTATTTTGATTTTCCAATGATGTCAAGCAAAGAGGCACTGAGTTTGAAGGTAGGCCTTGAAATACATCCACAGGTACACCTCCAATTGACTCAAATTATGTCAATTAGCCTATCAGAAACTTCTAAAACCATGACATCATTTTCTGAAAATGTTCAAGCTGTTTAAAGGCACAGTCAACTTAGTGCATGTAAACTTCTGACCCACTGGAATTGTGATACAGTGAATTATAAGCGAAATAATCTATCTGTAAACAATTGTTGGAAAAATTACTTGTGTCATGCACAAAGTAGATGTCCCAGCCGACATGCCAAAACTATAGTTTGTTAACAAGACATTTGTGAAGTGGTTGAAAAACAAGTTTTAATAACTCCAACCAAAGTGTATGTAAACTTCCGACTTCAAATGTATGACTCTGTAATAGACCAGTGTTTGTTCATTTGGGTAAGGGGGTGGGCTCTATGCCATCATATCAGCCAATCAGGGATGTGTATGTAAATATCTTCACATTTGTTTCCAAATACCCACATGATCAGACTGAGCATTTCAAGGGCCAAAGGAGGCTCAGGGAAATAAATTATTTTTAAAAATACATATTTTGGAGTTATTTTCATTAAATAAGCACACACATTGATTTATTAGACAAAGTGATGATTAAAAAATAAAATTACAAAGACTGCATGGGGGCTTTAATAATGAAAAACCCATCAGAATTGCTGAAAAGTTAGGCTACAGTGTGAGGATGTTAATCATGTGATCATGAGAAACAATAATCTTTGTGGGGGGAAAGTGTATAATTCAATTAATTAACGAGATCAATGCATTTTGTTATTTTAATGGAAAGTCAAATAGGCAACACTATTTCACCTGGTTGACCTGTATCAAAATATATATGAATTATCTATCTTAACTTGTTGACGGTTGATTCTATACAAATAACATACCATTTATATTGAGAACTAATAGTTTAGGTAAAAACGGTTGCAACAAGAACAGTTATAACGACCTACCTGTCGGAGCTTGGCTGGAGTAATTGAGGATACGTTGCCAAATAAAAAGACGAATCAGCAATTAATCCATCCAGCAGCGAGTTTTCCCTCTCTCTTTTCTTTGTAAAACTCCGTCGGGGATCAATTGAAGATCCAACTGCGCTGTGCCCTTTGATTCCACTGATGCCAAAACAGCGTTTGCGATTTAGCAAAAGGGGTGTGTTCAGTGTGCGAAAGTTTTTAAGCTCCACTGAGGAACGAAGACCAGAAGAAAAAACGGTCATGGTTTTATGGCTCCATTTTTTAAAAGGTGCTCTGCTTAAATTCCTCTCCCTAACCACCAGGTAAAAAAATGTGTCTATCTACCAGTAATTGAAATGTGACTGAAAATGACCATATAGAATATTGATGGCTATATGCTTACGGTATAACTTGTTTGAGTATAGCACTTTGTCCATCTTTGAATCGAGGCCAAATGTAATGTCAGTGTGCTACTTGACCATTGTGTGACACAGAAGTTAAATTATTTAGTGCCTGTATGGAGTTCTTTTGTATTGTTCATGCATGAACGTTATCCTTTTTACATCAGCAGATGGCACAAAGTGCTATTCAGAAACCCTGGCTAAAACCCCAAATAGGAAGCAATGCAGATGTAGGTGCACGGAGGCTAAGAAAAACTCCCTAGAAAGGCAGGAACCTAGGAAGAAACTTAGAGAGGAACCAGGCTCTGAGTCTTCAACACGCATGTAAATGAAACCTCTCAGCTAAGGAATGTGTTGTGAGGTCACAAGTTTAGTGATCTAATAAATATATTATTTTGGAGAAGCAGGGACCATTTCGCTCTCTGTCTCCAAACACAGGTTACATTTTGAATTTCTCCAGTGCTACTGAAAATCTATTCCATCTGGGAAATAACTAGTATCGTACGAACCATTCTGATCTTGCAAGCTTACATTCCGTTTTTGCTACACAGAATGAGAGCTCATGAGATCAGGATGGTTCGTACACGGATAGGAAAAGACAGCCTTTCTGAACATTCATTTTTCAAACACGACACTCAGTCACACCCTTCTTTGCTTTGTTGATTACTTTCATCAGTTCAAATTGAAAATGCCCCCCTGCAGCGTCAACGTTGGTCCCCTCTTCACCATGGAGCTTTTATTGGCATTGTCAAGCTTGCTTACCTTCCCTTTGAAAAGGTCAAAAGAAACCAAGCCAACTTGAAGCATAGGTCTATGTTTGGTCAGCCACTCCTTGTGTGTACTCAAGTGGATCAGCAGTCAAGGAACGTAAACACGAGTTGTGCACACTGCCGCCCACCCTCCACACTTACTGCCAGCCAGCCACACAGGCCGGTAAAATAGTTATGCTGGTGTGGTAAGGAGCCAGACGACTGTCACTAGATGTAATCGCCATTGTTATGCAGATGCCACAATCACTTTTCTTATGCACGTGTACATGGATAGTACATCTGATCCATAATATTATGACAGTGAGCTGGCAAGATGATTCGGCTTATACACTGAAAAACATGTAAAGTGTTGGTCCCATGTTTCATGAGCTGAAATAAAAAATCCCAGAAATGTTCCAAAAGCTTATTTCTCTCAAAGTTTGTGCACAAATGTGTTTACATCCCAGTTTGTGAGCATTTCTCCTTTGCCAAGATAATCCATCCATCTGAAAAGGGTGCATATCAAAATGATTAAACAGCATGATCATTACACAGGTGCACCTTGTGCTGGGGACAATAAAAGGCCACTTTAAAATGTGCAGTTTTGTCTTACGAATGCACAGATGTTGCAAGTTTTGAGGGAGAGTGCAATTCTCATGAAGACTGCAGGAATGTCCACCAGAGCCGTTGTCAGAGAATCTAATGTTCATTTCTCTCCTATAAGGCGCCTCCAATATCATTTTAGAGAATCTGGCAGTACGTCCAACCAGCCTCACAACCGCAGACCACGTGTAACCACGCCAGTCAAGGACCTCCGCATCTGGCTTCTTCACCTGCGGGATCGTCTGAGACCAGCCACCTGGACAGCTAATGACACTGAAGAGTATTTCTATCTGTATTAAAGCCCTTTTGTGGGGAAAAACTCATAGGTGCGAAAAACCCATGGGCGCCCCCACTTGGCAGCCAGGCCCACCCATGGTTACACTCCTGCCCAGTCATGTGAAATCCATAAATTAGGGCCTCGTTTTTTTTAATTGACCGATTTCCTTATATGAACTGTGACTCAGCAAAACCTTTGAAAATGTTGCATTGTTGCGTTTATATTTTTGTTTAGTATAGATTCAAAGATGAAAACGTATGTAGGAAATGGTCTCTGAGTTGACGTGGGAATTAACAGCAGAGGGTGCTACATTGGTGGCAGAAGGAGTGAGTTACCCCTATACAAAGACCTACCCTGAGAGCCACTACTTTATCCTCTATTCATCACTCTGGTAAAGTTACCGCAAATATTCTCTCTTTTTATGGGGAATACATACTGGATTATTTATTTTCTAAGCATGTCAACCATCCAAAATGTTTTGAGGTTAGGGTTCAACACGTGATATTTCATGCAGTGTCAACGCTTTGGTCCGTGGTAGGAATGAAGAGTCCCATTAGCTTTGTGCCTACCAGGTTACTACATTGTCAGAACCCACTGTGGCACAATCAGCCCCGCTAATTGCTTGCCTAATGGGATGGGAGGTGTGGCTGTTATTCAGATCATCCTATTGGGCTCCCGTCAACTGGAAGCAATTCACATGCAATTTTAACTTGGTGATAACTCTTTGTCTTATTACAATAGCATCATCTCTGTCACTGGTTACACACCATTCATTTCCATTGCTAAAGCTGTAATTACAAAGGGCCAATGGATATGCCTTCACAGAGGCCCATTGTCAACTGTCGTAGGTCACTCACTCACTAGGAGGTGGAATTGCAGGAGACATATTGGAATTACACTCCTGGGAGGTTGCTGTGTGTACACCAACTTACCTGAGAAAAGTAAGGTACAGCAATTGATAATAGTACTAGAAATGTATTGAGTGAGGGCCCAGAGTCTTTCCTGGTCTGTTCACATGGTCAGTGAAAAACTTCTGACCCTAGTCATTACATATGTTTACATGCCCATATGATCACGTCATGAATTCATGGATTTCTGTTTGTCTGCATTACCACAAAACAACACAACACTGGTGATGACACAAGCTACGAAGGACTGGCACTAAATGGAGCTGTAAGTACCCCAGGTTACCAGATGAGGTCATTGGTTAGCAAACATAGAAACAGCTACCAGCTCTGAACTCATTGTCCACCTTTAGAAAGTTTCCTAATTTGAGGCAAGATGACAAGACAAGACTAATAGTTGATACTAAAGCCTTGTTCACATTGGCAATTTGAAGTGACTCAAATCCTTTATTTTTTTGCAAATCTGATTCGAATCTGTTCTTTTTCCTGCAGTCTGAACACCAGCAAGCACATGGAATCAGATATTTCAAACCACCTTCGTAAGTGCAATTTCTCGCATAGAGTAGCCTTCATTTCTCAGAACAAGAATAGACTGACGAGTTTCAGAAGGAAGTTCTTTGTTTCTGGCCATTTTGAGCCTGTAATCGAACCCACAAATGCTGCTGCTCCAGATACTCAACTAGTCTAAACAAGTTTTATTGCTTCTTTAAATCAGAAGAACAGTTTTCAGCTGTGCTAAATATAATTGCAAAAGGGTTTTCTAATGATCAATTAGCCTTTTAAAATGATAAACTTGGATTAGCTAACACAACATGCCATTGAAACACAGGAGTGATGGTTGCTGATAATGGGCCTCTGTACACCTATGTAGATATTCCATTTAAAAAAATCTGCCATTTCCAGCTACAATAGTCATTTACAACATTAACAATGTCTATACTGTATTTCTGATCAATTTGATGTTATTTTAATGGAGAACAAAATGTGCTTTTCTTTCAAAAACAAGGACATTTCTAAGTGACCCCAAACTTTTGAACAGTAGTGTATGTAAATGAGATATTTCAACGTTTCATTTTCAATAAATAAGCAAACATTTCTAAAAATGTTTTCACTTTGTCTTTATGGGGTATTGTGTCTACTGTGTCAGCAATCCATTTTGAATTCAGGCTGTAACACAACAAAATGTGGAATAAGTCAAGGGGTATGAATACTTTATGAAGGCTCTGTACATGCTGCTGTAAGGACATGGATTTCTGAGCCTGTGGTTAAAAACTCCTAACGAGCCTGCAGAAACAAAAGTAGCTCAGAGAAAATGTCAAAGCCTGAAAACAAGAAAGTGACATTCCAACAAAAGATAGAGAGACATGTTCACGCTGTTGAGCAAGAGAACATAGAGGGGAGTGACTCATTAGACGAGGGTGTCACACTGAATATACTGACTGTTGCTGGGAGGGGGGGTCGCACAGCTACTATGTCTCACTTGCTAGAGGGACAGCCGGGTGCGTATGGAGATTGATACAGGGGTAGCTGTTTCTCTGGTGTCAGACACAGTCAACAAAAAGACAATGAAACACCTTCCACATCAGCCAGCACACACATCGCGTTAAAGACTTACACAGGTGAAACTGTTTCCGTGACAGGCATCACTGATGTCACAGTTCAGTTAAACTGAATAAGCTGCCAATAAACTGACAAGCTGCCGCTCTACGTCGCGAAAGGGGACTATCTACCACTACTGGGACGTTTGTGGTTGGAGAAAATCACACTGGACAGGCCATCAGTGTGAACACTAAGACGTGGAGACAAGCCTACCTGCCATCTTAAAGAAACGTGGAGGAGTCTTTCATGGAGAGTTTGGTAGTATGAAAGACATTACAGTGAAGCTAGGCACTAAGCCAGACAGCAAACCAACGTTTCTGAAAGCACGACCTGTACCTTATGCTATCAGACCAAAGGTCAAGGATGACTTGGACACTCTAGGAAAGAACAAAGTCATGGAGCCGGTCAACGTGAGTGAATGGGCAACACCCATCGTACCAGTCCTTAAGAAGGACGGTGGAATCAGGATATGTGGAGTCTCAGTGTTGTCCACTGAACAGTATCCGCTACAACACATCGACAATCTTTTTCATGGGCTTAGCTGGAGGTCAAATGTTCAGCAAAATCGACTTCTGCCAAGCTTACTTGCAGATGCACGGGAATGAAAAGTCAAAGTTCTTACCTGGGGTTACTGAATTACAACGGATGCTTTATTCCGAGGTTAGCAACGATTGCTTTGTTGCTGTTAGCACACACCTACAGCGTCAAGTACTGCAAGTCTGAGCTGCACTGCAATTCAGATAGACTTTCCAGCTTACCACTCCACCTGTGCTCAAGATGGAGTCAAGCCAAGTGGATATCTTCTACTTCAGACAAGTGGAAAACACATCAGTCACTTCAAAACAAGCTCAGAGAAACACCAGAAATAACCCGGTATTATCTGATTGGATCGAAGCATTGAGGGGAAAGCGAATACATGTTCTTCATGCCAGCAACATTTTAAGCTAAATGTTCCGATCTGTTGTGTATCAGCCTCATTGCTTAAACAAGTGGATGCTAGTGGATGCTAGTGGTTGTATTCATTTGGGATATATCACATCCCACAACTTTCCCAGACCTTGTTTAGATATTTAATATCTCGCACAGAATAGGTCAGCTTTTATACTATGGGGGATAGTAGATTGACATTGGCAGCTTATGACTATATATTATCCCCCACAGTACAAAAGTTGATAGGCTAGTGCTTTTGCTGTTCGTTAGGTCTACTCATCTTGTTGGCTGCCGAAAAGTAAATGTGGACAGTTCTTCCAATATGCGCCTCGGGAATTGGATAAGGACACGCAGTTGCATACCCGATGTGTCGGTCTTCACTTGTAGCCTGTGAGAAAGACCCAATCAGGTGATGGGCATTGGCTGATAAGAATTGAACTATCTGAGAGAGCCATGTGAGTGAGAGGTGCTTCGGAGCATGCAGCCAGGAGAAGAGAATTATAATGATCATATTCAGCCTAAGGGCACAATGACCACTGGCCGCAAAAGGCATGAATTCTTTTAGGGGCATTACGGCCACACAAAGGGGATGCCGCTGGGAAATCGGGGCATTATTATTAAATTTGAGGCATTATCAAGTGCTTGTCAAATTGTGAATGAGAGACTGACAAAGTGTGTGCAGCCTGCGCAAATAACAAAGCAGAGCTCATGCCTTTCATGTTACTTTTTTCAAATCATCATTAGTCGCATCATGCAGCCTTAGAATGTCTAAAAAAAATCTAAACATATCGCAACGTTTTTTTATAACAACTAAAGTTGCATGAACAATTCTAAATTAAGCAAATAGGAGGACCTGTTTCTTTGTTAACCGCTCAACACAGAATAGAGCGCATGTGTCGTTTGAAGAAAATATCCTTTCTGTTTTTTATTCAGCTATGTTCAATTGTATTCTTCACACTATAAAATACTATAAAAGAAAAATGCCACGGAATTCTAAGCAAACCTTATCTGCTAAATGAACTAGTGTAGCTCCCAGCCCTATGTCATAGCCAGATCAGGGCCTAACATAACTCAAGAGTATCCTTACCTCAGAACACAAAGGAGATGTCAACAGGAGAGTCAAGTCAAACGCTGTGAAGGACAGAGCTTTCAATCCTGGAGAAACTGCCTAAGCTAGGAACTACCTCAAAGGACCAAAGTGGGTTCCTGCTGTAGTCCTTTCTCAGACTGGTCCTGTGTCCTACACTGTTCAGACTGAAGTGGACATTTAAAAAAATATTTCACCTTTATTTAACTGGGCAAGTCAGTTAAGAACAAATTCTTATTTAAAATGACGGCCTACAGCCTTCATCTGGAAAAGCACACAGATCAGTTACTGTTGAGTAAAGCAACACTGACAGAACCACCAGTCAGTCATGAGTGGTCAAGAACTGTTACTAGGTGAATAATGTGGACGATTTAAGCAGGAGGGGGAGAAGATGTGGTGTATTGGCGCTGTGCCGCAGAGTATCATGGGGGTTGTAATGTTGTAGACCTTGTATGTCTCAGATATATGGTTGAACTGACTCCTGTCTCATCATTATTGAATTTCTATTAAGACGTGGTTATAAAACCCATGACACTTTTAACCCATTTTAAACACGGTGTGTTTGAGCTACAGACTTCTGTAACATCGTATTTGTTTGAAGGGGCCCGGGGAAGGGTCTTTTTTTTTTTTTTTTACAAAAATGAGAGAACTTATTAAAGCTACAAACTATTAAAAGCTATCTATGAAAAGCTGAGACTCAAGAACATGCACATGTAACATGTAACATGTAACATGTTTTTGCGGTGAAAACTGCAGTATTTCAATCATCTTGATGGAGCAGTGTGGATAAAGGTCAAATTTGGAGTACAGTTGCCTGTACCATCCCTGCGTTGAGGTACGTTTTCCGACCCATAGCTCGTGCTGGCTCCACGGTGTCTTGATCTAACCATGATTGCTTTCCGACTCTAGTGCAGCTCAGTGTAAACAAGCGGTAAAGGAAGGGTCGGAATCTTCTGGCAAGACTGCATCCAATCAATCAATCTGGATACAATGAACAGAACCTAACCATAACCAATCAGGACCATGGACAGCAGCTACATAGTGAGAGAGCCATGGAAGGCACTTGCCAAGAGCAAAACATCCCCATTGATTCTGTCAATCTGTCATCTGTTGTCCCTGTAGGGTTATTTTTACATGACCTACTGCACAGCACAGAATGCACCTTCTAGTGTGTCTCTTCTAATACTGAAGTCATAGTCTGGTAGCGCGTGAAAGACATTTAGCTGCAAGGACTTTGCTCTTGACTTTTCTGTTGGTGCACTTAATCTCCTTTCAGCTCCGCCCTGATCCAGTCTTTAGAACGGCACACTGAACCGTTCAGTGTGCCGTTCTAAAGACTGGATCAGGGCCACAAAGGATCACAGTCCAGATGTTTATAAAAAAAGGGTCAGTGTACTCTACTCAAAAGTAAAGTTCTGTGAACAACTCCGGTAGTCCATTTTAAAGTGTTTAACCTTTTTGTTTGTGGGTATTCACTGAAATGCATCTACTTTGTGTTTCCCTGTGTGTGTGTGTGTGTGTGCCTGTGTCCTCAGGCTCCGAAGAGAGATCAGTAAGAGAAAAGAGTAGAGGAGAAAGGAGGACAGAGGAGTAGCACTGATGGCCTGAGCCATTTATCACAGGAGACAGCAGTGGAATAGGCTCCCCTGTTATTGGCCCCGTGTGTGTTGTTTGAAACTTTATCAGCCTATATTGGCAAATCCAAAGCTTATTTATCAGCCTCAATGGCCAAATCCAAACAATGTGTGTCAGTTTTACAGATGAAAAACAAAAACGATGTGCTTACACTCACACGTGCTACATTAAAATTATATGTAGTTATCATCAGTGCCGATTTTAGCATGCAAATCTTGGTGGGGCAAAAAAAAAAAGTGTGATGCATGCTAGCAAAGCCACTACACAACACATTAATTGCACTACAACAGCAACAAACGGTGCCCACAAACTGCTAGGGCCTACATAAAGCTATCCTAACAGAAGTGGTGGTTGCTTTGCAATGCTTGCAGTTAGCCGCTGATTCCTTCCAAACAACTCATCTCAACTTGTGTAATCTTTATGTCCAATGAGCACGGATTCATTTTATCTTTAATTTCTCTTCATATGACAAGGATTAAAAAGGATTTTCCACTAGATTAATCGACTTGATTCATGATGACTGCTAGCTAAGACTATGAAAGCAAGATGTTGACATGATCAGTCCAATCAAAGCTACTATAGATTTAACGTGATTCGATGTCATTTTTATCTGTGGACAACGACCTTGAGCCTTCTTGGAAGGGCACTTGTAATTACTCTGTGGCAGGACCCAAAGGGCTGAAATTTTGGATGTCTACCCTTAATAAGGACTTAAACTTGCCGATGACGTACTGTCCCCATGAATGACAGAACACTGAGCCAATCACGGCGCAATGCTCATATTTTCTGCTGGCTGCCCCTCCACCACAGAAAGCATTGAGCTAGGCTGAAACACCTGCATTTTGGAGCTGCCTTACTGAAGAAAACAAAAAAAAGACCATGTGTGTATGCAGCTTTATTAACCTTATCATATATATTTTTTACATTGTTTGCAAACTGACATGTGATACGTCTTAATGCCTAAATAAAATGCAAAACAGGCAAGCCCAAAAATGCCCCACCTGCCCTGAATGACGGGTCGCCGCTGGTTATTATACCACTAAAGACTAATGCTGGCGAATGACAATGAAAAACATGAAGAAAGCCTCAGTATCATACAGCATTCTTTTCTCAAGGCAAAAAAATAAAGTGATACAATACATTTATTTCCTTTGGTCGACGCAAATAGATGGATGTAAACAAAAGTGAGACTCTCTCAGGATGGAATCACAACCTGAGAGTTCCACAAATCTCCAATCAACATACTCGTGCTCAACGCTGGCAAATAATGTATCTCAAGTTAGGATTCAGCCCAGCGTGAACAGGGTTATTTTTCACAAAAGAACCCTGTTCTTAGATATACTGTAGAGTATGAGGTTTCTACCACTTCAAGAGCCGATCACTTTCTTCAACTTCCAGTGAGCTTTGAGTTGCCCCAACCTCTGTTTTAGGGTCAGATATCGTTTTACACGTCTAATTAGTACATATAGGTTTGGGCATAGGGGAAATGTAATTCTAGAGGGGCAACTTCTACTTTCAAATGGACCTTATCTGTCAACCACAAACACCCCCCAAAAAACAAGGTTAAATCGATAGTCACAGTGCATTCGGAAAGAATTCAGACCCTTGGCCTTTCTCCTCATTTTGTTACAGCCTTATTCTAAAATGTATTAAATTGCCCCCCCCCCCCAGCAATCTACACACAATAGCCCATAATGACAAAGCAAAAAGTTTAGGTTTTTCAAGTCCGGGCTCTGGCTGGGCCACCCTAGGACATTCAGAGACTTGTCCCGAAGCCACTCCTGCATTGTATTGGCTGTGTCCTTAGAGTTGTTTTCCTGTTGGAAGGTGAACCTTCGCACCCAGTCTGAGGTCCTGAGAGCTCTGGAGCAGGTTTTCATTAAGGATCTCTGTACTTTGCTCCGTTACTGATTATTCTCCCAGTCCCTGCCGCTGAAAAACATTCCCACAGCATGATTCTGCCTTCACCATGGCAAGCTTCACTGTAGGGATGGTGCCAGGTTTCCTCCATACGTGACACTTGGCATTCAAGCCAAACAGTTCAATCTTTGTTTCATCAGACCAGATAATCTTGTTTCTCATGGTCTGAGTCTTTAGGTGCCTTTTGGCAAACTCCAAGTGGGCTGTCATTTGCCTTTTACTGAGGAGTGGCTTCCGTCTGGCCACTCTACCATAAAGGCCTGATTGGTGGAGTGCTGCAGAGATGGTTGTCCTTCTGGAAGGTTCTCCCATCTCCACAGAGGAACTCTGGAGCTCTATCAGAGTGACTATCGGGTTCTTGGTCACCTCCCTGACCAAGGCCCTTCTCCTCCGATTGGAGGCCACTGTGTTCTTGGGGACCTTCAATGCTGCAGAAATGTTTTGGTACCCTTCCCCAGATCTGTGCCTTGACACAATCTTGTCTCGGGGCTCTACGGACAATTCCTTTGACCTCATGGATTAGTTTTTGCTTTGACATGCACTGTCAACTGTGGGAAGGTCTGTGCCTTCCCAAATTGTTGTCCAATCAATTGAATTTACCACAGGTGGACTCCAATCAAGTTGTAGAAACATCAAGGATGATCAAAGGAAACAGGATGCACCTGCTCTCACTTTCAAGGCTCATAGCGAAGAGTGTAAATACTTATGTAAATAAGGTATCTGTTTTTAATTTTTAATAAATGTGCAAACATTTCTAAAAACCTGTTTTCGCTTTGTCATTATGGAGTAGTGTGTGTAGATTGCTGAGGATTTGTATTTATTTAATCCATTTTAGAATAAGGCTGTAACGTAACAAAATGTGGAAAACGTCTAGGGGTCTGAATATTTTCTGAATATTCTTGTTAGAAACCCTTCTGTCAACACATTCATGGTCCAAGTAAAACGTTTCCATAAAAACTCCTGGTTTATATCCTTTAATCTAGAGCTCACCACATTAAACCATATTTTTGTTAGAATGATGGTCCTTGTTTTGATGAATAGTCCATCTCAGAGCATTAGATTTACATGTTATCTATATAGACGGCTGAAATATGATATTGCCCTTTGTCATGAGATATCACATTTCCCCCATGCTAGAACCAACTCTGAATGAAACACTCGAATCAGTTAGCTGCAACACTCCCTGAAATATTATTTTCTGTTATTGAGTTATGGTTAACAAAAATAACCCTTTCAGTTACCAGTATTCCAGTTTCCTGATGTGAAAACCGTGTAATACAGACAAAAAATAAACGTGTAATGTAATTTTTTTTACATCTAAAAACAGCCATATACATACCCGTTGCAGGCAGTCTCTCATACAGTACCATATAAGTACATCTGGAAGTACTGAGAACATCAGTGCAATGTCTATGAGGTTCAGCTGAAAAAG
Organism: Oncorhynchus mykiss; assembly: GCF_057628025.1. Lineage (NCBI taxonomy): Eukaryota > Metazoa > Chordata > Actinopteri > Salmoniformes > Salmonidae > Oncorhynchus > Oncorhynchus mykiss. Next base: position 56,153,054 of record NC_143029.1, read on the forward strand.
TAGCTGCCTTACGACAAGCCTGACTGTGGTCCCACCCTAGCTTGCAATGAAGCAGTTTGACATATTTAACAGTTAGTCTGAACTGCCATGAGTATTTGGACACGTGACACGATGGATCTTTAAACATACATAGATATCCTATTTATCTTCAGTTTGTCTTCCCGTAAAAAGCATAAAACATTCTAACAAATGTCCTTGTTTTTGAAAGAAAAGCTCATTTTTTGTCCATTAAAACAACATCAAATTGGTCAGAAATAGTGTAGACATTGTTAATGTTGTAAATGACTATTGTAACTCGAAAATGGCAGATTTTTTTACGGAATATCTACATAGCCATACCGACGCCCATTATCAGCACCCATCACTCCTGTGTTCCAATGGCACGTTGTGTTAGCTAATCCAAGTTTATCATTTTAAAAGGCTAATTGATCATTAGAAAACCATTTTGCAATTACGTTAGCACAACTGAAAACTGTTGTGCTAATTAAAGAAGCAATAAAACTGGCCTTCTTTAGACTAGTTGAGTATCTGGAACATCCGCATTTGTGGGTTCGATTACAGGCTCAAAATGGCCAGAAACAAAGAACTTTCTTCTGAAATTCGTCAGTCTATTCTTGTTCTGAGAAATGAAAGCTATTCCATGTAAGAAATAGCCAAGAAACTGAAGATCTCGTACAAAGCTGTGTACTACAGAAAGCAAACCTTCACAGAAAGCAAACTTGCTCTAAACAGAATAGAAAGAGTGGGTGCACAACTGAAAGCAAACTGTCCTTTCACTTCGTGTCCGTACACACTCCATTTCGTTCCTAAGACCACACACACACACACCAGTAGAAGATCCCATCTGCGCCATGAGGACTAACCACAAACACACCACTCTAGTACGCATCTGGAAAGTGACATGCCGCCACGTCCTCTTGACATACAGTGTGGCTCCTGGATGTGTGTGATGTTGCGGTGTACACTGGCTTGTGTGTGTAGATCCTGGATGTGTGTGTGTGTCCCGGGAGCGTCCCTTTGTCGGGTCCCATTCTCTCAAAGAGCCTGCTCGGTGCTGGAGGCAGACATGTCCAGTAGTCTCCAGGCCGCGTCGGGGTTGAGCTCCTCCTGGTCCCGACACAGAGCCCACACGTACATCATCCTCAACACCTTCTCCTGGGGGAGGGGAGAGAGAGGAAACAGGGTTAGGAGTGAAGGAAAGGTGGGAGCAACAAGACTTATCACCAGCAGTCGAGGAAAAAGGGCAACGGTTAGAAGAACGGGACAGAAGAAACAGAGTTAGGAACAGGGTTAGGGAAGTAGAACAAAAGATACCATCGTAGGCAGGAGAGACACAGGTTTAGGGGCAAAGTGACCCAGAATAAAATCTGCCAGGATAGAGAGAACCCTTTTAGGAGGCAACTCACCGGATCTCCTTCCACCAGGTCTCCCTTGGGACTACGAATCACCATGACCACCTGGGCCTGGAAGGTGATGATCAACACGGGGCCTTGATCCATGAGCTTCCCCATCGCCAACTGAGAGACAGAGATGAAAGAGTAACTGAATGAATAAATGAGAGAGGAGAGAACAGAAATTATATAATAGAGATATAAAAAGGACTAAATCAGCATGCTTCCAAAACGTTGGTGACGTGTACAGGACATTGCCCGGTTGGGCCTGAGCGACACAGTCATGTACTTACATCTACGTTGTCAATATCTAGGACCTTGGACTGGAACATTAGACCCAGGGCCCTGGCCTGCTGGATGGGGTGGGCCAGCTGACTGTATGTCTGAGGACGGAGAGAGAGGAGGGTTAAAACACATTCACAAGACATCAACCACACAGGGTAGCCTAGTGGTTAAAGTGTTGGACTAGTAACCGAAAGGTTGCAAGATCGAATCCCCAAGCTGACAAGGTAAAAATCTGTCGTTCTGCCCCTGAACAAGGCAGTAGACCCAGGGCCCACTGTTCCTAGGCCGTCATTGAAAATAAGAATTTGTTCTTAACTGACTTGCCTAGTTAAATAAAGGTAAAATAAAAACACATCTGAAGGAAGAATTCTATTTGGAACAAGAACTTTTGAGAGGTTCCTTTCATTTGAAAAGTACGTGGCCTGCTAAGAAAAACGAACACAAAATATCTCAAACGGAAGAACACAAAGTAAACCCTTTTGTTCAGACATCAATACAAGTGGAAAGGGTGAAAGGAAAAGAAAGCATGCTGTCTGTATGAAAGTACTCACGGCTTCATAGCACCAGTCTTTCAGCATCTCGAGCTCCCCGCGGATCATAGCCTGCAGAAGACAGAAGGACAAAGGTGGGTTCAAGGACATTAGTACGGAGAGAAAATAAAAGTATGAAATGTAGGTCGCTCTGGATGAATGTAAATGTAGTTAATTTACATAGATATTTAGCATGCAATATCTATATGTTTGAAACATCTATTCAACTCTAGTGGCCTATAGATTGCACCAGTGTTACACATCTCAAAAGTACTCATGTATTATTACAATTTAAAATAGCAAAATATTGATCAACAAAAATGCTTAAAAAGTGTTAAAGTGTTCGGACCCCTTACCTCTAGGATGTTGGGGATGATGTCCTTCTCACACTGTTTGAGAAAGGAGTCCTTGTCGAAGCTGGGATCTGCCTTTAAGATCTCCGTCAGCACCTGAGACATCTCCGTGGTAGAGAAGAGACCACCTGCCAACCAAATAAACAAGGATTTAATGGCAAAATAGTGGAAACTTACGTAGTCCTGCCATCTATCAGAACTTACGAAAGAAAATAGGGTAGTCACCTAGTGGCCACGGACATAACAGACAATATAACAGAGAAATTATTGAATGCACCCCCTAAACCCCTGACTGATATGATTATTCAACAGACAGATTTTTTTTATAAGGAGAGGTTGTTTACCTAGTAGATCGGTGACTCTGTCGGTCACGGCTCGAGATGCTCTGACAAGGGCGTTGTCACTCTCGTCATACTTCATTTTCATCTCAAAGAACCCTGAGGAGAGAGGAGAAGCAACATAAGAAATACTGAACTGAAATTATCCCAAAGACTTCCAAGACTCTGGGACCATCCACAGATAATCGAATAAGATACAATGTCATAGAAAATGTTTCTGATCAGGAAAAATCCCATTTCTGATAGGCTTGACATTGAGGTATACCTTGCCAACGAATATAGTGCCACCTGCTGACAGGCCAGTGAAGTGCACTCAACCATAAGATGTGACCTATGATTACATCACTCATGTCTGATGAAATACAATAACATTGTCTTACTGTTGAAAACCATGTTGTTGTCTTTAAAGTCCTTCCACTGTGTGTACCACTTAGAATCCTTGTGCAGCACAACACCCATGTCCTCTCTATAAATCAACATAGACTGGTTACATCAATAGGTTGTATTTCCTAATAATTTCAAGCATGGCTGAATGGACACCCATTGCATTGTCAGTGAATGGGAAAACGTATCTGTTAAAAGTATGTCATGGCTATGAACAAGGGACATACTCGTTGGCCTCAAACACTCGGTTGTCGCTCTCCCCTCCCTTGGAGGAGAATTCCCTCCTCTTCCTGAGTTGAGAAGGAGCCCTGTAAGTACCATCGTCCACCACATCAATCTCTCTCTTCACTGACTCCATCCCCTGTACACACAAAGAGGGGAACAGATGAGGTCAGTTAAATGATGCCATAGAATCCATGACATTTGACACCATTTTCAGCCTCGAGTTGATGCTTCAATGTCCCTCAACGGCTGGTATTTAACCAAAACAACTGGTAACACCTTCTACATAATGATCAGTAATAACCATGTAACCAAGCCAATTCTTAAGCAGGAGCTGGGTTAAAAGCAGACCAAGAACTAAAAAGAATAAAGCGTTAACACATTTCCTTCGATGGAGAGGTGGGTTGCTTGTTTAAATGTCAGTCTCTGACCTGTGAGATGGCCCTGAAGGCGCTGGTCACTCCCAGCTTCTCTCCCCCCTTGGACACAGACTCAACTGAGTGCCTGGCAGTCTTGGCTGCCTCCTCCACCCCCTCCTTGATTTTCTTCCCCAGGTCTGTACGGGTCACCTCCTCAAGGCCCTGGACAAACAGACAGACATAGACAGAATGACTTCAGAGTTCAGGCATTATCATGGATGTGAGAAAGACTGTGGTGAGCTACTTTAAAACATTAATTGTTACAGGACAGTACTGTTTTACTGTAGCACCGCAAATTTTCGGCCAACCTTAACTTGGCGATACTATCTTCGTTCTCGATTTGGTCAAACATGTTTCTTATAAAATGTCTGTGTCCAGTTGCAGGTGGTTCGTTTTGAATTTAGAAAATGTGCCAAAGCAATCCAACAATGTCCATTTCAAATCTTCTCTCATCGATTGAGACTGGTGGGTTCACCCCAAAGTGCCGCAAGTCACGAAGACACTCACCTGTCTCGATCAATGAGAGAAGATTTGAAACAGGCAAGATGAGCATTTTCTAAATTCAAAATGAACCACCTGCAACTTGGACACGGACATTTCAGAAGATAGGTGTTAGGCCGAATCGAGAACGAAGATAGTATCGCCAAGTTAAAGTTGGTCGTAAAATATCTGCGCTAAGCCAAACAGTACCTATCCTCTAACTAACAGGTAATGGAAAATCACATTAGCCTGTGTAGCCCGCTACTAGAAACAGTACGTTATAATTGTATTTCTGGGTTGGCACTAAGATAGAAGTTCAACTGATAAACTGTAAACACATGCAATTATATTAAGGAATATACAAATATAGATAAACCCCATTGATAGGATATAAAGGACTTGAAACGCTTGCACTTTGGCCTAATACTAACTTCTGATGTCAATAACTTTTCTTCTAGAAATCATTTGTAAGAGTGTGAAAATGACTCACCTCCTTCACAGTTTCAGACAGAGTCCCAAAGGTCTTCTTGAACACCTCAGAGGTCTTAACGGTTTCAGACTCAATGGTTTTCTGGAGGAAATAAAGAAATGAGCTTGATGAGTGTCCTTGATCACAAGTATGTGTGTGCCCAGCACTGACACAACCTTTTGAACTTATTGTCAAGACCTTCGATAGTTGAAGATTAGTGATGGGCTGGCGAAAAAAAAGTCTGCACAACCAAGGTTGGTACCATTGCCTTAAAGAGAGACAATACATTCCAAAATAACAATTTAAGCTTACAAATTTCCTCCGAGCCTGTTGCAGGGCATCCGACTCCTCTAGCCTCTTGGCCTCCTCTCTGAACTTCTTGATGTTCTCCTTCATCTCCTTGTCCTTACCAAACTCCTGCCTCAGGTTCTCCACAAACTCCCCAAAAAAGCCTTTACGACTAGGTCGTTCTGACGCATACCGCACCTGGGAGAAAGAGGGCACAATTATGAGTGAATGACAGATACAATGTTAAGAGTTTGTGTGTTAGCTAACGCTAGTTAGCTACCTCCAGATCTATCATTATTTGAAGGCCAATGGTGATACTGCTTTGGTCTTTACCTGCACAGGGACAGCCGGAGACCCACATATCCTGTAGGCATCTCCTCTATTGAATGAGGAGACGACAGCACGGGATGACAGGAGTAGAAGACGTCTTCCGACCAGCTAAAGAGAACAACAACATAGGCCAGGGATGGGCAACTTTGATGGGGGCCACAAAAAATCTGAATTCATCATGAGGAGCCGGGATCTGCGTACCCAGCGGGTCTGCATACCCACATCCATACACACCTCCTTGCGAGCAAAACATTAGTGGCCCCGCTCTTGACAGCAGAGAGAACATTTCTACATTTTAGAGCTAATTTCAAGCATTTCTACACATCTTGCCATGAGGTGTAGAGAAAATGTTGCAGTTTTAAAATAAAGTTTGTAGCAATTGTACACATTTTTCCATGGGGAGGAGAGAAGATTTAGAAATGTTATAACTCATTTCCTGCAATTCAGCTCATTCTGCCATGGGGAGGAGAGGAAAATGTGCTATTTTACAGTTAATTTCATGCCATTCTATACATTTTGCCATAGGGTGGAGAGAAATGTTTGCATCTTTTCTTAAATATTATATCTGAGAGATTTACTACCAAAATCAGTGGGGCCCCTGGGTAATTCGACCATAAGTTTAGATAGCTGACTGCAAAACTAATTTAGCAACCTAAAAAAAAAAAACTTCTCAACAGCAAATTGAGACCCAGTCTGATTTCCCCAAAATAATCCCTGATGTAGGCTATAACAAAATATCCCTATTGACCCTATTACAAAATATCCCTACTGACGCTATGACAAGACATTCCTACTGACGCAATGACAAGACATTCCTACTGACGCTATGACAAGACATTCCTACTGACGCTATGACAGGACATTCCTACTGACGCTATGACAGGACGTTCATACTGACTTGCTTGATAGATGTGATTTCTGCTCTTCACTCCGTTGTCAGTTTAGCTTACATTTCTTTGATTTTAGTAGCACAAAGCATTTTTGTAGTTTTCGGTTTGGCTATTTGTTTCAAGTGTATGTGGCGGTTCTAGCTTGTATGGGGCGAACCACCCCTTCAGCCCTGCCCCCGGCAAGATGCCGCCCGTACCTAAATCCGCTACTGATTTGTATTCGTCTATAAATATTTATCTTTGCCAAAATTGGCCGGGGTAATTTAGGCCGTCATTGTAAATAATAATTTGTTCTTAACTGACTTGCCTGGTTAAATAAAATAAAAAAAAACATTGCAATGAAAGCTATTACAAAACATGCTCTAACTGTCCTGGCTATGGTGAGCTATTATTTACAGACGTGTTTGATGTACGAATTATTTCCGACAAGCAGACGAACTGACCAGTTATGTACAATATTAATAGGCTATGGAGAACGCTTGAAATGTTTAGCGATCTCGCTAGCTAGCATATGTTCACGAACGAACACCGACTGGCCCATTCATCTATTCATAACTGTCTTCAGATGATAACGTTTTCACGAAATAACGTAAAATGAGTGTTCCTTTTAAACGTTAAATATAGAGCCCTAAAACAATTTCGTCAACATCCACTCTTCAGCAGTGCAAGCCAGGGGGAGAAATGTGAAAACGAATGTGCATAATCTCACCTCATAGCACCGACACACAGAGGCTGCCATCTTGAGTGATGGCGCACGTGACGTGACCACGTGTAACTCCGCTGAGGGTTTCACTAGTTTACCAAAACCACAAAGTCAAAATTGGTTGTATCATAAATATTTATGAAAACAAAAAAATAGATGTTTGGTCTTAGTTTAAGGTTCGCGTTAGCCAAAATGTTAGCAGTGTGGTTAAGGTTAGGGTTAACATCAGATTTCAAGAAGATAAATTGTAGAACTGGGCAGGGTTTAGCCATAATTTCGACTGTGGCCGTGGTAACTAGGGACGACCCTCCGCTATAGAGATAGTCGAACAAGGAGAAAGTAGGATAGAGGAATCCCATTGGCAATGACCGCAAGTAAGCAACTGACTGTCGACCAATCGCGTTCACGTTGTCATGCTGCTTCACGGAGTTGCTAAACTAATCATCACGCAATCCCTTCTCGGGGTATGAATCGAGAAACCTGCCTATTTTCCTCGAAAGTACGCGATGTCATGATTCCAAAGCTCTACGAAATTACAGAGAACACGTTAATTATCTCACATCTTGGAAAATATTTGTTGACGAAATTCATGCTACTGTTGGGTTTTTGAGTTTGCGCCCAATACACTGCTTGAAGGAGCGCTCTCTTTATCACAATATCGCCAAAAATGCACCGCTCGGCCTATTGACGACGCATGGGCAACGTACACAATAGGTCTTCAAACGAATCCAATGGAATTCCCCACCTCGTCAAAAGTATCTGTGCTCTTAATCAGCCAGTTTACCACTGGAAAAAAAATGGTCAAGGTTCCTGTCTGGGTGTTCCCTCTCAAATTTCAAGTTTGAAGTTTTTATTGTTGATTGTGAAATACATTTCTTGCTTGCTCTTTCCCAACATTGCAGTAATCAATATCAGTACTACTACAAAACAATTAAAAGTAAAGTAGAACAAAAACACACAAGACACAAATAAGAACAAGAGAAAGTAAGTAAGCTATATACAGAGTCAGTTCCAGAGTCAGTGCCAATACCATATTTATAATGTGAAGGAATACTGGAGTGATAGAGGTAGATATGTACAGGGTAGGGTGACTAGGCATCAGGATGTATGATAAACAGAGTAGCTGCAGCATATATGATGATTGTATTTGAGTGTGTGTGTCCGTGCGTGTAACGTCAGTATGAATGTGTGCGTGTGTTATGTGTGTGTGAGCAAATTAATTGTGAGTGAGTGTGTAGAGTGTGCATAGAGTGGGTGTGCATAGTGGAAAAGTAAAATAGAAGTGTCAATGCAGATTAGCCATAAAAAAAATGATTAGCAGTCTTACGGATTGGGGATAGAAGCTGTTCAGGAGCCCGTTGGTGTCAGACTTGTTGCTCCTCTTGCCATGCGGAAGCAGAGAGAGCATTGGCTTGGGAGGCTGGAGTCTAACAATTTTCCAGGCCTTCCTTTCACACCACCTGATACACAGGTCCTGGATGGCAGGGAGCTCAGCCCCAGTGATGTCCTCAACTGTCTGCAACACCCTCTGTAGCACCATGTGATCAAGGGCGGTGCAGTTGCCATACCAAGCAGTGATACAACCAGTCAAGATGCTCTCAATGGTGCAACTGTAGAACCTTTAGAGGTTTTGAGGGCCCATGCCAAATCTTTTCAACCTAAGGGGGAAGAGGGGCTGTTGCGCCTTCTTCACGACTGTTTGCATGTGTGTGGACCATTTTAAGTCCTTAGTTATTTGAACACCAAGGAACTTGAAGCCCTCGACCCGCTCCACTGCAGCCTTGGTCTTACTGACATCGTTAGCAACTTGAAAATGGTGTTGGAGTTCTGCGTGGCCACGCAGTCATGGGTGAACAGAGAGTACAGGAGTGGACATAGCACACACCCCTGTGGGGCATGTGTGTTGAGGGTCAGTGTGGCGGAGGTGATGTTGTCTACCCTCACCACCTGGGGTCGGCCCGTCTGGAAGTCCAGGATCCAGTTGCAGAGGGAGGTATTCAGTCCCAGGGTCACAAGCTTGGTGATGAACTCGGAGGGGACTATGGTGTTGAACGCTGAGCTGTAGTCAATGAACAGCATTCTCACATAGGTATTTCTCTTATCTAGGTGGGTGAGGGCAGGGTGGAGTGCAATTGAGATTGCGTTGTCTGTTGGGGCAGTATGTGAATTGGAGTGGATCCAGGGTGGCTGGGATGATGGTTGAGGTGAGCCATGACCAGCCTTTCAAAGCATTCCATGGTTACAGATGTGAGTGCTACAGTACGGGATGATAGTCATTTAGACAGGTTACCTGGGTGTTTTTGGGCACAGGGTCTATGGTGGTCTGCTTGAAACATGTAGGTATTACAGACTGGGTCAGGGAGAGGTTGAAAATGTCAGTGAAGACACTTTCCAGCTGGTCAGCACGTGCTCTGAGTGTGCATCTTGGCAATCCTTCTGGCCCTGCAGCCTTGTGAATGTTGATTTTGTTTAAAGGACTTACATCGGCTATGGAGAGCATGATCACACAGATGTGAGTGCTACAGGGCGGTAGTCATTGTGGCAGGTAGCGTTAAGAGTTCTTGGGAACAGGAATGACGGAGGTCAGTTTGAGACATGGGGATTACAGACTGGGAGAAGGAGAGGTTGAAAAGGATTGTGAATATGCCTGACAGCTGTTCTACGCATGCTCTGAGAACGCGCCCTGGAATGCCGTCCTGCCCCGTGGCCTTACAAATGTTGGCCTGAATAAAAACCTTACTCATGTGACGTCGGCCTCGGTGAGCGATATCACCCAGTCTCCTGGGTCGGCGTTGCAGGCATTGCATTGTATGTGTTTACGCATGATATTTTGTATAATGCTGCTCAGCGCTTACTATATATGCAATGTATGTTGTAATGACCATGGCAGAGAATGTGGTAATGACATTGTAATAGCAGTCTGCAATAGCTCACCTCTCAGCCTGACTTTCTCTTGATTGTGATTGCCACTATAAGCTTCATGAGGAGGGAGACTATACTTTAATATTATTAATAAGTAATAAATATGTATTTGTTTTCAGTTGATGTTAGTATTGAGATTCGTTAATTTTCATGAGACAGCTGTAGCACTTTAGTTGACGGTCTGTACCTTCTAACCTGTACTTGGTTAGAAGACCTGCTGAAAATGAATATACATTGCAGATGCTCATAGTACACCTACATTTATTGACTAATATTTATAATAATTTATGTATGAAATAATGCTTGCAGACAGGTTACGTTTATAAGCAGACCTTCAAATAGGCTACAGTGAAGAAATGTTGTAGCAGGGATCAGCCATCAGCACAACGGTCCACTGCCAATTTAGGACATGAACTATATGTATGAAGCAGTTTTACCGTGTGATAAGCAAACTGAGCATGCAACACACCTTCAATTGCTCACAGGAGTCATAGGTTGTGCTTTGTTTCCTATTAGTATGACAGACAGCAGCGGCACCGTGTGGAAGGCATAGAAACAGGGACTCCTCCCCTTCTGCAGATTTCGGGGAGACGCTCTTCCTGCGGTCAGCCTGTTTGACAGCCAGCATTGGCGCATTGTCTTTCAAATTCATGTCATTTTCTCCTGTACATACAGGTAATTCAGAGACAAAATATTTTACTAATTATTTTCCGAAAGAAGCGTTGGAGAGGCCTCGTCTAGAATGGGGAACAGAGACGATGAATACGACTTCTTGTTCAAAGGTACATGTTGATGACTGCAGCCCCCCGCTGATAGCACCTTCAATAATTATGTGATTGTTTAATTCTAAAGACAAATCAGACATCAGCCTTTTGAACGAATCATAACCAATAGTTTGGAGGAATGGTTTTGAAAGAAACATTGTATCAGTCTCTGGTGGAAAACGTTTGCTACTATGGCTATATAAATGCTGTCATTGTAACATTGTAAGTAAGATGCAACACCCTATCTGCGTTGCCTCTGACTTTATCAACTTTGATAAGCCCATAAAAGAGTAACTATTTGTAAACCGGTTACTGACAAGAACTCGGTTTTCCCTTTTATGGTTTAAAGAGCTATATGAAGTTAAATATTTTGTAGTTAATAGTAGCCTATAGGCCCATATGCAAATCTTGCATTTATCTAGGCCTAGACCTACTGTAACTGTGGATGTTTATTGTGTTCAGCTGACAGTGAAATGTTTTGACATACGCTATATTTACACAAAAGTATGTGGACACCTATTCAAATTAGTGGATTAGGCTATTTCAGCCACACCCGTTGCTGACAGGTGCACAAAATCGAGCACACCGCCATGCAATCTCCATAGACAAACATTGGCAGTAGAATGGCCTTCCTGAAGAGCTCAGTGACTTTCAATGTGGCACCGTCATAGAAACGTGGCATCCTAACAACTCAGACGTGAAATTTCCTACTAGAGCTGCCCCGGGCAACTGTAAGTGCTGTTATTGTGAAGTGGAAACATCTAGAAGCAGCAACGGCTCAGCCAAGAAGTGGTAGGCCACACAAGCTCACAGAACAGGACCACTGAGTGCTGAAGCGCGTAGGGTGTTAAATTGTCTGTCCTCGGTTGCAACACTCACTACAGAGTCCGAAACTGCCCCTGGAAGCAACATCAGCATAATAACTGTTCGTCGGGGACTTCATGAAATGGGTTTCCATGGCCGAGCAGTCACACACAAGCCTAAGAATATCATGTGCAATGTCAAGCGTCGGCTGGAGTGGTGTAAAGCTCGCCGCCATTGGACTCTGGAGCAGTGGAAACGCATTCTCTGAAGTGATGAATCTGGAAGTCCAACGGACAAATCTGGCGGATGCCAGGAGAACGCCAGATACCTGCATAAATGAATAGTGCCCACTGTAAAGTTTGGTGGAGGAGGAATAATGATCTGGGGTTGTTTTTCATGGTTTGGACTAGGTCCCTTAGTTCCAGTGAAGGGAAATCTTCTCTCTGCAGCATACAACAACATTCTAGACAATTCTATGCTTCCAACTTTGTGGCAACTGTTTGGGAAGGTCTTTCCTGTTTCAGCGTGACAATGACCCCGTGCACAAAGCGAGGTCCATACAGAAATGGTTTGTCGAGATCGATGTGGAAGAACTTGACTGGCCTGCACAGAGCCCTGATTTCAACCCCATCAAACACCTTAGGGATGAATTGGAACGCCGACTGCGAGCCAGGCCTTATCGCCCAACATCAGTGCCCGACTACTGCTTGTGGCTGAATGGAAGCAAATTCCCACAGCAATGTTCCAACATCTAGTGGAAAACAATCCCAGAAGAGTAGAGGCTGTTATAGCAGCAAAGGGGGACCAACTCCATATTAATGCCCATGATTTTGGAATGAGATGTTCGAAAAGCAGGTGTCCACATACTTTTGGTCAAGTAGTGTATCATGTGAGCATTTATGACACAACAGATGTTTTTAAGCACTGGTTGTTGGGGTGGGATTGGTGTGGGGGGTCTGTGGGTGGCTATTGATCATTTTTTGGGATTCCTCATGTCTTAATCATTGTTAGAGAGAATTATGGTCCAAATCAGATGTTAGGTAATATATTTATTGAAGATATGAATCCTTTAAATTAAAATGTCCAATTTAGGTGGAATCAATTAGCTTAATTTCTCAAATATCAAATTATATTTCAACAAAATAATGTTCCAGGAAAGCTAATCTTATCTGTTTCTAACTACAGAAACAATTTAAGAACAATCTGAGATGGTGGTGACATGACTTGCTGAAATGATATCGAATGACCCTGCTGTTTGCCACTGACACCCCATATAGAGGTCTATTTATGATGTGACACAGAGTATCCCCTGTGGACTAGACATCCGAGAATGAAGAGTTCTGCTCTTCCTCCCTCGCCATAATTTAGAAAACCTGCTGAAAACAGGAAACCAAAAAGTGTCCCACAACTGTCAATTCAGGTTTGATGGAGCATGTTATCAGCTTCCTGCAGCAGCAGTGTGATGCCACAGGGCCAAAGTTCCCCTTGATTTCCTGTATTGAGAGAAAACAAAAAGGACTCCACCTCGACAGCCCCATTCTGAATGCCAGGCCTACTCCTGATATCTCAGCTAAATTTAATAGGCTTTCTGTCAGCCTCTTATTGTATCATTGAGCTCAGTGCTTCTCAGCAGTGACCATGGGGTCCCACTGTGTACAAGTTGGATATCACTCCAACTGTGCATCAACTATTATGTCTCCTTGGTTAATTAAGGGCAACCGATTAACCAAAAGACCCATAAGCGCATAGAAATATTGACAGAAATATACAGACACATGCCACTTCAAAATGGGTCGATTTCAGCCTTCCACTTATTCAATATTGTCAATGGGAGTGAAGGATTAAAAAGGAAAACCTGCATTATGTAACACGGTCGTAGGTGGGAGGGCCGTGTTACATATGGTGAAGAATGCAAACATCCAAGTTCTAGCCCAGGATCCTGGATACTAGTACATCTGCGAAATACCTGTTGACTACGCTACCTCATCTGACTTTAGGCTAAATGCATTTCAGCCAGTGTGTTTTCTCAGTCTTTATCTCATTCTCTCCATATCTCTCTCTGTTTCTTTATCAACAGTCGTGTTAATTGGGGACTCGGGCGTCGGAAAGAGTAATTTGCTCTCTCGGTTCACACGGAATGAGTTCAACCTTGAGAGTAAGAGCACCATCGGAGTGGAGTTTGCCACCCGCAGCATCCAGGTGGATGGGAAGACGATAAAGGCCCAGATATGGGACACGGCTGGACAGGAACGTTACAGAGCCATCACCTCCGCGTAAGTCGTGTGGGATCCCTCAAAACGGCATGTTGAAGCATCTTGAAAATGAAATGATTGTCAGCAAGGATCGCAGAAAAGAGTAATCAAAATCAAATGTTATATGTCATGTGCCGAATACAACAGGTATAGACTTTATAGTGAAATACTTACTTACGAACCTCTAACAAACAATGCAGTTAAAAAAAAAATGGAAAATAATAAATAAAAGTAACAAGTAATTAAAGAGCAGCAGCAAAATAACAATAGCGAGGCCATATACAGGGGGGTACCGGTACAGAGTCAATGTGCAGGGGCACTGGTTAGTTGAGGTAATATGTACATGAAGGTAGAGTTATTAAAGTGACTATGCATAGATGATATCAACAGAAAGTAGCAGGGGTGTACGAGAGGGGACATTGCAAATAGTCTGGATAGCCATTTGATTAGGTTATTTTATTTAGCCAGGTAGGCTAGTTGAGAACAAGTTCTCATTTGCAACTGCGACCTGGCCAAGATAAAGCATAGCAATTTGACACATACAACAATACATAGTTACACATGGAATAAACAAAACATAGTCAACAATACAGTAGAAAAAAAGAAAGAAAAGTCTATATACAGTGAGTGCAAATAAGATTAGGGAGTTTAGGCAATAAATAAGCCATGGTGGCGAAGTAATTACAATATAGCAATTAAAACACTGGAATGGTACAGTGCCTTGCGAAAGTATTCGGCCCCCTTGAACTTTGCAACCTTTTGCCACATTTCAGGCTTCAAACTTAAAGATATAAAACTGTATTTTTTTTGTGAAGAATCAACAAGACACAATCATGAAGTGGAACGACATTTATTGGATATTTCAAACTTTTTTAACAAATCAAACTGAAAAATTGGGCGTGCAAAATTATTCAGCCCCCTTAAGTTAATACTTTGTAGCGCCACCTTTTGCTGCGATTACAGCTGTAAGTCGCTTGGGGCATATCTATATCAGTTTTGCACATCGAGAGACTGACATTTTGTCCCATTCCTCCTTGCAAAACAGCTCGAGCTCAGTGAGGTTGGATGGAGAGCATTTGTGAACAGCAGTTTTCAGTTCTTTCCACAGATTCTCCATTGGATTCAGGTCTGGACTTTGACTTGGCCATTCTAACACCTGGATATGTTTATTTTTGAACCATTCCATTGTAGATTTTGCTTTATGTTTTGGATCATTGTCTTGTTGGAAGACAAATCTCCGTCCCAGTCTCAGGTCTTTTGCAGACTCCATCAGGTTTTCTTCCAGAATGGTCCTGTATTTGGCTCCCTCCATCTTCCCATCAATTGTAACCATCTTCCCTGTCCCTGCTGAAGAAAAGCAGGCCCAAACCATGATGCTGCCACCACCATGTTTGACAGTGGGGATGGTGTGTTCAGCTGTGTTGCTTTTACGCCAAACATAACATTTTGCATTGTTGCCAAAAAGTTCAATTTTGGTTTCATCTGACCAGAGCACCTTCTTCCACATGTTTGGTGTGTCTCCCAGGTGGCTTGTGGCAAACTTTAAACAACACTTTTTATGGATATCTTTAAGAAATGGCTTTCTTCTTGTCACTCTTCCATAAAGGCCAGATGTGCAATATACGACTGATTGTTGTCCTATGGACAGAGTCTCCCACCTCAGCTGTAGATCTCTGCAGTTCATCCAGAGTGATCATGGGCCTCTTGGCTGCATCTCTGATCAGTCTTCTCCTTGTATGAGCTGAAAGTTTAGAGGGACGGCCAGGTCTTGGTAGATTTGCAGTGGTCTGATACTCCTTCCATTTCAATATTATCGCTTGCACAGTGCTCCTTTGGATGTTTAAAGCTTGGGAAATCTTTTTGTATCCAAATCCGGCTTTAAACTTCTTCACAACAGTATCTCGGACCTGCCTGGTGTGTTCCTTGTTCTTCATGATGCTCTCTGCGCTTTTAACGGACCTCTGAGACTATCACAGTGCAGGTGCATTTATACAGAGACTTGATTACACACAGGTGGATTGTATTTATCATCATTAGTCATTTAGGTCAACATTGGATCATTCAGAGATCCTCACTGAACTTCTGGAGAGAGTTTGCTGTACTGAAAGTAAAGGGGCTGAATAATTTTGCACGCCCAATTTTTCAGTTTTTGATTTGTTAAAAAAGTTTGAAATATCCAATAAATGTCGTTCCACTTCATGATTGTGTCCCACTTGTTGTTGATTCTTCACAAAAAAATACAGTTTTATATCTTTATGTTTGAAGCCTGAAATGTGGCAAAAGGTCGCAAAGTTCAAGGGGGCCGAATACATTCGCAAGGCACTGTAGATGTGCAGAAGATGAATGTGCAAGTAGTGATACTGGGGTGCAAAGGAGCAAGATAAATAAATAAATAAATACTGTATGGGGAGGTAGATAGCCCATCTGTAAACAGCCCATCTGTCTATGTACAGGTGCATTGATCTGTGAGCTGCTCTGACAGCTGGTGCTTAAAGCTAGTGAGGGAGATAAGTGTCTCCAGCTTCAGTGATTTTTGCAGTTCGTTCCAGTCATTGGCAACTGGAAGGAAAGGCGACCAAAGGAGGAATTAGCTTTGGGGGTGACCAGTGAGATATACCTGCTGGAGCGCATGCTACGAGTGGGTGCTGCTATGGTGACCAGTGAGCTGAGATAAGGCGGGGCTTTACCTAGCAGAGACTTGTAGATAACCTGTAGCCAGTGGGTTTGGCGACGAGTATGAAGCGAGGGCCAACCATCGAGAGCGTACAGGTCGCAGTGGTGGGTAGTGTATGGGGCTTTGGTGACAAAATGGATGGCACTGTGATAGACTGCATCCAATTTGTTGAGTCGAGTGTTGGAGGCTATTTTATAGATGACATCGCCGAAGTCGAGGATCGGTAGGATGGTCAGTTTTACGAGGATATGTTTGGCAGCATGAGTGAAGGATGCTTTGTTGCGATATAGGAAGCCGATTCTAGATTTAATTTTGGATTGGAGATGCTTAATGTGAGTCTGGAAGGAGAGTTTACAGTCTAACCAGACACCTAGGTATTTGTAGTTGTCCACTTATTCTAAGTCAGAGTCCAGAGTAGTGATGCTGGACGGGCCGGGAGGTGCAGGCAGTGATCGAATGAATAGTATGCATTTAGTTTTGCTTACATTTAAGAGCAGTTGGAGGCCACGGAAGGAGAGTTGTAATGGCATTAAAGCTCGTCTGGAGGTTAGTTAACACAGTGTCCTAAGAGGGGCCAGAAGTATACAGAATGGTGTCGTCTGCGTAGAGGTGGATCAGAAAATCACCAGCAGCAAGAGCAACATCATTGATGTATACAGAGAAGAGAGTCGACCCGAGAATTGAACCCTGTGGTACACCATAGAGACTGCCAGAGGTCCGGACAACAGGCCCTCCGATTTGACACACAACTCTATCAGAGAAGTAGTTGGTAAACCAGGCGAGGCAATCATTTGAGAAACCAAGGCTGTCGAGTCTGCCAATAAGAATGTGGTAAATGACAGAGTCGATAGCCTTGGCAAGGTCGATGAATACGGCTGCACAGTAATGGTCTCTTATCGATGGCGGTTATGTCGTCGTTTAGGACCTTGAGCATGGCTGAGGTGCACCATGACCAGCTTTGAAACCAGATTGCATAGCCGAGAGGGTACGGTGGGATTCAAAACATTTGGTAATCTGTAAACTTGGCTTTCGAAGACCTTAGAAAGACAGGGTAGGATAGATATAGGTCTGTAGCAGTTTGGGTCTAGAGTGTCACCCCCTTTGAAGAGGATGACGACCGCGGCAGCTTTCCAATCTTTGGGAATCTCAGACGATATGAAAGAGGGGTTGAACAGGCTAGTAATAGGGGTTGCAACAATTTCGGCAGATCATTTTAGAAAGAGAGGGTCCAGATTGTCTAGCCCGGCTGATTTGTAGGGGTCCAGATTTTGCAGCTCTTTCAGAACATCAGCTATCTGGATTTGGGTGAAGGAGAAATGATGGGGGCTTTGGCGGGTTGCTCTGGAGGGTGCCGGGCAGTTGACCGGGGTAGGGGTAGGCAGGTGGAAAGCATGGCCAGCCGTAGAGAAATGCTGATTGAAATTCTCAATTATAGTGGATTTATCGATGGTAACAGTGTGTTCGGAAAATTATGATTAAATGACTGAACAAATCATTTAAAATGGAACTGTAACTAAGTAAACTTATACTCTGTTTTATTATATCTGATTAACAATACGAGTTCATAAGAAGCGATTGTGTGACACGGACAAGGAGTAATTAAAGTTAACGAACACCATTCCAACTAGGCAGAAACGAATGGGTTGTGGATTAAGTAAACAGATAAGGTAGGTAACCTATGGTTGAACCGACGAAACTGAGCTCTAGAGTTTTTAGATAAGGAAGTGAGTGCATTCCTAGGTTCTCTGTTAATTAGAACTGTCAGCTAAGTGGTGATCAATAATGTTGGGGGGTCAAAAGTTAATTCAGTTATGTTGTGTGACCTGTGAGTGTGTTAGTAAATTAGAATGAACTATTAACCTCACTTTGTCCCGGTCGAGAGGAGGGGATTCTGTTAAGCAATGAAATGACGTCATGTTATTGTATATAAAAACTGTTGCTTGTGGTAAAGTGGCAGCGCGCTCCGAGAATAAATTCTGTTACCTATTATTGATAAGACTGGTCTCAGTCTATTTTATGCAAACAAGAATCTTACAAATTCTCATGAAATAGATTAAGGGAATTCAATTAATGAAAACACATTGGTATAATTAAATAACAGTAACAGTGTTTCCTAGCCTCAGAGCAGTGGGCAGCTGGGAGGAGGTGCTCTTATTCTCCATGGACTTTACAGTGTCCCAGAACATTGAGTTTGTACTACAGGATGCACATTTATGTTTGAAAAAGCTAGCCTAGTATACATAGGCAGTTAAGAAAGCTAACTTCCCTGAAAAGTTGCATATCACTGGGGCTATTCGATGCTAATGCAGAACGCCACAGGATGTTTTTGTGCTGGTCAAGGGCAGACAGGTCTGGAGTGAACCAAGGGCTATATCTATTCCTAGTTCAATTTTTTTTGAACGGGGCATGCTTATTTAAGATGGTGAGGAAGGCACTTTTAAAAGAATAACCAGGCATCCTCTACTGACGGGATGAGGTCAATGTCATTCCAGGATACCCCGGCCAGGTCGATTAGAAAGGCCTGCTTGCAGAAGTGTTTTAGGGAGGATTTGACAGTGATGAGGGGTGGTCGTTTGGTCGCAGACCCATTACGGACGCAGGCAATGAGGCAGTGATCGCTGAGATCTAGATTGAAAACAGCAGAGGTGTACTTGGAGGGCGTTAGTTAGGATGATATGAGGGTGCACGTGTTTACGGATTTGGGGTTGTACCTGCTAGGTTCATTGATAATTTGTGTGAGATTGAGGGTGTCCCAGTTTAGGTCACCTAGTAGCACAAGCTCAGAAGATAGATAGGGGGCAATCAATTCACATATGGTGTCGAGGGCACAGTTGGGGGCAGAGGGTGGTCTATAGCTAGTTGCAACAGTGAGAGACTTGTTTCTGGAAAGGTGAATTTTTAGAAGTAGAAGCTCGAATTGTTTGGGTACAGACCTGGATGGTAAGACAGAACTCTGCAAGCTATCTTTGCAGTAGATTGCAACACCGTCCCCTTTGGCAGTTCTATCTTGGCGGAAAATGTTATAGTTAGGGATGGAGGTTTCAGGGTTTTTGGTGGTTTTCCTAAGCCAGGATTCAGACACGGCTAAAACATCCGGGTTGGCTGAGTGTGCTAAAGCAGTGAGTAAAACAAACTTACGAAGTAGGCTTCTAATGTTAACATGCATGAAACCAAGGCTTTTACGGTTACAGAAGTAAAAAAAAATGAGAGCACCTGGGGAGTGGAGGTGTTCAGGAGTCTTATGGCTTGGGGGGGTAGAAGCTGTTTAGAAGCCTCTTGGACATAGACTTTGCGCTCCGGTACTGATTGCCATGCGGTAGCGAGAGAGAACAGTCTATGACTAGGGTGGCTGGAGTCTGACAATTTCAGAGGCCGAGCAGTTGCCATACCAGGCAGTGATGCAACCAGTCAGGATGCTCTCGATGGTGCAGCTGTAGAACCTTTTGAGGATCTGAGGACCCATGCCAAATCTTTTCAGTCCCCTGGGGGAGAATAGGTTTTGTCGTGCCCTCTTCACGACTGTCTTGGTGTGCTTGGACCATGTTAGTTTGCTGGTGATGTGGACACCAAGGAACTTGAAGCTCTCGACCTGCTCCACTGCAGCCCCGTCGATGAGAATGGGGGCGTGCTTGGTCCTCCTTTTCCCGTAGTACACAATCATCTCCTTTGTCTTGATCACGTTGAGGGAGAGGTTGTTATCCTGGCACCACACGGCCAGGTCTCTGACCTTCTCCCTATAGGCTGTCTCATCGGTGATCAGGCCTACCACTGTTGTGTCAGCTACAAACTTAATGGTGGTGTTGGAGTCATGCCTGGCTGTGCAGTTGTGAGTGAACAGGGAGTACAGGAGGAGACTGAGCACGCACCCCCGAGGGGCCCAGTGTTGAGGATCAGCGTGGCAGATGTGTAGTTACCTACCCTTACAACCTGGGGGAGGCCTGTCAGGAAGTCCAGGATCCAGTTGCAGAGGGAGGTGTTTAGTCCCAGGGTCCTTAGCTTATTGATGAGCTTTGAGGGCACTATGTAGAGCTGTAGTCAATGAATAGCATTCTCACAAAGGTGTTCCTTTTGTCCAGGTGGGAAAGGGCAGTGTGTAGTGCAATAGTGATTGCATCATCTGTGGATCTTTTGGGGCGGTATGCAAATTGGAGTGGGTCTAGGGTTCCTGGGATAATTGTGTTGATGTGAGCCAGCCTGTCAGAGCACTTCATGGCTACAGACGTGAGTGCTACAGTCAGTAGTCATTTAGGCAGTCTACCTTAGTGTTCTTGGGCACAGGCACGATGGTGGTCTGCTTAAAACATGTTGGTATTACAGACTCCGACAGGGACAGGTTGAAATGTCAGTGTAGAAGTAGTTTAGCTTGTCTGGTAGGCTCGTGTTAGAGTCCGGCTCCTTGAAAGCGGCAGCTCTAGCCTTTAGCTTGGTGCGGATGTTGCCTGTAATCCATGGCTTCTGGTTGGGGTATGTATGCATGGTCACAGTGGGAATGACGTCATCAATGCGCTTATTGATAAAGCTAATGACTGATGTGGTGTACTCATCAATGCCATCGGAGGAATCCTGGAACATTTTGCAGTGTATGCTAGCAAAACAATCCTGTAGCTTAGCATCTGCTTCATCTGACCACTTTATTGGATCTAGTCACTGGTGCGTCCTGCTTAAAATTTTTGCTTGTAAGCAGGAGGATATAATTATGGTCAGATTTGCCAAATGGAGGGCGAGGGAGAGCTTTGTATGTGTCTTTGTGTGTGGAGTACAGGTGGTGCAGAGTTTTTTTTCCCTCTAGTTGCACGTTTAACATGCTGATAGAAGTTTGCATTAAAGTCACCGGCTACGTGGAGCACCGCCTCTGCGTGAGTGTTTTCTTGTTTGCTTATGGTGGAATACAGCTCATTCAATGCGGTCTTAGTGCCAGCCTCAGTCTGTGGTGGTATGTAAACAGCTACGAAAAATACAGATTAGAACTATCTAGGTAGATAGTGTGGTCTACAGCTTATCATGAGATACCCTACATCAGGCGAGCAATAGCTTGAGACTTCCTTAGATATTGTGCACCAGCTGTTAATTACAAAAATACATAGCCCACCACCCCTCGTCTTACCATACGCCGCTGTTCTATCCTGCCGGTGCAGCGTATAACCAGGCAGCTGTATGTTGATAGTGTTGTCGTTCAGCCACGACTCAGTGAAGCTTAAGATATTACAGTTTTGAATGTCCCGTTAGTAGTTTAATGTTCCGCGTAGGTCATCTAATTTATTGTCCAAAGATTACATGTTTGCTAGCAGAATGGAAGGAAGTGTAGGTTTATTCGATCATCTACAAATTCTCAGAAGGCAGCCCGCCCTCCAGACCCTTTTTCTCTGCCTCCTCTAAACGGAAATCATGGGGATCTGGGCCTGTTCCCGAGAAAGCAGTATATCGTTCGCATCAAGCTCGTCAGACTTGTTAAAGGAAAAATAAAAAGGATTCTGCCAGTCCGTGGTGAGTAATCGCAGTCCTGATGTCCAAAAGTTATTTTCGGTCATAAGAGATGGTAGCGGCAACATCTTGTACAAGATAAGTAAAAAAAAATTAAAAAAAAGAAAAGTTACAAACAAAAAAAAAACACAATCGTTGGGGGCACGTAAAACGTCTGCTTTCTTCTCCGGCGCCATTTTATGTATAATGTAGTGGTCTCAAATTATAGTCTCAGAGAGGAAAAAGGTGATTCAAATCAATCAACTGCTCAAGTCCTTGATTAGTTGAATCAGGTGTTTTAGTGCTGGGTTGAAGTGTGGAACATAAACCTGCATACCCTATAGCTCACCGAGATCGGGTTTGTTGAGCACTAGCCGATTACTAGCCTCATCATCAATCAGTGCCTGACATGGAGCCTCACTTGGGATACATACATTGTCTGTTTGTGCATTGAGATTGATACGCAGTCTCTTTCCGACAGCTATTACAGAGGGGCAGTGGGTGCTCTCCTAGTGTATGACATCGCCAAGCACTTGACCTATGAAAACGTGGAGCGCTGGTTGAAGGAACTGAGGGATCATGCCGACAACAACATCGTCATCATGCTGGCGGGCAACAAGAGCGACCTGCGCCATCTCAGGGCTGTGCCCACGGACGAGGCCCGGGCTTTTGCAGGTTCTTGCATATTTTGGCAGAGGAAACATAGCCTGGCCACAGGTCTAGTTGTGCTGTCTTGCCAACTCCTATGGTCATTGTCATGCCTTGTAGGACCATGGCATCTAGGACTAGGCTCAGGGGTACAAGGGCTTATTGGGACAATCTTGGAAGAGTCTCCTCTTTATATTTTGTGGTCCTAAATGACCACTGAAGAGATGGATAGGATGAAAGTGAAATGAGAGCAACACCATATAGTTGCTTTCACCTATCTGGAATTTGTATATCAGTGGTCATCACAAGGGAAGGGAGGAGAGTATAATATTGGGACTCAATGTGTAATACAGAAGGATTCTGTCCTGGAACAATTTCTTGATGTGTGACTCACTTTGCCTTTTCTTTAACCCTGCAGAGAAGAACACTCTATCCTTTATTGAAACTTCAGCCTTGGATTCAACAAATGTAGAAGAAGCTTTCAAGAACATCCTTACAGGTACAGTACAAGAGCAAAGCAAATTGATTTGACATTTCCCAACTTTTGTTTTCTTTTTTTCTTAGACACATGCAGATTAAGTAGACTAGAGAATAGGAAAGAAATCCTCTTTGAAGTATTGAGATGCACCACAACAGTCTAGTCTACTCTCCGCAGAAATCTATCGCATCGTATCGCAGAAGCAGATCGCTGAGCGGTCTGCCCATGACGAGTCCCCTGGAAACAATGTGGTGGACATAAGT
Organism: Oncorhynchus mykiss; assembly: GCF_057628025.1. Classification (NCBI taxonomy): domain Eukaryota; kingdom Metazoa; phylum Chordata; class Actinopteri; order Salmoniformes; family Salmonidae; genus Oncorhynchus; species Oncorhynchus mykiss. The sequence goes on from NC_143029.1 coordinate 56,176,401, forward strand.
GTTCCACCCACCACAGACCAGAAAGGGAACAAACTGCAGTGCTGCCAGAATCTGTAACCCATTGACGACCATCACCGTTCCTCCCTTTCTGTCATCTCAAAGTTTCTGTCATTTCATTTTGTGTAATATATTTATTTGGTTTTTGATAGCTTGTTCACTCACATTATATTAATGCCATGCAATTAAATTTTATAATACAAGTAGTTGAGTGGATCTCTTTCATGGTACCTGTTTACTTTTTACTCCTTCTAGACCTGCAAGGAGAGTAATCCCATAAATATCCACTAGATGGTGGTATGGAGTGGTGCAGAATATATATATATATTTTTCCATTTAACTAGGCAAGTCAGTTAAGAACAAATTCTTATTTACAATGACAGCCTACCCCGGTCAAACCTGGACGATGGGCCAATTGTGCGCTGCCCTATGGGACTCCCAATCACAGCCGGAAGTGATACAGCCTGGATTTGAACCAGGGACGCCTCTTGCACTCGTAGTGCCTTAGACCTCTGCGCCACGCGGGAGCTAGATTGTTACAGATCCAATACTCCTGTATAAGTAGCACAAAGAGTTTCAGAACACATTTTACACATGCAAGCCATTGCACGGTGACAAGAGTCCCTTATATTTTATTCCACAATGACCCAGCTTACTCAAAAGGAGTCCAACAGGAAGACTAAAATTACATCAAATACTTTTGCATACATTGACTGACACCAAAGCCCACTCTCTCCTCCCAACTTCTACCAGCTTCAAAAAGGGAAAAGATTTTTTCTTAAACAGAGAACATCATATTTAAACATGGTCGTTCACATGGTCGTTCTGAGTAAATTCACGAGTCTATTGGATGGCAGTTGTCCAAAAAAAGCTAAATACATTGTGACGGGGTGGGGGGGGGTAGGTAGTATGTTACTGTATTAACATGCTGCATCAGTATCCCGCTATTGGCTGTCACCTTATGTTCCAGTCCAGTGTTCATAATCCGGCGATGACATCAGTGACACGTCCTTCTACGAGTCCAAAAAATCCCAAAATCAAAATGGTTATAGTGCTTAAATGGGCTCAAGTGCTTCAAAAGTGAATATGGAAAAAGAATCCCCCAGAATGGTCCTTAAGAGCGCAGAAGTTCGAGTTATGTAACACTTTATTTGCGAGAACACGTCGCTCGGTGCTCATACGATGGTCTCGTCAGTCATTTTCTTGGTTGACTTCGTCGGCACGGAATGTTGAGTGGAGTGCACTCCTTTTATGTCGGGCATTAGCAGGCGCACTTTCTGATTGGTCCTCCTCCACTCGGAGTATAACTGACAGTGATAGCGGAACGATACCTGAGGGGCACGAAGACAGACGTCAATGAAACTAGACATTTGATATGACCTGCACAGAGCAGAATCTCTGAATATATGGTTGCTATTGCAGGCACGCACAACCAGGTATCAATTCCCTTTCAATTCAGAGAGCAAACCCATGTCCAATTCTTCCTAATTGAAAAGCATTGAAGATACTTGGAATTTCAGTGTACTTCCTGAATTGACTGGAATTAAAATGGAATTGACCCCAACCGTGCTCAAAACAAAACGTGAAAGATATTGCATGACATTTGTATTTGGTCTACAAAATGGTTCTGCTTCAGTTGCTGATTTTGTAACTAAGTATTTTTTCAGAGTACAGTAGTCTTTCCAGAGAAGAGACAAAAGATTGTTGCAGACAAAAAATATTTATGTTGGCTCATTACTTGTCTCACCTGAATATAAAATGGGAAGGGTACAGAATTCCAGACAAGAAAAAAAAATAAAAAAATGTATTATTCGTCTTACAAAATGTATTAATAGCTATTGTAAAGCACACATTTATACCGCAAAAAAAATGCTGTCAATTAACAAAGGTGGTGTAAAGTAATCCATGAGGTGTGTGTGTGTGTGTGTTCTGTGTGACCATGGTACTTACCTACGGAACAGCAAGAGGAACTGCCCGTCCCTACCTTCAGACTACGCTCAAATCCTACACCCCAACCCAAGCATGCCGTCCTGCCACCTTAGGTCTCCCACTCCTACAGGAGGGCAGCTCCCGCTCAGCCCAGTCCAAGCTCTGCTCCCTGAAACTAGGACAGAGTCCCTGCCCATCTTCCACAAACATAACTCTTCAAACAGTATCTTAAATAATCCACCTCCTCACTCCTCTCCCCCCCAAAAAATATATAAATACCAAAAAAAAGAACACTTTACCAGCACTTGACTCTACCGAGATAGAAATGTTACATTTTTCCTCAACCTAGCTATGCCTGTGATGTGGTTGTCCCGCCTAGCTATCTCAAGATGAATGCACTAACTAGGTCACTCTGGATAGGAGCACCTGACAAATGACTAAAATGTAATGTGTATCTGGTCTGTGTGTGGGGCCTAGTTACCAGTGTCCAGAGGATGTAGATGGTGAAGAGGGCGATGGTGAGGGCAATGAGTCCCACGGCCTCCAACCGGCTGTTGAGGGTCAGGTGGTCCTGGGCTCCCCTCAGACACAGCCAGCCTGAGATGGCCGCCAGTGGCGTGATGAGCAGGAAGCAGGCCATGTCGCACAGCAGCGTGCGCTTCTCACTGCGAGGCCCCGGGTCCCGCAACCACTGGGAGGATGCAACGAAAGGACCACTATTATTACAGTCTTTTTCCCGTCAATTATTATGGTGTTTGAGGACACACACACACAGTGCCAATGTTGTACCTGTGTGAGGGGCTGGGGTCGCCGTTCAACAGTGAACTCTGTGTGGCAGAGCTCACAGTAACTGGTGTTGGAGGACGACAGCCACTTCTCCAGGCAGCTCTTGTGCACCTTACCCAGGGTCCCTGTGCAGTCGCAAGGGGAGAGCAGCGTCTCACCACCGGCCCCCTCGTGGCAGATACGACACATGCCTTCATTACTGGATAAATAGAAGAAAAAAAAATGTGCCTAGTGACCACTCATTTCAAAACACATTACATACTTACGAAATAAGGCCCGAGGAGGTGTGGTACATGGTCAATATTGGCCATATATCACAACCCCCCCCCCCTTTTCTTTAATTGTACCAGTTTCTACATTGCAGAATAATAGTGAATACATGAAAACACATATGGAATCATTTAGGAACCAAAAAAAAGGTGTTAAACAAATCAAAATATTTTTAATATGTGAGATTCTTCAAAGTAGCCACCCCTTGCTTTGATGACAGCTTTGCACACTTGGAATTCTCTCAACCAGCTTCTTGAGGTAGACACCTGGAATGCCTTTATTAACAAATGGCCTGTGTCTTTTTAAAAGTTCATTTGTGGAATTTCTTTCCTTCTTAATGTGTTTGAGCCAATCAGTTGTGTTGTGACAAGATACAGAAGATGGCCCTATCTGGTAAAGACAAACTCCATATTATGGCAAGAACAACTCAAATAAGCAAAGAGAAATGACAGTCCATCATTACTTTAAGACATGAAGGTCAATGAATCTGGAACATTTGAAGAACTTTGAAAGATTCTTCAAGTACAGCTGCAAAAACCATCAAGCGCTATGATGAAACTGGATCTCATGGGGACTGCTACAGGAAAGGAAGTCCTAAAGTTACCTCTGCTGCAGAGGATAAGTTCATTAGTTAACAGAAATTGCAGCCCAAATAAATGCTTCACAGTGATCAAGTAACAGACATCTCAACATCAACTGTTCAGAGGAGACTGCGTGAATTCGGTCTTCATTGGTCGAATTACTGCAAAGAAACTACTAAAAAGGACACCAAAAAGAAGAATAGACTTGCTTGGGCCAAGAAACACAAGCATTAGACCGGTGGAAATTTGTCTGTTAGTCTGATTAGTCCAAATTTGAGATTTTTGGTTCCAAACGCCATGTCTTTGTGAGACGCAGAGTAGGTTAACGGATGATCTCCACGTGTGGTTCAAATCGTGAATCATGGAGGGGGTGTGATGGTGGGGGTGTTATACTGGTGACACGGTCAGTGATTTATGGAGAATTCAGGGCACACTTAACCAGCATGGCTACCACAGTATTCTGCAGCAATACGCCATCCCATCTGGCTTGCGCTTAGTGGGACTAGCATTTGTTTTCAACAGGACAATGACCCAAAACACCTCCAGGCTGTGTAAGGGCTATTTGACCAAGAAGGTGAGTGATTGAGTGCTACATCAGATGACCTGGCCTCCACAATCACCCGACCTCAACACAATTGAGATGGTCCAACTCATTCCAAACCACAGAGTGAAGGAAAAGCAGCCGACAAGTGCTCAGCATGTGGGAACTCCTTCAAGACTTTTGGAAAAGCATTCCAGGTGAAGCTGGTTGAGAGAATGCCAAGAGTGTGAAAAGCTGTCATGAAGGCAAAGGGTGGATACTTTGAGGAATCTAAAATATATTTTGAATTGTTTAACACGTTTTTGGTTACTACATGATTCCATATGCGTTATATCATAGTGTTGATGTCTATAACATTCTACAACGTAGTATATAGTAAAAATAAAAGAAAAACCCTAGAATGAGTAGGTGTCCAAAGTTTCGACTGGTACTGTCTCTCTGTGTGTGTGTGTGTATGTATGTATGTATGTATGTATGTATGTATGTATGTATGTATGTATCTGGTTGAAGTCGGAAGTTTACATACACTTAGGTTGGAGTCATTAAAACTCGTTTTTCAACAACTCCACACATTTCTTGTTAACAAACTATAGTTTTGGCAAGTCGGTTAGGACATCTACTTTGTGCATGACACAAGTAATTTTTCCAACAATTGTTTACAGGCAGATTATTTCACTGTATCACAATTCCAGTGGGTCAGAAGTTTACATACACTAAGTTGACTGAGCTTTAAACAGCTTGGAAAATTCCAGAAAATGATATCTTGGCTTTAGAAGCTTCTGATTGACTAAAATTATATCAATTAGCCTATTGGAGGTGTAGCTGTGGATGTATTTCAAGGCCTACCTTCAAACTTGGTGCCTCTTTGCTTGACATCATGGGAAAATCAAAAGAAATCAGCCAAGACCACAGAAACAAATTGTAGACCTCCACAAGTCTGGTTCATCCTTGGGAGTAATTCCCAAGCGCCTGAGGATACCACGTTAATCTGTCTAAACAATAGTACGCAAGTATAAACACCATGGGACCATGCAGCCGTCATACCACTCAGGAAGGAGACACGTTCTGTCTCCTATCGATGAACGTACTTTGGTGCGAAAAGTGCAAATCAATCCCAGAACAGTAGCAAAGGACCTTGTGAAGATGCTGGAGGAAATAGGTACAAATGTATCTATATCCGCAGTAAAACGAGTCCTATATCTACATAACCTGAAAGGCCGCTCAGCAAGGAAGAAGCCACTGCTCCAAAACCGCCATAAAAAAGCCAGACCACGGTTTAAAATTGCACACGGGGACAAAGTTCGTACTTTTTGGAGAAATGTCCTCTGGTCTGTTGAACCAAAAATAGAACTTTTTGGCCATAATGACCATCGTTATGTGTGGACGAAAAAGGGGGGGGCTTGCAAGCCGAAGAACACCATCCCAACCGTGAAGCACGGGGGTGACAGCATCATGTTGTTTGGGTACTTTGGTGCAGGAGGGACTGGTGCACTTCAAAATAGATGGCATCATGGGGACGGAATATGATGTGGATATATCGAAGCAACATCTGAAGACATCAGTCAGGAAGTTAAAGCTTGGTCGCAAATGGGTCTTCCAAATGGACAATGACCCCAAGCATACTTCCAAAGTTGTGGCAAAATGGCTTAAGGACAACAAAGTCAAGGTATTGGAGTGACCATCACAAAGCCCTGACTTCAAACCTATAGAAAATTTGTGGGCAGAACTGAAAAAGCGTGTGTGAGCAAGGAGGCCTACAAGCCTGACTCAGTTACACCAGTTCTGGCAGGAGGAATGGGCCAAAATTCACCCAACTTATTGTGGGAAGCTTGTGGACGGCTATCCGAAACATTTGCACCAAGGTAAACAATTTAAAGGCAATGCTACCAAACACTAATTGAGTGTATGTAAACGCCTGACCCACTAGGAATGTGATGAAAGAAATAAAAGCTGAAATAATTCTCTACTATTATTCTGACATTTCACATTCTTAAAATAAAGTGGTGATCCTAACTGACCTAAGACAGGGAAATTTTTACTAGGATTAAATGTCAGGAATTGTGAAAAACTGAGTTTAAATGTATTTGGCTAAGGTGGATGTAAACTCCCGACTTCAACTGTATATCTGTCCATTGTTAATCTCCAAGGAAGAAATTGTGTACATATCAGATCACCCTCTGCAGGGTCGGTTAACAACCAAATGCATCCGGACTTCCAAGGAAATGGAATGAGAGCCTGTGACGCGACTTCCGCTTTTGGCGACACTCCATCGTACCTCTTCCTCCTCCACATTAACTGAATTGGTTCAACAGTGCAGAAGAGAACCTCCAACAGTGTATTGTTTTATTGTTAGGACAAGAAAGAAAGAAATGCTACTATTGTATGCCTGCTATGTTAGGTTAATGTCAGATAGAAGCAAAGGGACACAGTCTCAGGAAGCCATACATACACAGAAAGCGGGATACCTAGTCAGTAGTACAACTGAAGGCATTCAACTGAAATGTGCCTGAGTAGAAACTCTCTCGAGGAACCACCTTACCTCTGTGAGCCCACAGCTTTGACAACAGTGGAGAGTGAGCGACCATCTTTGGCCGTAACCTTAGCGACGTACTGGGCCTGGCCAGCATCTGGCTCCTCTACCACCTTGGGCAGGTCGGCGCTGCCTGAGTAGTCACACAGGGAGCCAGGCAGGTGGCAGCAGCCTGATGTAGTCATGGCTCTGTTGGTGGTGGTGAAATGCCAGAGGAGCCAGCAGTCAAGGAGTCAGTCACACACCTCTCCTCCCACTGTTGGGCAACTGTTTGCATAGCGTGACAATGTTAGAACGCAGCATTGTTACAACTCTTTGCAGTGTCAAAACCGGAATTGGTAACTTCATGTAACAAAGAGAATTTGAATCTATTAACGGGGACATTCTTTAAATCATAGACCATTTTGACAAGTACAGTACCAGTCAAAAGTTGACACCTACTCATTCAAGGGTTTCTTTATTATTTACTATTTTCTACATTGTAGAATAATAGTTTAGGTGTCTTCCCTATGAAACAACACATGGACTCATGTAGCAACCGAAAAAAAAGTATTAAACAAATCAACATACAGTGGGGAGAACAAGTATTTGATAACCTGCAAAATCGGCAGTGTTTCCTACTTACAAAGCATGTTGAGGTCTGTAATTTTTATCATAGGTACACTTCAACTGTGAGAGCCAGAATTCTTACTGGTTGGTAGGTGATCAAATACTTATGTCATGCAATAAAATGCTAATTAATTACTTAAAAATCATACAATGTGATTTTCTGGATTTTTGTTTTAGATTCCGTCTCTCACAGTTGAAGTGTACCTATGATAAAAATTACAGACCTCTACATGCTTTGTAAGTAGGAAAACCTGCAAAATCGGCAGTGTATCAAATACTTGTTCTCCCCACTGTATGTTTTCTATTCTTCAAAGTACTCACCCTTTGCCCTGATGGCAGCTTTGCACACTCTTGGCATTCTCAACCAGCTTCATGAGGTAGTCACCTGGAATGCATTTCAATTAACAGGTGTGACTTGTTAAAAGTTCATTTGTGGAATTTCTTTCCTTCTTAATGCGTTTGAGCCAATCAGTTGTGTTGTGACAAGGTAGGAGTGGTATATAGAAGATAGCCCCATTTGTTGAAAGCCCAAGTCCATATTATGGCAAGAACAGCTCAAATATGCAAAGAAAAATGACAGTCCATCATTACTTTAAGACATGAATGTCAGTCAATCCGGAAAATTTTAAGTGCAGTCGCAAAAAACCATCAAGCACTATGATGAAACTGGCTCTCATGAGGACCGCCACAGGAAAGGAAGAGCCACAGGTACCTCTGCTGCAGAGGATAAGTTCATTAGAGTTAATTGCACCTCAGATTTCAACCCAAATAAATGCGTCGCAGAGTTCAAGTAACAGACATCTCAACATCAACTGTCCAGAGGAGACCGTGTGAATCAGGCCTTCATGATCGAACTGCTGCAAAGAAACCACTAAAAAAGGACACCAATAAGAAGAGACTTGCTTGGGCCAAGAAATATGAGCAATGGACATTGGTCTGATTAGTCCAAATGTGAGATTTTTGACTCCAACCGCCGTGTCTTTGTGAGACGCAGAGTAGGTGAACGGATGATCTCTGCATGTGTAGTTCCCACCGTGAAGCATGGAGGAGGTGTGATGGTGAGGGTGCTTTGCTGGTGACACTGTCTGTGATTTATTTAGAATTCAAGGCACACTTACGTGAACCAGCATGACAACCACAGCATTCCGCAGCAATACGCCATCCCATCTGGTTTGCTCTATAATTTGTTTCTCAACAGGACAATGACCCAAAACACATTTTCAGGTTGTGTAAGGGGTATATGACCAAGAAGGATAGTGATGGAGTACTGCATCAGATGACCTGGCCTCCAGAATCACAAACCTCAACCCAATTGAGATTGTTTGGGATGAGTGGGACCGTGGAGTGATGGAAAAGCAGCCAGCAAGTACTCAGCATATGTGGGAACTCCGTCAAGACTGTTGGAAAAGCATTCCTCATGAAGCTGGTTGAGAGAACGCCAAGAGTGTGCAAAGCCGTCATGAAGTTAAAGGGTGGCTACTTTGAAGAATCTAAAATATTTAACACTTTTGTTGGTTACTACATGATTCTGTGTGTGTTATTTCATATGTAGAATATAGTAAAAAATTAATTAAAATCCTTGAATGAGTAGAATTGTCCAAACTTTTGACTGGTACTGTATGTGGTGGGGAATCGATGGCATGTTTACTATGTCATGCATCTCACGTCACAGCTAAACTATTTACGAATGAGCTTGTAACAATGTTACATTGTACCATCAACATACACATTTAACAGGTTGTCAGTTATAGACAAAGCTTGGTTCCAATGAATCAATAAATAACCAACAGACACAGTCGGGCAGGTGAAAAGCTAACGATAGCTAGTTAAGACATTCATGTTTTCACATCTAGAAAGCACACTACACTAGAAAGCTGGCTAACGTTAGCTAGCTAACTGTTCAGTGATCGACATTTCCACTAAAAGTTAGCAACCAAGCTAGGTAGATAAAGAAATACAATAGTGAAAATATATTAAGGTGAGCACTTAGCTTAGCTAAATATATATATATATATATATATTGAAACAGCCGAAACAACAAGGGATAACGTACCGTAGCCACCAGCAAGCTCTCCCTGGCCTTAGTTAGCTATTTAGCTAGCTAGCTGTATGAGATGACATTGACATTTAACCAAAACGATGGTTCGGGAAGAATACAAAAAACAACGACAAGCCGTGTATCTGCTCCATTGTTGGCCGGATCATTTACTTGTTTGTAGCAGTCTCCTCACAGAAACGGTGTAACTTGGACAAATTTGTGACAGCTAGCTTGTTAACATTTTTACACTGGCTGGCTAACATCTATCAGCTGTGCACTGCTGTATCATTATGGTCCAAGCTATCCGGGATCCTTGGGACGTCCCTATCAAAGATTTGTTTCACTCGCTAACCCAAGATAGACCAGCGCCTGTCGTTTCCAACGTGAGCAAATTAAATCATAGCGGGGCATAACAAACAAAGAGGTGGGCAGAGCCAAGCACGAGCTAGTGAGATCCTATTGGCGCGTGCTAAGCATTTATTTACATATTTCCGTTCGGGAACGCCTTACCTGTGAAGTGCGCGTCTGCAACAACTCAATTCGCACTTGTATTCCTTTTAAACAATACTTTTTTTTTTTACAAGTCTGGCAAAGGGTAAAGTCTACAAAACGTAGAACCCCTCTGTTTGTTACAGATCGTAGTTTTGGAAACAGAAAACTGTATGGAGATCAAATGTTAATCGATCAGAAATTACCAAAAAGTTGACCAAAATCCATCTCGCGACATCTTCTCCCCTTCCGTCAACTGGAATTCTTCTCATCACCATATTTGAACATGAATGGAAACGCAAACCAGATGCTTCACATATATACATCCGGTGAAATATCTGGCTCATTGCTCTTTCTTAGTCTTCATTTTTTTGTTATTATTTTTTGTTTTTTTAAATGGCGGTTGGCAATCATAAGGTGCATTACCGCCACCAACTGGACAGGATTGTACATTCATTACACTTTGTAATAAAATAGATACAAATAAAATAAAAACACTTTCGACTAACATTCAAAACCCACTACCCCATTCCCCTACTTATACCCTATCTGCTCATACATAGTGCCAACGGCCTGGGAGGACGGGACACCACCATGCAACACACCCTGTAACTCTTCTGAAGTCAAATCTAATACACCCAACAAGTACTTCTTTACATCGGCCACAACATTTATTTTCTGTGATTCTGTGACAGTTAATAACCATTGCTATGAATGGCCTATCCCTCTGTGTTGGCACAGATTTACTACTCACAGGGATCCTCTCAGGATCCCTCGCCCTTGACCCATCCTCCTCTACTTCCTTCACTGCCTCAGCATATGACATCTTCTGCACTACTCTGACCCTGGCCACCTCAATCTGCCTCTCTTGCACTGGACTTTTTCGATCCCCAGCAACATGGGCACCCCTACAGTTGACACACACAACTTTTTTGCCATAGGGAGTAGAGAAATGTTTGCAGTTTTTAATATGATATCTGAGAGAGGCTGACTAACAAAATCACTGTCCGCTAATTCAACCATGATAACAAATTTAGATAGCTGGCCGCTACACTAGCATATCAATAAAAAAAGTTAGCTGACATGGGATAATTGACTGACATAAGAGAAAAACTGGTGATGCACAACCAAAATTGCACTTTGTGTATTTTTACTATTCCAACTCGTAAGCTGAAACCCCTCATGGGGAATTGATCCATGGTTCTTCAAAAGAGGGTATGCGTATCGTGAGCCGCCAGTTGCCCCTCCCTGACATAGAGTTATGCTGAATTTATAGCTAACAACAACAAAACTGCTTTGTGGATTAGTTTTCTGCTCCAATCATAAGCACAGAAAGTGCAGCCACGAGCTGCTATTTAAAGATAGTCCACTAGAAGGAGGAAACCATTTTTATGTTGTCCATGACAAAGAAAATTAACAAGATTTCTTGGTGCTTTCAAGACACCTGGGAATTCCGAAATAATAAAGGACAATTCATGACATCAGTGATCTTCAGGTCGGAAAGTCAAAGCTCTTTTTAGAGGCCAGAGTTCCCGACATGGATGACCGTTCAAAATTATTTTCCCAGTCGTCTTGAACACACTGAAGTCGGAAGTCGGAAATTTTCAAGTTCCAGTTGTTTTGAATGCGGCATCTAGCAAAGTTAGAAAATCTTTGTCAACGGTTTTGTTGCCGTCATGCACGTCGCCTCATTGCATCATGCATTTGTTAGGCCGCGTTCAAGTGCTAGTCGAAACTAGGAAACTCGGAAATGTCAGATTTGCTAACTGGTTGTAGTTATACACGTGCCGCGTTCAACCAATTTCCAAGTCGGAAATTTCTGAGTTTCCTAGATCCGACTAGCACTTGAACGCGGCGTTAGTTTACACATATGACGCATTTGATGTAATCTAGTCAACAAATGCATCATTTGATCGTGAATGTTACACAGGGTGAATGACTCCAGGATTTTTGGAGTGGACTCTCCACCACTATGCTACTGATGCTACTGAGCCAGATGTCTATGTGTCAGGGGAGAAGCTCCAGGTGGTATCCGATTTTAAGTACCTTGGCATCATACTTGATTCCAACCTCTCTTTTAAAAAGCATGTGAAAAAGGTAATTCAAATAACCAAATTCAACCTAGCTAATTTCCGATTTATACAAAATTGTTTGACTGCAGAGGTAGCAAAACTGTACTTCAAATCTATGATACTCCCCCACTTAACATACTGCTTGACTAGTTGGGCCCAAGCTTGCTGTACAACATTAAAACCTATTCAGTCTGTCTACAAACAGGCTCTCAAATGGCTTGATAGGAAGCCCAATAGCCATCATCATTGTCACATCCTTAGAAAGCATGAGCTCTTGAGTTGGGAAAATCTTGTGCAATACACCGAGGCATGTCTTGTATTCAAGGTCCTTAATGGCCTGGCTCCCCCTCCACTCAATATTTTTGTTAAACAGAAAACCCAGACATATGGCAGCAGATCAATCAAATTTTCAATCAAATTTATTTTATATAGCCCTTCGTACATCAGCTGATATCTCAAAGTGCTGTACAGAAATCCAGATCCACAAGGTCTGCCATGAGAGGTGACTGTATAGTTCCCCTAAGGAAAAGCACCTTTAGTAAATCTGCATTCTCTGTGAGAGCTTCCCATGTCTGGAATACACTGCCACCAGACACACATAACTGCACCACATATCACACTTTCACAAAATGCTTGAAGACATGGCTAAAGGTCAATCAGATTTGTGAACATGGTCCCTAGCTGTGTGTTGCCGCTTTCCATGTTGTCTGTTGTCTGTAGCTTGTGAGGTGTGGAAACACTTTGTTGCTTTTATGAATTTTGTCTTGCTGCTTTTTGTTTTATGTTGCTCTGTCTGTATGCTGCGTCTTGCTTGTCCTATGTTGCTCTGTCTGTATGCTATGTCTTGCTTGTCCTATGTTGCTCTGTCTGTATGCTATGTCTTGCTTGTTCTATGCTGCTATTGTCTATATTGTAATTGTTTTTAATAACCTACCCAGGGACTGCGGTTGAAAATTAGCCGGCTGGCTAAAACCGGCACTTTTACTGAAACGTTGATTAATGTGCACTGTCCCTGTAAAAATAAAAAATAAACTCAAACTCAAACTAATATGTGACAGCACTTCAGATGTCGGTAGTTCATTACGGACTCAGTCAGTCTGTCACTTCAGCCAGGAAAGAACACCAGCACAGACTTCGTGAGGTCAAGTCAGACAGTAACAGTTGCTAGCTTATCGATGAATGAGGTACGTTTATGAAGGCCCCTGCGACTTCACCAGTGGCGTTGCCCATCAATGTGTTCCCTCGCAAGTTAAAAGACTGGCAGAGGCTAGGCAAAGAAAACGCTCTCCAGTTTTAACTTTGCCCGCTTGCAAACTGTTGCCACCGGAGTTCTCTACTTTTTATAAACGGTTTGCTGTTCCCTGTTAACGTTTTGCTAACTGGGCACTTTGAAGATGAACCCCTACAAGGATGTCAAAGAAAACGCATGATATTGGTGGTGGCAGGGGCCCACTTAGTGATTTGGAGGTCCCAGGCAGAGGCCATTCTGAGCCCCTCCGATGTCTATGTCTATCGGAGCCAGCTTTTAGCTGAACGAAACAGAATGAAAAGGCAAACTGAAGAGTTGAAATGCCCTTCACTAGTAGGTCTTGGCATCACCTCATAGAAAAGGGGTGGGCAATCATTTTGGCTTGAGGGCCACTTCGGGATTTCAACGCACAGATTTTTTTCCCAGATCGATTTGTTTGTCAAAAGCAAAAGGCTCCCAATGAGCCTAAAGTATGTGGACAACTGATCGTCACACATCTCTTTCCAAAATCAGGGGCAATAATATGGAGTTGGTCCCTTCTTTGCTGTTAAATCAGCCTCCACTCTTCTGGGACGGTTTTTGACTAGATGTTGGAACATTGTTGCAGGGACTTGCTTCCATTCAGTCACAAGAGCATTAGTGAGGTTTGGCACTGATGTTGGGCGATTAAGCCTGGCTCACAGTCGGCATTCCAATTCATCCCAAAGGTGTTAGACAGGGTTGAGGTTAGGGTTCTGTGCCGGCCAGTCAAGTTCTTCCACACCTATCTCGACAACCCATTTCTGTATGGACCTCGCTTTGTGCATGTGGCATTGTCATGCTGAAACAGGAAAGGGCCTTCCCCAAACTGTTGTCACAAAGTCGGAAGCACAGAATCATCTAGAATGTCATTGTATGCTGTAGCATTAAGATTTCGCTTCACTGGAACTACGGGGCATAGCCTGAACCATGAAAAATAGTCCCAGACCATTATTCCTCCTCCACCAAACTTTACAGTTGGTACTATGCATTCGGGCAGGTAGCATTCTTCTGGCATCCGCTGTTATGGGATTTTTATGAATAATGACTAAATTATGTATACATTGAGCTTAGAATTATAACTAAACAGAATACTTCTCTGTTACTGTATGAATGTATGAATCTTATTATAATCATAATACTGAATATAATGTGTGTGGTTTTAGACAAGAATTAGAACAAGACTTTCTGTTCCTTGTTAGAAATGAATGGAGCTATCGTCAGACCAGTTGGAATACTGTGTTCCTTATAGGACATTTTGTTCCTACCCAGGGAGGGGAGAGACCTTGGGCTTGTAGTAGATTGTCTGCCACCTGTTAAACAATGTGAGAAGGCTTGTGAACTATATTGCCATTGTATCTGAGAGGAGGAGGGACATTTATGACGAAATGTGAGGTATATAAACCAATGTACATGGTATTATGACCAGAGCTCTCGGGAATAAACGCTACTGATTAATTTTGAGATTGATCTTTGTCTATTTTATGCAAATAAGAACCTTACAAATTCTTCGAAATGGACAAAGTGTTTTGCTTTGTTACAATTGAATTGGTTAATGAACATATTCAATTCCTCTAACATCCGCCAAACCCAGATTCGTCTGTCGGACTGCCAGATGGTGACACATTATTCACCAGTCCAGAGAATGCGTTTCTACAGCTCCAGATTCCTATGGCGACGAGCTTTACACCACTCCAGCCGACGCTTGGCATTGCGCATGGTGATCTTAGGCTTGTGTGCGGCTGGTCGGCCATGGAAACCCATTTCACGACACTCCCGATGAACAGTTCCTGTGCTGACTATGCTTCCAGAGGCAGTTTGAAACTCAGTAGGTTGCTTTGCAACCGAGGACAGACAATTTTGACACACTTCAGCGGTCCCATTCTGTGAGCTTGTGAGGCCTACCACTTGGCGGCAGAGCTGTTGCTGCTCCGAGACGTTTACATGTCACAATAACACCACTTACAGCTGACTGGGGCAGCTCTAGCAGGGCAGAAATTTGATGAACTGACTCGTTGTGGAAAGGTGGCTTTCTATGACGGTGCCACGTCGAAAGTCACTGAGCTCTTCAGTAAGGCCATTCTATTGCCACTGTTTGTCTATGGGGATTGCACGGCTGTAGATAGATACACAGATCGATGTAGAAACTGACACTCAAAAACCAAAACCCAACCATTGTCCTGCCGGTGACAGATCTGTCCTATGTTGGAGCAATGGAAGACACAGTGAGAAATTACTATTGAAATTGTCAAAGAAAGTTAAGAGCATAATTGGTATTCTTCTAATCTTCTGGGTCTAGTTAAAAGCATAAGATAGGATACCAACCTATAATCTACAATAGTCTATCTACAGGTAACTGACAAAATAAAGGAAACACCAACATAGTGTCTTAATAGGGCGTTGGGCCACCAACGGTGTAAAATTGCGCAACTTAAACATCCTCAGCAAAAAGAGCTAAATTCATTACAGATTTCTTGAGTTCTGGGGATTTTGAGGAAGTGAAATAGGCTTCCGCGTCTGCTGTGTGTCATGGGGGAGAAGCATCACCAACCGAACGTGGAATCGGTCAGGAAACACACCTCCAAGACTGAAATCTCGTTTTTCTAATGAGCAACAGACAAACAAACGTGCCAAACGGTGTGTTCAGTGGCTTTTCACATGTGAGAGTTGAAAACAAGTCCTAGATTTATGAAAGTTATCTGTATAAACCCAATGTTGTTGTACATCGTCTATTGTGGATCATTACTGTTCTGTTGACACACATGGGGCTGATGATGGCCAGGAAAACAAGGAAGAGGTCAAGGTGCCAGCAGCTAAGGGCATCGTACTCGATATTGACTTCACTTCATTCACCTTAAGACAGGATATCCTTCCCCAGCACTCATCAGGAGGAGAAGGATAGAGTATTGGACATGGACACTGTGAAATCAGCCCCTTTCCGGGTGGAAATCAGCCCCATTTCGAAGAGAAGTATTGCAATGGTGTATGGTCGCCCACCACCTGTCAGTCAAAATTATAAGTTCCTTTTGTTTGACTGATTCTGTGACGGCCTATGTCATGCTCCCGAGTGATGCAGCGATCTAAGGCACTGCATCTCAGTGCTGTGTGACAAAACTGCACATTTTAGAGTGGCCTTTTATTTTCCCAAACACAAGGTGCACCTGTGTAATGATCATGCTGTTTAATCAACTTCTTGATATAGCACACCTGTCAGGTGGATGGATGATCTTCGCAAAGGATAAATGCTCACTAACAGGTATGTAAACAAATTTGTGCACATTATTTGAGAGAAATAAGCTTTTTGTGCATATTATGGAACATTTCTGGGATCTTTTAGTTTTGCTCATGAAACATGGGACCAACACTTTACATGTTGCGTTTATATTTGTGTTCAGTGTGTGTCATTCACAACATATGAACGGGAGCTATAATCCTTTCAAATCAGAAGATACATCTCCTTGAAATGTTGATATTTTGTTGCGTTGACAACCAAACACAATTCAATATCAGTAAATATCATTACATTTTAAATCAACCAGAGCTTGAAACCCTAAGCCTATTGTATTGTCTATTTTTTTTGATGAATTCTGGGTTGATTTGAAACCATAGCTGTTGACGACATTGCAAATTATATTTAGGCCTAAACAGCATCATTAATGATAAGGTATAGTCACATTTCATTTGCTCTGTTAAACCTACTCTTTCGAATGACTTCGACAGCAACAGTCAATCTATTTCATTTTTAAGTGGAGATCTTTCAACAATCATTCTCACGATAGCACATTGATCGCAGTCAGTGACAAATATTGTAGCAAAGCTGGGCTTGATTAAAATGCTGAATGGGAGACCTAAGGATAGCTGTTGATAGATATATTCTGCAGTAGGTGAGTAGGTGCTTCCCAGCCTACTGTTTTTTTTCCTGACAGTGGATATACCGTCAAAGATCTGACGTTGTTTTAAAGTTGCAAATTCAACATATTTTATACAAGGTTTGTCTATGCTGAAATTTGGTGACCATGATGACATAATCCTGTGGTTGAAATTTCACCCTCAAAACAACAGTTTACATTGAGGACGTTCTTTCAAATCCAATGCATTTTCCACGTCACAATAAGTTGTCAAAGTACGTTGAAACGACATTGATTCAACCAGTTTGTGCCCAGTGGGAGACTACTTACGTTGCTTCCAGAAGCATACAGTTAGTGCTGTGCATGATCATGAGGTGTATTTGCTATCATATATTTTCTAACACCACATTCTTTGATCACAGCATTCTGCACTACTCCAACACCAGAGAACGCACCACGACAAGGGGACCACCTTGCCTCCTAATCCACAAAGAGGAAGGAGAGGCTCAAGTAGAGTTCCTTTTTTCACTGCCATAACCATCAATCGTTTCAACTCAGTCCTACTGACATTTGCTGCTGTCACTGATTGGGCAATAATCGTTTTTTTTTGTCAACCAGTCTTTTCGACTCTTTTAAAAACGGACACCTCAAAACTCTCCTTTCACATATTAAGTTCCTCCACGAAGCTTCCATAGATCTGTCTCAACAAAAAGGTAAGTAGATCTCGTTCCTCTTCAGACCATCCAGGGTGAGACCAATAAGGATCCTCCGGGTGACCTTCAGGCCATCCAGGGTGAGGCCAATAAGGATCCTCCGGTTGACCTTCAGGCCATCCAGGGTGAGACCAATAAGGATCCTCCGGGTGACCTTCAGGCCATCCAGGGTGAGACCAATAAGGATCCTCCGGGTGACCTTCAGGCCATCCAGGGTGAGACATACAACATACAGGTAGAGCTATGCATGATCAGTATTATCTATATTTGCTATTATCTATTTATCTACATTATTTTGTTCAGTATCCTACACCACTTCACCATCACCAGAAGAAGAACTTGCCTCCTGCTCACCAATGAGTAAGGAGAGGCACATGAAGCGTCCTTTCACTTCCTTCAATAAACTGTAATTTTCCCATTCATGAGTCCTTAAGTGAAATTTCTATAAAACACATTTTAAAGTAGATTGATGAGATCAACAAACAAGAAAATGATTGGGCATTCTAAGTTCAAAGAAACCCTTCATGGCATTCTATGAGTCTCACTTCCGTGGTTGAGTTCCAGACAGACTAGACCTTGTTGCCAAGGCTGTAAATCCTATTGTAGTCTATTCTCCCCTTTGGACTCATTAATAAAGTCCCTAGTAATCAGGTTAATGTGTGACACGAGTGGTCTGACAAAAATATTGGCAATGAATATGAGTACACCACTGCAAAGCATGAGGCAAGCTGACCATCTCTAATAAATAGTCGACCATTGTTTGTTAATAAAGGGACATTTCTAAATGTTTCAACTTCATATTTATCATCTCCAGCACCACCCCAGCATACAATGGCAAGAAAAAGTATGTGAACCCTTTGGAAATACCTGGATTTCTGCATAAATTGGTCATAACATTTGATCTGATCATCATCTCGGTCACAACAATAGACAAACACAGTCTGCTTAAACTAACACACAAACAATCGTACGTTTTCATGTCTTTACTGAACACACTGAGTAAACATTCACAGAGCAGAGAGAAAAAGTATGTGAACCCCTGGATTTAATAACTGGTTGACCCTCCTTTGGTAGCAGTAACCTCAACAAAACGTTTTCTGTAGTTGCAGATCAGACCTACACAATAGTCAGGAGGAATTTTGGACCATTCCTCTTTACAAAACTGTTTGTTCAGAAATATTCTTGTGATGTCTGGTGTGAACTGCTCTCTTGAGGTCATGCCACAGCATCTCAATCGGATTGAGGTCAGGGCTCTGACTAGGCCACTCCAGAAGGCATATTTTCTTCTGTTGTTGATTTACTTCTGTGTTTTGGGTTGTTGTCCTGTTGCATCACCCATCTTCTGTTGAGCTTCAATTGGCAGACAGCCTAACATTCTCCTGCAAAATTCTTGATAAACTTGGGAATTCATTTTTCCGTCGATGATAGCAAGCTGTCCAGGCCCTGAGGCAGCAAAGCAGCCCCAAACAATGATGCTCCCTCCACCATACTTTACAGTTGGGATGAGGTTTTGAATTTGGTGTGCTGTGACTTTTTTTCTCCACACATAGTATTGTGTGTTCCTTGTAAACAACTCAACTTTAGTTTCATCTGTCCACAGAATATTTTACCAGTAGCGCTGTGGAAAATCCATGTGCACTTTTGCAAACTTCAGACGTGCCCTAATGTTTTTTTGGACAGCAGTGGCTTCTTCCTTGGTGTCCTCCCATGAACACCATTCTTGTTTAGTGTTTTACGTATCGTAGACTGATCAACAGAGATGTTGGCATATTCCAAAGATTTCTGTAAGTCTTTAGCTGACACTGTAGGATTCTTCCTAATCTCATTGAGCATTCTGCGCTGTGCTCTTGCAGTCATCTTTGCAGGATGGCCACTCCTAGTGAGAGTAGCAACAGTGCTGAACTGTCTCCATTTAATCGACCATTTGTCTTAACGTAGACTGATGAACATGAAGGCTTTTAGAGATACTTTTGTAACCCTTTCCAGCTTTATGCAAGTCAACAATTCTTAATCTTAGGTCTTCTGAGATCTCTTTTGTTCGAGACATGGTTCACATTTTATTTCTTTAACAAGGCAAGTCAGTTAAGAACAAATTCTTATTTACAATGATGGCCTACCGGGGAACAGTGTGTTAACTGCCTTTTTCAGGGGCAGAACCACAGATTTTTACCTTGTCAGCTCGGGGATTAAATCCAGCAACCTTTCAGTTACTGGCACAATGCTCTAACCACTAGGCTACCTGCCTCTCCACATCAGGCAATGCTTCTTGTGAATAGCAAACTCAAATTTTGGGCGTGTTTTTTAGAGGGCGAAGGCAGCTCTAACCAACATCTCCAATCTCGTCTCATTGATTGGGCTCCAGGTTAGCTGACTCCTGACTCCAATTAGCTTTTGGAGAAGTCATTAACCTAGGGGTTCACATACCTTTTCCAACCTCCACTGTGAATGTTTAAATTATGTATTCAATATAGACAAGAAAAATACAATAATGTGTGTGTTATTAGTTTAAGCACACTGTTTGTCTATTGTTGTGACTTAGATGAAGATCAGATCAAATTTGATGACCAATTTATGCAGAAGTCCAGGTAATTCCAAAGGGTTCACATACTTTTTTCTTGCCACTGTATGTAAAAATGGTGCATTTCTATGTTCTGTTGTCAAAAAAGACAAGTGTTTCCAAGGACACTGGTGTGCATCGTGTGATTTTGACCAATTGTGAGTAGGCATTATCTTTCTCAAAGTTTTTCCAAAAACATTGTCAACCAATTAGTAGGCAATGCCTTCTCAAAATTGGTAAAAATCACACGATGCACTGGTGTGCATGAAAACATAGAAGTGCACAGTTTTTATATATGTTGGGACAGTGATGGAGATTAATATTATTAGCTTTTCCTTTAACGTTTCAAAGGCTGTCCATAATATACTATGATCATGTATTCAATCACACATTCAATAAGTTGGTTGTAACAGATGCTATAACCGTATGAATTACTCCAATGTTACACAGAGGCCCCAAAGGTCACTAATATTGACGGCACCGTCTTCCAACCGCCCATTGGCTAACATAGCTAAATCTATAAACACACTCTGAAGCGTGCTTCCCATTAGATGGTGTCTCCTCGATCAGAGTCCAGTGGGAGTCATGAGACTGGAGCACAAAACCTCAATGTGTGTTGGTGGGATATCATGAGATGTGTGTTAGCAATTAGCAGAGTGTAACACAACCATCTCACGTTCTCTAATGTGTAATGCACTTTCTTAACCTAAAGAACATTTTCTTACTGACAGTCCCTGTTTTGGGGAAAAGCTTTGGGATGGAGCTGGAGAAATGTAACCACTATGGATGCAAGGACTGATATCAAATGGATAGTTTTAACCATGTTTTGATGCTATATAGTGTTTGCTACATTTACTTTGTTTACAAACATTGGAGTAATACAAGTTTGTGTTTTGGGTTCTGATGGGGTACGACAGTTGAACTAAGCTCATGAGGCATTTACTATTTAAACAAAATAATGTGGACACCCCTTCAAATTAGTGGATTTGGCTATTTCAGCCACAACGGCTACTGCAAGGTGTATAAAATCAAGCACACAGCCATGCAATCTCCATAGACAAACATTAGCAGTAGAATGGCCTTACTGAAGAGCTTGGTGACTTTCAATGTGGCACAGTCATAGGATGCCACCTATCCAACTAGTCAGTTCGTCCAATTTCTGCCCTGCTAGAGCTGCTCGGTCAACTGTAAGTGCTGTTATTGTGAAGTGTAAATGTCTAGGAGCAACAACGGCTAAGCTGCGAAGTGGTAGGCCACACAAGCTCACAGAATGGGATGACCGAGTGCTGAAGCGCATAAAAATCGCCTGTCCTCTTTGCAACATTCGCTACTAAGTTCCAAACTGCCTCTGGAAGAAACGTCAGCACTAGAACTGTTTGTCGGGAGTGTCATGAAATGGGTTTCCATGGCCGACCAGCCTCACTGGGTTTGGCGGATGACAGGAGAGTGCTACCTGCCCCAATGTACAGAGCCAACTGTAAAGTTTGGTGTAGGAGGAATAAATATCTGGGGCTGTTTTCATGGTTTGGGCTAGGCCACTTATTTCAAGTGAAGGGAAATCTTAACGCTACAGCATACAATGACATTCTAGACGATTCTGTGCTTCCATCTTTGTGGCAACAGTTTGGGGAAGGACCTTTCCTGTTTCAGCATGACAATGCCCCCCTGTGCACAAAGCGAGGTCCTTAAAGAAATGGTTTGTCGAGATCAGTGTGGAAGAACTTGACTGGCCTGCACAGAGCCCTGACTGCAACCGCATCGAACACCTTTGGGATGAATTGGAACGCAGAATGCGAGCCAGGCCTAATCACCCAACATCAGTGCCCAACTTCACGAATGCTCTTGTTGCTGAATAGAAGCAAGTCCCCACAGCAATGTCCCAACATCTAGAGGAAAGCCTTCCCAGAAGAGTGGAGCCTGTCATAGCAGCAAAAGGGGGACCAACTCCATATTGATGTCCATGATTTTGGAAGGAGATGTTCGACGAGCAGGTGTCCACATACTTTTGCTCATGTAGTGCATATTCTTCAAGAATCAATGGGTAAATATAATTACATTTATAAGTCCCAAAATGGATGTATTAACTGCAGATTGCCCATTTAAATTACCTTCAAAGTAATTGCATTATGATTGGGTTATTAATGTTTCATTGTGTCACAATGTTCCCATGAACGATTGGTTCTCCATCAAAATGTCTGCGGTCAGTCTGCCATTTGAATGGAATTTGCTCAGCTATGACTTATAAGTTGTTTTCAGCTACATGAACCAAAAGTAAACATGACCAAGTGACAATGATCACGTTCCCCTGCTCAGACGTTGCATGCATCAACCAATGGTTGCGTATCCACCTCATCGATTGTGTTATCGACTGACAGATTGCTAGTGTATGATGTGGTTAGCTGATACTTACACACACACGTTCTCGTGTTTCCACATCGTCCACACTAAATTGTGGAAAGACTGGTTGCATAACAAGTTTCAAGTTGCATTTGTCACATGCACAAGTATAGTGAAACGCTTAACTTGGAAGCCCTTCCCAACAGTGTAGTATTCAATATCTAAATATTAGAACAAAAACGACAGGAAAAATAAGCAATAAGAGGGGAAGAAGAAGAAGAAGATAATAACTAGAGAATGTAAGCTGTATACAGGGTCGGTGCCAGTACCAAATGTACAATGTGCAGGGATACTGGAGTGGTTGAGGTAGATACAGTATGTACATGTCGGTAGGGATTAGGAGAAAGTGGCTGGTAGCAGAATAAATAACAATAACACAAATAAAAAAAACTATAGTAAACAATATCGTAGCAGCATAAGTGCTGTGGGTGCCTGCGTCGTGGTGAGTGTGTGTGAGTGTGTGTGTGTGTGTATGTTTGAGTGTTACGGTGTGTGTATGTTTGAGTGTTAGTGTGTGTATGTTTGAGTGTTAGTTTGTGTGTGTGTGTGTGTGTGTGTGTGTGTGTGTGTGTGTATGTTAGTGTGTGTATGTGCAAGAGTGTCAGTGTAGGCGGCTGGAAAGTAAACAGGGCTGGAAAGTGACTGGTAGCAGGAATATATATATACTTATGGTTATATACTAATGGTAATATACAGTATAAGTACACTCTCATTCAAAGGTTTGGGGTCACTTAGAAATGTCCTTGTTTTTGAAAGAAAAGAAAAGCAATTTTTTTGTCCATTCAAATAACATCAAATTGATCAGAAATACAGTGTAGAGATTGTAAATGACTATTGTAGCTGGAAACGGCAGATTTTTTATGGAATATCTACATAGGCGTACAGAGGCCCATTACCAGCATCCATCACTCCTGTGTTCCAATGGCACGTTGTGTTAGCTAATCCAAGTTTATCACTTTAAAAGTCTAATTGATCATTAGAAAACCCTTTTACAATAATGTTAGCACAGCTGAAAACTGTTCTTCTGATTAAAGAAGCAATTAAACTGGCCTTCTTTAAACTAGCTGAGTATCTGGTAGCCTAGTGGTTAGAGCGTTGGACTTGTAACCGAAAGGTTGCAAGATCGAATCCCTGAGCTGACAAGGTAAAAATCTGTCGTTCTGCCCCTGAACAAGGCTTTTCTTTCCCACTATTCCTTGGCCGTCATTGAAAATAAGAATTGGTTCTTAACTGACTTGCCCAGTTAAATAAAGGTAAAATAAGATCTGGAGCATCAGCATTTGTGGGTTCGATTACAGGCTCAAAATGGCCAGAAATAAAGAGCTTTCTTCTGAAACTCGCCAGTCTATTCTTGTTCTGAGAAATTAAGGCTATTCCATGTGATAATTTGCCAAGAAACTAAAGATCTCATACAACGCGGTGTACTACTCCCTTCACAGAACAGCGCAAACTGGCCCTAACCAGAATAGAAAGAGGAGTGGGAGGCCCCGGTGCACAACTGAGCAAGAGAACAAGTACATTAGAGAGTCTAGTTTGAGAAACAGACACCTCACAAGTCCTCAACTGGCAGCTTCATTAAATAGTACCCGCAAAACACCAGTCTCAATGTCAACAGTGAAGAAGCAACTCCGGGATACTGGCTTTCTAGGCAGAGTTTCTCTGTCCAGTGTCTGTGTTCTTTTGCCTATCTTAATCTTTTCTTTTTATTGGACATTCTGAGATATGGCTTTTTCTTTCCAACTCTGTCTAGAAGGCCAGCATCCCGGAGTCGCCTCTTCACTGTTGACATTGAGACTGGTGTTTTGCGGGTACTATTTAATGAAGCTGTACATTTAAACAGGAGTAATAGTGACCTGTAGCAGGATAAATAGATACTAATGGTTATGGTAGTAATAAATCCAATCAATAATCATTATAGCAGCAGTGTGTGAGTGTGGCATCAGTAGTGAGTGAGGGTGTATCTGAGTACGTGTATGTGAGTTGGTGTGTGTGTGAGTAAGAGTGACATTGATGGTGTTTGTATCTGAGTGGGTAGAGACCTGTGGATGGGCACAAACTAAACACTAAAGCCGGGAACTAATTTCCATTTAGTATTGAAATAAATTACAAATAAAAACTTGAAGCTGCAAGTAACACTTTCATTATTAAAGTTTTTGTAGGGTAGTCTGTGGGAGTGGGAGAGCAGTAGTTATTAGCCATTTAACATTCTTATGGATATAAGTGGTTTAGGAGTCTGTTGGTATGAGCCTTGATGCACCAGTAACCCCAGCCGGACGGGAGCATGGAGAACAGTCCATGTTTCGGGTGGCTGGAGTCTTTGAGAATTTTTCAGTCAGTCAGAATGCTCTCGATAGTGCAGCTATAAAAGTTTCTGAGGGGCCATGCCAAATCGTTTTAGCCTTCTGAGTGAGAAGAGGCACTGCCGTGCCTTCTTCACGACTGTGCTGGTGAGATGGACACTGAGGCTTGAAGCTCTTGACCCTCTTCACCGTGTGCACCCACCTCCTCCCCATTTCAATAATGCACTATGGCGTGCAGCATAATCCCATTGCTGCAATCTCGTGATCCTCTTAAACTGTTAGTTTGAGAAATCGCAGACAAACTTTGTGGGAAAAAATGTGGTAATTATATTTCATTAAGTTACTGTGCTCTCGTCCTCACGGCAAGGTGACTTACATAACGTACTTTGATCACTTTAGCTCATGCCAAACCATGATCACTTTAGCTCATGCCAAACCATGATCACTTTAGCTCATGCCAAACCATGATCACTTTAGCTCATGCCAAACCATGATCACTTTAGCTCATGCCAAGAACCTCATTTGGGTGGCTAAATGCAGAATTATGACCAAGGTTTTGAACTGGCAACTGGGGGAGGGCTGCGTGGGTGCGTCCCACGCCACTGTTTGCCAGTCCAGTACCATCATTCGTCATCTCAACTGTCAATAGCAAATCATTACCCTTTTTCCATGTCCTGTATTGCGGTTGCCAGTTTCTCCGCTATCACTGTACTGCAGTGTCCATTGTTGATTTACTTGTGCAAGATAACAACAAAGGGAGCTGGATATTGGGTAAATCCATTTGAATTCAATCACTTTTTGACAGCACCCCTTCTGATTTAAACAAAACCTTCCATACACATTTGCCAATTGTAAAAGTGCTCAGAAAGTAACTTTTGGAACCTGAATGCCAAAACAAAGTGATAAAGGTGCTCAAAGTGGACCTGTTTTGCATACCATACCATACCATACCATACCATACCATAAGACATCCATGTCTTCATCACTGAAAAAGATAAATGTTTGTGTTTGATATAATTTAAAAGCTTACAAACAGGGTTTTCAAACTTCAACATTTCTGGTAAAAATGTTTGTTTTTTAAAATAAATATTGTAATTTTTTTTCAACCTTAAATGTCAATTATCTAAAAACAAGTAAACTCCGATTTTCTTTCTCCATATTCACTTATGTTGTAGAATGGGCCTATCCCTGAAAGCCATTCCTTTGGCATAAAAGGTCCAAAAGGTCACTTTCTGACCATTTCTTCCATGGGCAAACATGTATGAAAGGCTTTGTTTAAATCAAAAGGGATGCTGTCAAAAAGTGATGGAATTCATATGGATTTACCCTACTGTTTTAAGAGATTGGTATCCAGGCAAACTATAAGCTTCTTCTCTCTACTTATTCTTCGTCACATCTGATCGGGTCTCTTTTCATATTTTTTTTTAACTCGAAGGGAAAGTGCTGTGTATTTTCATTGTTACAGTCTTACAGGACAGTTATACATCATGGGAGCATAATCTACTTCCTATGAGCTGCCGATCTCGTTTTAGTCTGCCAGGACAGTCATAAATAACTTTAGCCTCCATGCACATGACTTCAACTTGTCAAATTGTGCCTCCAATTAGGAAACCAAGAGGTCCATTCATCCCCTATTAGCTCAGCCAACCACATTTCCCATAATGGATGTTACAATCTCTTTCAACTGATCTGGTTGCTCTCACAGGGACCTCAGTCTGGTTTCACATCATTGTCAGTCTGTAGCAAGTCTGCTTTAGGACTATTGGGCTTAGACTCCCATGCCACAATTGTATATCTTTTTTTATTTCCTGTTCCAGTAAGAGAACTGTTTTCCCCCATATATCGTTTTTCACAGTTCATTGTACATACGAGGTGACCTCTCCTCACTAAGTTGGCAACCACATTTTATTTCACGGCATCCCATAAAGCACAAAATGGGCATATACATTGAAAATGCAGTGTACATAAACCAAAACATTGTTTCATCTCGGGCCAGCAAACCTTGCCAATATATCCTCCAAACACTGGCTTCACGGGCATTATCACTTTTATACAACGGGTTACCAACATATTCAAATAATGATTGACATATTTCATTAAAAACGTTATTTGATTTAATTAATTCATACTATTTCATCCTTCCACAAGATATAGTCCCGACACAAATCTGGGGTTGCTACCGAAGCACTCGATGTTCATTCTATTGGTTCGGTTGCCAGAGACGCGACCCAGTCGTTCAGTCTTTTTGTTCGACTGGGTCGAGTCCATATGTAATAGTATAACTTTAGACTGTACCCTCGCCTATACCCGGACGCGAACCCTCTGCACACATCAACCACATGTCACCCACGAAGCATCGTTACCCATCGCCCCACAAAAGCCGCGGCCCTTGCAGAGCAAGGGGAACTACTACTTCAAGGTCTCAGAGCATGTGTCGTCACCGATTGAAACGCTATTTAGCGCGCACCGCTAACTAAGCTATCAGTTTCACATCCGTTACACATAGGTACCGAACAAAAAGACTGAACGACTGGGTCGCGTCCATTGGCACCTATAGACTCGACCCAGTCGTTTTGTTCGGTACCTATAGACTCGACCCAGTCGTAGGTTGTAAATGTTTCATTGTCATTCTAGCTGGCAAAGGTTCTTATCCCTTGCTTGCCAGCTACGGCTACTTTACAGTCACGTCAAACAGTGCAGCCAGAATAACAACTGTAGTTGTATTTGCATTTTTATGCTGTTTTGTAGTGACATTTATTGTGACTTCCATAACAATGAGCTAATGATGCGCGATTTCGCCTGAAATAGAACATGTGCTCACTCGTCAGGACACTTGTTCAGAGGAGCTAGCCTACAACACAGCTAACACAATCACTTCAAACTGAAGCTGGAAAGACCGCAAACTACAGTAGCTGCACTTCGTTTAGTTGTACCTTTTTTCAATTCGCATTTATTTGTATATATCCATAAAAATGATGCAAACTGATTCATGAGTTCGACTGGCTGAGAAACGCTGCCTGCCTGTCTCTCGTCCCGACTCGCTCATTACTATGGGACAGCTGGAGATGGAAATTGAATATTGAAACAGTTCAGTATTCGGGATTAGACCCACCCGTTGCCTAATTAAAAATAACAAATTAACAACAACAAATTAATTCATGCAATGTGCATATGACATCATGTTCATAGGCAAAGATTTTGAATAGACATATATGACCACATGTCATATCCTCATAACCATTACTTGTTAAAAAAATAAGTTAATTTAGTTATTTGTACATGTGGGACCTAAAACTGCCCCTTTTTATATAGGGTGCTGCAGCTGATCATGTGAAAGATTGTATAAAGGTTTCATGTGAAATTTGCGTGATCGGGCGGAGAAATTGACGTAATAAGGCAAACTGTCCAATAGCGGACGCTGTTTTGCAGCCTATATGATTCTACAGTAGTTATATACTAGGGATATGACCCATCGCCTCTCACTGCAGCGGTGAACAGTTGAGAAACGAAAGCTAGGGGGACTGTTGCAAAAAAGCGATTGATAGAAGCAAGAATACATAAAACAATCTTCCTTTTGAATTTCTCTTCTTTTGTAGTATAACGCTCTACAAATTCAAATAAGGTCTGTTCAAAGAGGGGATTGCTCGAAACGAAGATAAGGGTTTGTGTAGCACGCAAGTTGACTAGCTGTCTAGCTAACGTTGCTACGGCAAAACTGAATCACCGTTCTAACTGTTACTGATTTGATAATCGACGTCGCTGATTTATCGACGTGCGCAAGTCGTCTTCGAAATCGGGGTGGTCGACCGTTCGCCATCCAACCCTGTTTTCCCCCTTGACGCAGTCCGAAGAGTGTACTGGTTCAGAGAATGCTAAAGAATGAGTCAAAGGGATACCTTGGTTCATTTGTTTGCCGGAGGGTGAGTAGCTATTATTTGCTGGGAATAAAGTTAGCTAGGCTACACAACATTTCGTGACTGACTTTTATAGTCAAAATTAGCTTGCATGGCTATCTTGGTGAAAATAACACCAATTTATTTCCAACATTGCCATTTTCCTAGGCGCGCGTGCATGTTACATTAGCAACTGCACTACCCGACCCATCCTCAGGCAGCAACTAGCCAGTTGCAGTATCAAAGTAGGTACCACGGTCTAGCTAGTTAGGCGCTGGCCACTGCTATTGTAGCCTAGTGTCAACACATCAGAGACATTGCAGTAGTGTCCGATGTTGACTTTTATCACACACGACAATTATTTCATTTGACAGAACAGGTTGACACCCACGCATCACACCACAGTGGTCGTGGTTTGCCCTGACAGATGAGAAGGCTCGTGAATGAAACATCCATGGCGCACGAGCCTTTGTTGTTCTCGAGCAGCGGTTGACCGATTAGCTATAGCTATATCGCCGAACAGCATGATTACATTTCCTGACACATTTATTTAGCATTTTATTACTCCGACAAAACACCTGTATAAAACACACATTTGTAAAGACGGAGAATATGCCCAGGCCTACAGGATTCGTACACTGTATCAACTGCTACCACACCATTCCATAGACTGGAGAAAAAGGTCAGGTCAAAACAGGGTTGTAATCATTCATCCGAACAGGAATAATGATGATTGCACTATAATGATTACATTATTCCAAACAGTTGGAACGTTTTACAACTAAAACGAGAGTTTTCTATTGGACAAATTCAGGTAGGTCCCTCCCCGTTTCGTTCCGTCTGCTTCCGTTTAAAAAACGTTTTGCAACTAAATTTGCGCAATGAATACGCCCCTAGGTAGGCTACAATATGTTAATTTGACTGACACACACGGTAGGCTATAAGTAAAACTCAACGCCACGATGTAATTCACATCAGCGGAGTTGAGCGGTGACTAGTGTGGGCGGACTTGGGCTCCGACCTCACATAAAATGTAGTTGTTTTTAATCGACAACTAAGGATTTCAGCACCCCCAAAATAGCCCGCAATTATATTGCACATTCATTGTACTGCTCGACTCCATTGTGAATTTGTTTTACTTGGTTAAGGATAGTCTAGTTATGCATGTCAGTGAAAATATTGAGGAACAGTATTCTCCGTCAATTCTATTTCTAGCACGCACATAGAACAAAACGGGTCTCGTTTGATTTGGGCAGAAGTCTCCCAGTGTTTATTTCAAGTGTCATTCTCATTGTCTAAAATAAAACTGTAAGAATGTCTCAATTGTAAACGTTGTCAACATACTACCTGCGTGTTTCCGTTCCTGTAGTGTATATTATTGGAGACATATGTGTCACTAATTTTCTAGCTTTGCTACATTGTAGTTGACCTTTACATTCAATACATCATGCTGACACAGGGGAAGTTGAAAGGGTACAAGGGCACCTGTCTGTAGTCTAGGCTGTGGAAAATTGACTTGTTATTTGTGTTGATTCCATGTCAGACTGCTCCAAGTAAATTGAGATTGTAGATTTCACCTATGTGCTTAGGGGCATTGAAACATGACCCGTTGGTTATTAGAGCCATTCTCGCAATTGGACACTAAATATGCCTACTTATCACGGCAAATCTAATTCTAGTATGGTTTTAGGCGCAGGTCTTTGGATGACACATTCAGAGGAAGACAAGATGCTGCTTGATTCCATTGTAGTGCCAGAATAGTTTTCTTCATTTCCTCTTTCTTTCTTAGCTTTGTTTTCCCCTTTTTATGTTGTTTACTTTGTCTGTCAGCCTCTTCTTTTCTTTCAGGCACTCTGCAAACTTTTAAAATGTCAGCATGTAAGGCCTGCCAAACCAGAACATTTTGTATCTCCTTTATTGGGCTATGAAAACGCAATGTTAGGGGCACAAGTTGTGACAAAGTTACTTCATCGAGAAGCAAATAATTACAGTCCCCTTGATATTTCTCACAACAGGGCTCAAGGCCTGTGCATGTTAACTCTTACTGCCTGTTGTACACACACACACACACACACACACACACAGCAGCAGCATGGAACAGCCTTCTGAATCTAGGCCAAAGGTCGCTCTTGCCTGTATGTGGGTTAGTCTGACAGAGCTCAGCCTGTAGCAGCCAGTCAGCACTCACCATGCATGATACTCACATTCAGTAAACCTAACCTACAGATTATATACACAATGGTGACTATTTTCAGGAACCATTCCACTATAGTTGTGCCTTGTAGTGCGCATTCTACACAGCCCTGAGCCCATGTTGAGGTTCATTTTACGAATATTATTTGAAAGAGGAGCTGGGAAAGCCTGTAACCTAGCAAACACAGGAGGGGGGGCAGACAGACAGACCATGTCAAGGTGTTACAGGCAAAAGGGCCAGCACCTCAGTTTGCACATTGTCACAGACAAGTTAGTCCAGTTCAAAGTCTCCCAGGCAGTGGGTTGGCCCCTGGCCACAACGGTTAGAGACTATTTACAGTTGCACGTTTTTATGTTAAACTCAAGCTGAATGTGTGTCAATAGGCTGAACCTGACCCAGATCCAGCTGCTGCTAGCATTGAAAATCAGCTGGTTGTTTCCAGAAATACCAGGTCTAGATGTGGGTGGTTCTTACTCTACTTCTCCACTGCGTTGTTGGCCCCAATAAAATCGGAGT
Source organism: Oncorhynchus mykiss (assembly GCF_057628025.1). NCBI lineage: Eukaryota > Metazoa > Chordata > Actinopteri > Salmoniformes > Salmonidae > Oncorhynchus > Oncorhynchus mykiss. Next base: position 56,207,928 of record NC_143029.1, read on the forward strand.
TGAATAATCCACCATTCACTTCAGGAGATTTTATGCCCGTTTTAGTATCACAAAGCTTTACAACGTTAAAAAAAGCAACAAACTAGAATATAGCTGTTTGTTTGGTAGCACTTTCAATTACAGCACAGAATAAAGTAGTTAGGCCTATAACATGGTAAAGTAGTTAGGCCTATAACATGGTAAAGTAGTTAGGCCTATAACTTGGTAATAAAGTAGTTCGGCCTATAACTTGGTAATAAAGTAGTTAGGCCTATAACTTGGTAATAAAGTAGTTAGGCCTATAACTTGGTAATAAAGTAGTTAGGCCTATAACTTGGTAATAAAGTAGTTAGGCCTATAACTTGGTAATAAAGTAGTTAGGCCTATAACATGGTAATGAAGTAGTTAGGCCTATAACTTGGTAATAAAGTAGTTAGGCCTATAACTTGGTAATAAAGTAGTTAGGTCTATAACTTGGTAATAAAGTAGTTAGGCCTATAACTTGGTAATAAAGTAGTTAGGCCTATAACATGGTAATAAAGTAGTTAGGCCTATAACATGGTAATAAAGTAGTTAGGCCTATAACTTGGTAATAAAGTAGTTAGGCCTATAACTTGGTAATAAAGTAGTTAGGCCTATAACATGGTAATAAAGTAGTTAGGCCTATAACTTGGTAATAAAGTAGTTAGGCCTATAACTTGGTAATAAAGTAGTTAGGCCTATAACATGGTAATGAAGTAAAGGTTAGCACAGTATTTACTGTACTTTTGGCTATTCTGACCTGCCCATCTTCCTCCCCTACTCTTTTTCTCTCTCCCCATCTAGGTGTGGGGGCACAGTGGGTGCTATTCTGACTTGTCCGCTGGAAGTAGTGAAGACCAGACTCCAGTCCTCTCATGTCACCTTTTACATCTCTGAGGTGCAGCTCACCACCGTTAACGGGGCCAGTGTGGCCCGCATGGCCCCCCCGGGACCCTTGCACTGCCTCAAGTAAGTTCACCAACACACAGGGGTCACAGAGAACATCCTACACATTATGTGAGTTTACAGGGTTTGGTGGGTCAGTTCTATTTTCATTTCAGTTCCAGACTATTCAGGTGATGAACTGAAATGTTTGCACTTACCACAGAGAATACACAGTCTACTCAGTGAGGTTGGAGTCAATTCTTTGAAGTTGAGTTCAGTTCCAGTCTATTCTTGGGATGAGTGGGTGTTTATGGACATTGCACAAACAAAAACCATGTGGGTCGAATTCCGACCCAAAACGTTCACGTGTAACCTGATAAACTCTGTTGACATCAGTGCAGGGTTTCCGTGACCCCAACATTTATTGTCAATCTGATCTCTTATCAATTCAATTAATCAATTGAAAACTCACAACGGAATGGAGTTAAAATAGAAATCATCCTAACCCTTGTACCAGCAACTGGCAAACCAACAGCAGACCTTCCTCCATCATCAAACGGATCACCGACCCTCTCGGGAAGAGTTTATATCTGGCTGTTTACCTGTCAAGGTCACCTACAGTATCATACCTGCCCTTTAATACCATTACCGAACACCCTATGACTCAAAGATGAGTTACTGTAGACGGGAGTGTTACCAGACAGAAACATGTTTCAACTTCTCCTTTTTCATGGTTACGGAGCGGCCATCTTTTATTGTCCACAAAGGTCGTTAATGAAAGAGCCTACTTTACCCAGTCTAATTTTTTTTATTAATCTAGGAGATTCCTTCCCTGCTTTCATCATACTATGTTATGACTGAATCTTCACTTGCATTCAGCATTTTGATCGCAGGAATATGGATCTTCCTTACAGTGTCCGACATTAACGATGCCCCGGGACCAGTAAGAACATGTCGGGCCAGTGGATCTTGTCGGTGCATTTTTGCATTCCAGTTCAACATTTACCTACTCTGTCGCAGTCTACCATTAAAGACTACAGTCGTGCTTTTTGTATTTGAGCAATACGATTGGCCGTTCGTTCAAGCTCCACCACGTTCCCGAGCACTCAAGCTGTACAGAAGTTAATGCGTTCACACAGCACACTCGAGCTGTCCAGAGCAAAAAGACTAGCCCATCAATCAACTCGCTGAGCTTATTATTTTTTTTAAGGAAAGTGATTTACAAAATGAATTGTGAACATACTAGCAATATGCTGGCTACTGTTGATTGTCTGCAAAGAGAAAGTTACAAAAATACACTTTAGCATTAGTCTTGGCTAGCCTACTGTAGCCAGGTCGCTATCTCTTTTGGAACGCCGTTCTCTTAAAGGGGCAGCGTCCTATTTTTAGATAAAGTAAAAATATTTTCAAAATGGCATATTTTACAAACAAAAATGAATACAATGCAATTCTAAAGAATGGAGTAATGACTTTGCTAAATTATATTACACAGCTTTTTAATACATATAACCAAATGTTGCTTGTTAATAGCTGCATATTGAGAGAAAGGATGCCAACCTGTATGATCCTAATTAAAACCACACCATGTCCGGGCCAGTAGAAATTCTGTTTGGGCAAGTAGATTTATGGCCAGGCCAGTGAGAGAAAAAGTTTACGTTGGACCCTGCCCACACACAACCACATAGCGGGAATAGCTTCTAGACATTATTTTGGTAAAACACATCTCAGATTGGGGATTTAGCCTTGTTTTCATCATTTCCGATAAGGCAAAAATATCCCTTATCATATTGGACAAGAACAAGTTGTTCCATAGCATACTTAAATCTGCCTCTCGCTCATTTGTAAAAATAGGAGAACAGAAGGGGGAGAGGCTTAGTGTGGTTCTGTTTTGGTTTGCTTATACCGACAGCTGTTAACATGCCCTCATCTCAAATATTCCCCACCGAGGGGCCTGGAGGCACAACCTGTTTCACAACTGGCGTTATGAAGGGAGCATACAGTAAGTGAGGGGTAATGGAGGCTTGAGCATATTATGGCCCAGTATTTTTAGATAGACCTTGTAGTTGTATGGGAATACAGTGCATTCGGAAAGTATTCAGACATCATGACATTTTCTAGATTTTGTTACATTATAGCCTTATTCTAAAATGGATTGAAGTTTTTTCCCCTCATCAATCTACACACAAAACCCCATAATAACAAAGCAAAAACAGTTTTTTTGAAATGTTTGTAAATGTATTAAAAATTGAAATTCAGACCCTTTACTCAGTACTTTTTGAAGCACCTTTGGCAGTGATTACAGCCTCGAGTCTTCTTGGGTATGACGCTACAAGCTTGGCACACCTGTATTTAGGGAGTTTCACCCATTTCTTCTCTGCAGATCCTCTTAAGCTCTGTCAGGTTGGATGGGGAGCGTTGCTGCACAGCTATTTTCTGGTCTCTCCAGAGATGTTCGATTGGCTTTAAGTCCGGACTCTGGCTGGGCCACTTAAGGACATTCAGAGACTTGTCCCGAAGCCACCCCTGCATTGTCTTGGCTGTGTGCTTAGGGTCATTGTCCTGTTGGAAGGTGAACTTTTGCCCCAATCTGAGAACCTGCTCCAGAGTGCTCAGGACTTCATCAAGTATCTCTCTGTACTTTGCTCTGTTCATCTTTGCCTCTATCCGGTCTAGTCTCCTAGTGTCTGCCACCGAAAAACATCCCCACAGCATGATGCTGCCACAAATGCTTCACCGTAGGGATGGTGGCAGGTTTTCTCCAGACGTGACGCTTGGCATTCAGACCAAACAGTTCAATCCTGGTTTCAGGGTTGGTAGTCCCATAGGACGGTGCACAATTGGCCCAGCGTCTTCCGGGTAAGCCAGTGTAGTCCGTCATTGTAACTGACTTGCCTAGTTAAATAAAACAATCATCAGACCAGAGAATCAAACTCCAAGGGGGCTGTCATGTGCCTTTTTAACTGAGGAGTGGCATCCGTCTGGCTACACTACCAGAAAGGCCTGATTTGATGGAGTGCTGCAGAGATGGGTGTCCTTCTGGAAGGTTCTCCCATCTCCACAGAGGAACTCTGGAGCTTTGTCAGAGTGACCATCAGGTTCTTGGTCACCTCCCTGACCAAAGCTCTTCTCCTCCGATTGCTCAGTTTGGCCGGGTGGCCAGCTCTAGGAAGACTCTTGGTTTAAAACTTCTTCCATTTGAGATTGATGGAGGCCACTGTGTTCTTAGGGACCTTCAATGCTGCAGAAATATTTTGGTACCCTTCTCCAGATCTGTGCCTCGACACAATCCTGTCTTGGTGCACTACGGACGATTCCTTCGACCTCATGGCTGACACGCACTGTCAACTGTGGGACCTTATATAGACAGGTGTGTACCTTTTTCAAATCATGTTCAATCAATTGAAATTACCACAAGTTGTAGAAACATCAAGGATGATCAATGGAAACAGGATGCACCTGAGCTCAATTTCGAGTCTCATAGCAAAGGGTCTGAATACTTACGTAAATAAGGCATTTGTTTTTTAATTTTAATATATTTGCAAAAAATGTCTAAACCTGTTTTCGCTTTGTCATTCTGGGGTATTGTGTGTAGACAGATAGAAAATGTATCCATTTTAGAATAAGGCGGTAACGTAACCGTGGAATAAAGGAAGGGGTCTGAATACTTTCCGAATCAACTGTATTTGTGGGTCTCAATGAAATACTGTAACGGTCGTCGTATGAGAAGGTGTGGACCAAAGCGCAGCGTGGTAAATGTTCACGTTATTTTTATTTAAACTGAACACAAAACAAAATAACAAAGAGAATGAACAAAAAACGAAACAGTCCTGTCAGGTGCAGAAACACAAAACTACTACCCACAAAACCCATGTGGGAAAAAAGCTGCCTAAGTATGGTTCTCAATCAGAGACAACGATAGACAGCTGCCTCTGATTGAGAACCACACCCGGCCAAACAACAAAGAAATACAAAACATAGAAAATGAACATAGAATGGCCACCCTACTCACACCCTGGCCTAACCAAAATAGAGAATAAAAGCCTCTTTATGGCCAGGGCGTGTGTCACGGGGGACTAGGTGTGTGAGGGAAGAATCAGGCGCAGAGAGTTCCACAGGAAGAAGTGCACTTTAATATGGCACCAAAAAGCAATGCCCACAATACAGGGCGCGAAAAATATGGACCAACCCAAAACACAGGGTACCAGGTCCGGAGCACGAACACACCTATCAACACAAACACGTAACACAAGAATAATCCCGCACAAAACAAGGGCGGGTATACTAGCTTTAAATAAGGAAGCCCATCAGGCAAACACAAATAGACACAGGTGCAACTAATAAGACAAAACAAACAGAAAAGGAAAAAGGGATCGGTGGCGGCTAGTAGGCCGGTGACGACGACCGCCGAGCACCGCCTGAACAGGCAGGGGAGCCAACTTCCGCGGAAGTCGTGACAGCGTCACAAATACATTGTTAGAGAATCACGTGGCAGTTATCTTTTCAAGGAAATTAAATATTACACTAGTTTAGTACAGTGTCTGTAAATAAATATTGATAAAGATGTGAGTCGAGGTGCAAAACATAAAAAATCCTAATTGAAAAGAAAAAGGCACAACGTGCACACATGGGTTAGGTGTCTATGATGAGCGAGCGTTGCGCCTTTTCATTTTCAGGAAATATTGATTTCCCATTTATTTGTCTCTGCCTGCAAATCGTCTTCTTAAAGGCAGGCTATATCCTATATGCAAAACGTAGCTCAAGGGAAGTGCAAGTGTCTGCTGTCATCATTCTTGCTGCTTCAAGTTCAGAAGCTATATGTGCAAGATCATGTGCGCGTGTGTGGTCTCAATTCAATAGAGTAGGCTATATCCTACGCGTGGACGAAGAGGCATGGGACAGTTATCTTTTCAAGGAAATGTACTTCCTAAATATGTTTGGGCTATAGTTGACTACATTGCCTAGAAATAATAATTGATCACCCAGAATTGTCTTGGTGTGAAAAAATCAAACGTAGCTCAAGAGAAATTGCAAGTCTCTTAAACCCCTTTGAGTCGATTTCTGCGGCCCCGCTGAATTCTAATTGGCGTAATAAAATCCGCCTGTTTAAGTTAGAGATTGCATTTTGGATGAGTCTCAAACGATCGCATCCGCCGATGTTGCCCTTCCGCATCTGCGGTGAAAGGTGGCAGAGCTACAGCGGTGTTTTGTCGGACCATGAGACATCCTTTAGCGCCCGAACGGTTTTGCCCAACAAAATATTATGACACCTCTATTCGCTGATATAGCCCAGTAATACCGACAGCCTAATATAATTGGCCACGAGAATTCCTGGTAATTTAACCTATTTCTATGGTTATTTTTGCTCATTTTGATGTTGCCTACAGGGCACAAAATTACTTGGGACTATGGCTGCCAAGTGAGCTGCGTCACAGGTGCCTAAAATAACATTGCGGGACTGCGATTGGGTTCGCGACCAGTTCTTGCGGTAGCGGGTCGGAGTCGGACAGAAAGCCAGCGGGTGCGGTATGGAAAGCTGCGGGCGGGAGCTGCGGCCCAGACCTCTAGCTGGAGGCTTGGTTCCGTCTTATCACAGCTCCGCTGCAGTGTTCTTGGACCTGCTTCTCTCCCGTCTTTCCCTCAGTCAACCTCCATGCTTCCGCCCTCGGGAAGCACTAGCTGAAACCCAACACCACCACTAGGCAGCACAGGGAGAAAAACCCTGCCGAAGTGGGTCACCAGCGTACGCAGCGCTGGCCAAATGAGCTGAGCTCTGTGGCTGCGTAGATATGAGGGAAGACGCTGGAAGTCTTCTAGGACTGTGTTCACAGTTGAATCGAGTGTCCTTAATCCTTGATATAAGGCTATTTCAAAGCAGTGCGCGTGTGCTATCTCGGTGGAGTAGGTTAATAGTGGAATAACCTTGGCTTGAATTCAGGCTAGTGATTCCTAGGGTGTAGGGTAGCAGCGATGTCAGGAAATGGGGTAACATTTTGTCATGGAGCTCATACACTGAGTGGACAAAACATGACACAGACTATCCAGGTGAAAGCTCTGATCCCTTATTGATGTCACTTGTTTAATTCTCTTTAAATCAGTGTAGATGAAGGGCGGGAGACAGGTTAAAGAAGGACTTTTAAGCCTCTTTTAGAGACATGGATTGTGTGTGTGTGTGCCATTCAGAGGGTGAATGGGCAAGACAAAAGATTTAAGTGCCTTTGAACATGGTATGATAGTAGGTGCCTGGTGCACCGGTTTGAGTGTGTCAAGAACTGCAAAGCTGCTGGGGTTTTCATGCTCAACAGTTTCCCGTGCGTCTCAAAAATGGTCCACCACCCAAAGGACATCCAGCCGACTTGACACAACTGTGGGAAGCATTGGAGTCAACATGGGCCAGCATCCCTGTGGAACGATTTCCATGCCCTGACGAATTGAGGCTGTTCTGAGGGCGAAAGGAAGGTGTTCATGTTTTATACACTCAGTGTATAGGCTAATGACACTATAAACACAGCATGAGCACAATCCTCAGCCATTACCATGTTACATAGAGCAGCTACTCGCACTGCGTGCCCTCACAATGTCATGCTGTCTCCATTGGAGGCCTGCCATCTATCTTCACTGTTTGGCAAGCCGCCTAATGCTACTCTTATCGCTCGTCGCCGATGACACAGCGTTACGTATCAGGTATATTGCCCTGTAGTACATTTCCTCTCGTTTTAAATCCCCATAATGTCCCAATGTCACACTCCCACAGACGAATGCTGAGATGCGTCATCTAATCGACTGCGTCATCAGTTCTATTGACCCACTTTTACACGTTTTTGGTTCCTTCCATTTGTGACTAATATTGTAATCCACAGATGCGTTTATGGTCCATTTCCTGATGCTGTGTGTTATTGTAAAATGGGACATAAATGCATCGGTATATTAGTTCAGATTTTAGGCAAAGGCCGATGTGCTATGGCCATGGCAGTCTGATTATACACATTGGCACTAGCCCACGACTGGAGCACTGTCTTGAAATCCATATTTTCTTATGTTTCAGCATAATGAATAATTAGCTCTTTGATTTAGCACTATGCTAACTGACAACGCCCCTCTCTACTCCCTCCCTCTACAGGTTGATACTGGAAAAGGAGGGACCCCGCTCGCTTTTCAGAGGGCTAGGGCCCAACCTGGTGGGTGTGGCTCCTTCCAGGTATGACCTCACTTGTGCAATAATTATCCGTCCTGTTGTGGCTTCTGCTGCTATTTTCTGTCTTTCTTGTGCAGGCTACTTCATGGAGCTTTTTTTTCTGGCAACTGCAGATTTCAACGTGGGTGGCGATGTAGATTTGATATTCTATTCAGCTGGAAAACAGAGATAATTACGTTCGTCTTTGGTTTTCCATCATTTGACCTCTGCTTCAGAATCCCTTTTTTGTTTTAAACCACAACCCCCATCGGAGGACAAGATGATTACCACAATTTACATTATTTTTCATTACACCACACAGAACATAATCTTTGTTCCATGAAAAGAACAATACATGATTGCTACCGAGTCTCAGTAAAATTCCGCTCCTGCCCCGTCCTCATTTTGCGCCTCTACCGGGGCATTACTCATTCTCCCTAGTGGTAGAACCCAGACAGAAAGGAGACCGCTCTAAGTGTGAGCCATATTACGCAACAGCAGCCTCCGGGGTCCAGTCTCTGTTAATCAGAGTCACTGTGAGCAGAGCAGCGGCCGTCCACTGGGGCTGCTGCTGGGTCATGTGACTGAGGGTGTCGCTGCCGAAGCAATCGCAATGCAGCGGCACCATTGGCCCACTCTGTTGTTGTGTGTTAATCCCCCCTTCCCTGGGTGAGATGGTTCTTTCTGTCTCTGTTTATCTTACACATTTTTGTATTTATTTTTTATCTCTGTATATTTCTCCATCTGCGTTTCTTTCTTTACCTTTCTGCATGTAGAATATCTCTCTCGCATTCTGTTTTTCTCACCTTCTCTGTGGCGGCGTTATATGCCCTTTGACGGTCTGCCCTGTTTCCGGCTGTGTATTTTGTCTGTCTAGGCTGTACCTGTGAGTATGCAGAGTCTGAATTGTGTGTGTGTGTGTGTGTGTGTTTTCCCGTCCTCTGTGGAGTGAGCTGCTCTCCCTAGCTGTGGCGGCTGGCTGCCTCGTGACGGGCAGGGAAGAGAGGGGACGTTATGTAAAGTCTGCCTCAACACTGCAGCAGAGCGAGACCAACAGCAGGGCACACTAAACCTGAGCATGCACACGCCTTTGCTAGCACTGCAGGACAGGAGAGAGGGAGGTAGTGAGAGAAAGGTGAAAGACTGACCTGAGCTCAGACTGCCTTGGAAAAATACTGAGGAGGAAAGAGTGAGAAATGCAAGGGGAGAGAAATAAAACTGCAGGGTTCCTCAATGCTGGACTGGGACAGAGAAAAAACAACAACTCTTCACCCAATACTGCCCACCAGCGACTTGACACTAACCAGGCTTTGCCTACAGTAACACAGCAGGACACCTCCTATAACCAGGCTTTGCCTACAGTAACACAGCAGGACACCTCCTATAACCAGGCTTTGCCTACAGTAACACAGCAGGGACACCTCATCTAACCAGGCTTTGCCTACAGTAACACAGCAGGACACCTCATCTAACCAGGCTTTGCCTACAGTAACACAGCAGGACACCTCCTATAACCAGGCTTTGCCTACAGTAACACAGCAGGACACCTCGTCTAACCAGGCTTTGCCTATAGTAACACAGCAGGACACCTCATCTAACCAGGCTTTGCCTACAGTAACACAGCAGGACACCTCATCTAACCAGGCTTTGCCTACAGTAACACAGCAGGGACACCTCATCTAACCAGGCTTTGCCTACAGTAACACAGCAGGGACACCTCATCTAACCAGGCGTTGCCTACAGTAACACAGCTGGACACCACATCTAACCAGGCTTTGCCTACAGTAACACAGTAGGACACCTCATCTAACCAGGCTTTGCCTACAGTAACACAGCAGGACACCTCATCTAACCCAGCTTTGCCTACAGTAACACAGCAGGGACACCTCATCTAATCAGGCTTTGCCTACAGTAACACAGCAGGGACACCTCATCTAACCAGGCTTTGCCTACAGTAACACAGCTGGACACCACATCTAACCAGGCTTTGCCTACAGTAACACAGTAGGACACCTCATCTAACCAGGCTTTGCCTACAGTAACACAGCAGGACACCTCATCTAACCCGGCTTTGCCTACAGTAACACAGCAGGGACACCTCATCTAACCAGGCTTTGCCTACAGTAACACAGCAGGACACCTCATCTAACCAGGCTTTGCCTACAGTAACACAGCAGGACACCTCATCTAACCAAGCTTTGCCTACAGTAACACAGCAGGACACCTCATCTAACCAGGCTTTGCCTGCAGTAACACAGCAGGACACCTCCTCTAACCAGGCTTTGCTTACAGTAACACAGCAGGACACCTCCTATAACCAGGCTTTGCTTACAGTAACACAGCAGGACACCTCCTATAACCAGGCTTTGCTTACAGTAACACAGCAGGACACCTCCTCTAACCAGGCTTTGCTTACAGTAACACACCAGGACACATCTATCCAGGCTTTGCCTACAGTAACACACCAGGAACACCTCTTATAACCAGGCTTTGCCTACAGTAACACAGCAGGACACATCTATCCAGGCTTTGCCTACAGTAACACACCAGGAACACCTCATCTATCCAGGCTTTGCCTACAGTAACACACCAGGAACACCTCATCTAACCAGGCTTTGCCTACAGTAACACCTCCTATAACCAGGCTTTGCCTACAGTAACACAGCAGGACACCTCCTATAACCAGGCTTTGCCTACAGTAACACAGCAGGACACATCTATCCAGGCTTTTCCTACAGTAACACAGCAGGACACCTCATCTAACCAGGCTGTGCCTACAGTAACACTGCTGCTGTGTGCTCTAGCTGTGGACAGATAATGGCTGATTTGTCTCCCCTTGGCAGCGGGCTGCTGAGCTGAGCATCTTGTTGGCCATTCGAGCATGGCTGGATGGTTGGCTGGGCAGTCAGCTGTTCATCCAGAGCACAGCACACACTCAGCATCACGGGCTTTAAATCAGTCCATTTCACCATCACTAAGGTTGGCTGTTGCGTAATGCTTACCCTCTGACAAACGCACACTGAGGTGGTTGGTTGTAAACCCCCACAGTGGAAATGTCTACTTGAGTAATCCTGTGATTTGAGTTAAGTAGAGAGAGTAGGAGTTGCAAGGGCAATAAATCTCCAGCTAGAGCAGGGCATGTGATCTGGGAGTGGAGATGTACGCGCTACGCAGGAACCCTCCTAATGGACCATTACATAGGCCTAGATGGAGGTTTAATGTGGGTTGGTGACATGGGGACACAGACACAACTACCCAAATGAAGGCAACTGGTTTCAGTGGAAATCGCTCATGTCATCAGTCCCAGGCCATTTACTCCGTGTCAATTTGGACAGAGGGGACGATGCCTGTCATTTATACTGTGCCATTTTGCCCTAATCTCACAAGAAGGAAACATGTTTTTCGTTTACTGTGTTGGTATCGACTATCGTGACCCAAGAAAATATTGTTTATTGGAAACGGCCCAGAGTTCCGGTGTTACCGGTTTGATTCACGGTATTCTTAGCTCCCATCAATTTCCTCCTGTTTCCACAGAGCCATCTACTTTGCAGCTTACTCCACTGCCAAGGAGAAGCTGAACGGTGTGTTCGAGGCTGACTCCACGCAAGTTCACATGGTGTCTGCAGGCCTAGCAGGTAACAGTCGTTCCACAACCCCCCCCCCCCCCCCCCCCTCCCCCGGCTATATAACATCTGGTCAGTGCAGTTTCTACTGGTTGTTGCTGCTTTCAAAGTTGACTTGTTTAGACAATTGATTTCCAGCAACTTATTTTATTTTGACGGATTACATAGAAACATCAAGGGGCTATTGTTTATTTTTTAATATTTATTTTTTGTTTTAAAGTAACATTTTAATTTAATGAAATAGATTTTATTATTTTTTTTACATTGTGTTATGGGGTGTATGGAGTTGCTGTTTTCATTTGAAGATAATTAAATGTTTTAGAAACATTTCTCTAGCTTATATCCAGCTACGGCTATGTGCTAGACATTGCCACTATATGGCATACCTTGTTGTGGACATTTTCTTGTGTTTTGAATATCAACCACAGATGGTTTGTCCGAAAGCACAATTGAAGACTTTCAGGATCAAACGGTCAAACCTCATTTTATATTTATAGTGACAGTGAAGAGGTTACGGCTTATTCTGCTCTTCAATATTGCAGTTCTTAAGTTAAGATGTGAAAAACATTTTTTTTGTCAAAGCACTTAGAAAATACAAAAAAAAAGTGTGAAAAGGACAAAGCACACAGTTAACTGTTGCATTTTGTACTAACTGCCTCTATTCATATATTTAACTGCTCTCTCTCTCTATAGCTTTGTCTTTAACCTACAATGATTTACAGCCAACATGGCAGAGGCTCAACATTACACTACATACCACTATAATACTTACCAGTAGCTAGCTGGCTGGTCCAGCAATTTGAAAAAAGAAACATCCTCAAAGTTTGGGTTGTGCTTTCTGTCCCACCCCCACTCCCCCCAGTTATTTTTCTCCTTTCCCCGTTTCTTCATTTGTCGTCTCTTTTGAGGCTCTTCGGAGGACCCTAAATCGTGTTGACGTACCAGTTGGTTGCTAAACAGTGAGTGTGGCCCTTCACGCGCTGTCTGTGCTGTGTGTGTGTGTGTGTGTGTACAGTAGTAAAGGGCCCCAGGGTGCTAACATGTCAGGGGCCTCACTGCGGGAGGTCTCCTCGCCTCGCGGCTACACGTCGGCCGGACGTTGTTGGGCGGACGCCTCAGGTAGCACCCCATTTCCTTTCACTGGTATGACCATTATGCTAATGATGATGATGATGATGATGATGCTATTGATGCTAGTAATAATGATGATGCTGATGATAGGTCACGGCCAGCTGGTTTGCAGCTCTCGTATCTCCTGTAACTTTAATGTGATTGCGCCGCCTTGATACACTGCCCCCTCCCCCTTTTACCAGCCTGTTACACCCTCCCCCGCCCCCCACTGTAAAAAAAGGAAATTAACATCACACTTTGATTTTCCTTTTAAATCGGCATATGAAGGGAAATGCTAACCTTGTCACTATTAGAGGGTTGAGTGTCCTTATTTGGCTTGTCCATTCAACATCGTTAGTCTTGAACAGCGAACACAGCAGACGTAGTAAATCTGTGGCTCACGTGTGGTTCAGCTATGTACGTCCGCCCTCGCCTTTGAAGGAGGCGGCTAACGGGAGCTCTCCACTGTGCCTTCAGTGCCCTAAATATGGCACCCTTGTACGGTGGGGTCCGAAATAATTGACACCCTTGATATAGACGAGCAATTATGACTGTAAAATAAATAATTAAAATACTGTACGCTATATTGTATGCTAAAAAAACTGCAATTGCTGAGAGAATCTTTTTTTTAAATTTTTTTTACCAAGTAATACTCAAAAAGGTAGGGGTCAAAATTGACACCCATAAATATTATTATAAATAAAGTAGTCAGAAGTTTATTATTTGGCTACATATTCCTAGCACGCAATTACTACATCAAGCTTGCTTCCAATTTGTTGGAAGCATTTGCTTGTTTGTTTCGGTTGTGTTTCAGATTATTTTGTGACCAATAGAAATGAATTGTAATACTGTATTGTGTTATTTTGGAGTTAATTTATTTTTCACAATAAAAGTATCTTTCTAACCACTTCTACATTAATTTGGATGCTACCAGGAGTATGGATAATCCTGAATGAATCGTGAATAATGATGAGTGACAAAGTTAGAGTCAAAGATCATAACCCCAAGACATGCTAACCTCTCACCATTACCATAACCTCCCCTGTTATGGTAATGGTGAGAGGTTAGCATGTCTTGGGGTTATGATCTTTGACTCTAACTTTGTCACTCATCATTATTCACGAGCTCACCCCCCCCCCCCCCAGAGTTCCCAGTTGTTTTGAATGCGGCATTGGTGACCCTCTTTGTGCAGACAGATGGATACCTTCTCCTCCTCTATCATATATTTTAATAGAGGGCTCCATTCAGTTTAAAGCACACTGCATTACAGCAGATGACTGCAGTAATAACACTGGAACTAAGCCACACCATTGAATTTGTTTAGATATGAAACAAAGGGGCCCAGCAGGAAAAGGCTGACTGACACTCCAGTAAAAAAAGAAAAGGAAAATGACTGTTTGCGAGGTCAGGCCTCCACACAATCCTTTGTCCAAAATACTATCAGACCCGATCGGTGGTATTCTTGAATTGGCATATCACAAAACTGCTAATCAGACCTTCTAAGTTAAGTCATTTATAGACTATATTAATACATATGAGATTATATGCCATTCTTTATAAACCAGCTTGACAAGGTTAGCATTTCAACCCTCTCTTGCACTACTTGACCTTTTTTTATTAGGACAGCATTGACGTTGTCCCCAATTTTTTTTGCTCCTGTTTAGAATCAATAAAAGTGATTATGGTAATGATACGATGGTACACAAGGAATGGCACCTGTAGCATCAGCTAAGAAAATAATTGAAAGAAAATATTGGATTCTTATTGTGTACCTCGCATGTTTATTTGTTTTGTCCTGCACATCATTTGAATTCTACCAGAGGGCTGATGTTCCGTTTACGACAGACTTGCATTTTTCTCTTTCTTTCCCTTACCAAGAAAGACATACCTGACAAAACGTAGGGGAGAGAAACGACACAAGACGTCCTCTTGCATTTAAAACAGGTGTGGGTCGGGAAAGGTCACGGGGTCGGGGGAAGAGATGTTGTGTGACCCCTTTCTTCTCTCACCTTTAGTTGTTGGTTTAACAAAATGGTGGGTACAAATTAGAGGTTGACCGATTTATGATTTTTCAACGCTGATACCGATTATTGGAGGACCAAAAAATCCGATACCGATTATTGGAGGACCAAAAAAGCCGATACCGATTAATCTGCAGATTTTTTTATTTAAAAACTATAATGTAATAATGACAATTACAACAATACTGAATGAACACTTATTTTACCTTAATATAATACATCAATAAAATCAATTTAGCCTCAAGTAAATAATGAAACCTGTTCAATTTGGTTTAAATAATGCAAAAACACAGTGTTGGAGAAGAAAGTAAAAGTGCAATATGTGCTATGTAAGAAAGCTAATGTTTCAGTTCCTTGCTCAGAACATGAGAACATATGAAAGCTGGTGGTTTCTTTTAACATGAGTCTTCAATATTCCCAGGTAAGAAGTTTTAGGTTGTAGTTATTATATGAATTATAGGACTATTTCCCTATTGTATGTTCTTATAGGCACTTTAGTATTGCCAGTGTAACAGTATAGCTTCCGTCCCTCTCCTCACTCCTCCCTGGGCTCGAACCAGGAACACAACGACAACAGCCACCCTCGAAGCGGCGTTACCCATGCAGAGCAAGGGAAACAACCACTGCAAGGCTCAGAGCGAGTGACGTTTGAAACGCTATTAGCGCGGGCTAACTAGCTAGCCATTTCACTTCGGTTACACCAGCCTCATCTCGGGAGTTAATAGGCTTGAAGTCAAACAGTGCAATGGTTGACACACAACAAGGAGCTGCTGGCAAAACGCACGAAAGTGCTGTTTGAATTAATGTTTACGCGCCTGCTTCTGCCTACCACCGCTCAGTCAGATACTTAGATACTTGTATGCTCAGTCAGATTATATGCAACGCAGGACACGCTAGATAATAACTACACTTGGTTGATGATATTACTAGATACAGTGCCTTGCGAAAGTATTCGGCCCCCTTGAACTTTGCGACCTTTTGCCACATTTCAGGCTTCAAACAAAGATATAAAACTATTTTTTTGTGAAGAATCAACAACAAGTGGGACACAATCATGAAGTGGAACGACATTTATTGGATATTTCAAACTTTAACAAATCAAAAACTGAAAAATTGGGCGTGCAAAATTATTCAGCCCCCTTAAGTTAATACTTTGTAGCGCCACCTTTTGCTGCGATTACAGCTGTAAGTCGCTTGGGGTATGTCTCTATCAGTTTTGCACATCGAGAGACTGAATTTTTTTCCCATTCCTCCTTGCAAAACAGCTCGAGCTCAGTGAGGTTGGATGGAGAGCATTTATGAACAGCAGTTTTCAGTTCTTTCCACAGATTCTCGATTGGATTCAGGTCTGGACTTTGACTTGGCCATTCTAACACCTGGATATGTTTATTTTTGAACCATTCCATTGTAGATTTTGCTTTATGTTTTGGATCATTGTCTTGTTGGAAGAAACATCTCCGTCCCAGTCTCAGGTCTTTTGCAGACTCCATCAGGTTTTCTTCCAGAATGGTCCTGTATTTGGCTCCATCCATCTTCCCATCAATTTTAACCATCTTCCCTGTCCCTGCTGAAGAAAAGCAGGCCCAAACCATGATGCTGCCACCACCATGTTTGACAGTGGGGATGGTGTGTTCAGGGTGATGAGCTGTGTTGCTTTTACGCCAAACATAACGTTTTGCATTGTTGCCAGAAAGTTTAATTTTGGTTTCATCTGACCAGAGCACCTTCTTCCACATGTTTGGTGTGTTTCCCAGGTGGCTTGTGGCAAACTTTAAACAACACTTTTTATGGATATCTTTAAGAAATGGCTTTCTTCTTGCCACTCTTCCATAAAGGCCAGATTTGTGCAATATACGACTGACTGATTGTTGTCCTATGGACAGAGTCTCCCACCTCAGCTGTAGATCTCTGCAGTTCATCTAGAGTGATCATGGGCCTCTTGGCTGCATCTCTGATCAGTCTTCTCCTTGTATGAGCTGAAAGTTTAGAGGGACGGCCAGGTCTTGGTAGATTTGCAGTGGTCTGATACTCCTTCCATTTCAATATTATCGCTTGCCCAGTGCTCCTTGGGATGTTTAAAGCTTGGGAAATCTTTTTGTATCAGCTTTAAACTTCTTCACAACAGTATCTCGGACCTGCCTGGTGTGTTCCTTGTTCTTCATGATGCTCTCTGCGCTTTTAACAGACCTCTGAGACTATCACAGTGCAGGTGCATTTATACGGAGACTTGATTACACACAGGTGGATTGTATTTATCATCATTAGTCATTTAGGTCAACATTGGATCATTCAGAGATCCTCACTGAACTTCTGGAGAGAGTTTGCTGCACTGAAAGTAAAGGGGCTGAATAATTTTGCACGCCCAATTTTTCAGTTTTTGATTTGTTAAAAAAGTTTGAAATATCCAATAAATGTCGTTCCACTTCATGATTGTGTCCCACTTGTTGTTGATTCTTCACAAAAAAATACAGTTTTATATCTTTGTTTGAAGCCTGAAATGTGGCAAAAGGTTGCAAAGTTCAAGGGGGCCGAATACTTTCGCAAGGCACTGTAACTAGTGATTATGATTGATTGTTTTCTATAAGATAAGTTTAATGCTAGCTAGCAACTTACCTTGGCTTACTGCATTCGCTTAACAGGCAGTCTCCTTGTGGAGTGCAACGAGCGAGAGGCAGGTCGTTATTGCGTTGGACTAGTTAACTGTAAGGTTGCAGGATTGGATCCCCCAAGCCAACAAGGTGAAAATCTGTCGTTCTGCCCCTGAACGAGGCAGTTAACCCACCGTTCCTAGGCCGTCATTGAAAATAAGAATGTGTTCTTAACTGACTTAACTAGGTAAATAAAGGTCTAAAACATTTGTATATTTTTTTAAATTCGCAAATCTGCACCCAGAAATACCGATTTCCGATTGTTATGAAAACTTGAAATCTGCCCTAATTAAATTGGCCATTCCGATTAATCGGTCGACCTCTAGTGCAAATGTGGGAGTGGGGAGGCTTAGGGGGATCTTACCTGTTTATATAAAAAGTGTGGGGGGGGGGTAGTGGGTTGGGAGTGATGCATTGTCCTCCTATTTTTCCTGTTGAAAAAAAAGTGGGATTAGGTAGGATTGGTAAATTTCCTCTCCCATCTATGCATTTGTGGGTGGGTGGGTTGGTTGGTTGTCTGCTGCCTGTGTGTGACTGTGGTACAGAAAAGCCTGTGTCTATTTTAGGGCTTTACTGTAGCTTTCACCCCTGCGTGAGGGGGGGGACAGCCCCAGCCACCTCAGCCCCCTCTCCCCCCCCCATATCTGCAGGCTTCTAGCTGCAGCTGTGAGGCGGAGTAGCTTTGCCCCTACTCTGTGAGTACACGCCATAGACGCTATCTCTTCTTCCTCTTCTTTTACTTCTTCTTCTTCCGCAGACTTTTCATCCTCTTCACGCAGTTGCCTTAGGACGGTGTCCCTTGAGACAGTAGAGGCTCTAGATCAAGACTGTACTGTAGAACTTGTTTAGAGAAGATGCTATCGTCCATCTTAGCTCTTGGCGCAACGTAGCGACGCATATGTATACTTCTGTTCGTTTTCCAATGGCCTTGTTTGACTTCTGTTGTTTAGAGATTACAGTGCCTCGACCACAACGGCACAAAGCACACGTGATGTGCCAGATTTCTGTCCGTCTTTAAATATGCACACCTTATTGTCACACTACCATTACCGGCACCTTACACATTTGTCGTATACCTCGTAAAGTGTATGACATAACACTCACTTGTGAAGTAACATACTGACTTGATGCATTGTCAGGGGATTCATTGGTCTCTCGGATTGAAAACTCATTCAGACCCACATTAGTATAAGCAACTTATTAATAACACAAGAATAATACATGTTTTGGTATCACTTATATACAGTACCAGTCAAAAGTTTGCTCACAACTAGACATTCAAGGGTTTTTCTTTATTTTTACTATTTTCTACATTGTAGAATAGTAGTGAAGACATCAGAACTAGGAAATAACACATGGAATCATGTAGTAACCAAACAAAAGTGTTAAACAAATCAAAATATATTTTAGATTCTTCAAAGTAGCCACCCTTATGCCTTTGAGAGCTTTGCACACTCTTGGCATTCTCTCAACCAGCTTCACCTGGAATGCTTTTCCAACTGTCTTGATGGAGTTCTTGTTGGCTGCTTTTCCTTCACTCTGCGGTCCAACTCAACCTAAACCATCTCAATTGGGTTGAAGTCGGGTGATTGTGGAGGCCAGGTCATCTGATACAGCACTCCATCACTCTCCTTCTTGGCCAAATAGCCCTTGCACAGCTTGGAGGTGTGTTGGGTCATTGTCCTGTTGAAAAACAAATGATACTCCCACAAAGCGCAGTCCTCATGAGAGCCAGTTTCATCATGGCGCTTGATGGGTTTTTACGACTGCACTTGAAGATACTTTAAAAACTTCTTGAAATTTTCCGAATTGACTGCCAATGTCAAAGTATTATTTGAGCTGTTCTTGCCATAATATGGACTTTGTCTTTTACTAAATAGGGCTATCTTCTGTATACCACCTCTACCTTGTCACAACACAACCGATTTGGGCTTTTAACGCATTAAGAAGGAAAGAAATTCCACAAATTAACTTTTAACAAGGCACACCTGTTAATTTAAATGCATTCCTGGTGACTACCTCATAATGCTGGTTGAAATAATGCCAAGCGTGTGCAAAGCGGACAAGGCAAAGGATGGTTACTTTGAAGAATCATAAATATAAAATATATTTTGATTTAACACTTGTTTGGTTGCTACACGATTCCATGTCTTATTTCATAGTTTTGATGTCTACACTTTTATTGTACAATGTAGAAAATAGTAAAAATAAAGAAAAACCCTTGAATTAGTAGGTGTGTCAACTTTTGACTGGTACTGTATGTACTCTGTGCATTCGGAAAGTATTCAGACCCCTCGACTTTTCCCACATGTTGATACATTACACAGCCTTATTCTAAAATCGCTAAAGCAAAATTTAATCTCAATCTACACACAATAGCCCATAATGACAAAGCAAAAGCAGTGTTTTTACAAATATTTTTGCACATGTATAAACAAATACATTATTTACATAAGTATTCAGACCCTTTTGTATGAGACTCAATTGAGCTCAGGTGCATCCTGTTTCCATTGATTATCCTCGATGTTAATACAACTTGATTGGAGTCAATCTGTGGTAAATTAAATGGACATGATTTGGAAAGGCACACACCTGTCTATATAAAGGTCCCACAGTTGACAGTGCATGTCTGAGCAAAAACCAAGCCATGAGTTCAAAGGAATTGTCCGTAGAGCTCCAAGACCGGATTGTGTCAAGTCACAGATCTGGGGAAGGGTACTAAGAAGTTTCTGCAGCATTGACGGTCCCCAAGAACACATTGTCCTCCATCATTCTTAAATGGAAGAAGTTTGGAACCACCAAGACTCTTCCAAGAGCTGGCCGCCCGGCCAAACCGAGCATTCCGGAAAGAAGGGCCTCCGGGAGGTGACCAAGAACCCAATGGTCACTCTGACAGAGCTCCAGAGTTCCTTTGTGGAGATGGTTGTTCTTCTGGAAGGTTCTCCCATCTATGCAGCACTCCACCAATCTACCTTTATGGTAGAGTGGTCAGACGGAAGCCACTCCTCAGTAAAAGGCACATATGACAGCCCGCTTGAAGTTTGCCAAAAGGCACCCAAAAAACTCAGACAATGAGAAGCAAGATTCTCAGGTTTGATGAAACCAAGATTGAATGTTTTTCAGCGGCAGGGACTGGGAGACTAGTCAAGATCGAGGGAAATATGAACGGAGCAAAGTACAGAGAGATCCTTGACGAAAACCTGCTCAGGACCTCAGACTGGGACGAAGGTTCACCTTCCAACAGGACAACAACCCTAAGCACACAGCCAAGACAATGCAAGAGTGGCTTCGGGACAAGTTTCTGAATGTTCCTGAGTGGCCCAGCCAGAGCCTGGACTTGAACATGTCTGGAGAGACCTGAAAATAGATGTGCGGTGATGCTTCCCATCCAACCTGACAGAGATTGAGAGGATCTGCAGAGAACAATTGGATAAACTCCCCAAATACAGGTGTGCCAAGCTTGTAGCGTCACACCCAAGAAGACTCAAGGCTGTAATCGCTGCCAAAGGTGCTTCAACAAAGTACTGAGTAAAGGGTCTGAATACTTACGAAAATTTGATTTTATTAGCAAAAATGTCTAAACCTGTTTTTGCTTTGTTATTGTGTGTGTGTGTGTGTGTGTGTGTGGAGAAAATAACAATTTATTCCATTTTACAATAAGGCTAACAAAATGTGGGAAAAGTTGAGGGGTCTAAATTCTTTCCCGAATGCACTGTGTGTATATACACGCACGCCTAGTTCCCCTGGGAAATAACACTTGACTTCCTCTACTCAGAGATATTCAGTTATTCCTCTTAGGTCCTCATGAATAATTCAAGAAAGCCAGACTCCATTTTGTTTCCTCATGGTCCGTGGCAACCGATGAGGCCTTCAGCTGAGGCTCACACCATGACGACACAGCACAGTTACTTGTTATTTATATGTAGGCCTACTGTAAGGCTGAGCTCTCCCCATCTGGGAGCTAGCTACTAATGTTCACATTAGATTTGACAAAATTAATTGACTCATTTATACGGTAGTCCTTTATCAGGCACTCTTAACCAGAGTGAATAATAATAATATGAATTGAGGAGGCGGAATAATAGAACAGCGCTATTATACTTCTATAGTGCCTGTTCTGTACATGACATTCAGGCCCACCTTGTTTATACATAATTAAGAATAGTATTTATGATTAAATTACAGCCAAATCTTAGATACATGTGTTACAACTTCTAGATATGATAATGAAGAATGTTAGATACTTTGACTAGGCTACATCTTTAAGCTGAGTTTTTTTGTTGTCCGTGCTGTATTACAATCTTGATTGAGGAATCCTGTGAGGACAAACCGTCTGCCTTAATCGAACGATGATTAAGGCCGACTGAATGAATGAAGTTCATTTTTACATCATCTCTGGCCTGATTCCGGAATACCGGGGATAAGGAACGGTTTTACGAGATTGCCAAGATGTAAACAAACGGCTCATAAACGCAGCTTAAAGATGTCAACAATGCTATTACACACTGTGGCCAGTTGAGAAGGAAAGTAGCTTCCACCGGGGTTGTATTTCACAAACGCAGGATCGATAGATTGGTCAGCACTCAGTTCTAACTCGTACTTTTTCTCGTTCATAAAGCCAGCTGAAGTTTAATGTCATTCGGTTGGGTTACTGCGAGTATTGAGTCGGTGATATAATTCCCGATATTCAAGTTTTTCTTTCTTTATCATCCAGGAAATAGAGGAAATGTTCTTAGCCGACCAACTCCTTGATGGTGCTTTGTGAAATACCCCCCCACCCGTAGGCCAGTGTACATCTTTGTCCTTGGATAGGCTGTTTTTCACACTGTGTCACTCTCCCCGTCTGAACCTCTGAACTCTTCTTCCCAGGGTTCACTGCTATCACTGCAACCAATCCCATCTGGCTGATAAAGACCCGGTTGCAACTGGATGCCAGGTAAGCACTTAGCAGGGAGTCTGAATCTAGGCCATCGGCCGATTTTAAATTTAAAAAAAGTTAGTTTCCCCCTTAGCTTATGTTATTCCCCAGCTGTTTCATATTTTACTGGTTCTCTAACTATGTTATGGGTTGTCATGCTTATTTGACTAGTTTCGTATTGCATTGACTCATGGTACTAGGGGAAAGGGTGTTATTCTGAGTAGTATTGCATATACTTTATTGGACTTTGCAAATCCCTTTTCAATTATTACCTGCCAATTGTTTCCTGTTTTCTGTATGATTAAATATCCTTTTGCATACCTTTTGCATACCTTTTTTGCTATGTTCAACTATTACATTTACTCACACGCTACATGTTTTTACAACAGGAACCGTGGCGAGCGGCGCATGAATGCCTTCGAGTGCATGCGGCGGGTCTACCAGACGGAGGGCTGGCGGGGCTTCTACCGCGGTATGTCTGCCTCGTACGCCGGCATCTCCGAGACAGTCATCCACTTTGTCATCTACGAGAGCATCAAGCGCAAGCTGATGGAGTCCAAGGCCCAGGCCAGCATGGATCAGGACGAGGATGAGTCGGTGAAAGACGCCTCAGATTTTGTGGGTATGATGCTGGCAGCCGCCACGTCCAAGACCTGCGCCACCTCCATCGCCTACCCCCACGGTATGCACCTACACCTTCCATTTCTATTTATTATGTGACCTCAAAGAATAAATGAAAAGACAAATTAAGACAATGTATTCTGATCATATCTTTGATTCTGTTTTATTATTTTTAAAAGTTCAAACGAATCATGGTTATTAATACATCATTTGGTTGTTGCTCCCATCTCACGGGGAGGAAAAATTATTTTCTTTTTTTCCATATTAGTATTGGTAACGTTCATCATGTTGAAGAAAATATTGTCTATCGTATCCGTCCGGAATTTCTATACTGTTGTGTCCATGTTCTAAGTTAGTCCCCTCTTCTCTACCCCCTCTTGCCTCTTCCTTTGTAGAGGTGATCCGCACCCGGCTACGAGAGGAGGGCAGCAAGTACCGCTCCTTCTTCCAGACATTGCTGACAGTACCTAAGGAGGAGGGCTACCGCGCCCTGTACCGCGGTCTCACCACCCATCTGGTCCGCCAAATCCCCAACACTGCTATAATGATGTCCACCTACGAGATGGTGGTCTACCTGCTCCAACGCTAGCCCCTCCCCTTCCTGTGTGGAGAGGAAGTAGGAAGTGACTGACTTGGTTGGGATATCTAAGATGGAGACCAAAGGAAAACTGATACTGACCAGAACCAAGAAGAAAGAAGAAGAGCTCCCCCACTAATTCCCCACCAACAACCCCAACCCCCCTAAGCCTACCCCACAAGGGGGCGCTATGGTCTGGGATGATAGAGAAAGGATGGGGTGGGAAGAAGAGAGAGGGACGGCGAGAGACCGTTGGGTCAGTCCTTTACAGAGCCTGTCAAACAGTCTCAAAGATGGACGGAAATCATTTTGTGGCCTTAAAGAGTTTAGTCTGTCTCTCTGTAGAATGAAACTAATCTGCTTTAGCCTGTACGGAGATGACAATCTGAAAGGGGAATGCAAGAAAACAATCGGTTAAAAAAACAGGTGTCATAACAACACTATGAAAATTATAGAAAATGTTTATTGCAAAATGTTCCACCAGTAGTTCTATTTGATTAGATTAGCACTTTTCCCCTAGGATTCAGCATACAAGCCAGGGATGGGCAATTGGCGGCCCTTGGATCAACTTCCCCAAACTCAGTCGGGGTCTCAACTTACTGTTGCAAGTTAGAATAGCAGAATGCACAAGGTGCAATTTCAAAATGCATCAGCAGTTTCTCTTATGTCAGTCAATGACAGTCAATTAGCCCATCCATGTCAGCGAAAAATGTTTTTGAATAGTAAGTTAGTCGAGCGGCTGGTGGGCCCGCATTGATTTTGCTACATGCTGACCACACTGCTTGCGTTGCAAAATAAATGTACACATACATGTTATTCAATCATTGCACCCACACTGCTCGCGCGCGCCAACGAGCATCTGCGTTGCCAATCGCTAAAATAGAAGTCAGTTCTATTTGTGACGCTCAACGCGGTGCAAGTTCTGCCTCTCCCATCTCCTCATTGGTTTATAGAAGCAGATACCCACGTGCCATCTCCTTATTGGTTATACCCACGTGGGTGATTGAAAGATGAACTGAGGTCGGTCGGTCGTGGTAATACTATGAAAGTTAGATGCCAATTGCTATATAAAGTCCAAAGAAGGAAAAAGCCTGGAAAGAGGAAAGATGACTAGAAACAATTCTGTTGACCGTTTTATGTGTGGATTAATTGCGCATCAGGTAAAATAACAACTCAACATTTATATCCCAGGACAAATTAGCTAGCAACAGCAAGCTAGCTAGCTAAATTGCCATAAATGTTTAATGCTTTTTGACCTGTCCCCAAATTAATATAATTGGTTGAGTTTGTTTTGTTATTTCAACCTGCGTGTCGCGATCACATTTGGTGTAGGGGGGACAAAATCAATTGCGCACTCGCACGTCCGGTCTGGGCATGGTGCTAGTCTCTCAGTTTCACTCAGATAACATTTCTCTACACACCATGGCCAAATGTGTAGAATGACAGGAAATGGGGTGTAAAACAGCTCATTTTCCTCTCCGCCCCATGGCAAGATGATTAGAATGGCATGAGATAATTTATAAAGTTGCAAAAAAATGTACTCTAAAACTTAGTCTCTGTCAATAGGGGGGCTGCTAAAATGTTATGCTCCCACCCCCCATAAAAGTTGTCCATCCCTGATGCAAGCTAATGTTTGAAACAAGCTGTGCATGCTTTGTTTCAACAGCTTGAACCCAAGCTTGGTGTTTAAGGAATGTCAAACAAACATTGGCGAGGGAAGTTGTTTTTAAATGACAATTTTACGTTTTTACAACCATCTCTAAGTGGTACGCTATAGAAGGATCCAGACACTTTTTTTTGGCTATTTCACTTGTTTTTGAGAAACTTACCCCCGGCCAGTGTCACTTCCTCAATGTCGCTGAAAAAAAACATGAACAAATGCTCCAAAAACATCCAAATACGTATTTTTCATTCCAAACTTTATCTGCAACGTTATATTCCACTTTGCGGCGACTCGAGCTCCTTCCCCTATCCAGCTGTTTCATTCTTTGGTAGCCTGCTGCTAGAATGGACGGATAAGTATGGCTTGAGTCACAATAAAATGGAATATAACGTTATAGATAATGTTCGGAATGACAATTTCATGTGTACAACATCTAAAGACCTGCGTCACTATACTGAGAGCATTTCCATTTCTAAAATGACGTATTTGGGTGTTTATGGAGCATTTTGTTCATGTTTTTTCAGAGCCCCCGTACTGCACAATATGAATGAGGAAGTGACTCACTGGTTAGCCTACATTTCTCAAAAACAAGTGAAATAGCACAAAAAGTGTCTATCTTTCTATAACATGCCATTGTAAAAACAAAATATATATATATAGAGAGATGGTTCTTAAAAATAAAAAAAAAGATTTAGGCACCGTTTCTTTCTTCCCCCCAGATCATTTAAGATCTCTAGCTAGCTATATGATAAGAGAATAGCAAGCGAACATTTCATGTACTGCAACGAGTTTGTCTTCAAGCATTCCCCTGAAGGCCAGAGTTACCCCTTATAGTCTGAAGCAATGCATATGGTGCACAAGACTAGGGATCGCCGCTGATCACAACACATGCCACAGACGCTTATCCAGTGTTTTGTATAATGGTATTGTTTCTCTGATACTAGTCATTGGGAGGGACATGGTTGTCTCTCGTGAGTGCACAGGGTTTCTTTGATCTAGATAGGGTGCGAGTCTTTCCAACAGGTACCAACACTTAGCTGGTTAGAGGTCTGTCTACCGGTGTGACGCCGCTACTTGAAGACAATTTGTTAAATGTTGGAAGTCAGGAAGTGTCAATGTCATTCCATCATCTCTCCCAACCTTTCGTGTGAGATTTGGATGGTGACTGTGGGTCGATGTGCATTTGACTCTGTGTTTGTGTGTGTTCGTGTGTGTGTGTGTGTGTGTGAGGTGAAAGCGAACTGCCCTGATATCTACTCCAGAGGTAGTGAGTGCCCTCCACTAAAAGTTAATCATGTAGATTACTGCGGTTGGGAGCAAGGCAAAGCAGTGAGCCACACCAGCTGCTACACAGTAGCCCTTCCCTACCAGTGGCTCCCAACTGAAGTTTTATACGCTTTTTTTGTGGCCTTTTGGGTTATGTGCTTAACATTTTCTTGTGTGGACATTTTAATCTTGTATTATCAGAATAGTATTACTGTATATGCAAAAACGGTGTTTTGCTCAGCAGTTCCCATTGCAGATACTGTACAGTTCAGAGTACTTCATCTTGTGAAGGATATTCATGTGTATATAATACATATGCATATCAACTATTGTGTGTATTTTGCTTAGGTCCATGTGTTATTATACTGTAGTTTATAGTTGCAAATTATTTGTTTGATTGCATTTGTGTACAATTGTAAGATGTTTGAACCTGTTGCAACATGGTGTGTTGACATTATTTTTCTTTTTGTTCAAGTTTTATATTATACAATTTGTATTTCATTTTACATCATGCAAGCCTTGGTGCTGAAAGACAGTCTTTGATTTTATGTCAAAGTATTATTTTTCAGAATTATATATATTTTTGTGTGTGTGTAAATTCCCCTCAATCTGATTTTTACATTTGAATTTGCTCTCCAGCCATCTTCAAGCGATAGTATCCTGTATATCTAACTGTGTAGGCTCCTGCATCCTATCTGGTCTTTGTTACAAATTCTCAATCTGGTATTTAGTAGGGGAAAAAAAACAGTGATGGAGCGTAATATTAATGAATATTATATTCATGTCAATATTATGACAAGGTGATGTTTTGGCGTTCAAGTCACCCTGAACTATTTGAAACTGATTCAGGCTCTGGATTCATGACTGAAGACCTTCCGACAGTGCAGAGGCTACATTGGATTATGGTGCGCATCGTTTAGATGGTTGTAAATATCCTTCTGTACATTGAAGTTTTTACCCGAGGCCTCTGCCTATGGTAGTTGTTCATTTTGTCAGGCCAATTTCAAGTATTTTTTCCTATCCACTGGCATACTGTATAGAACTGTACTGTGGAGTCCTTTTCCCACAGACTATAGCCTAGCTGTTTTTGTTACTATCATTGCCCTGACAGTCATACTGTGACTTGAATAACTAGTATACAGTACATAACTGTGATGTATTTTGTAGTGGAGCGTAGACTTGCATATAATGTGATCTGTTAGACTTTAGTGACTGCCCCGTGCTGCTATCTAAGAGATGGGGCTCAATGCCACTACGCTTCCACTCCACTCAAGACGGCTCTGTTGTATTGAAAACAAAACACTACACAGACCAGCAGGTCTGCAGTTTCATGACTTGTCCCCACATAGTCTTGGGTTAGTAGGTTGGCAATACCTCAACCATGCCACTAAAGACTAATCCATTTAACACTGTGGATGCCATCATGGTGGGTCCCATATGGCTTCTCTATTGGCAAAAACCGGAGTCTGCCAGGGAGTATACAGATTTTATACAGCCAAGGTACAGTTTACACAGTTTGGAAAAGTAGGCGTACATTTCTATGGTACGGTACTGGAGAACTAGTAACTCAAGAATCTACTTCTCAGCTCTCTATCAATGTTATTTCGTAGTCAATAGGGGTCCAGGTTGACATGACTACCATGCTGCCCAATTGATATCTGGGCTAGAGAAATATGCTTACTCATTCATGTCCATGTTTTTGCCTGACTCAATACTTCAAGGAGAAATGTGATTACTATATGTAAAACATTTCAGTGAACTGATTTTTTTGGAATGTTGTTTTGTTGATTGTTTTCCCTCTTAAATCAGCCAGTACCCCCCTCCTATTTGTTTGGTTTAAGGTGGTGAAATTAATGTGGCCTATTCTTTGCCATCTATGTATCATCATACCTCCTTTTTGTACAAAAGTCAATAAAAACCAGATTGCAACTCCCATTGCTTGTTTGCTTAATTTTTTCTTATGGCCTAGAAGCACAGGAAAGGAAGGTCATGTTTGTTCTGAAAAAATGGACTGGATTTTCTTGAAGGCTATAGGCAATTTTATTCTGACCCTGTTTTACACTGTTCTACTCCATTTCTCCACAAGGTGTCGGCAAAGCCAATGTGACGACTGTATACACTGTGTGTACAAAACATTAGGAAGACCTTCCTAATATTGAGTTGCGCCCCTTTTTGCCCTTAGAACAGCCTCAATTCATCATGGCATGGACTCTACAAGGCGTTGAAAGCATTCCACAGAGAGGGTGGCCCATGTTGACTTAAATGCTTCCCAAAGTTGTCAAGTTGGCTGGATGTCCTTTGGGTGGTGGACCATTTTTGATACACATGGGAAACTGAGTGTGAATAACCCAGCAGCGTTGCAGTTCTTGACACACTCAAACAGGTGCGCCTGGCACCTACTACCATACCATTTTCAAAGGCAGTTAAATATTTTGTCTTGCCCATTCACCCTCTCAATGTCACACATGCACTCCATGTCTCAAGGCTTAAGTATCCTTCTTTAACCTGTCTCCTCCCCTTTATCTACACCGATTGAAGTGGATTTAACAGGTGCAATCAATAAGGGATCATAGCATTCACCCGGTGAGGCTGTCATGGAAAGAGCAGGTGTTCCTAATGTTTTGTACACTGTAAATCCCGCTGTAAACTATGTAGGCGTCAGTGGTGCTCTCTTTAGCCATAACTCGATGCAAAGAGGATGTACGTTTCCAACCCGAGCGATGGGCCGTCAGGTCATCCACACAACCATGGAAGAGGTTCTGAAGATCAATTCATTAATCAATCATAGATCTTTGTCTCCCTACTTTTCAAAACAATATAAAGACACCGATTTCCTTTGTTTGGTCTCTGCCAGACCTCACAGGCCCACCCATGGTTGCGCCCCAGTCATGTGAAATCCATAGATTAGGGCCTAACGAATTCATTTCAACTGACTGATTTCCTTATATGAACTGTAACAGTAAAATCGTTGCATGTTGTGTTTATATATTTGTATGTACGGTGTCCAGTGGAGGTCGTTGTTTGAAAGCAGCTTGGAATCGAAGAAAGCACCAGAACCACTGCGAAATCTGAATCTTGCATTATTGCAACGAGCAGGTTTGAAAAATCACGTGATCAAATGAAGCTTTTGACGTCATTGATTATATACTTCTGATAAAGCGATACAAGCATCCACACTGCTTCAAAGCATTCCTCGGAGCTCCGTATTACGACAAAGCAGCGAGAAGCGCCCATCTCAAATCGAATAGTAATCTACGCTCGGTCATATTGTCAACAAGGCAGCATATGGTGCATCGTCCAGAAACATACATCACGTTCCCATTAAATGTTTGAATTACAATTCGTTTTCATTGGGAAGGCAGATAAAGTACTTCTGCATGAGAAAACAAAGAATCATACTCATTACTCCATGTGCTAATGTGCTAACCTCACTTTTGTTTGAACCAACTTCGCCGTGGGCTTTGAACCGACACCTTGCCCACGCCCGGTAGGCAGCCAAGGTCCAAAACTTAATGCAATCAACTTCCCCCCAATGCAAAACTTACCCGGACAAGAATAAATGAATCCCCTCATTGAATGAATATTGACATCCATTCAAATCTCATTGACTGTGGTCTTTTCTCAAACATCCCCACTCGCGTCCTCTCTCCTAGCCTCCTTCTCAAAACCCATTGGAGGAGAAGGTCAAAGGGGCGGGACCTCTGGCTTTTTCATCCAATTGGTTTTGAGAAGGAGGTGACGAGCGAGGACGCGAGGAAAATAAAATTGAGATTAGGCCTGCCTCTGTGTGTTCGAGCGATTATGAAGTAACAAAGAAACGAATGCGGTGGGTTGTTACATTTTTTTCGGTAACATTTTATCAATATCAAGCGGGTTTTTTGTACGCGAAAGAACTTTGCGAGTGTCCTGTGGTGTTGACATTCTTCACAATTGTCGCTTTGAAGTTGACTTCTCGACGGTGAGTGTTGTTCCAATGTTTACGTGCCTTCAAAATGGAAAGCGCTCGTTTAGGCTACAGCAAAAAATTCTGCAAAGAATAATGTGTGTATAGATTTGTTTATTTTGGTACACTCGACAACCTATGAATATGCAGGCTACTTATTTATAGTTTAAAATATCTTTAATATCAGTTTCAGAACACATTTGAAAACACCTAAGTTCCCATTAGTGTGTCAAATGGTAACCTAGGCAAACCAATGATTTAGTTGAATAATCGTTCAAGACAATAAGCTATTACTTGAAAGTTGGTTTCTTTTTTAATTTCATAGTGATTTTGGTTCTAATCTAATTACATTGGCTGGCAAACCGGTGTTTCATAATGACGTCTTCTTCCTTGGCCGGATGTCAGTCACTTACTTTAATCCTACGTCAGGACAGTGATTATATTTGATCCACGAAGGGAAAAGCTCTTGTAACATTTGCCTATACCCGAGTATCCACCCATTTGTCCTCTTGTGTGTTTCTCTCACTGTTTTTGTGTACATACCATTTGGGCACCTCGTTTACTCGTTCACATGGTCAACTGATATATTAATCACATCTCAAAATGGTGGGACAAGGTTACTTGATTGTGTCTGATACACCATGTTTTGTGTCATGCAGGACATGGATTTGCATGGATTATGGTGGTTGTCTCTGTTTGCACACACCTGTACTGACAGAATCGCGAGTATACTTTTGTTTGACCTTTTTTACTCTTTGTTGAGATGAAAAGGGTGGCGTGTCACTTTAAATTTTATTTAAAAAAAATATTTTCCCAATAAATAGTTATAGTATTGCGTTTGATCAACAGTGTAAAATGTCTTTAATTACTTTCCTCCCTCTCAACCTTCATACTAGAGTCAATCCATGTTAGGGATGGGCAGTTATATCAAATATCTGAACAGACTTTATTTGATTAGGCTACATGGGAGTTTTTATTTTAATATTTTTGCTCTGTTTAAAGTTAAATGATCTATGTGACACTTCTACATAGCCTACAAGGATATACTATTACATTCCATGTATTAAAAAAAATTAAATGGCAGTTTTATTGCAGTATTTGTGTGCCCCATTATAAAAGATGCACAGGTAGTCTACACACTTTATATAGGTGTAGCTTGTTGTTTTTGTTAATTCAAAGTGGTAGAGTAAGTGAACTCCATTTTGCATTGATTCAAAATCTTTAATTCTGAAATTTTAAATTGGCTAAATGAGGATGAGTAGGCTACAATGATCAACCAACAGGGATGCTGTTGTTGTAGACAAGGACCTGAGAGGGCAGCAAAATAGCCTCAATTAGCCTTGCTACTGTAGTTAGCTAGCTGGAGACTAGCTAGCTAGCTTTTTTCCAACGATTTGATTCAATTAAGACCGGCACTACCAGATGGTATGATAAATAACCTATGGTAATAATTTATTATCACCGCGCGGTCATGAGCAGATGAGCTCCTGCATTTTTCAGCATGTTTTGAGAAAAAAATATTTTTAGTTAAACTTGGATTTTTTTGGGCAGGGACACGTGCAGGATGCTACCCGCTACTACAACCTTCACTCCAATCCTACAACCTGATTTTATTTATTTTTTTGTTGTTGATGGAATTACCTGAAGAGCTTCATATCACCAATGATTATTATTCTCAAACTATACAGCAAATGCTCTGGCAAACAAACAGAAACCTGAGAACACCATCCAACCTGGTACTGAGTGTGTGATGTCTAGTCTGAGGCTGAGTGTGTGATGTCTAGTCTGAAGCTGTCTTTTATTTTCAAAAGGCAAGAAGAAAATACATTACTATGATATATTTTACTTTAAAAGGACTGAATGCTAAGTTAAGGCTCACAGCTGCATGTGAGCTCTCTCACTTTTCAACATGTTTTTTACAATAAGATAGTTTTTGATTTTTTTTTTTGTTTACTTGATGCTACCGTCCACAGCATAACCTTCACTCCAGATCAAAACTCCAAACCTACAACCTAGGCATGAAGTGTCGGCGCCTTTGAGCCAAACACATGGCAGGAGTCTCACAGGCTACCCTTCCCAAATCCAGAGACCTTGAAGCACACTCTTGCTTTTTTAGGGCCATCCACTGGCATTTTCTTCAAGAAATCTGCCTCCAGAAGTAAAGCTTCCTACTCCCGCTGCCTACTGCACTGCTGCTTGGATTCCACCTGGCGATCTGTTCACCAACTGCCCTGGCTTGTCTCCCCTGTCTGGTACAGGTACCCCCACCACACTCCCCCCTCCCTACCAAGCTTTCGCTTGCCTTCAGCACAGGCACTGTTGGGACGAGTGACTCTGAACTTACAATGGCTAGCCCCAAGTCGCAATTTTTTTTTTCTTGTACACTTTGCTATTTGCCTCATGGCTCCTGCTTGCTTTGGTGACTGAACCTTCTTGTTTGCCCTACTGTGGGACAGACTGTTTGTTCCCACACTTGGGACTCTGACTATTGGCTATATACTTTTAGCCCCCCATCCTGTTCTAACCACTCGCTGGCTTTGTATTCCTGTTACCTGATGAAATTGCTGTACAATCTGATCCTGTTGCCATCAAATGCACATTCAAATGTCATAAATCAACACTGCAGTGCTCTCCTGTCCTCTGCCGTGCCTTGATTGTATTACTGTTGATGATGTACACCATGGCCCATCTACTGTTGCTAGCACCAATTGACTTGTGCTCTCTGTTTCACTTTTTTTCTGCTCTTGTAAAAGCCTGGATTTTCTGCACGTTAACACTGAACTTTTGACCTAAAATTGATCAATTGAAAGTGTGGGTTCCCAGCTCCAATCCAGATGTTGGTCAGTACGGAGATGTGGTTAAGAGTATTTTGAATACTGATGTTAACCTTTCTGTCTTGCTGAAAAAGGTTATAACCAGATCTTCCAAAGGTGGGGGAGTGGCTATCTTTACCAAGAATTACCTTCAGTGCTCGGTTGTCACCACCAAGTCTTTCCCCAAACAATTTGATTCACTGGTTTTAAGCATTAAACTCTCAAATGGCTCTTCATTGACTCTTGCGGGGTGTTATCGTCCTCCATCAGCACTGGCCTGTACCCTACCTGCCCTAAGCTCTCTCCTGGTCCCTTACACTAAGTCTGAATTTTTCCTGCTAGGTGACCTAAACTGGGACATGCTTAAACCACCTGACCAAGTCCTAAAGCAATGGGACTCCCTAAATCTTTCTCATTATTACCAATCCCGCAAGATGTGACTCCAAACACCCAGAAAAGGCTACTCTTCTTGATGTTATCCTCACAAATAATCCCGATGGGTACCAGTCTTTCTGTAATACCCTTAGTGATCACTGTTTTACTGGCTGTATTCGTAATGGCTGCTCAGTGAAATGTCCTGATTTGTCAAAGACTCTTGCTAAAAACCTTTAATAAGCAAGCCTTCCTTCATGACCTGGCCTCTGTAAATTGGTATAGAATCTGCTTGTTCCCCTCTGTCGAGGATGCTTGAACCTTCTTTTTTTAATCTCTTCAATGATATTAACACACCCCCATAAAGATAATTAAAAACCGGTTCAGCCCCTGGTTTGACTGATCTTGCAGAGTTACTCCACCTCAAGAATTGCATTTGGCAAAAGGCCCGGCACACGTATACTCAGGCCTACTGGCTCTAGTTCAGGCAAATGA
Organism: Oncorhynchus mykiss; assembly: GCF_057628025.1. Classification (NCBI taxonomy): domain Eukaryota; kingdom Metazoa; phylum Chordata; class Actinopteri; order Salmoniformes; family Salmonidae; genus Oncorhynchus; species Oncorhynchus mykiss. The sequence continues at coordinate 56,242,054 of NC_143029.1, forward strand.
GAAATAAGTGCACTTCAGGCTATCCGGGAGGCCAAAGTTGGTTACTTTAAGGAGCAGTGCTCGCTCTGTGGGTCTAACCCCAAGAAGTTCTGGAAAACGGTTAAAGACCTGGAGAATAAACCGTCCTCACAGCTGCCCGTGTCCCTTAATGTTGACGCTGTGGTTGTTACTGACAAGAAGCACATGGCTGAGTTCTTCAATCACCACTTCATTAAGTCAGGATTCCTATTTGACTCAGCCATGACTCCCTGCCCGTCCAACATTTCCTCATCTCCCACCCCTTCCAATGCGACTATCCCCGATGCTTCTCCCCTGCCGCGTTACAAAGTTTCTCCATGCAGGCGGTCACTGACACGAGGTTCTAAAGGAGCTTCTTAAACTTGACCCCCCCCCCCCAAAAAAACCCAACAACATCTGATTTAGATGGTTTAGACCCTTTCTTCTTTAAGGTTGCTGCCCTTATCATTGCCAAGCCTATCTCTGACCCTTTTTAACCCTTCTCTCCTCAGGAGGGGGGGGGGGGGGGGGGGGTCCCATTGCTTGGATGGCAGCCACGGTTAGTCCTTTAAATAAAGGGGGAGATCAAGCTGATCCAGCTGCTGTAGGCCTATTTCTATTAACTTCTTGGTGCAGCCATCCCGTTTTGCGGGATCATTTTTGCCAACATCCGCTGAATTTGAAGAGTAACAAATTCAAATTCAATTCCTAAATATATTTAATTTTAATGAAATCACAAGTGAATTATAGCAAAACACATCTTAGCTTGTTGTTAATCCACCTGGTGTGTCCAATTTCAAAAAAGCTTTACAGCAAAAGCTATCACAGTTTTCAAGTTAGGAAATCTCTCTCAGCAAACAGCAAAGTAGATTGGTCAGAAAAGCAATAAAATGAATCGCTTACCTTTTGATCTTTGCATGTTTGCACTCACGAGACTCCCAGTTACACAATAAATGTTCCTTTTTGTTTGATAAAAATTATTTTTATATCCAAAAACCTCCATTTTGTTGGTGTGTTTTGTTCAGAAATCCACAGACTCGTGCATGTCATGATGGGCAGACAAATTCCAAATAGTATCCGTGAAGTTCGTAGGAACATGTCAAATGTTTTTTATAATCAATCCTCAGGTTGTTTTAACAATAAAAAATATTTAAACCGGACCATAGCTTTTTCAATAGGAGAGAGAAAATATCTGCTCCAAGTTGTTGCGCATGCAAAACTCTGCTGGCACCCAGCCATCCACTGATGCGATGTGATCGTTCTCGCTCATTTTTCAGAATAAAAGGCTGAAACTATGTCTAAAGACTGTTCACACCATGTGGAAGTCATAGGGAAAGGACTCTGGTTGATATCCCCTTAAATGGAGGGAAGGCATGCAATGGAACAGAGAGCTTTCAAAATAAGAGGCACTTCCTAGTTTTGAGTTTCCTTAGGTTTTCGCCTGCAATGTCAGTTCTGTTATACTCACGGACAATATTTTGACAGTTTTGGAAACTTTAGTGTTTAGTGATTACTACTTCCTCGGGGTTTAGAGCTTGAGCTAGTCACCTCATACAAGTACTTGGGAGTGACTAGATGGTACACTGTCCTTCTCTCAGCACATATCAAAGCTTGAGGCTAAAGTTACATTTCGACTTGGTTTCCTCTATTGTAGTCACTCCTCTTTCACCCCAGCTGCCAAACTATCCCTGATTCATATGACCATCCTACCCATGCTAGATTACGGAGACGTTAGGTAAGGGTGCTCTCGAGCAGCTAGATGTTCTTTACCATTTGGCCATCAGATTTGCCACCAATGCTCCTTATAGGACACATCACTGCACTCTATACTCCTCTGTAAACTGGTGATCTCTGTATACCCGTCGCAAGACCCACTGGTTGATGCTGGACTCAAACTGGACAGTTTTATCTCAATCTCTTCATTCAAAGACTCAATCATGGACCCTCTTACTGACAGTTGTGGCTGCTTTGTGTGATGTATTGTTGTCTCTACCTTCTTGCCCTTTGTGCTGTTGTCTATGCCCAACAATGTTTGTACCCTGTTTTGTGCTGCTACCATGTGCTGTTGCTGCCATGCTATGTTGTCGTCTTAGATCTCTCTTATGTTGTGTTGTCTCGTCGTGATGTGTGTGTTTTGTCCTAATATTTTTAGCAAGCCCCCAACCCTGCAGGAGGCCTTTTGGTTGGCCGTCGTTGTAAATCCGAATTTGTTCACAACTGACTTGCCTAGTCTTTTTCCCTCTGTGCCACACACACTGGCCTCTGCTCCTCTCTCGCCCCTCCACCACCCTTCTGCTGAAACGAGCAGCACCAGCACTCGTGCAAGCAAGTTTTCATTGAAGACATGTCATTTATTTTCATCATGAGCAAAAACCATAGGGTTTTCTACCCAAAGTTGCAAAGAACATGGTGTGGTCCCTTTGGATAAAAGGGTGTAGCAGGAACAGTGGCATCTAGTGGGGAAAAACCTGGTACTTTCACACTAATCTATAGTACCTAATGCAAGCAACTTCAATGGCTAATTCCTCTGAACAGGGTGGGAAACATCACCAGATTAACAGGGATTACGCTACATAGGATGTAGAAGCAATACTCCAAGATGCCCCTCCATACTACATGTCAAGCATAGAGATCTGGGATTGGTGTGGGTGTCTTTGGTGATGTTATTTGTATATATTTTTTTCCCATGTCTTATTCATTCTAAATAATTATGGTTCAAATCACATGTTGTGTACTATATTGTTTATTGAAGATTATATGAATCCTATACATTTAAAAGGGTTAATTTGGGTGCAATCAATTAGGGTCCTATTTCACTTATTCACTATCACAATTCCAGTGGGTCAGAAGTTTATATACAGTAAGTTGACTGTGCCTTCTAAACAGCTTGGAAAATTCCAGAACATGATGTCATGGCTTTAGAGCCAAGCTTCTGATAGGCTAATTGACATAATTTGAGTCACTTGGAGGTGTACCTGTGGCTGTATTTCAAGACCTACCTTTAATCTCGGTGCCTCTTTGCTTGACACCATGGGAAAATCAAAAGAAATCAGCCAAGAACTCAGAAAAATTTGTCTGGTTCAGCCTTGGGAGCAATTTCCAAACGTCTGAAGTTGATTTTTCAACGCCGATACCGATTTTATTGGAGGACAAAAAATCCGATATCGATTTAATCTGCTTTTTAAAATTTTTATGAAAGTGTGTGTGTGTGAGTGTGTGTGTGTGTGTGTGTATATATGTATGACAATTGCAACAATACTGAATGAACACTTATTTAAACTTAATATAATACATACTATGGGTGTTCTTAAGGTGATTCCACAGGTTGGTGGTATTTTTTTATTTAGCCGTTGCTGACCCCATGCTTACATCTTTATCACAAATAAGACACCTTGCTTTCTCTGGTGCCAATTCCATGGAAGTCCCACACTGGTGTTCTGCTTTTCTCTGCCATCTGTGAAACACACACACACATAGCTCTGAAGTGACAATGATACTGAGGAGTCTGCTTAGGAGACAAATACTCTCAACTGTTTGAATAAAAATAGAGTATGTTACCTGTGATGAATGTTGAAAACAAAAACTGTCATTTCTATATGCAGGAAATCCTATTTTTAATAATGGACATGATACGAATTGACTACCAAAGTGCGAGTCATAATTCCCATGACACCTTCTAGCAAAATCTGAAAAGCGGTTCATTCTTTTATTCCATAGGATATTTTTAGATTCACTTAAAATAAGGTCTGTGTTTCGTGTAGGCCTACACCACCTTGCCAATTTTATAACTGTAGATATCCATAGGACAAGGTAACTCTGATCAATATTGACTAAATATAAGTGAAGATCTTTTTGTAGAGTGGATTTATGAAAATATGTTGACAAACGTTACCTTATCCTAGTGAGATTTACACGGGTATCAAAACACCGAGGCGGTTTAAGCCTGCACGAAACACAGACCTTATTTGAAGTAGATCAAGACATTCTCTATGGAAGACATTAATGGTAAAATAACGATGGAACCCCTTTCAAGTTCAGCCGCAAGTTATTACAGGAATTATAACGCGTCAACTATTTCTCTCTAAACCATACAGTGCCTTGCGAAAGTATTTGGCCCCCTTGAACTCGCTCTGTGGGTCTAACCCCAAGAAGTCTCCGTATAAATGCACCTGCACTGTGATAGTCTCAGAGGTCCGTTAAAAGTGCAGAGAGCATCATGAAGAACAAGGAACACACCAGGCAGGTCCGATATACTGTTGTGAAGAAGTTTAAAGCCGGATTTGGATAGAAAAAGATTTCCCAAGCTTTAAACATCCCAAGGAGCACTGTGCAAGCGAAAATATTGAAATGGAAGGAGTATCAGACCACTGCAAATCTACCAAGACCTGGCCATCCCTCTAAACTTTCAGCTCATACAAGGAGAAGACTGATCAGAGATGCAGCCAAGAGGCCCATGATCACTCTGGATGAACTGCAGAGATCTACAGCTGAGGTGGGAGACTCTGTCCATAGGACAACAATCAGTCGCATATTGCACAAATCTGGCCTTTTATGGAAGAGTGGCAAGAAGAAAGCCATTTCTTAAAGATATCCATAAAAAATGTTGTTTAAAGTTTGCCACAAGCCACCTGGGAGACACACCCAACATGTGGAAGAAGGTGCTCTGGTCAGATGAAACCAAAATTGAACTTTTTGGCAACAATGCAAAATGTTATGTTTGGTGTAAAAGCAACACAGCTGAACACACCATCCCCACTGTCAAACATGGTGGTGGCAGCATCATGGTTTGGGCCTGCTTTTCTTCAGCAGGGACAGGGAAGATGGTTAAAATTGATGGGAAGATGGATGGAGCCAAATACAGGACCATTCTGGAAGAAAACCTGATGGAGTCTGCAAAAGACCTGAGACTGGGACGGAGATTTGTCTTCCAACAAGACAATGATCCAAAACATAAAGCAAAATCTACAATGGAATGGTTCAAAAATAAACATATCCAGGTGTTAGAATGGCCAAGTCAAAGTCCAGACCTGAATCCAATTGAGAATCCGTGGGAAGAACTGAAAACTGCTGTTCACAAATGCTCTCCATCCAACCTCACTGAGCTCGAGCTGTTTTGCAAGGAGGAATGGGAAAAAATTTCAGTCTCTCGATGTGCAAAACTGATAGAGACATACCCCAAGCGACTTACAGCTGTAATCGCAGCAAAAGGTGGCGCTACAAAGTATTAACTGAAGGGGGCTGAATAATTTTGCACGCCCAGTTTTTGATTTGTTAAAGTTTGAAATATCCAATGAATGTCGTTCCACTTCATGATTGTGTCCCACTTGTTGATTCTTCACAAAAAAATACAGTTTTATATCTTTATGTTTGCAGCCTGAAATGTGGCAAACGGTCGCAAAGTTCTAGGGGGCCGAATACTTTCGCAAGGCACTGTATCTAACGGGTGGCATCCACGAGTCTAAATATTGCTGTTACATTGCACAACCTTCAATGTTAGGTCATAATTACGTAAAATTCTGGCAAATTAGTTCGCAAAGAGCCAGGCGGCCCAAACTGTTGCATATACCCTGACTCTGCGTGCAATGAACGCAAGAGAAGTGACACAATTTCACCTGGTTAATATTGCCTGCTAACCTGGATTTCTTTTAGCTAAATATGCAGGTTTAAAAATCTATACTTGTGTATTGATTTTAAGGGCATTGATGTTTATGGTTAAGTACACATTGGAGCAATGACAGTCGTTGATTTATTTTATTTTTATAAGATAAGTTGCTAGCTAGCATTAAACTTACCTTGGCTTACTGCATTCACGTAACAGGCAGGCTCCTCGTGAGGCAGGTGGTTAGAGCGTTGGACTAGTTAACTGTAAGGTTGCAAGATTGGTTCCCCCGAGCTGACAAGGTAAAAATCTGTCGTTCTGCCTCGTTCCTAGGCCGTCATTGAAAATAAGAATGTGTTCTTAACTGACTTGCCTAGTTAAATAAAGATTACATAAAGGTGTAAAAAAAACTAAATCGGCGCCCAAAAATACAGATTTCCGATTGTTATGAAAACTTGAAATTGGCCCTAATTAATCGGCCATTCCGATTAATCGGTCGACCTCTAGTCTGAAGCTACCACGTTCATCTGTACAAACAATAGTACGCGAGTAAACACCATGGGGCCACGCAGCCGTCATACCGCTCAGGAAGGAGATGCGTTCATCTCTAGGAGACAGAACGCACCTTGGTGCGAAAAGTGCAAATCAATCCCAGAACAACAGCAAAGGACCTTGTGAAGGTGCTGGAGGAAACCGGTACAAAAGTATCTATATCCACAGTAAAACAAGTCCTATATCGTTACAACCTGGAAGGACGCTCAGCAACGAAGAAGCCACTGCTCCAAAACTGCAATAAACAAGCCAGACTATGGTTTGCAACTGCACATGGGGACAAAGACTGTACTTTTTTAGAGAAATGTCCTCTGGTCTGATGAAACAGAAATAGAACTGTTTGGCCATAATGACCATTGTTATGTTTGGTGAAAAGGGGGAGGCTTGCAAGCTGAAGAACACCATCCCAACCATGAAGCACCGGGGTGGCAGCATGTTGTGGGGGGGCTTTGCTGCAGGAGGGACTGGTGCACTTCACAAAATAGATGTCACTATGAGGAAGGAAAATTGTGGATATGTTGAAGCAACATTTAAGACATCAGTCAGGAAGTTAACTTTTTTGGGATAAGGGGCAGCATTTTCACTTTTGGATGAATAGCGTGTCCAGAGTGAACTACCTCCTACTCTGTCCCAGATGCTAATATATGCATATTATTAGAAAGAAACTTCAGTGTTTTTTAAAACTGTTTCAATGAGGTCTGTGAGTATAACAGATCTCATATGGCAGGTGAAAAGCTGAGAAAAATCCAACCAGGAAGTGGGGAATCTGAGGTTTGTAGTTTTTCAAAGCTTGGATCCCGCGATGCTGTTCGCATCAGTTGCTGGGACTGCTAGTCTCGGTCTAGTGATCCTTCCAAACAGTGATCCTTCCAACCCAACACCTATTTAGTGTTGCTAGCTAGCTGCATTTCAAGCTAGTGTTTTTTTTTTGGGGGGGGGGCTTGAATGCAGCCTGCGATGAGGTTAGTCATTGTGGATTGTCCCAGGTTTATGGCTGTCTAGATCCCTGCTGTTTTCAATTTCCCCTGTGACCTGTCTGGAACTGGGAGGAGTAACAGCGTAACCTGCGTTGCTACCTACCAAGACCAAAGCCGGCGGGAGTACCATTGAGGACAGTGGTGTCTATCACACGTGAAAGATTTTTTTTTTAATTAACAAAGAGTTCTGCAAGCAGTTGATACTTCAAGAAAATAGCTTTGTGTTTTGACCAAATACTGGTGGATTCAACTAATAAGAATGGATGACCTGACCACAGAGGTCCAAGACCTGAAGAACAGTTTGCAGTTCTCCCAGGGTCAGCTCGATGAGTTGAAACAGGAGAACGGCAAGGTTGCAGCAATCTGTAAGTCATTGAGCGAGGACATCAGTTCTGTGTATGTGAATCCATGATAACAATAATTGATAAATCAGACTTGAGAGACAATCAAGTCGGAACATGGTTTTGGACGGAATTGCAGAGGGGAAATTGGGAGGGGAAATTGGGAAATGGAAGATTGAGGTGGAGCGCACCCACAGGACTGGAAAACCCACCACCGGCCCAGGTGATAGGCCCAGGCCGATAATGGTCAAGTTCAAGGTTCAAGGACAAGGTAGCGGTTCTGGAAAGAGCCAATAACTTGAGGAAAGAACAGTTGAAGTCAGAAATTTACGTACACCTTAGCCAAATACATTTAAACTCCAGTTTTTCACAATTCCTGACATTTAATCCTAGTAAAACATTTCTGTTTTGGGTCAGTTAGAATCAACACTTTTATTTTAATGTGAAATGTTTGAATAATAGTTATTTGATTTATTTCAGCTTTAATTTCTTTCATCACATTCCCAGTGGGTCAGAAGTTTACGTACACTCAATTAGTATTTGGTAGCTTTGCCTTTAAATTGTGTAACTTGGGTCAAACATTTTGTTTAGTCTTCCACAAGCTTCCCACAATAAGTTGGGTGAATTTTGGCCCATTCCTTCTGACAGAACTGGTGTAACTGAGTAAGGTTTGTAGGCCTCCTTGCTCGCACACGCCTTTTCAGTTCTGCCCACTAATTATCCATAGGATTGAGGTCAGGGCTTTGTGATGGCCACTCCAATACCTGGACTTTGTTGTCCTTAAGCCATTTTGCAACAACTTTGGATGTATTATTGGGGTCATTGTCCATTTGGAAGACCCATTTGTGACCAAGCTTTAACTTCCTGACTGATGCCATGCTTTTGCTTCAATATATCCACATAAGTTTCCTTCCTCTTGATTCCATCTATTTTGTGAAGTGCACTCGTCCCTCCTGCAGCAAAGCACACCCACAACATGACACTGCCACCCCCGTGCTTCACGGTTGGGATGGTGTTCTTCGGCTTGCAAGCTTCCCCTTTTTCCTCCACACATAAGTGGTCATTATGGCCAAACAGTTTTATTTTTGTTTCATCAGACCAGAGGACTTTTCTCTAAAAAGTACGATCTTTGTCCCCATGTGCACTTCTTCTTTGCTGAGCTGCCTTTCAGGTTATGTCAATATAGGACTTGTTTTACTGTGGCTATAGATACTTTTGTACCCGTTTTCCTCCAGCATCTTCACAAGGTCATCTGTAGGAGACAGAACGCGTCTCCTTCCTGAGCGGTATGACAGCTGCATGGTCCCATGATGTTCATACTTGCATACTATTGTTTGTACAGATGAATGTGGTACCTTCAGGAGCAATTTCAAATGCCTAAGGCTGAACCAGACTTGTGGAGGTCTACAGTTATTTTTCTGATGTCTTGGCTGATTTTTTTATATAATCGATAATATATCAAGCGCAAATGTCTTTCACAGTATATGGAAAAGCAATACCTATCCACTCTGTTGCTCGAGCAATACTCATGTGACCACTTGACGGGATGTTATCGTTCTGGCTAATTTTTCAAAATAAAATCCTGAAACTGTCTGACGACTTGACACCTTGAGGAAGCGATGGAAAAGGGATTTGGTTCATATCCCTTTAAATGGAGCAAAGGGAGGCTATGGAACATTGTGTTTTCAAAATAGAAGCCACTTCCTGCTTTGATTTTCCTCAGGGTTTCGCCTGCAATATCAGTTCTGTTATACTCAGACAATATTTTGACAGTTTGGAAACTTTAGTGTTTTCTATCCAATACTAATAATAATATGCATATATTAGCAACTGAGACTGAGGAGCTGGCTGTTTTACAATGGGCACCTTTTCATCCAAGCTACTCAATACTGCCCCTGCAGCCATAAAAAGTTAAAGGCACAGTCAACTTACTGTATTTAAACTTCCGACCCACTGGAATTGTGATACAGTGAAATAATCTGTCTGTAAACAATTGTTAAAAAAATGACTTGTCATGCACAAAGTAATGTCCTAACCGACTTTCCAAAACTTTAGTTTGTTAACAACAAATTTGTGGAGTGGTTGAAACACTTAGGTTCAACCTCAACGAGGACTATCCTAAAGCTGTGCGCCAGAAGAGGAAAGAACCTATCCTAGCAGTGAAAGCTGCCAGATAGCGTGGGGACATAGCAGATGTAAGTGATTACAGGCTCGTTGCCCACCCACCTTTCCAGAAGCCTTGAAGGGATGAGAGAGCCATGCCAATGGGTTCGTAGCTTTAACCTTTCTGATCTCCCCATCCCGGATCCGGGTTCGTGAATACAGACTCAAGCTCATTACCATAACGCAACGTTAACTATTCATGAAAATCGCAAATGAAATGAAATAAATATGCTAGCTCTCAAGCTTAGCCTTTTGTTAACAACACTGTCATCTCAGATTTTCAAAATATGCTTCTCAACCATTGCAAAACAATCATTTGTGTAACAGTATTGATGGCTAACGTAGCATTTAGCATTAGCATTCAGCTGGCAACATTTACACAAAAAAACAGAAAAGCATTCAAAAAAATCATTTACCTTTGAAGAACTTCAGATGTTTTCATTGAGGAGACTCTCAGATAGCAAATGTTCAGTTTTTCCTGAAAGATTATTTGTTTAGGACAAATCGCTCCGTTTTCTGCGTCACGTTTAGCTATGAAAAAACCCCTGTATCCAGGATTGTGTAAATCTATCAGCAAGCTCATTAGCATAACACAACGTTAACTATTTATGAAAATCGCAAATGAAATGAAATAAATATGCCATCTCTCAAGCTTAGCCTTTTGTAAACAACACTGTCATCTCAGATTTTCAAAATATGCTTCTCAACCATAGGAAAACAATCATTTGTGTAAAAGTAGCTAGCTAGAGTTAGCATTTCGCGTTAGCATTTAGCGTTAGCATCCAGCACGCAACATTAACAAAAACATAAAAGCCTTCAAATAAAATCATTTACCTTTGAAGAACTTCTGATGTTTTCAATGAGGATACTCTCAGTTAGATAGCAGATGCTCAGTTTTTCCAAAAAGATTCCTTGTGTATTAGAAATAGCTCCGTTTTATACATCACATTTGGCTACCAAAAAAAATCCATAAATTCAGTCCTCAAAACGCAAACTTTTTTCCAAATTAACTCCATAATATCGACTGAAAACATGGCAAACGTTGTTTAGAATCAATCCTCAAGGTGTTTTTCCACATATCTCTTCATTGATACATCGTTCTTGGAAACATGCTTTCTCTCCTGAATCCCAGGAGAAAATGCCTGCACCTGAAGATTACGCACAAATTTAGACAAAGGACACCGGGCGGACCTCTGGAAAATGTAGTCTCTTATGGCCAATCTTCCAATGATATGCCTACAAATACGTCACAATGCTGCTAAGACCTTGGGCGAACGACAGAAAGTGTAGGCTCATTCCTTGCGCAATCACAGCCATATAAGGAGAGAATGGAAAACAGAGCTTCAGAAATTCTGCTAATTCCTGGGTGATGCATCATCTTGGTTTCGCCTGTAGAATGAGTTCTGGGGCACTTACAGACAAAATCTTTGCAGATTCTGAAACTTCAGAGTGTTTTCTTTCAAAAACTGTCAAGAATATGCATAGTCGAGCATCTTTTCGTGACAAAATATCGCGCTTAAAACGGGAACGTTTTTTATCCAAAAATGAAATAGCGCCCCTAGAGCTCTAAGAGGTTAACCCTGCAGCACGCGCAAACCAATTGATTTAATGGACTGCTGAATGCATGTATTTTTATCTTGCTTTGTTTGTGCTTTTCAGTGTTATGTCTCTCTGATAAGCTACCCAGGAAATGGATGAAAATGGCCCATATTAATATGATCTCAGTAAAAAAGAAATGTCCTCTCACTGTCAACTGTTTTATTTTCAGCAAACTTAACGTGTAAAATATTTGTATGAACATAACAAGATTCAACAACTGAGACATAAACTGATCAAGTTCCACAGACGTGTGACTAACAGAAATCGAATGTGTCCTTGAACAAAGGGGGGGCCAAAATCAAAAATAACTCAGTATCTGGTGTGGCCACCAGCTGCATTAACTACTGCAGTGCATCTCCTCATGGCCTGCACCATTTTTTTCCCCCCCAGTACTTGCTGTGAGATGTTACCCCATTCTTCCACCAAGGCACCTGCAAGTTCCCGGACGTTTCTGGGGGGGAATGGCCCTAGCCCTCACCCTCTGAACCAACATGTCCCAGATGTGCTCAATTGGATTGAGATATGGGCTCTTCGCTGGCCATGGCAGAACACTGACATTCCTGTCTTGCAGGAAATCCCACACAGAACGAGCAGTATGGCTGGTGGCATTTTCATGCTGGTGGGTCATGTCAGGATGAGCCTGCAGGTAGGGTACCACATGAGGGGGGAGGATGTCTTCCCTGTAACGCACAGCGTTCCGATTGCCTGCAATGACGACAAGCTCAGTCCGATGATGATGGACCCTCCACCTCCAAATCAATCCCGCTCCAGAGTACAGGCCTCGGCGTAATGCTCATTCCTTTGATGATAAACGTGAATCCAACCATCATCCCTGGTGAGACAAAACCGAGACTCGTCGGTGAAGAGCACTTATTTCCAGGCCTGTCTGTTCCAGCAACGGTGGGTTTGTGCCCATAGTCGACGTTGTTGCTGGTGATGTCTGGTGAGACCTGCCTTACAACAGGCCTACAAGCCCTCATTCCAGCCTCTCTCAGCCTATTGCTGACAGTCTGAGCACTGATGGAGGTATTATGCGTTCCTGGTGTAACTTGGGCAGGTGTCGTTGCCATCCTGTACCTGTCCCACAGGTGTGATGTTCGGATGTACCGATCCTGTGCAGGTGTTTCTACACGTGGTGTGGCACTGCGAGGACGATCAGCTCTCCGTCCTGTCTCCCTGTAGCACTGTCATAGGCGTCTCACAGTACGGACATTGCAATTTATTGCCCTGGCCACATCTGCAGTCCTCATGCCTCCTTGCAGCATGCCTAAGGCACATTCACGCAGGTGAGCAGGGGCCCTAGGCATCTTTCTTTTGGTGTTTTTCAGAGTCCGTAGAAAGGCCTATTTAGTGTCCTAACTTCTCATAACTGTGACCTTAATTGTCTACCGTCTGTAAGCTTAGTGTTTTAATGACCGTTCCACAGGTGCATGTTCATCATTAATTGTGGGAAAGCATGAGAAACGGTGTTTAAACCCTTTACAATGAAGATCTATGAAGTTATTTGGAATTTTATGAATTCTTTGAAAGACAGGATCCTGAAAAAGGGATTATTGTTTTGTTTATTTAATGTACTTCAACAAAATGTTTCAGGCATGCGTACCATTTGTTTATAACTAGAAAGGATTACAGAACAATCTGGGTGTCAATATTCTTTCTTGTGCTTTTTGAGGTGGAACAACACACATTACTAGACTACTAGTCAGAATTTGACTGTCGGTGTGAAAGCAATAGGCCTGTCTAGATGGTGGAAACCTATCCATTTCTCAGTATTGGTGATCACTAAGGAAAGGTTATAAAGCAATACTATTTAGACTTGGCATTGGCCTGTTTTTTAAATGCTTTGAAATGTGTATTTTACTTTTTTCTGTGGGAGTCCTTGCATTCACCTGTCAATTCATATGATTTCCCTCAAAGGGAGGAAGGTTGCATTGTCAAAGCCCTGTGCCCCGGTTCGGGTTCAGAGGCTGGCACACCTGGCTGTCATTGGCCAGGGAGGGTTTAGACACTGAACATCTGGGTACTGTGGGTCCTCAGGGAGGGGGCCAGGTGCCACCCTTTTTTAATTTGACTATTCGGTATGGGTGGCGTGGGGGGGGGGATGAATGCCCTGTCAAAGGGACTGGGGAGGAGGGGCCAAGAAAGCGGAATGAATGGATGGATGGATGGATGGATAGAGGGGAAAGAATAGGAGGTATCCAACACCATGGTGATGGGGTCCTTTATCTGTTTGCTGGATCTGCCCAGCCAGTCACAAAAGAGAGGAAGACCAGAGGCTCCCCAGGGCAGTCTGACTGTTTACCTGCTTTCCCCCTCTTCTGTGCCTTTTCTCATTCTCTGTCTGGCTCTCTCTGTGGTGTTTTTAAACAAATGAGCATGTCTCATTAAAGAAAGATGGTCAGTCTGACTTTCTCTCTCGCTCTTTTTCTTTCTAGTATTCTTCTTTCATTCTCTCTGTATACCACACATTTCGATCAGTGTCTTCCGTTCTCCCTGTCTCAACACCCTCATTTCTCATGCTCTTATCTGTCTTTTTTTATTGCGCTCGTCCTTCCTCTCTCAGCCAGTTATCATACCAGAACCCCCCCCCCGTGCCTCCCTTTCAATGCACAACGATAGTTCAGCCTCTTTCTGTTTCTCATGCCATCTGACTCACTTGCCTGTAGCATGAATTCTGTTTTTCGCTTCACTCATTTCTGGTCATCTCTCTTGCATTTTCTTCTATCTTTCATGTTCTCTCATCTACTCACTCATCTCACTCTTATTTGCTAACTCGGTCATTCTGACTTGTTTTTTCACTCTTTCATTCATGCTCTCCCCCCTTCCCCTCTTTCTCTCCCTCGTGATAAATGACCTAAAGTAATGAGGGGTTCAGTTGACAGACCAGCAACTATCCCACCTAGTACTAAACTGAAGCACTTTAAAGATGAGCATATCTATTTTCAGTTGTTATTTAAAAAAATGACTAGTGCCGGCTGTCGGCTATAGAGCCGGTTACACACACATTTTCATCCATGTACTTTTTTTACAATTCACAAGTCAGATATGCATCTTCCAGTGATCTATTGAAATGACAGATGGCTGTCAGCAACAAAGTGAGCGACGACGGGGAAACACTGCTGGTTTGACAGTGCTGTCTGTCCCGGTACCTGGGTGGGTAGGTGTGTCGTACGCTGTGTTTGCAGTCAAACTTCTTTACATGGAGGGAGAGCGAGTGATGCTCGTTCATCGTCTGTGAGTCAATTTGCACGTCCCATATAATGTTGTAACAATTAGTCGACATCTACTTAGCCTGTTTTCTGGCACATTAAGTGATTTTCTGTCGCATGTTTCATATGCCGCCACGAAGTGTTGGCTCATAGGCTTACTATGCTTTGATTTGACGATCAACAAGCTTGACTGGTTTATAAATGGTGTTGAACTAACTGAATAAAGTCCATCATGTTGTCATTTAGAAATCATACAACCTAGTTTAATGTCCATGTTATGCATCGGGACAAGTAAACTAAAAGATCTGGTTTTGTATTTTCAATATAAAGTCCAGTGGTGATGATCCCCATGATTTGCGTGAAGAGGTGGGAGAAAGGGGCCAGAGTGGGCTGCCTTCTGAGAATTCGTAGGCAATCGAATAAACCCCCACTTCCTTCCATTCTGCTAGCAAATGGGCATTCTCTGGAGAATAAAATTGATGACATTCGTGGAAGTTAAATCCGTTGTACCAAATTTCTATCAGCATGTAAATGTGCAACCAGAGGGGGAAAAAAAAACTCTGGCCCACCTTTACTGCACAAACAGAGACTCATACAAAGCTCTCCCTCGCCCTCCATTTGGCAAATCTGACCATAATTCTGTAAATCTGCTTACAAGCAAAAATTAAAGCAGGAAGCACCAGTGACTAGATCAATAAAAAAGTGGTCAGATGAAGCAGATGCTAAACTACAGGACTGTTTCGCTAGCATAGACTGGAATATGTTCTGGGATTCCTCCGATGGCATTGAGGAGTACACCACATCAGTCATTGATAAAGCCAATAAGTGCATCTCTGATGTTGTGACCGCACGTACATACCCCAACCAGAAGCCATGGATTACAGGCAACATCAGCACTGAGCTAAAGACTATAGCTGCCGCTTTCAAGGAGTGTGACTCTAACCTGGAAGCTTATAAGAAATCCCACTATGCTCTCCGACGAACCGTCAAACAGGCAAAGCATCAATATCAGGACTAAGATCGAATCTTACTACACCGGCTCTGACGCTCGTCAAATGTGTCAGGGCTTGCAAACCATTACAGATTACAAAGGGAAACACAGCCGAGAGCTGCTCAGTGACACGAGCCTACCAGACGAGCTACACTACTTATATGCTCGCTTTGAGGCAAACACTGAAACATGCATGAAAGCACCAGCTGTTCCAGAAGACTGATCACGCTCTGATGTGAGTAAGACCTTTTTAAAAGGTCAACATTCGCAAGGCTGCAGGGCCAGACGGATTACCAGGACGTGTACTGCGAGCATGCGCTGACCAAATGGCAAGTGTCTTCACTGAGATTTTCAACCTGTCAATGTCTGTAATACCAGCATTATTTTTTAAGCAGACCACCATAGTGCCTGTGCCCAAGAACACTAAGGTAGTCTGCCTAAAATGACTACCAACCCGTAGTGCTCACATCTGTAGCCATGAAGTGCTTTGACAGGCTGGCTCACATCAACACCATTATCCCAGGAACCCTAGACCCACCCCAATTTGCGTACCGCCCCAACAAATCCAGACGAAATCTCTATTGCACTCCTCACTGCCCTTTCCCACCTGGACAAAAGGAACACCTATGTGAGAATGCTATTCATTGACTACAGCTCAACATAGTGCCCTCAAAGCTCATCAATAAGCTAAGGACCCTAGGACTAAACACTTCCTGACGGGCTGCCCCCAGGCGGTAAGGGTAGGTAACAATACGTACGCCACGCTGATCCTCAACGTGCTCAGTCCCCTCCTGTACTCCCTGTTCACTCACGACTGCACGACTCCAACGGCATCATTGCGTTTTCCGATGACACAACAGTGGTAGGCCTGATCACCGACAACGATGAGAGCCTGTAGGGAGGACGTCCGAGACCTGGCCTTTTGGTGCCAGGACAACCTCTCCCTCCAATGTGATCAAGACAAAGGAGATGATTGTGGACTACAGGAAAATGATGACCGAGCACACCCCCATTCTCATCGATGGGGCTGCAGTGGAGCAGGTTGATACTAGAGACACAAAGTTAATCTGCCTCTGGGGAAGTAGATAAAGAGACCCATTGCCAAAATACCAAAGTATCCCCTTTAATTAGTGATGCACCGGTATGACATTTTTGTCTGATACCGATATCTGATTTATTTTCCTTGTCAAAAAAACTTACCTTTTTTTTTTTAATATTTTTTTTTTTTAGATATATTTGTTTTTTTTGCGGTGGTGTTAAGTATTCTAGTGCAGGTGAATTGTTAAAACACACACGGACGCATCGGTCTAAGGCACTGCATCTCTGCAAGAGGCATCACTTACAGTCCTTGGTTTGAATCCAGGCTGTATAACTTCCGGCTGTGATTGATAGTCCCGTAGGGCGGCGCACAATTGGCCCAGCGTCATCCGGGCCGTCATTAAATAACTTGCCAAGTTAAAGGACACACACCACTGACCAAAACTTTATTTTGTTGGTATTTATGCATGTCCCCATTACCAGTAAAACATCATCAAAACCTATTTCACTTAGTTGCTGTGCTGTTTTAATTTTCAACCAGGATTTCTATGGAACGCCGTTTGGGTCTTTGTGTCAAAAGATCACACGTCAAATAACACTATTTGACGTGCCAAATAACACGACATCCGTTTCAGTAGCTATAGTTAACTTGCTAACTATATAGCTTGTTGTCATCTAAAATAACCCTAATTTATTAGACCGTTCTTATTTGATTAATGGTTGTCGAACCCATCTGTGAAGCTAGCCACAATAGTGGACTTTGCGGTTAGCCGTCAAAATAAAAGTATGACATAATTCTACTATTTGTATTAACGTATCTCAGAGCATCGTAGCACCATTAGGTGCAAAAACTTGACTTACCCAGTTGCGGCTCACTTTCTGGGGGCAGGCCACTTGATTTCGTCTCTGCGTTATACTGGCATCGAACATGTCACCCTCCCTAGGAGAGGGGGTGACCTTGATAATTTATTGTTAAAACGAAAGACCCTTGCTCCCTTCGGTCTCGACGTAGACTTTGATGTGAAGCCATTCTTGTGATTATTGTGACTTTGCCATTGTAATTGTTTGTAAGCTTGTGTAGTCTAAAATGAATCTATGATCGTATGCTATCCATTTGTATGCATCACTGTCAATGACATACTTGTATTTCAAACGGCAAATTCCACTATATTGTACCTAATCCCAATTGTGACTACCTTCTCAACAGAACCCGGTCCAGTCGAGCCAGATGAAGCTAGCTGGCTGCTTACAACATTAACTTTGGGCAACAGGGTTAAGTAGCTGGCTAGCTATTTATTTTCACGAACTGAAGTTCAATTTCAATAGGCGAACAAGTGGCAACCTAGCAAATACTTAACTCACAAGGATTGATAAGAATAATGAAAATGACTGCAGTTGTCATTGTTTTTAGGCTGGTTGTAGTGGTGCGGAAGTTGCAGTCGAACAAATGATGCTTCATTGTAAACGCGTCGTTTTTGGCCGGTGTTTGCTTGTTTGCAGACTTTTGTACAGCTTTGACAGTGCTACTGTATCTTTTTTTGACACGCAAAGACCCAAACGGCATTCTGTAGCATGTATGTCGTGAAACTAATAGCAGTGACGCTATTACTGTGTAACTCCGGTAGGGCAACATCTGAAAAATGGAACACTTGGTAGTGTGTACCTGTGCTCGACCAGTCGGCGAAAACCAACATCACCCACGGCAGAACACTTGATTGTCAAGGGCATTGAATTGAATTCCGCTGTGTATTTTGGATGGAATCAAGGCATTAGAATGTACCACCAAAATAGTGACTCCTTGCTGTCCCCAGTCCACCTGACTGTGCTGCTGCTCCAGTTTCAACTATTCTGCCTTATTATTATTCGACCATGCTGGTCATTTATGAACATTTGAACATCTTGACCATGTTTTGTTATAATCTCCACCCGGCACAGCCAGAAGAGGACTGGCCACCCCACATAGCCTGGTTCCTCTCTAGGTTTCTTCCTAGGTTTTGGCCTTTCTAGGGAGTTTTTCCTAGCCACCGTGCTTCTTCACCTGCATTGCTTGCTGTTTGGGGTTTTAGGCTGGGTTTCTGTACAGCACTTTGAGATATCAGCTGATGTACGAAGGGCTATATAAAATAAATTTGATTGAAATTTGAATAGAGCTTGTTCGGCAAACAATTCTTAACCCGGGGATCCCTCGGCCTGGGGGTTCCTGGCTGGTTACTTTCCCTATTTGGCTAGCTATGATACAGTGTGGAAAACACTGTATCGTTAATAAAATGTCATTTGTTACCTTCCACGTGTCTGCTTAAATTTAGCATTCAAAAATCCTGTGATATTTGAACAGTGGAAGTCCTGACATATATATATATATATATATATATATATATATATATATATATATATATATATATATATATATATATATATATATATATATAAGAATTTCTTTCAAGGGAGACCTGGCCAAGATGGTATGATTTCTAGCTAGTTTTTTTGTTTTACATACTTAATTATTCCACCAGGGCTTGTATGCTAGCACAGCAAGCGGGCAAAAAATATGTCAACACGTCATTTTTTTTCCTCCTCAAAAAGACGTGCTTATATCTGGGGTAACTTTTGCATTCGGTGGCACACACGCTCAACCATCATAGGTGTTCAGACAACTCTCTCTCTCTCTCTCCTCTCACTCGGTCTCTGTTTCTGCATCTCTCTCTTCACTATGTGTTTTAACATGGGCACAGTATTTCATACCAGGTGATTTGACAAATAAGCATAGGTGGCTGCAAGACTAACCTGGTGTCTTTGTTGTGTCCCCCATCTTCTCTGAAGTTATTTATTCTCATTCCCAGAGAATCAAGATCTGTCTTTAGAGTGAGCCGAGTGATGGCACTTCTCATTTGCATTTAGATGACAGACGGTCAGGTTTCCCCCATCCTTGCTTGTCATGTTGTGGTGAGTCAATGTCTGGCTGGGTGTTAAGGGGACTTTTAGAGTGTGTATGTGTGCTTACACATAATTGTGTGTGTGTGTGATCCAATTCTAGTGTGTGGTTGTGTAAGCCGGTGTTCCCCAATGTGGTTTTATTTGTTCCCCTTTAGGAGGGGGGGGGGGGGGGGGTGATTTTCATTGTTGGACATGAACTGTCAAACACCAGGAAATCAGCTCCAAGGGATTTTAATTTTGTTCCCAAGTATTTCTACGCATATTAGACACATGATCATATACAAATGTAAGCCAGGTTTGATCTACTGGAATATTTGACTAAAACATGTCTCTTTTGACTGCAAGAAGCCCAATGATTTTCAATTATGTTCCTGCAACCCCGATAATCCCCCCCCCCCCCCCAAGAAAAAAATTGTCCCGCGGCTGACTAGTTGATGATCCTTTGTGTAGGCTATACTTCATGTCTGTGTGGTTTGCCATGTCTGGGGTGTGTTCATTCATTACAGTGTGGTTTCATAATGTGTCTGTGTTTGGCTGCCACAGACAGACTGAGCTGTCCTGTGATCCAGTGAGGTCATACAGTATGTGGTCTGTGTGTTCCATGTGGTTTGACGCCTGATGGCTTTTCCGTAAGATGACGGTTTCCCTAGACACTGGACTAAGGTCAATTTAGTGCCGTACCACCCTAAGGATTAAGGTTTTGGATGTTGGGTGAGTAAACTGAGGTGGGGGAAGGGGGGCATGAGCAATGACATGGTTTTAGAGGCCCTCCTGGCCACAGAACATTTTGTTTTTTAAAGAAAATGTCCTGTAATACTACACATTTTGTCATGGGGCAGAGGTAACGTTTTACCCCTTCTAAAGCTAGTTTCCTGCAATTATTCATTTGCCATTGGCTTATGCCTTTTGCGTAGGGTTATCTGAGTAACTCAAACAAAACAAAATCAATGGTGTCATGTAATGAAACGTAATTTATTTTACATTCTCCTTGGCGGTCTAGCTTTTATTTTGGTGATTTGTTAGTTCTCAAATAGGATCTAATCAAATAAGATATTGCTCAATTATATTTTAAATCTGGTTTTAGACGTTTAAGTTAACGCTGTAGAAGAAAAACCTATTTAGGCGAGGTGCTGGCTGGCGGAGTAGAAAACTTGAAAATAAAAGAGCCGCACACTCTAGGAGCTCAGATGCCAAAATGTAATTGCCAACGTTTCGACAGCCAAGCGGTCTTCATCAGGGTGTAATCACAAACACTGCGGAATTACTCGTTTATATTGTCATAAGACACAGGTGTCTGTAATCATGGCCAAAAGTGGCCTAATATCATTGGTTAATTATCAAATATTAAAACGGCATACAAAAAACAGCATACAAATGGATAGCATACGATCATAGACTCATTTTAGACTACACAAGCTTACAAACAATTACAATGGCAAAGTAACAATAATCACAAGAATGGCTTCACATCAAAGTCTACGTCGAGACCGAAGGGAGCAAGGGTCTTTCGTTTTAACAATAAATTATCAAGGTCACCCCCTCTCCTAGGGAGGGTGACATGTTCGATGCCAATTTAACGCAGAGACAATCGAGTGGCCTGCCCCCAAAAAGTGAGCCGCAACTGGGTAAGTGAAGTTTTTACACCTAATGGTGCTACGATGCTCTGAGATACGTACTTTTAATTCGCGCTTTGTTTTACTCACAATTTTTACCACAAGGACAAATTATAAGATAAATAACTGCCTTAGTGGAGCACGTAATAACACCTTTGATTGGGATCGATTTCCCTGTTTGTGGGTGTTTTGAAGGATCTACATTTATAAGTGCCATTGCATTGAGCACAGCCATTACATTTGTAATTTCCATCCAGTAGGGGCGCAAATAGACGTTTTTCAGGAATTTCTTGGGGTGGTAAATCAGAGCGTACCAATTGGTCTCTGAGATTTCTGCCCCGTGAGAATACGACCAAGGGAAGGTCCGAAAACACATTACCGAGACGATCTTTTAAGCAAAGAGACATGGGCAGGGCTCAATATCTTTCTTGATAATTTAAAGACACTCAGTCCCATGGGTTCTGGGACAGTGGGAACAGTCTCCTCTGCCTCTGATAGTGGTTTCTTCTTACCCCGTCGGGTGCGGCATCTCTACGATGAGCGTGCCAGCGGCCTCCTCCGCCCTTCTGTCCCTCCATCTCGTAGATGCGCGTGCCTGCGGTCACCTCTGCCCTTCCGTCTGTCCAGTCTCTCGTTGAATAAAAAAACTACCACTGGAAGCCGACGAGGCGCTGGTTGTAGAGCTTTGATCAGACTGGGGTCTGATCGACGTAAGCGGCATCCCTCCTTCGTCTGCCATGGAGAGGAGGAGCAGGACCTCCCTTGTCAGGGTTTCTCCAGAAGTAGACTTCATCCTCGGCCTTGTCTTTTTTTGTCTTGGTTGAATTTCTTGATTTTTAAGTTCCTTTATTTCTGTAGACAACTTGTCCTGGAGCGCTTGGTTAGTTCTCATCAGTTCATTGAATATGCCATCACCATTAACTGCTATTTGTAGAGCTGCGCTCTATAATTGTGTTATCCATGTCAATAAAATCCCTTTTCAACTGGTCAACAATTAATGTCATTAAATCAATAAAGCATTTGTTCAGGATGGCACACCAGCGCCTACAGAAATCATCTGTGCGCTGTCCCAATGATGGTAATTTTTTTTTCAGTCCCTGTGGAATAATGCCTCGACGCACATAATCACTAAGAGTGACTATGTAGATGTGTTCTCGTCTGGCGCTTAGATACATGTAACAGTTCTTTCGAGAGGTCAGAATTACCTCCCGGCATGTCAAAAAGGGACTCAAACTATGATCTTATCACGCTCTCTTTGGCTATATTCAAAGTAATCTTGTATGGGTCTATGACCAGTGTCAGGAAAATAATTATCATTCGGCATCGTTTTAAAAGCTTTTTTGTCGGTACGGTGCCGTTTACTGGGTAACGGAACAATCTAGATGAAAAAGAAACGCACACCTATTTAGGCGAGGTGCTGGCTAGCGGAGTAGAACACCTATTTAGGCGAGGTGCTGGCTAGCGGAGTAGAACACCTATTTAGGCGAGGTGCTGGCTAGCGGAGTAGAACTTGAAAATTAACACTCTAGGAGCTCAGATGAAAAAACAAACGTTGTACCAGTTATTTTAGCAGTATGGCAGCCACAATTTAGCGTTGGCGATGCGCCGTCGCTAAATGCATATAGGGGAAACGTGGTGTGTGTGTGCGTGCTGGTCATGCCAGAGCCATGTCCGAGATGAGCTATCTGGGGACACGAGAGACAACTGGGCGACTGGAGTCGGTCAGTCACGTTCTGCTCTGGAAAATGTCATGGTGGGATGGAGGAAAAAGGGGGGTGGGGGGTGGAGTGAGGCAGAGGGGAAGATGGTGATGATGAGATTGATAAGCATAGAGGGATGAAGAAAAGAAACCAAGACTAAGGCCACCCTGGGTCATTGGATAGATGGCTGTCAGTTCTGAGAAACAGTAGAGTGCATGAGTGGGTGGGTGTCTGTCTGGGAGAGTGAATGAGACAGGGTGTTTGTGTCTTTGGGCATGGGTCATGCTGTGCCACTTTGCCTTGACTGGCTCATTGTATTGACAGGAGTTACTGGTAGCCCATAGAAAGGAACCAAGTGGTTTTCATAGAGCATTATACAACAATATGGAAACACAAGTGCACCAGCATAGAGGTCGCCTGGATGGGATAGTCTACACACGTCTTGGTGTCTAGCCAACATTTAATAGCCCATTAATAATTTCCCCACATGTTGGCCTACATTAGTTGGCGCGCGCGCACACACAGTACTACAGGATACACATGTTACAGAACTCCATAGCAGCGTGTGCGTGTGCGTGTGTGTGTGTGTGTGTGTGGTGACATCCTGTTAAAGTGGAGCCATCAAGGGCTTTTGATTTAGTCTGGGCCTAGCACCCTGTCTAATCTGCTACAAAGACGGCGAGGGGTGGAGGGAAGAAAGAGATGGAAAGAGAATTGACGGCTTCTTACTATATTGACTTGATTCTACAGCATGACTGGATTTAGACAGGAAGATAATCTTGGCTAGAATCTTAATTTCCTGTGAAATGGGCCTAATAATGTTCAAGAAATCCACAGATCAACATAAAACACACTCTGTAGCGCATACTCAGTATTAGACTTCAAGGTATTTAAAAAAATATATTTTTTTAACCTTTTTTAACTAGCCAAGTCAGTGAAGAACAAAATCTTATTTACAATGACGGACGATGCTGGGCCAATTGTGCGCCACCCTGTGGGACTCTTAATCACGGCCAGATGTGATACAGCCTGGATTCAAACCAGAGACTGTAATGATGCCTCTTGCACTGAGATGCAGTGCCTTGGACCACTGTGCCACTTGAGCCCTATTATTTCATCCCAATTAGCACTGATTTTTCTATGTGCGTGGAAGTGTGGGTGGGTGGGTGAGCGAGGGAGATTAATTTTGCTGATGTTGGGGGGGGGGGGGGGGAGGGGGGGTGGTGTGTGTTGAAAATATCATTAGCTGAAGAAGGTACCACAGAGGCATCCAGGTAGGCTGTGGCCCTCCACCCAGACACTGTAGTAGTGAGGCGGGCACCGGGTTCAGAGAATATGGAGCACCCCCCCCCGGTTTATTCATTAATTCACTTTCTTGTTTCATTTGGGAGAAGGATCTAGGTCAGACCTTTTATAGTGTGATACAGAGGAAAGAGATGCTATTTAATGAAAGTCACTGGCAGTGCTAAACATGACAATCCATATGCTAGTATGATAATGGTAAATTAATGGTGAAGCCATGTTTCTATTATTAGCTTGCCACCTGAATGTGTCAAGCTACATTGTGTTTCAGGTTGGATGTATTGTCAGTTGTTTTGTGTTGAGGGGAAAACTTGTTTGCGGTTTTTATGGTGTTAGATAACGTTATTCCTGTGAAGAGATGTCGCAAGATAACAACCTTAATTCCACACTAGACAACCCATCTGGATAGACTTTCTATAGACTCACTCTGCTAAATGGTGTAGGCCTTACAATGGTTGCTGGTGCAGCTCAAATAGGTATGTATTGCTGCTTTTGTTTTAGAGGACTATGTAGCCCTACGTACTCAAAAGCGTACTTCAAAGTAATGGGTCAGACACACACATCCTGCACTCTCTTTAGACTGAGTGTAGAGTCCCGCCTTACACTGGGACCTTGACTAATTCAGGAAGGAAACCTATTGATTTCAGCCAAGCAGGGTCACCTTTTATCTACAGGAGAGCACAGGACACTGCTGCTGGCCTGGGGAGGCTGGATGGAAGGAGCAAGATTGAGGTAGATGGATGGAGGTTGACAATAGGCTAGGGCTGTCCCTGACGACGACAACAAATCTTGGTCATCCTCTTTCAACCAATCGATTGGTCAAAATGTTTAAACTTGTATTTTTCCATATCGACACAACCTATGTTTGAATAAAATCAACAGTACAGTGTCCTTACTCAAGATTCACAGGAGCGCTCCAAACAAAAGTCAATTAATAAATGTACAGCTTATAAATGGATTGAAATAAACCCAAACTTTTTTTCCTCACAAGTGTAACCTGGGTTGTGCTGTCTGCAAACAGTGTCCACGCCCACTATGACAATGGTAAAACTGGTGGTGATGAATACATTAACAGAAATTACCATAACCAAACATTGTAGATTAGAAATTAATGGTAAATGTACTTCTGGTGTGCCATCCCTGTGGCCTCCAATGGATTAGTCCACTCACAGGCATGAATCAGACATACAGTGCCTTGCGAAAGTATTCGGCCCCCTTGAACTTTGCGACCTTTTGCCACATTTGAGGCTTCACACATAAAGATATAAAACTGTATTTTTTTTGTGAAGAATCAACAACAAGTGGGACACAATCATGAAGTGGAACGACATTTATTGGATATTTCAAACTTTTTTAACAAATCAAAAACTGAAAAATTGGGCGTGCAAAATTATTCAGCCCCCTTAAGTTAATACTTTGTAGCGCCACCTGTTGCTGCGATTACAGCTGTAAGTCGCTTGGGGTATGTCTCTATCAGTTTTGCACATCGAGAGACTGAATTTTTTTTTCCATTCCTCCTTGCAAAACAGCTCGAGCTCAGTGAGGTTGGATGGAGAGCATTTGTGAACAGCAGTTTTCAGTTCTTTCCACAGATTCTCGATTGGATTCAGGTCTGGACTTTGACTTGGCCATTCTAACACCTGGATATGTTTATTTTTGAACCATTCCATTGTAGATTTTGCTTTATGTTTTGGATCATTGTCTTTTTGGAAGACAAATCTCCGTCCCAGTCTCAGGTCTTTTGTAGACTCCATCAGGTTTTCTTCCAAAATGGTCCTGTATTTGGCTCCATCCATCTTCCCATCAATTCTAACCATCTTCCCTGTCCCTGCTGAAGAAAAGCAGGCCCAAACCATGATGCTGCCACCACCATGTTTGACAGTGGGGATGGTGTGTTCAGCTGTGTTGCTTTTACGCCAAACATAACGTTTTGCATTGTTGCCAAAAAGTTCCATTTTGGTTTCATCTGACCAGAGCACCTTCTTCCACATGTTTGGTGTGTCTCCCAGGTGGATGGTGGCAAACTTTAAACAACACTTTTTATGGATATCTTTAAGAAATGGCTTTCTTCTTGCCACTCTTCCATAAAGGCCAGATTTGTGCGATATACGACTGATTGTTGTCCTATGGACAGAGTCTCCCACCTCAGCTGTAGATCTCTGCAGTTCATCCAGAGTGATCATGGGCCTCTTGGCTGCATCTCTGATCAGTCTTCTCCTTGTATGAGCTGAAAGTTTAGAGGGACGGCCAGGTCTTGGTAGATTTGCAGTGGTCTGATACTCCTTCCATTTCAATATTATCGCTTGCACAGTGCTCCTTGGGATGTTTAAAGCTTGGGAAATCTTTTTGTATCCAAATCTGGCTTTAAACTTCTTCACAACAGTATCTCGGACCTGCCTGGTGTGTTCCTTGTTCTTCGTGATGATCTCTGCGCTTTTAACGGACCTCTGAGACTATCACAGTGCAGGTGCATTTATACGGAGACTTGATTACACACAGGTGGATTGTATTTATCATCATTAGTCATTTAGGTCAACATTGAATCATTCAGAGATCCTCACTGAACTGGAGAGAGTTTGCTGCACTGAAAGTAAAAGGGGCTGAATAATTTGGCACGCCCAATTTTTTAGTTTTTGATTTGTTAAAAAAGTTTGAAATATCCAATAAATGTCGTTCCACTTCATGATTGTGTCCCACTTGTTGTTGATTCTTCACAAAAAAATACAGTTTTATATCTTTATGTTTGAAGCCTGAAATGTGGCAAAAGGTCGCAAAGTTCAAGGGGGCCGAATACTTTCGCAAGGCACTGTAACATTTGTCATAACATTTCATTTAATATATTTGCCACTGCTCGACTAAAACAATCTTGGTCGACCAACAGCCTGTCGACTAAATTTGGTCAGCCCTACAGTAGGCAGCATTTATAGAGGGAAAGCATTGGAAGAGTTTCATGTTTTATCAGTGGTGGAACAAGTAGCCAATTGTTATACTTGCGTAAATGTACTTTTAAAAAAATTGTATTATTCTTTTTTTTAATAGAAAATGACAAGTGAAAGTCACCCAGTAAAATACTACGTGAGTAAAAGTCAACGTATTTGGTTTGAATTATACTTAAGTACCAAAAGTAAACGTGTAAATGATTTCAAATTCCTTATATAAAGTAAATCAGATGGCACTTTTTCTTTGTTTATTTTTTTTTACAGATCGCAAGGGGGGCACACCAACACTGACATCATTAACAAATGAAGCATGTGTGTTTTAGTGAATCTGCCAAATCAGCAGCAGTAGGGATGACCAGGGATGTTCTCTTGCTAATACTTTGCATTCAAAATAAACATACTTTTCATTCTCAGGGAAAATGTATGGAGTAAAAAAGTAAATGTATTTTCTTTAGGAATGTAGTGAAGTAAAAGTTGTCCAATTATAAATATTAAAGTACAGACACTTTTTGTTGTGAGTAGCACTTTAAACTAAACTATTTTTACTTGCGTTTTATTAGTCGTACTGGATATGCACGGTGTACATCGCCCACTAAATGTTTACTTGCAGGTTCCATCTCGACAATGCAACAACAGTAAGAAAAGAATACCAACACAAAGTAATTGGCAGTATAATAAATGTATTGAGATTAGATGTATTGTTGACGGCCTAGTGAAGGATAAGTGTGAGAATTAAGATGGAGTAGGTCTGTAAATAGAGGGGATTTATAATGGCTGGTTGATAGCATCCAGAATACATTGGAAAGAGGGGGAGAAGAGGACATTTATTTTCAGTGTAGGAATGTGCCTCTCCTAGAGGTGACATGTTTTCAACTGTAAATCTATATAAGTAGGGCAGTACCATGGAGGTTGTTAGGCTAGCCTTTTAATGTTTTACCCTCTCACCGCTATAACTAACTGGTCCTATTTCATTCAGTTGACTGAGTCTCAGTGAGGCTGTTCAGACTGGGCCACTGCCCCAGATCCCCAAATCTCTCTAATCCCTCTGGGATTTAAGACACTAAATCTCCAGGGAGCCGGAGCCAGAAAGCTTGAAGAAACAACACTGGTGGCTTGGTGGTGCAGAGCCATATAGACAGAATAGAGTGAACTAAATCCACCATCTTGGCTCCAAACACCCCCCATGGCAAAATAGTGTAGTTTACATTTGGGGGGGGGGGGGAAATAATATAGGCTAATTGCTCTGGAATCTCTGTCATGTAGAAGATTCTCGAACAAGTTTATTTTTATACCCTTTCAGACTTTACAGCAGTGTTCCCAACAGGTGGGGGAAAAAAATACCCGGATATCAGCTCTAAGTGATTTTATTTGAGCATCTGTTTCCAAGTATTCCCACGTGAAATCTGGCAATGTTTTTTAGAACCCAATTTATAACCACATTCTTGCAGGATAAGCCTTTTATGTCTCCCGTGCACGTGCAGGCAAGTTTAGGAGTGGGTGGATGTCTATTTGAATAAATCCATTAAATATACACATCACAAAGACATCCATTCGTGTTTCTTAGGACCTGCCTAAAACGAATAAGTATTCATGTATTTTCAAAAGAATAGAAAGGCATATTTTGAGATGAATTATGCTACTTGACTGTGCCATGCACATGAAATGAATAGTTTTCTTTAGGAATGACCCCATTTGAATCGACTGGTCGATAGGCTGTTGGTCGACCGAGATTTCTTTAGTCAAGCAGAAGCAAAAAATAAATAAAATGGTGTACGAGACACCGGTCTGATTTTGTTCCTGTTTGGGTGGACTAATCCATTGTGGAGACTGTGGGGGGTGGCACAGTCCATCACTCTGACATGTGCTATTGAAATAAGCATGTTGTATATTGCTTATATTACATAAGAAATGCGCTTTCTCCTGTGTTAGATAGCGGTCGCTGTCCACGGTTCTGAAACGTCAGTGCGCTGTTGAAATGGTGCCTTTTTCCTAGACCATGTTGCTATGTGCATTATAGCAGTTACCCAGCATGTTGGAGGCAGAAGTGGAGTTAGGAGACGAGAAAATGAAGGCAAGGGTTGTTAAGAAAAGTGAGGAGAGCGGAAACCCCTCCTTAAATATGTCTGCCATCAACAGCCTAACTGTTAACTGCGCCTGGCTTTTATATATCTACACAAATTAGACAGATCCTGCTTGTTGCCTGTGAGTGTTTGTTTAATAGCCTACTGATTCCGTGAGCACCAAACCTCATGCAACCACGTCGGCTGTTTTTAATCTTTGCTATGCTGTAATAAAGGCTTTTCGTTAGAACCGCCTCTCTGGTATTGCATATTCTATTTATAGTTTACACTTCCAAATTGTCTGACAAATTTATATTCAGAAAAGCCCACATTTCTCTTGATCTCCTTGTTATCATTATAAGTAATGTTATCATTAGTAGGCTTAGTAAAGCAGCCTTGTATAACTACCATTGAGCTGTAGGCCAAAGAGCGCATCCTGTTTAGTCTCTATACTGTAACTTACTTACGCCTATATTTCAATACTTCTATAGGCTGTGTCAATCATTCCTTTTTTTCCATGTCATCACACAGCAAATGAGTCATTCATGATTTGAAATGCAATCAAGCATTTTAGGTATAAAATAACAAACCGACCCTTGAACAATTGGCATAAACAATTCCATGTCGTCAATTGCATTCCCAAATGCATGCTTGTTTTTAGTCTTTGCTGTAATAAAGGCTCCCCCCCCAAAAAAACATTACAATGCTCTCTATTACGCTTATCATTTATTTTGTTTGTTGTTCCCCATGGTCAGAAAAATGGCTATTGTAATCTAACTGGACCTGTTTGGCATGCATAATATGAACAACGCTTGCGCTTGACCAATTTTGTTTTTTTCTTGATCCAGTATTTTCCACAATTAGTCAAATTTATTCTACACTTCTGACTTCCCCCTTTACCTCCTGCACAACCAAACATTCCCCCGTTTCGAGTTTGTCATCTGCATCCATTTAGCTGTTAAGGTGTTCAGAGTAACAGATTTATTGACGCGATTATGATAAGCTATAGTTTAGGCCTTATTGGTCACGCGTATTCAGACCCCTTGACTTTTTCCACTTTTTGTTACGTTACAGCCTTATTCCCCCCCCCAAAAAAATCCATCATCAATTTACACACCCTACCCAAATAACACAACACAAATTTTGTTCATTAATCAGATGATGCACTTAGGTTACCTTGAAATGTTTGTGTGCGCCAAAAGTTTGAACGCACCTACTCATTCAAGGGTTTTTCTTTATTTGTACTATATTCTACATTGTAGAATAATAGTGACGACATCAAAACTATGAAATGACACACATGGAATCATGTAGTAACCAAAAAAAGTGTTTTCTAGAAGACAAGGTGAGCGCTACCATCAGTCCTGTAAAGCATTCGGAGACCATTCGTGTGTGGGGTTGCTTCTCAGCCAAGGGAGTGGGCTCACTCACAATTTTGCCTAAGAACACAGCCATGAATAAAGAATGGTACCAACAAATCCCCCGAGAGCAACTTTTCCCAAACATCCAGGAACAGTTTGGTGACAAACAATGCCTTTTCCAGCATGATGGAGCACCTTGCCATAAGGCAAAAGTGATAACTAAGTGGCTGGGGAACAAAACATCTATATTTTGGGTCCATGGCCAGGAAACTTCCCAGACCTTAATCCCATTGAGAACTTGTGGTCAATCCTCAAGAGGTGGGTGGACAAACAAAAACCCACAAATTCTGACAAACTCCAAGCATTGATTATGCAAGAATGGGCTGCCATCAGTCAGGATGTGGCCCAGAAGCATGCCAGGGCGGATTGCAGAGGTCTTGAAAAAGAAGGGTCAACAAAAAAGCCTTTGACACTTATGAAATGCTTGTTACTATGGAATACTGAAGTATAATTACATCTGACAAAAATACTGTATCTAAAGACACTGAAGCAGCAAACTTTGGAAGTTAATATTTGTGTCTTTCTCAACTTTTGGCCACGACTGTAGCTACTTTTTTAATATACTTTTCTGGTTACTACGTGATTCCAAATGTATTTCATAGTTTTGATGTCTTCACTATTATTCAATGTATAAAATAGTAAAAATAAAGAAATGCTTGAATGAGTAGGTGTCAACTTTTAACGTGTGTGTGTGCTACTGTTCAGAAGTTTGGGGTCACTTAGAAATGTCCTCGTTTTTGAAAGAAAAGCTTGATGTTTTTTGGGAGGTCTATTTTAAAATGGCATCAAATTGATCCGAGTGGACATTTTAATGTTGTAAATGACTATAGCAGCTATAATGTTTTTAAAAAAAAACATTTTAATGGATTATCTACAAAGGCCCACTTTTTATTGGCCAGTCTGAGATATGGCTTTGTCTTTGCAACTCTGCCTAGAAGGCCAGCATCCCGGAGTTGCCTCTTTACTGATGTTGAGACTGGTACTTTGCGGGTACTATTTAATGAAGCTGCCAGTTGAGGACTTGTGAGGCGTCTGTTTCTCAAACTAGGTACTCTAATGTACTTGTCCTCTTGCTCAGTTGTGCACCGGGGCCTCCCACTCCTCTTTCTATTCTGGTTAGCCAGTTTGCTGTTCTGTGAAGGGAGTAGTACAAAGTGTTGTATGAGATCTTCAGTTTCTCTGCATTTTTTTTTTGCTTCTTTAATCAGATCAACAGTTTTCAGCTGTGCTAACATAATTGCAAAAGGGTTTTCTAATGTTCAATTAGCCTTTTTAAAATGATACATTTTGATTAGCTAACACAACGTGCCATTGGAACACAAGCGTGATTGCTGATAATGGGCCTCTTTACGCCTAGGTAGATATCACCTAAAAAAAAAAAGCTACATTAATCATTTACAACATTAACGATGTCTACGTTGTATTTCGGATCAATTTGATATTTTAATGGACAAAAAATGTGTTCAAAAACAAGAATTTGTAAGTTACTCCAAACCTTTGAGTATGGATGTATGTACAGTTGAAGTCGGAAGTGTACGTATACATTTAAACTCAGTTTTTACTCAGTTAGGATCACCACTTTATTTTAAGAATGTGAAATATCAGAATAATAGTAGAGAATGATTTAGTTCAGCTTTTCCCTTTGATCACATTCCCAGTGGGTCAGAAGTTTACATACACTCAATTAGTATTTGGCAGCATTGCCTTTAAATTGTTTAACCTCTTGGGTCAAATGTTTCGGGTAGCCCCCCACAAGCTTCCCACAATAAGTTGGGTGAATTGTGGCCCATTTTTCCTGACAGAGCTGGTATAACTGAGTCAGGCTTGTAGGCCTCCTTGCTCACACACACTTTTTCAGTTCTGCTACAAATGTTCTATAGGATTGAGGTCAGGGCTTTGTGATGGCCACTCCAATACCTTGACTTTGTTGTCCTTAAGCCATTTTGCCAAAACTCTGGATGTATGTTTGTCCATTTTGGAAGACCCATTTGTGACCAAGCTTTAAATTCCTGACTGATGTCTTGTGGATATATTGAAGCAACATCTCATTTTCCTGCCTCATGAAGCCATCTCTTTTTTGTGAAGTGCATGCAGCAAAGCACCCCCACAACATGATGCTCCCACCCCTTTCCTTCACGGTTGAGATGGTGGTCTTTTGGCTTGCAAGCCTCCCCCTTTTTCCTCCAAACATAATGGTCATTATGGACAAACAGTTATATTTTTGTTTCATCAGACCAGAGGACATTTCTCCAAAAAGTAGGATCTTTGTCCCCATGTGCAGTTGCAAACCGTAGTCTGGCTTTTTGATGGCTGTTTTGGAGCAGTGGCTTCTTCCTTGCTGAGCGGCCTTTCAGGTTATTTCGATATAGGACTCGTTTTTACTGTGGATAGATACTTTTGTACCTGTTTCCTCCAGCATCTTCACAAGGTCCTTTGCTGCTGTTCCGGGATTGATTTGCACTTTTCGCACCAAGGTACGTTCATCTCTAGGAGACCGAATGCGTCTCCTTTCTGAGCGGCATGTCGGCTGCGTGGTCCCATGGTATTTATTCTTGCGTACTGTTGTTTGTACAGATGAATGTGGTACCTTCAAGCATTTGGAAATTGCTGCCAAGGATGAACCAGACTTGTGGAGGTCTACAATTATTTTTCTGAGGTCTTGGTGGATTTCTTTTGATTTTCCCATGGTGTCATGAAGGTAGGCCTTGAAATACATCCACAGGTACACCTCCAATTGACTCCAATTATGTCAATTAGTCTACCAGAAGCTTCTAAAGCCAATACTTAATTTCTGGAATTTTCCAAGCTGTTTAAAGGTACAGTCAACTTAGTGTATGTAAACTTCTGACCTACTGGAAATGTGATACAGTGAAATAATCTGTCTGTAAACAATTGTTGGAAAAAATACTTGTCATGCACAAAATAGATGTCCCCACCGACTTGCTTAAACTATAGTTTGTTAAGAACTAGAAATGTGTGGAGTGGTTGAAAACAAGTTTTAATGACTGTATGTAAACTTCTGACTTCAACTGTATGTATGTTTCTAACACACATACACACACATTTCTCATCTTTTGGTTCGTTTATATTCCGTTGCCATGCTCGGTGGCAGTGTTATTATCCTTTGCTTGCGGATAGCTAGCCAGCTAGCTACAGCTACAACGTCACTATCTCTGCATCCAGAATAACAGCAAAGTTTATTCTGTTGCATTTCTTTAAGCTGTTTATCCAGCTTATACCACAGTTGCCAAAGAAAACAATACTAAGCCCATATTTACTGGTAGAAATATATATATATTTTATTTTCGTTTGTATAAGAAAATGTCTACTTTCTCATCTTTTGGTTGCTATAGATGCGATCTAGTCGTTCGTTCCATTCGTTCAATATTTATGGACGCAATCCAGTCGTTCTTTATGTTCCTTTGCCGTGCTCGCTGGCAACTTTCTTATGCCTTGCTTGCCAGCTAGCTACAGCTAACACAGTCCTCGTTGGACCTGCGTTTACAATGTATCCAATTTCAGTATGTGTGGTGGTTGGTTTAGCTTTCTGTAACTTTGTAGCAAGTATGGTCTGCATGTGTAGGTGCATAATGCTTCATGATTGCAAGGTGTACCGATATCTGTTTTTAATATCCATTCTAGAATGCCCTTCTAGCCAATCAGAAACAAGTATTCAACAATGTTGTGGTATAATGAAAAATATAGCAGAATAAGATGCAAATATTAATTTTCCCACAACTTGCGTCACGGCAACATGTTAACCGCTGTCATATAAAGTGATATTTTGAAACGGAGCCCACTTTTCACCTTAATTACACTCACTCCGCTTTGTTAGGGAGCAGGCGAAGGGTCTTAAAATTATAATTTTTTTAAAAATATTGAGTACTTTCATCATGATCCGTTTTTTTATTATT
Organism: Oncorhynchus mykiss; assembly: GCF_057628025.1. Taxonomy (NCBI): domain Eukaryota; kingdom Metazoa; phylum Chordata; class Actinopteri; order Salmoniformes; family Salmonidae; genus Oncorhynchus; species Oncorhynchus mykiss. The sequence continues at coordinate 56,276,403 of NC_143029.1, forward strand.
ATTTTTTAGAAAATAATACCCATCTATATTTTCAAAAGCATTTGCGTCTCGTGCTCATATTTCACAACCGTCCCCAAGCTATTTGGTCTATACTTGATTTAGGCTACATTATTGCACGCTAAATGTTTCTGATCAGTAGTAGTAGTAGCATAGCTCATCTATTCAGCAACAAACAGATGAGCTATACCACCTCCGCTTATTTGCCCTGCCAGAGAATTAACCAAATATACAGGCCCGAGATTCAGTGAAACAGACGAGTCACAGGCTTTTGGTCAGGAGTAGCCCTAGACTACTACATGACTGAAGAGCAAAATAATCCACTTGTTAAGGTACATGCTGGCAAAATGTTCTGATCAGTGCTAATGAATGAGCCAACTAGACAAGATGGTTATCAGCAGCACTCACCTCTCATCTCAGCTAACATTTCCACACCATAATTGTAGCCTAACCAGTATCCCAACAGTGCAAAATCTACAAGCGTACTTATCTTTTGGTTGAATGAAAAATCGGACATTGATTGATTTATCAAGACGCGTCCCCACGCTTGTCTCGAAGCAGCGCGACGTGATGCTGAAATAGTTGAACACGCCATTGCTTGATGTTCTATAACAATTGGATTGCTTTGGGAGTTTCCGTTAGCTACAGTTTGATGCCTTCAATTGCATAATCCTACTTAATTCCAATATTTTCGGCATTCAGTGACATTTATTCCCACAGTAATTCTTCATGGATCCATCTAGTTGAGGTTATGAAAACAGTGTGTGGTAGGCTATGTGAAAGAAGGATGAAGTGACATGCCTCCCAAAGTTTGGAACTGGCAGGAGGATAGTAGTAACGGGTGTGGTGTGTGTGTGTGTGTGCCAATGCCGCCTCAGCATTACGGCTATGTACTAAGCCATAGGCAGAACTTGACCGTAATCGTGATTAGTTCGTTTGGCCGAAAAAAAAGTATAGACTTTGTCGCCGGCGAATCCTTCCAGATAGAGAATTTGGCGAGATGCTTGGTTCAAAAAATGTATTGGTTTGAAAGGTATATTAAAAGCGAGAGAGGGAGAGACATTCATTCATTTTCTAAAATAGAATGGAGAATGTAGATCTACTTATCCATTTCATTATTTCAATCCGCTCTATTTCTATCCATGGTTCCACATCTGTTCTGCTCTTCAGTGGTAGTCCTTAGCCTGACCCTCGACCCAGATGTACGTAGCCTAGCGACTAGCCTTCTGTTTAGTGAGGGAAATTTAGCAGTGGGGTAGAATGAGGGTTTCTGCCGTCGACTGGTTGGGCATGTGGATTAAGTGAAAGATGGGAGATGGGATGGAGTGGAGGAGGACATGTAACGATATATTTGGCCTACTTCCCCTTTCATACCCTTTTCTGTCTTCATGAGGGAAGTTGTCTTTTGCGTGCATCCATCCCTGTCTGTCGACAGCACGTGTGTGTGTGCCTTGCCTTCCTCCGTGGTTGTCATAGAAACGTTAGAAGGACATCTTCCTCATAGGGTTCTGGGTTCATGTGTTGGAATGGATAACGAATGAGATAAGCCTTTGTTTCTCGCAGGATATTCATTGATTTGCCCTTAAGGGCAATTCCACCACTTCTCAATCTCCAGCACCATACCAGTGTCTATATATGTGAAAACACTGTTTCTATGATCTGTGGTTGAATTATTATTTATTTTTTTAAACGTGCAACCAGTTTCTAGCCAGAGGGAGGGTATTTTCTTACTCGCCACCATAAATCTGTTTTTGAATATCATTGTTTTTAAAATGTTTGGACTTGATGTGTAAACATTTTTTAACTACAAAATGTAAAAACATGCCGTTTTCACATGTGGACACTGGTATGGTGCTAGAGATGATGAATATCAGGTTGAAAATCAAATCACATTTCAGAACTTGACAGGCCTGCACAGAGCCCTGACTTCAACCCCATCGAACACCTTTGGGATGAATTGGAATGCCGACTGCGAGCCAGGCCTAATTGCGTGATCTTACCAACACTCTTGTGGCTGAATGGAAGCAAGTCCCCGGAGCAACGTTTCAACATCTAGTGGAAAGCCTTCCCAGAAGAGTGCAGGCTGTTATCGCAGCAAGGGGGGGGGGGGGGACCCACTTAATTTAATGCCCATGATTTTGAAAGGAAATGTTCGACGAGCAGGTGTCCATACTTTTGGTCATGTAGTGTATGTGCTGTACATATAACTAGGAATAAAGTGACGGCTGAACTCCTGATGAGTTGGTACAAAAAGGGTCAATGCAGATCGTCCGAGTAGCTATTTGCTTAACTATTTAGTGGTCCTATGGCTTGGGGGTAGAAGCTGTTCTGTTGCTTCGGGGTCTATTGGCTTTCAGTTTCATATGGGTATCAGCTCCGTCATAGGAATGTGGAATCTCATCGTAGCTTTCTTATTTGGATACCTTTTTTTATACTGTAGCTTTGAGATGGATGTATGGAACCAAATGTTCTTGGTTGCGTACACATGTTTTGAAGACGTTATCGCGGGTGTCGTGAAATGCTTATTTCACTTGCGCCAACAGTGCCGTAATACCTAACAATGCAAAGCAATAGAGCCCCACAGTGGAGGTGTCATAAAACAGGGAAATGGTTCCAATCGATTTTTCAAAATTTTTCCAATAGGGGATTTTAGAAACACTTAAAATAAGAACTGTTTGGTGTAGGTTTACCCTGGCGTGACATTTTGATAACTGTAAATCTTTCTCGCAAATGTGACTTCTTAAAATTATATTTTTTATATAATCATTATTTTAGTTTTACCACCCCAACAGATCCACAGATGATGCAATCTATATTGCACTCAACACTGCCCTTTCCCACCTGGACAAAAGTTACACCTATGTGAGAATGCTATTCATTGAGTAAAGCTCAGTGTTCAACACCATAGTGTCCTCAAAGTTCATCACTAAGCTAAGGACCCTCAGACTAAACAACTGGATCCTCGACTTCCTGACGGGGCACCCCCAGGTGATAAGGGTAGGGAACAACACATCCGCCACGCTGATCTTCAACATGGAGGCCCCTCGGGGGTGTGTGCTCAGTCCCCTCCTGTACTCCCTGTTCACCCACGACTGCATGGCCAGACACGACTCCAACACCAAGTTTGCCGATGACATAACAGGGGTAGGCCTGATCACCGACAACGATGAGACCGCCTATTAGGAGGAGGTCAGAGACCTGGCCGTGTGATGCCAGGGCAACAAGCTGTCCCTCAACGTGATCGAGACAAAGGAGATGATTGTGGACTACAGGAAAATGAGGACCGAGCACACCCCCAGTCTTATCGTCAAACCAGGATAAGCCTATATGAAACACAGCCCTTATTTGAAGTGTTTATAAAATCCTCTGAGGTAAAGGGAGTGGTGAAAAATGATTGGAACCATTTAAGGGCACTATGACTCATACTGTGGTACTCTATATACTCCATATTAGAATGAGGAATGTCAGAGTCTGGAATATAAATATACATGCAATGTTTCAAAAGCAGTGCTCTATTACTGATACTGTAAAAGTTATTGATTTGGTTTCTAAAGCGGAGCTGAGATTATTATTTTTTTTAAATCTGTTTTTTTAGAGATTGTGTGCCTGCATGTTTGTGTGTTTACGCATGCGTGTGTTTCTGTGTGTGAGGGAGAGACCTGTCTTCCCACTAATTCCAGGGTAAAGTGGCTTATTTAGCTCCACAGCCCACCCCGGTCTTGAGGAAATGGAGAAACCATAAACCAGACAGCCAGCCTCATGGGCTTTCCCCTGGCCTGGGCCGTGCAGCAAAGTGCTGAGTGTGTCAGCGTTTTCTCTCTCTGTTTGTATGTGTGTGTGTGTGTGTGTGTGTGTGTGTGTGTACTCTATCTCTAAGTGTGTGCGTGATGTGCAAAGAGCCCCCATCTGAAAAGCCTCTTTGACCGACAGTTCTGTGTTTATGTAAAGATACTCTCTCATGAAAAATACACTTTTGACAAAAATTACACTGTGTGCGCGGGCGTGTTGGTGTGTGTATGTTTTATGAATCTGAATAAGATTAACCTACAACTCCATATTTGCCAAACACACACCACACACTTTCCTGTCCACTTCATTCACATTGAGGGTGATATTTTGAACCTGAAAACATTTTTAAAAAATGTCTATAGGAAATTGAGTTTCAAAACCGTGGTGCATATGCAAAAATGTCACTCTCAGTCCGACAACTAAGATGTCTCGTTTTTTTCCCTAGTTTGTTCTCTATTACTCCTTTATTGTTCCTCAAGCAAGGGGGAGGCCGATGACATGACAACTTCCCATCAAGCCAACTCCTTGAATGCCCTACTCCTTGAAGTTGGCAGTTGTCTAAAAAAACACTTTCTCTTTTTACCCTTTAGTGTGTGTGTGTGCACCTCATTGTGTTTATACTTGGGATATCGCTTTTCAACAGGAAAAGGACGTCTCAGGGATTCAGGGAGGGTAAGCTGATCCTAGATCTGTGCCTCAGGGCAACTTCCACTGGGAGCCATGTCTGCTGCTGAATACTATCGGTTCACATTTGTCTTGTTTCACACACTCAATTTGCATCATTCCATGTGTTGTGTTCTCTGAGGTCTTCTCAGGTCCAACAAGTTGGAACCCGTTCCAAAATGGACCCGGGGCTTAAATAAATAAATAAATACATAATTTAAAATCTGGAAACCCAGTCCGAACAGACCCGAGGACAACCATAACTGGCCCCGTATAGACCCGGTCGTGTCCAGATCTGATCCAAGAGAGGGAAGTGACAGAATAATAAAATTAAATAAAAATATATATATATATTGTTATTAACTTAAGCTGTTGATGCACACACAGAGATCAGCAGGTGGGGGGAGGAGGGGCGGTGTGTTATGTGTGTCTGAGTGGCGAGATGGAAAGACCACGGCAGCCAAACTGACACGCAGTAGTTACTGTAACAACTGTAGGTTATTCATCATCCAGTGTGATGACATGGTACCTGTTTTGATTGCATCAGACAGAGAAGAGAAGCTCGTTAAGCTAGCTAGCTGGGTTGGCTATTTGTGGCTACATAGGCTGCGCTTTCCCTAGCCACGTTTTTCTCAACTCCACAATGTACATCGATGGAGTTGCGTGGAGATGAGTGTGTGGACTGTATCTCCGACTACATCGAGCCGCTGTCAGACAATACTTAAAAAAATTAATAATAATAATTCTTAAACACTTACCTATGTCCTCTGTAGCTGCCTGCCTTTCTTTCCTTGTGGAAATTATTTAATAAAATGTTAATCAAATACGCGGAAACCGTCGGTGGTATCGACTAACAGCGACTCTAGTTGAAGGTACACTCCGCCCACATTTGTGCAACCTAACTCCGACTGTACATATCGTGGAGTTGAGAAACACAGCTACGCTACCCGTCCCCATCCTACACAATTACAACAATCACTCCATTCTAAATATTAAGCAGCAGCCTACCTGTTGGCTCATGGTTGTTGTAGACAATCATTGTCATTTCACTTTTAACTGCTTCATTTGAATTCCAACTTGCATGTCACGGCACCCAAAGACTAGTGCCACTTTGATGACTTGTGATTGGCCGACAAAATAAGCTACACGTGCCACTCGTGAAAAATCTGAGCAGCAGCATAAATGAGACAATGTTCTCTCTACTGTTTGCTTGATAACTCTACCTCTTATCTGTTTCAGACTCACACCATATGTTGTACTGATCTTTGAACCAGAAGCACACCAACAGACTGACGATGTTGCTTTCCTAAGAACCAACAGGTAATAAATGCATTGCTCTTGTTTGATTCTTGCTTGACCCATTTGATCCTTAAGTGAACTGTATTGTTAGTATGTGAATGTGTCTTACCCATGGTTTGGGCGATTTGTAACTGGGTGATTTCTTAAGTGTATAGCAGACGGTACATGTACATTGCTAAATATAATACGCTTTTGTGTTTTATGTCCAAAGCGACTTAGTTGTGCGTGCGTACATTTTTACGTAAGGCTGGTCCCGGGAATTGAATCCACTACCCTGGCGTTACAAGCGCCATGCTCTACCAACTGAGATACAAAGGACCACTGCTCCATTGACCTGATAAGGGGCAGGA